>NC_139494.1:14389073-15005849 GCF_008360975.1 Lichenostomus cassidix
TATCCTTTGGCTAATGGACGTTGCTTTTCATTTTGATTTTTTCCCTGTTTAAAATCATGGGACCTCAACAAAAAAAGACTAAAAAAAAAAAAAAAATTGTTCTAACTAACACTCTCTTCAAAACCTGCCAGAGTTCAGATCCAACCCTCATTCATGCCAGTCTGGTGTATGCTACATTAGGCCCTTACCTCCTTTGCCTCCCTTGCAGGATCAGCAGATAGAGTCGTGTTTGAGCAAACCAAAGCTGCAAGTCCCACAGCAAAGCTGTGGTTATCAGGGTGTTGCATAGCTCTGAGTGCAATTTTGACAGCACAGCAATAAATAAATATGAGCAAATTAACTTGCAGTAATTGACAGAACAATTAGCAAAGCTGCTGTTGCAGAGTCTTTATTCCTGGTGGCAACTGAATTCAAAGTCACTTTTAGATCTCAGGTTTAACTTGCAACTAAAGAGAGACTCCTTTGTGCACACGCTAAGGCAATTTTCTTGGAAGTCACTGAGATACACTAAATGTAGAACCTGATAATACCATTTCTAGAGCTCCTTTTGAGAACAAACCTGTGCTTTCACTGCAGTAAGAAATGCCAATAAGGGGCATTCTGGGCTTCGAGCTGCACTTCAAGTTTCATGGGACAACGGGGAAAGCACAAATGAGCTTGGTGATGCAATACTTGCTGGGAATCAATATTCAGTTCCTGCTGTGCACACTGTGAGTGTGTGCTGATGGCAGCTCCCTAGCTTGGCCACCACTCCCTGTGCTGCTGTGTGATCCACAAAGCACCACACGAACCTGGGAGAGACAGAGCAGCCACAGCTGCCCCTCACAAACAAGCACTTGCTGTAGGAAGTGCAAAGGAATCTCTTCCCACTGAGCATATGGCTTTATCAGACTTTAAAACACCAGGAACACAGCATGCAAAATGTATTGGAAAATGCCAGGAAGCAGAAATCCAGAGCAATTGATGTTTTCACTCCTGTTTTCCCCCAGAATTAAATGTGGTTGGCAATTTCCGCACTGCAAAGGAACCTGTCATGGTTTGGTTCTGTGGCAGTGGTGCTTTGACTGCAGCCCAGATAAGCTGGAGCTCAGTCTCGTTTCTTCTGCAAGCAAATACTACATGTGAGGACACTCACTTTCCAAGATCATCTCCAGTTATGCTCTCTCTGCTCAGCAAATATCAGATGCAGCTCTGCCAGTGTAGTTACTGGTGCATTTTGGGATTATCTTCAGGAGGTGGCTGAGGAAAGGGATAGGCAAAATGTTGGACAGGAATGGGAGGTGAAGAGGAGGTGAAAAGCCTCAATATAGAGACTTGAAAGGTGTCTGGGAGAAGCAACAAGGGCCAGTGGATTCTATTGCCTAGCAAGGAGCCCTTACCTGCATTTTTTCCAACTCTCTGCTGTCTGCTCCATTGGCTCCTGCTGTGTAGCTCTGGTTTAGCAGCAGTGCAGTGCCTCAGCCAAGTGCCCTGGCTCCCCGAGGTGTTGACTGGTTTGTGTTTCCAAGTGTTACTTTAAGAAACCCAGAGAAGTTGAAGTGTGAAAGTTTTATGTTACATGAGAGAAGAGGTCGGCAGGCATCTCAGTTAGGAAAGAAACACTGAGGGTGTTTTATTTCTGAAGCTGATGGTGAGACCTTCAGAGCCCCTCCTGGAGCAGGGGACTTTGACCTGGGGTTCTTCAAGAAGAGAACAGGGGATATGCAAATGTGAATTTTCAGTTTGCTACCAAATGTTGAGTTTCCAAGGGTCAGGTTGGACTTTGGAAAGGTCTTTTCATCCAGCGCTGTTGAGTGTGCCCACGAGGCTTAGCATGAGCTTCAGCTATCTTCAGTGAGGTGTAAAATGTGGGGTGCCTCTCTTGTGTGACAAGCAATGGTGAAATGTGTTTGGCCCTTCAGGCTGTGAAATGTGCTGCTTGGGTAACCTGGTTTGTAGTGGAGTCAGGTTAAGATACTCTGTCCCAAGGTGGGTAACTCATCCCTTCCACCTCAGTGTTGTGCTAACGCCCCTAGGAAATGGTGCTGGCCACATCAACTTTATCCAAACTCCTTCATTTAAGGTGAGGAATGATGCAAGAAAGCAAGTTGGATTCTGCTGTCTTTGGTGGGTAATACTTGGCTTGGAAACAGCATCCCTGGTAAAAGCTGCTGCAGCCAGGGAGGGCAGGGCAGTTAACTTGCTCTGCTACAGCTTGTGGGTTTGATCCATGTGTGGGAGATTCACCTGAGAGCTGGACTCAATCACTGATCCCCGTGGTGTGCCTCCCAAATCAAATATTCTGTGATTCTGTTATCTGTCAAAGGTACTTCCACATCCCTCTACTTGCAATGCTTAGGCACCATCTCTGAGGTACCACCTTCCCTCTGGGCAGGAGTGGCAGAGAGAAGAGTCAGAGTGTGAATGGGATGGCACCACCTGTACCATTGTTTCACGGCTGTTTTTCCTTTTAAATGTCACTCTAATCTCTGAGGCAAGTATTTATGAAACAGCAATTCAATATTTTGAATACATAACAGAGTGTTGGTGGCTCTTCTCCCAGCCTGGTAGGTTCTTTAGCCCAGGGAGGCTAAATTCTGCCTCCCTCCCTCCCACCACATTCTCTTCAACATTTGTGTGGATTGCAAAATACTCAGTTGAATTCTCTCTGGGCCAAAGCCTTCACCCACCAACTCAATGCAGAGCCAACCACCTCTCCATCCTCCCTGGGGATGGCTCAGGTCTTCTTTGAAATGACTGTCAAGTCACCTCATTTCTTTCTTCTTGCAGAGAGCACAGAACATTTTCTGGACAATGGAAACCAAGAAAAATGTTGCACAAAAGCAAGATACGCCCCCCCCCCCTTCTAATAAATCCCTGCTATGGCATTTCTTACTGTCCCTCTTCTGCATCATGCACTGGTCACTGCTCACAGCAAGCTCCTGAACGAGGTGTCCCCGGCTCTGACCCGGCTGGTGGCTCCTTGTCACCTAAAGCCACCTGGGGAGGCAGCAACAGCAAGAAAAGAAAAACAGACGTGAGAGAGATCTGTCCTGCAATGAGGAATCTCAGGGTGCTGAAGCTGAGCTGTGACGTGGAATGGGACACGGAATGGAACACGGGCTGGGACACGGAAAGAGACACGGAATGGGACACAGAATGAGACACACGGAATGGAACACGGGCTGCGGGCGATGCCGGGGTGAGCCGGGTGGTGCTCAGGGCAGCCTCAGGCTCCCGGAGAGCCCCTGCCGGGTCCGAAAGCACGGCGGAGGCAGCGGGGGGCTCGGGGGCGGCCGAGCCCGGCTATAGATGGCGCTGGCAGCCCAGGAACAGCCCCGCCGGAGCAGCCCCGGCCCCGCAGCCACCCCCGCCCCCAAACGTGCCCCTGAATTATGTATAGGTTTTAATAGATTGTGTCACACATCTGAAGTTATAGGGATTTGATATAAACCCACCATGCAGTAATTATGAGTGTAAAATACATTTGGGGGAAAACATTTCGCGGAGTTGCCAAGACTAACAGCTTACAAATAAAGCCCCATTCCTGCTCCGGCCCCCGAGCTGCGCCCTGGAGAATTTGCACATGCATTTGAAATGAAACAATCCCCGTATCTCTGTGTTTACTAGTGGTAAAAAAATTCCCAAACCCCTTCCTTCCACAGGTCCTCCTATAAATATGTTCCTGGCACTGGGTACTTTGCAGGCAGACGGAGGCTGCCGGTCTTTAATGTGAAATAATGTAAGGTTTTTAAGCAAAAAGTTGGCTGTTAGAATTAATTGGTGTCTTATTTTTTCCGGCTGGAGCTGCTGTTTGCAAGTGAGGGCCACATGAGCAGACCCACCGTCTGCAAGGAAAAGTGGGAATGGGAACAGCAACTCCCTCGGCATTACGCTGGCAAAGAGGAGAGCAGGCAGGAGAGGTGGAAGGTAGAGAGGGAGACAGGACCACTGAGAAGGATTTAAAATTAAAGGAAAGCAAATCGGTGGCGGGGGAAGAAAAGGATGGAAGTGGGACAGAGAGGTGAGGGGGAGAGAGCAGAGGATTTGGGAAGGAGTGAGATGAATGAGGATTTGGGAAGGAGGTGAGGCTGAGCTGGGAACAGAGGCAAAGCTACGGAGGCTGGGCTAGGGGAGACAGGAGAAACACAGCGGGAAGAGCAGGGGTGGCTGTGGGCAGAGTGGGAAATGCAGCTGCAGGGAGACAGGCAAAGCAGCAGCAGGAGCTGAGTGAGGGAACACACAGATAGCAGGGAAGCAGATGAATTCCCACCTGAGGAGTGTACAGTTTTTAGCCCTTGCAGCTTTTAGGAGGAAAAACACACTTTCAGGGGCTTCTCAACAGGCTGGTGGGAACCATTGTGCCCTGTGTGCTGCTGAGGACTGGGCTGGCCTCTCCCAGGGAAGTTCCCCTGGCTAGGAACTGGGGTTAGAAATCACAGTTAAGGCTCCAGTAGTCCCAACAGAGAGGATGTGAGTATTTCCAGCAAAGGAATATTCCCAGTGTTTATGGGAATATTTGCAGCTTCACAGGAGATGCTCAGGGATGCTTCATCCAGAGATGCCTGTGACCAGGGTCCATCATTTTGACAATGATGTGTGTGGCTTGATTTCCTCATTTTGTAGCCTATAAATAAATAGCAGCCATGTATGTTGCAGAGGATGGATGCTGTACTGTGATGTTCAAACCATAGTCCATTGAATCTCATGGTATTCATAGGAACTTTCAAAGGGATTTGCAAAAGCAAATCAAGAAAAAGAAGTTTACAGTCAGCCCATGTGTAGCCATATTTTTAGAGATGTGATGAGAAATATGTTGAAAACCACAGGTAAAGAATATCCAATGTTGATGAAAGACTTGGGTTTGGGATGAGCTCACACTTTTGTTTTCTCTCCTCAAGCTTCCTTCTCCAGACTTGCCAATATGGTTTTACACTTTTTAATGTGCACAGGATCTAGGGATGCTCATGCAGTAGCATGAGGACATGGAGCAGCCTGAAACCTGCCTGTGCCTTATTTTTGAGGTTCAAACAGGACTTCAGTGGTGCCCAGACATGAATTCCCATGAGGCTCCTCTTGTTCCCCCTGCTGGGGTGTAGCCATTCTAAGTAAAACGTGTGCATCCACACACTTCTTTCAAAATTAATGTATCTTTAAATAGAAAGTGACCTGTTTGTTGCAATGTGTTCAATAGTCAGTTTCTGGCATATTTATACATTGCTTCCCAATATATTAAACTGCCTTCCTTTCCAATAGGAAATGAAGGATTTCCACAAGGATGCCAAATCCTCCCTGCCACAGTTCCATTTCTTCCCACAGTATTTGCTGTTGGAGGAGGAGGGGAGGGGGAAAAAAGAGAAGAAAAAAAGGAAAGAAAAAGGAGATGGGAATCAGATGGACTAAGCACAGAGCAGGAGCTGAGAGTGTTTTTTCTGGCCAACACACTTAGTGTTGCTGGTGCATTTGCTGCTTCCTTGAAAGGCCAGTGGGGGGAAAAAAAGAGATTAAGGTCATCAAGATAATACAAAGAATATTCAAACTGGAAGCAGAGGGGAAATATAGAAGGTCTGTTTTTCCAATAGTAAGTAATCAGAGTACAGGAGGATGTAATTTGCAGATTAGGAAAATGAACAAAGACTATAAAATTAACTTTATGACAGAGAGGAGAACAGTCCATTTGAAGGGGGGAATAAACTAACCTCCATAAAGCTTTATGGCTGATACAATCAGTATGTTGTTTTAAACTAAATAGAAAATATCAGCAAATAATCAAGCATAGGGCAGTCCTCAAACACTGGTAGTGTTGTAATCTGGATTTGATGTGACACAAAACCCAAGCAGATTTTGAGGCAGTGAAACCTTCCCAGATTCCCAGTCCTGGCTCTGTGGTTGTGCTTGGAGGTGGGGAGCAGGAAGGGAGGGCTAATGTGAGCCAAACCTGTCGCTGACAGCTGTCTGTCACCTGTCCTCCCTTCCTCTGGTGACTCTTTTCCAAGCAAACAAAGCCCAACCCTCTCAGTGCTTCCTCCACAATGAAACCAAATTGTCTCACACTTCTGCAGCCTGGGAGCAGCTCAGGGGGTGGACCAGAAACAAGAGGTTTTAATTATCGAGGGGGCTGCAGGTTAGTTACAGAGCAGGTTGCTGTAACAGGGACCCCCATCCCAGAGTAATAGAAACTGTGCTGAGCTAGTTGCAGGAGAAACCATAGGCACATCCAAGGAAAATCTCTCCTGTTCCTCACAAGAGGAGCTGTTCTCTTCCCTTGAATCAGTAAGCACTGAGCTCCTGGTCGGGTCTGAAGAAATGGTGGTGTCAAACTAGGGGAGAAAGAGATTTTTCTGACATATTTTATATTTCATCCTAATTTTTATTCCCTTCACTGTTGTTTGTATTTCTCCTTCAACTGCTTTTTTTTAAGGCGAAAAGAGGGCAAAGGACTGACACTCGGTGTATTCTGTTGTTCATGTTGTTCATGCCTGTAAATAAATTTTCCACTAGCCTGAGAGCCCAAATCAAGTTTTATAGGACTCCAATGTGAGCCCTTGGAGGAACTGTAACTCCAGAGCCACATTCTCAAATGGACAATTCTCTTATGTTTCTTTGCTATTCCATTTTCTAGCAGAGAGGAAAATG
The DNA here is from genome assembly GCF_008360975.1 of Lichenostomus cassidix. Taxonomy (NCBI): domain Eukaryota; kingdom Metazoa; phylum Chordata; class Aves; order Passeriformes; family Meliphagidae; genus Lichenostomus; species Lichenostomus cassidix. Next base: position 14,395,689 of record NC_139494.1, read on the forward strand.
CACAAAGCGAAGAAACAAATATATTAAAAAAAAAAAAGGTAGGAGCTGACTGTCCTCTCATGGAATTCAAAGTAAATAATTAGGAATAGATCCAAAGGTTTTAATGAAGTTGCCTGGATGTAAAACTGCTGTTAGTTCAGCATAATTCTCCCAAGCCACTTAAAAAGGAGGAAAAACAAGTTTGCTCGGGAGGAAAGTTTGCTCCAGGACAGAATTCTCCTTGTTTGTGTGACACAGATCCCACCACAAGATGTTCAGATTTAAAGCATTTTCTTCTTTTTATTTAAATTAAAGTGCCTGATTGTGAGTGTGATACTGCCATTCCTGGGGTCTATATTCCCTCTTCGGAAACAGAGAGCAAAACTCTATAGGCCTGGGAAAGGTCAAGTGGCCTCAATAAAATACAAACAGACTCAAATTGTTTCTCAAACAATACCAGACAAAAGTATAAAAATCCTGACGAATTAAAGAGTTCTTTTAATAAGAATGGGAACGTTCTGCTACCAAAAACATTCTTTTTCAATTTGCTTTGTATTTTATTATCCACTGAGTTTTTCCTTAGGTGTTAAAACCACAAGGTTTTAGAAGCTTTGTGTGAACTTCCGTTTCTTGAAATTTTGGTTTTGGTCTTTGCAAAGTGGTGTTCTTCAGTTTTGTAGGTTGGATCAATTGAAATTCAGGAAAAAATCTTTCCCTAGCAAATTTTGAATTTCCTCATTAAAAAAGAATACTTCAAACAAACATTCAGCAAGGTCTGTGAAATCCTATTCAGTCATCAGGAAACAAAAAGGTACAAAAAAATATCATGCCTTTGAAAAGGTGCAGCCTGCTTTCTTTGTGCAAAACTTTCAGCATTTGTGGGACTATATTTAGCATTAAGAATGTGATTTTCGTCTCATTGAAGCCTCAGTTAAAAATTCAGAGCCACTTTTATGGCAGAGATTTTGAAGCTTTGTTAGTTGCGTTTTTTCATTAAACGACCGTGCTTGTCACATGGATGAACATCTTCCTCCTTTAATGGGTCGCCCTGCCCCTTGTGATTAGCAGGAGGAAGGAGTTTGATATATTTGTCAAAAAGGCTGTCCTTTGTGAGCCAAAATAAAATGAATTCTCTGATATGCAAGAAGTTAAATACTTTTAGACTGCCTTGGCTCGGGATCTGACATCTTTTACTAACACTTAGGTGGAATCAGTAGTCAGAGACCTCAGAGGCAAGGGCAAGATTTCAAACCTGATTTATGCTCTTGAGCACTTTTAGAAGTGTGTGTGTGTATACACACATATATCACTGCAGTTATAGCCTGTGCTGTAACTATCTGGGAGACTCCAGCTGCAACCCTTCTGAAAGCCACACCATCCTCAGTGCTTTCCACCTTCACAGCTCCCCTGGGAGTTAAGGAAGTGTTATTTTCCCATTTTACAGATGGGAACTGAGAGGTTCATGGGCAAGTAGGAAGATCATGACAGCGTAAGGCATTAAGCACAACTTTGCCATGACAAAAACTGTGCATCTTTGAGTTTAGTGATCCCAAACACTGGGCTTCCTCAGTCTGAGGCAGGGCAGCTCAGAGTTTACCTGCAAGGGACAGACCTTGCAAGGGACAGACCTTGTCAACATGAATAGCAGGGTCAGATGCCCCTAACCCCAGCACTCTGTTACTAGGAATAATCTTTCCAAGGGATGCATTGGGCATTGGGAATGTGCTGTACAGGAGGAAAACAAGAACTCAGGGTCCCACAGGTAAGAGAATCACTGTGCTGGGGGCTTGGCCATGCAGGAGGGTGAGGGGTTGGGCCAGATGCTGCTGGTTCTGCTCTTATTTGCTACTTTTGGATGATGCAGGCAGCGAATTGCAGCTGTAAAATAGCAGGGCTGGGCTGTTGCTGCCTGCCCGAGGCCCAGGCAGGCAGAGCTCACTGCAGTGAGCAATATGGCAATTATAAAACGTGACATTCCTGTTGGTGGGACACTGCTGTGAGCCAATTTTACTCTGTGGTAAAGACCACATCTGTCAGGGTTCATCTCCTCATCACAGGTCCGTTGGACAATCACGCAGGGCCAACTTGTCCTGCGCAGAATTGGCTCCCAGCACCTCTTTATCCCAAACCTGTGCTAGCAGATCATCTCCTGGAGTACAGAATCTCTGCACAGTCTGGGTTACACAGAGTCTCATCCTGCAGGATGCTGGGTGGGATAGCAGTACTTAAACTTCTTTGGGAATCAGTCAGCACTGCACTTCCTCCAGGCTTGAAAGGAAAAAGCCATTTCAAAGCCAAGATTTTAGGAACAAAAGTGAACCTCTTAATTGCATTTTTCACTTAGGAATGTGAAGGAATCACTGTGAACCTTGAAAGTTTGATATGTACCAGACCAGTAAATAGATTTGGCTTTGTTTTTTTAATGTTTTGCATACTTTGTTTTTCAAACTTTCACCAGCTCTGCTTTGTTTCAGTTAATGAAATTCTTCTATTGCAGCACTGGGACTTTTAAAGCATTTTCGTAACCTCCTGTCTTGGTCTCCAAGGTATAAACATTATTTTATAATTAGCCTTCACAACTATGTTATACATTTGAAAAGGAGGAAAAAAAAATGTTTTTCCCCCATTTTTATATAGGGGAATTACAGTTTCTGTCTGGGGACTGAAAGAATGTGCGTGTATGCGCGCGCAGAGGAGAGAGAGAGAGATTCAATCTGTTGAAATCTCATCTCCTGCCAGTTACACATGAAATCATCGTTTAGGAGAGAGAGTGGGAAATTACTGAATGCATTAGAAAAATCCTCACTCTATCCCTAATGAAACGACACTGAAAGATGATGGGAGAGGGAAGACTTAGGGACGTTTGTGTTCTACCAAGAAAACGTGGGGAAAGAACATTGACTTTTTGCCCCTGTTATGTAACTTGGCATGGGGCTCTTGGTAGCTGATACTGATGGGAACTAATTTGTCTCTTGCCCTTATTCTTGCCAATCCCCTATGGTGTTTTCTTATGGCCACTTCCTATCAGAATAAAGCTGTCACCAAGGTAACCACATGTGCACATGCACAATCATGTGCACGCACTGTGTAATTAAGTCCAAGTGTAAATAATAATATTCACCACTGTGTGCAGCACTGATGTGCTTCAGGAGCCCTCATGCTGTGTCTTTGGTGGAGGGTTGGCCTCACAGCTTTCCATGATGGGGAAACTGAGTCACAGAGGAGGCTGGCAGCCTCCCAGACAGAGGGAGAGACAGTGCATCCATCAGTTTCCTGCCAACTGGGGAGAGCACCCAGCTTTTTCCATAGTCACCACTTATTAATGCAGCCACTGATCTTTAAACTCAGGTCTTTTGAAGTGTTTCTGCCAGGTTTATTCTCATCCCGGCAGAATTTTTTGTGCAATTACTTGTAGACAGAAAAGCTTCTCCTCCACCCAGCCTGGGATGGATGCACATGGATTTGTGTAAGGATCCTTGCCTTGACTTTAGCAAAATTTGGATCCAATCCCTGCAATCGCTCCAGCCTTTGCAGCAGAGAACAGCCCCACACGAAGGGAAGCTGCCTTGAACCATTTTTGAAGTGGTGGCTTTCCTTGCTGTAATAAATTTTCAGGATGTTTTCAACAGAGAGAATAAATCCATAGGAGAGATGGCTTAATGGATTTTGAATTTTCTAACAAGAAATGTGCCAAGTCTTTCCCAATAGAAAAGTCCCCCTGAATCTTTCATTCACATATGTGACAGATGCATGAATTACGGTGCATTTCCAAAGGTTTGGTTGTTTTGGATTTTTTTTCCTGTGGAGAAAAATGCTCATCCAAAGCCTAACCTAGAGGGAAGCTTTTACAGATAAAAGAATAATCCAGGGAAGGGGAATAAGTGGGAATCAAGTGGTTAATTTCTGTTTTCAGCAATCTCATAGGAAAAAAATACATGTGAGCATGGAAAAATATTAGTCCATGTCTTTTGAAAGCCTCCAAAAAGATTTGTCTGAAGCATGCATTTAAATGGGAAGGATACAGGTGTTTTCAGAGCTCTTCCAGCCTACGAGCAGGCCTGGGGCAAACCTGAGCGCTCGGAATAATGTAACGAGAAACATCCCTCCATGCTTCAGTGGGAAAATGCAAATAGGCTCATTTCCTCTTTTGAGGAGGACTTTAGATAAGGCACTCCTGGAGCCAAAGAGCTTGTTTGGTGTCTTCTCTGCCTGGAATATTCGGGTGGGAGGGAGCGAGGGGCAGCATGAGGTGGGGATGTCTGTGGGCCACCCCAGGAGTGATGCTGCAGCCAATGTCCCTCTCTCTGCTCCACTGATCCAGATTATTGGTCAAGTGCCAGCCTTGCACTGCTCCTCTGCACCTCTGTTCCTGCCAGCACCCTCTGTGCACACTGAGCTGCTGTCATTTGGGGGCTACTGAAACTAGAAAAGGAGTAGCCCAGTGGGAAGTGCAGCAGAGAGCTGCAGTCCCAGAGTCCTGCCTGTCATGGAATAAAGCATCAGAGCTTTGCTGGAGCCTCCTGCTCCCCCTCCTCCTCCCACCCCTTTCAAGGAAAGGCTCTGAAATATGTTTTGATTTCATTTTGCAAGTAGTCTGCTAAAAACATTTCTTTCCAGCCTTTTCTCCAAGTTTGTTTTCTTTGCTGGTTCGGCCTTCAGAAGAAACAAGAAGTTTCTTTTTTTCCTGTACCAATTAAGAATAATATTTTTTCAAAAGTTTAGGCAGAATCCAGTGGTATGAACTTCATTGCAAGAGCTGAAAAATCTAGTCCCAGCTATGGCTGCTGAGCTATGCAGGTAACCAGCAAATAATTAAGGCTAACACAGAAATTCAGCACCAGTTGGGTGACAGAATTCCCTTTCCACAAAAGAAAATCCCAGAAGAAAAGATTATTTTAATTATGATGGGGTTTTCTTTTCAGAAGGTTTACAAAGTATTCCCCCTTCACCTCTCACTGAATAATTCTAATAACTCTTGGAAAGTACCAATTGCCACCAACACTTGTCTTTGCTTTTTATTTTTTTTTTAACTTTTTGCAATTTTTTATGATCCATGACTGTGGATGTCAAAGTAGTCAGCATGTTTTAAAATCTCCAAATTGAGGCATCATGCAAATACCTGATTTTGTGGCAAAGCAGAAAAAATATCCTGGCAGGGGGAAGAACTCTGGCCAATCTTTGTGCAGCCTTAAATGAAATCAGAAAAGGATTCTAAATATTTTGAATTCTGTTTTTTTAAGCAAAGCTGATCAGATCTGAGGACCCAATTCATGGTGCCTGACGATGGCTTGAGCTTGGCAGTTCTACCTGATTGTGGTATAATTTTTGTCTAATAGAGAAAGCATTAGGCTTGAATTCAGCTTGCATAACTAGATGTTGATGTCTTTCATCAAAGAAAAATACTGACTTGCTATTTAGGGCTCCTCAGTTCAGTTTACATAGCAGTCCTTCTATTTTTAAAAGTTAAAATATTTTTCCTATTTCTTTAAAAACAAACTGTTCAGTAACCAATGATCCAGTAGTAGTATTAATTTATATAGATATATCAAAGAACTGAAAGAAAACGGTAAGTGTTCCCTTATATAAAATAAATCTTTCCAATATAAGTTTTCATCTGCTTCTGAAATATAGGAAAATCAAAGTTATAACTGGCATTCACAAGCCAATTATTGAACTCAACAGCCCAATTCTGAATTTTCACTGATTTAATTAAGAGCAACATTTGGCCCTAGCTAGAAGCAATAATAAGTGCTTCTTCATTAGGTGTTTTCAGTGTAATTTCTTAAGGGAAAAGATAGATGCTTCTAAATCTGTCATTTGGTGAACTGTTCTGTGTAATATATTAGAGCCATTGATTAGAGTAATATGGCAAAAAGCAAAGCCTGATCGATCATCCATGCAGTCAATGGGTGTCTTTGATTAAGTCCAAAAAGAGCAATATAAAATCACAGGAATTCCAGGCAATACAGAGACACACTCTTGTTTTGCATCCCTAATTTCACTTCAGGGTCTGCCAGTGCCTAATCTAGACTTCCTGGGGAGCAGCAGCAGTTCCATCTCACTTGGCTTTCAAGGTTGCAACACTTCCCTTTTGTTCTACAGAGGAATGAAAGCAGACAAGTTAAAGTCACATCCGAGTTTCGCTGAGGCATCTGTTGGCAGCTGTTAAAGGGCAGGAGAGGTTGAGCAGCGACTCAAATCTCAGCCTGTTGTGGCCATCCAAGCCTTAAGTCTCAGTCTTTGCCACTCTGAAAGCGACTTGGAGCTCAGGAACTTCCAGTGTTGTATCTCCAGGAAACATTTGGCTCCTGTGACATCTGTGCACCTCACTTTGCCTTGGCAATGCCATGACTGCTTGGACCCTCCCAGACAAGGCTGTGTGTGGTCACAGGGCTGTGACTGCTTCAAGCCACTGTCCATCCACTCCCAGTGGTGATGAGGCTCATTGTCATCTCTTAATTAGTTTATTCAACAGAACTTCCAAAAAGTGTTTAACCTGGCTATTTCCTACTCCATTTCCTGGGCTCTGACTGCTTGGTTTTACATGAGCACTTGTGTTGACATCCTCACCCTTCCCACCAGTGGATAAGTCATGTTTTTTCTGACATGCCAATGGATCGAGATCATAGACACCAATCATCATGTATAGATATTTTCAAATGATTTAGGTGAATTGGGTGCCTGATTTCCTTTGATGTTCATTTAGGATTAAGCACTTATTTGCCAAATTTTTGTGTATCCTGCTTCATCCTTGACTACCAAAGACCTTAATAAACTGGTTCCTTAAGCTTTTGATCTGGCCTCTGTGTTTTTCTCTAAAATACAAAATGTTCCCTTCTATGGAAGCATTGGTATGTTCTGTCTATCTGTCTGGAGATTCTGTGATGAGGAGGGGAGGGGAATGGCCAGTGACAATGATTTCTCTTGCTGATTGTTTTTTTTTTTCTTTCTCCCCTCACATAATTTAAATCAAAATATCTAAACCTCAGACCTGAAACCAACTTCACAGTCTTACTTTGTATGTAAAAATATTCCATTTAAATCAGCAGTAAAGCTAACATGAAAGTGCCAATAAATAATATATGCAAAGAGTTTTTTTTATCAATATATAAAGAAATGTGGAGTTGTGAAGCTGCTGAAAACAAGCATTAGGAAATGTAATGAAGCAAGAATTAGAACAGCATAGTTCCTCTGGCCATTATAAATGAGAACGCCAGGTACCTGGAGAACAGGAAAACTGATGAGTACAGTCTGTTCAGGAGAGAAGGAGGAAAATTTCCCCCAGGAACACATTTCAAATTACTTATTTATGAACTGATGAACTGGGAGACCACCTATAGAGAGACAGGAGCAAGCAGTCTGCTGCAGACAGCTACAGAACTCCAGCTAATTGTGCTGCTGTTTTCTGTTATAACTCCTGCTCTCCAGCTGGGCTTCGGAGGCAGGAAATTTAGGCATTGACTAGAAGTTGCACTTTCCCTCCTTCTTGTCGGCATAAATATATACATGTATATTTTAATCTGCTGGAATAATTCAGCAAAGGCCTGGGAAAACAGCTGCTGCCTTTGTCATGACAATGTTAGGGAGTTTGTGGGGTAGAGCTTCCAAGGGAAAAATTTTTAAGCATGCACTCATCCCTTGGCAAAGGTGACTCCAAAATTTGGAGATGTATGGGCTGAAATTGAAATACGGAATGTTTCTTTGTCCCTGAACATCACTGTCAGGGTTTTTAGCTACTCAGGAACAGAAACATGCAGGCACATATAACCACTAAATACAATATGTATTAACCATGTAAATGCACAGGGCTGTGCACATAGACATTCTTCATACAAATTTCCTACATAAATCTCTGTTGGCTAATATTATTTTCTCTCTCCATGCTCATATATACACAAGAATCAAAATGTTATGCAGGTACAAGTTATAGAATGGATCCAGTTTGCTCCATAGTACAGAAATCAGAATATAGCCCAAGTTCTAAGAGCTGTTTAAGCAAGAAGAATAACTTTGGGTACTTGTTAACAAGATCTAATCAGATAGAGAAGAGATAGTTAAAGTACTGTAAATATTCAGTGGCTGACAATTAATTTCAGAAGTCCTCATCAGTTGAAGCACAGGGGTTCTTAACAGAGAATTCATTTTATCCGTTTAGAAAACAGAATTTAGGTGTCTGGCTTGTAGGAAGTAAAGAGAGACAGAAGAACCTTTATCAGAGAACTGTGAGGCTCCAAGGTAATTCTCATGGATGGGCAGTCTCAGCCTGTGCTGTGATTTAGCACAGGGGCTCTGCGTGGTGGTATCCAGAGATTTGACTCATGGACCAATAAAAGTCCCTCAGCTGAAGGCTCACAGGACATGACATGTGGGACCAACCTTGAGGTTAAATATGGAAGAGAAAAGACCAACGGATTGGGGAACACTGAGCACACACCGTGTTTGCCTTCCAGGAGGAAAGCAAACTTGGTTGCCCTTGGTGAAATATGCTATTCACAGAGCTGCTTCCTCCAGGAGTCAGGGACCAGCTGTCTGAAGGGTTGGCAGTTGTCTGTTGTGATCTCAGACTGTTCCTGGCTCTCCTGTGAGGCCAGCACAGGTCCCAGAGCACTGGCACAGTGTCGTGCCACCATGAACAACCTCCCAAGATGTTGTCTGCTGAACTAAGCACTGGCTGCAGCTTTCAAATGCAGCTGGTTCAGGATGCACTGCATTTAGTCCCCTGCAAAATGGTGGAAGCAAAGAGTAAAGGTGTGAAAGATGTGCCTGAAAGAGCAGGATACAATCATTTGCCATGTGCTGGCTAATCAGGTGTGCTTGATGAATATTGAAACTTGGTACCTTCAAGAGGTTTAGAAAAAATGTCAAAGATTCAAACCTGCCAAGTACCAAGTGTGGTTTCAGTGGGAGCTGGGAGTGCTCTGAGGCTGCACAGACACTGGTTTCCTTTCTTCCTTCCTGCAGGTACATTGGCAAGTCAATATAGAGAAAATGTGCAATGCTGTTGCTGTTGCTGCATGTGTTCCATGAATAGAGAATATAGTTCTCCCATGCTGTCATTTGTTATGAAATGCTAAGGATGGGACTGGAGTGACACAGTGGATCTATCCCTGCTCTTTATTAAGTCTGACACCAAGAACACTTAAGAGTTTGCAGCAATAGGATGTAGAAAAACTGTTAACCCCAATAAAACCCCTGTAAGGATGTGCAGAGATAAAAGGGAACTTCAACGAAGTGGAAATTTTTATAGCAAAGAGACAGAGAGAGAGAAGGGCATCAAGATTTATTGCAAATGACTCTAGTAGCAAGAGGTTCAAGCATTAGCTAATTTTTATTTGCTTCTTTTATGATAAAATTTTAAGCAATCAAAGAATCGATGATGGCATTAACACTGCTTCAATGAAGAAACAAATGCTTTCATTTTTGCTTCTGTTCTTAAAAAAAAAAATCCTTCTGCTAAAATGAATATGGAACAGCGTCACACCTCAGTGAAACTTTTTCCTTAAGTATTCAGAACATTTTGTGAGGCTGATCAATTGGGATTTTTTTTTTTAATACCCGACTTGGTTACACTGGCAGGTATTCACAAGTGACAATTATTTCAACATTAATTTGATAGCTCCCGACAGCCTCGGAGATGGGATAGAATCACCTGGAAGCTGGCATTTTGCATTGTACCATTCTGTCTATATGGGAACTGTCATCTTCCATTCAATATGGGAAATGCTATCTGCATACAGGCTTCAAAAAAAGTTATAATTTCTTCTAAGTGATTGAAACTCATAGATCTCTCTCTTTCTCTCTCCCTTTTCAAGCTACACCTGAGAGGTAGCAATGATGACAGGCTGGTTTAACACAGCTCTTGCCGAGATTAAGTAGTTGTCAGACAGATATCATTGGAGACTAAGGGATTGCTTTTGGAAGTCACTCTGAATTGCTAACTAACCGGGAGCTTGTTCCTAGACGGGTGCGGATTCTTTTGTTTCCAGGGATTGACACATCTGCAGTAACAATGGAGCACTCCTCGCCTGATACCTGATTTGTGCTGGTCACCGTTTCAGCTGGAAAAGAGGATGTAATGAATGCCTCTTTCACCACTTATTTGCAAAAGCAGAAAACGCCCAGAGCTGCTATTTTTGGACCGTTGGCTTGAGAAATTTGATTATTTATGGCTAAGTGGAAATGTTTGCAGCAATATGTTCGTTGTTAGAACAGACTTATGTATTGGATGAATCTGTGCGAAGGTCCAACAATAACCTCTCCAATGTCAGCTTTGCCAGTTTTTAAGCAGGCTGGTTGGGAGGAATTTGTGTGTAAGTGTCTGTAGTATTCTGCTCACCTCCTGCTTCATACACATCCAGTGACAGCCCCCGATGAACAGGGAGTAGCAGAGGCTGACAGGTCAGCTGTAACACAACAAGTTGTCACTGTCATGGGAACATGGCAAGTGGAAAGTAGATGAAGTTGCCTAGAGGATGTTTTCATCAATTTAGTGTTATATACAAGCTAATAAATCTGCAGACACTCTTGTCCCACTATACACAGTGTGTGTGAGGGAAAATGACTGAGCTTTGGCTGGCTTGGCATTTACTGGACCAGCTGCAGTAGCCACTTGAGCTAATAGTGTCAATGATTTAATTCCTTTCACTCCCCGCCTTTCCTAACGACGTATTTCCCATGGGACTGCAGACTGAAAAGTTTATTTTTAAGCATGGCTGAGAGATTGGCTCTCTAGAGAGCTTTGGAAGTTGCAGAGGGCTGCTTCTTCAGAAGATGATGAGTTTGGTGGGAGGGAAGAGGATGCCTCCACCACTAGAAGAGGCAATTCGTGGGACAGGGAAGAGCTGACTTGTCAGAAAGCCTGGAAAACACCCTGGACCCCCAGAACTGCCCATATGGGCTGGTTGGACATTCTAAAATAAATCAAAATTTCCAGACCCTTGGCATGATAAATTAGTAGAAATGAGTATGTATCCTCCCACCACTCAGATATTAAGAAGATGAACCCCAGCATAGCAGAAAGTACATTGGGAGATCTGTGAATTATAATAATATCCTAAGGAGCCCTCCTGGATGCTCTGTGGGTCCCTTCCAACTCAGGATATTCTATCATTCTATGAAATTCTATAGTGAAGGGGTTTACCTTTATGAATAGCCCATGGATAATTTGTGGCAAATCTGTTTTTTGTTAGCGTAATAATTCTCACAGTGTCATTTCTCTGTCCTGCATGGCTGACTACTCCCTCAGCTGACAGAGAGCAAAACCTGAGTGATACAACCAAACAGACAACTTGCAATAGGCTCTCAGTGACTTTGGGGTGTTTATGGCTTGTGGATGAGCTCAGGAGGACACATTGCTCCAGGTCAGGTTTCTGTTCTGCTGGGTTCAGCCACCACCCGACTCACAGCAGGTGTGCTGAGTGGTAGCACTTTTTATCTCCTGGAATCCCCTGATTATTTCACTGATACTAAAACAAGCTCTCAGCTATAGAAACGTCTTGAGTGAACCTTGCACTGGTGTCATGCAAATGGTTTGATTGATTTCAAATAGAAATTGCTAATTTATTCACTATGCTGTTATAACTTTGTTCAAAGGAAGCCCAAAATACCCCATAATTTAAAACTCTTTTATATCTGTAACTCTCACCTGGGTGTCTTCTTGGTACAGAACTTACTCAAGTCATTAACTCTCAGTTCAAAGTTATGCACATTGAAGAACTTTGTGAATAAGGCTGAGATGGCAGTTAAATATGTAAATTCAACCTCAGTATTCTCAAAATGGTCTAGTAAATCAATGTTAATGATAGTAGTTTCCCATATAACATATTTAATTCTTCCTCTTCAAAGCATTTTACAAAGAAGCTCCATTTTACAATAAATACACAGAAGAAAAGAGCACAGGAAGCTCAGAGAGAAATTGGTAGTCTGAAAATAAAGAAAGAGGTTTAGAAGTAAAAATTTTCTCTGAAATGAAAAATTTGAATCTTGATATTTTAAGAAATGTGAATGACTCTTGTTAAAAACCTGAAAACTATAAAGCAATTTGGAACATTTTCTCAATTTCTACCTATATCTTGGAACATAAAAATGTAAAAGTTCAGGTATTTCGGGCAAAACTATTATTTTAAGAGTGCATCAGCAGGTGCAAGTAGCCATTCCCATTGCTTGTAAACTACTGTTTGCTTTCTATAATGACACATTTCAAAAAAAGAAAAAAAAAGGGAAACAAACAGCCCACACCTCAGAAACATCTGAAAATAAAAAACCCCATTCTGCCACTAGCACATTTTTACACCTACTCACCCAGTGTTTCCTGTACCCACCCTGAGACAATGAAGCCTCTGCAAGTTCACAAAATTATGTGTAAATATGAAACTAAGCCACTACTCCGAGGCTGGCAAATGCTACAGCCTGACACAGAGTGGCTGTGCTAAAATATTTCTGCTCTGTATGATATTGCACACTCTATACTAATCTGTGTCTCTCAGCTGACAACACAATAAATAGTTATTAAAACAAACATGCAAATGATGTATAGTTAAATAGTCTCAAATAAACCTACACGACCAGTGAATTTTGTGACACCAAAAATTGTCCAATACATCTACTTCCACTGGAAATTGTTCTTTCAGATCTCAATTCTGAGGCAAGAAATGGTATTACGGGGTAATTTAATCTATCATGTGATTATATTCTCCTAACCAGGCTTTTAACACACCAGACTGAATTGTCTTTGTGAGTAAGTCCAGTGCCACAAAACAGTTATGCCAGCAGAGACTTCGTTGCCCAAAATGCATCAAATCAAGGGCTTGCAAACCCCAGCAGAATTCCATTATAACACACACAAGGAAATGTATTTAAAGCCAGCTAGGCTTATGTATTTTGGGAATCCCTATCATGCATGTCAGAAAAGATTTCAGGCCATGCTAATTTTGTTTGGGTCACTTTTTTTCCCCACTGACCTGGGGGCTGAATAGAGATGGCCACAGCACCGACATAAACCCATTTATTCTGCTTACCCCTGTTCCTACATCAGGTACAAAGCAGCTTGTGAACCCTATATTTAAACTTCCACTTCTGATTTTTTTTCACTGATCCTTCCAGAAGAATCATGTTATGGCAAATGAAGTTTCCTAGGCAATTTTTTTTTTTTTTTTTTGCAAAGAGAGGGTCTAAAATAGGTCAGTGGTAGCTGAAAAATTGCATTCACTTCATATTCATTCGCTGAAGGAGACTGAAATTTCTCCTGAGCACTGCTTCAATTTCACTTATTCTTGCCCCAAGTTTTCTTCCACTAGGCCTTTTTGTAACAAGAAATGACCAAAACCGCAATCAGTGTGGGACTTTTATAGTTAAAAACCAGTTTGCAACAACAAAAAAAACCCGCCTGTTGTTTTGTACCTCACTGATAAATGAATGTCTATTGTTCTTCTACCCTGGAAATTAATAATAACTGGACCAGTTGCCTTAGAGACAGCCAGGCAGCCATTAGCAATCAGTAAAAATTAATGTACTGCAGGGAATTTAGCAGGGAAATGTGTTTAAGTGTGTGGGGGCACCTTAACCACCCATCCAACACGGGTGAGTGCTGAAGTCTCCCTGGTGCTGCTGCTCCTTGAAGTGCAAATGCCCTTAGGCACAGACAAGGTGTTTTTAACGAGCCAGGGGGGTCCTTCCCAAAGGCCCTAACTCGGTGAGGAGCACTGTGTTTTTTGGACTTCCCTCGCCTTGAAGGCAAGCCTGGAAACCTGGAAATGCAGAGGAAATGCCCAACATGGCAGCAGCTCCTTGTTTCCCTGCAGATCTCAGGCTCTTCCCTCCTGCACAGCTGCGGTCCTGCCCCGTGAAAGGTTCTCTCAGGCGGGGTAGCTGTGCTTTAAAAAGTCCCTGAGAGCTTTTAAAGCTGTCAGCACCATTATCATTCATGATGCAACTGGTTTCCAAGCCTGGCTTCTGTTTTTCCAGCGGGCAGCTTGCGTCCCCCTGGATAATTCCCTGGGGTGTGGGGTAGCTGGGCTGGTCAGAGCAAGCTGTTACTGTGGGATTCTTTGTGCTCTGGATGTAGGGTGGCTGTGAGTGCTGCTGCCTTGCCCAGCCCCAGGATGCTCCTGGGGGATGCTTTGGACCATCCCAGCCCCACTCTCCAGAACAGGGCTGGATTTTCACTATAAGGAGTCCTCTTCCTCTGGGCTTTGCATTTTCCTCTACCCCATCCTGTTCCTCCATCCCTGCTGTGAGTGTGATTCCATGTGGGTGCTGCTGTCTGGGATGGGATGGCTGAGCCTGGGTCTTTGGGTGTCTGATGGTGGCTGCCCTGTGCTGTGATGGGACAAGCTGTCATTAGATGATGGCAAACTGTAATTAAAAGATCTGGTTTCTAAGGGGTGTAGATGGACCCAGCAAGGACATAACTGCAAGTGCACAAGGCTTCTGCTGGCTCCTTTCACCTCTGTCCTTGTGTCTTTGTGAGGGGGATTGGCTTCCTCCTGCCTCTTGCAGGCAAATTGTACCTCAGCGTTGACCGCTTGTGGTTCAGGATTACAACAATTCTGCTGGCAAATGCCTTCCCTGAAGAACTAATTGCAGTACAGGGATGACCATTTTTGTACAGATGCTTGGGTCACAGCTGGACTGATCCACTGATAACACATGCATAAGTTCTGTTCAAATCAGTGGGAATGGTGAATCACTAAATGAGAACTGAATTTGGCACCTTGTTATCCAGAGGCATGATTGCTTTAGAGAATGAATGGGGTAGGTGAGTAAATAAGGGAAGCAGAGCTCTGGGAATTAAGGAAATAAAAAAAAAGTTTGCAAACACAAAACACTGATGAGTTGCTGGCAGTCATTGCTTCCTGTGACATCTGCAGGATGGCTGAATTGAATTAGCTTCTCATTTTGGAGGGGAGTTAAAATATTAACGCTGGAGTGTCACCCACAGTTCACACCAGCACAACTAGAGAGAGCAGCATCCAGAAATCCCTGGCCTTGAAAGTCAGGGTGTTCCAAAAGGATATCTCCAAAAGTGGGTGGGTCTCTGTCAGATACCATCAATAGACCAGTCAGTCAGGAACACCCAAAGGAGACTCACAAAAGGGAACTTCCACATCCTACTGGCAAATAGATTGGTCTGAGCTGAGAGAGATTCTCCCAAAACCCACATATTTTTTTCAGAGTTTCTTGGAAAACTTCTTGTGTCATTGGTGTCAGACAAAGCAGATGGGAATGCTGAATTGATGATCACATTTTGAGGCTGGAATGCAACATCTGGAGTTGATCAGCATTCCTCACAAACTGATCAATCATTAGGTGGAACTGATTACTACCATCTCCTCCTTTTACTCTCGATTCACTTAGAATTGTTTTTTTCTCTTTCTATGAAAATAAAAGAAGACAGAAAGCATGAAGCACAGCTCCTTTACAGAGACTGAGGTTATGTGAGTCACAGTGACTAACTCTTTACACATATCTCTTGTTGCAGTATCAAATGGAGCAGGGAGGAGATAGATCTGCTCTAGTAAATATAAAATATCATGGGTCATATTACTCAGCAACAGCGATTCTGCAGCAGCAGCAGTTTTGAAGTAAGACCTTTTCAATAAGTCACTATATATAGAAAGATTGGGACTAATGCTGCGAGCGTCACTGTCTGACATCAGGGTTATTTAGGAGTGTGCTTCGTTTGGTACAAACCCACTCAACACTGTGCCAGTCTCGCCACAAGCTAAAACAGAATTGCAAAACACAAAAATAATTCCCCAGCCTCTGAAAAGTCTATCATCTTCCTTGCATTTGTCTTCCAGGGGAGAGAAAATGACGAGGCAATGTGCAAACCAGGCCACATGTGCACTGCACTGTGCTCACATGTGTTTCATATATCAGCACCATTGTCAGATGCTGCAACCACTTCCCAAGCGCTGATAAAACCAGCTCCACCACTGCTCCCCAGGAGAACCACTGCCTTGTCTCTCCCAGTGTGTCCCAGAAATGTGCTGGAGGGCCACAGAACATAGCAAATACCATTTCAGGTCTGTGGTATGTGTGTTTCCAGTGCCAACATGAAAGCAAAATACTGAAAGGATATCTGTATTTTCCAAACCCAGTATCTGGGTTCTGTGTGCACATCTCCACTGAGTTTGGACTTGCATTTCCCAGAGGATATTCCTGCACCCAGGAGGGTTTGTGGAGATGCAGATAAATTGCAAGAGAAAATGGACTCTGACTGAAAATGTGGAAAATGTCCATTGTGCAACCTGAAAGTTAGCCCATTTTGGGACTATCTTGTTCTAACTCATTTACTTTCATTTTTTTTTTTTAATCAACAGGAAATCCAGGCCAAGTTCACTGCGTAGTTCCTGGGCATTGTTCCCCTGAATCGTCTTTGCTTACTCTGGCATAAATCAGGAATTCCTCACTAAAATCTGGGGAAAGTTTGATTAGGATCTTTCCTTAAACCAGCTGATGGTTTTTCATAGAAAGTGTGAGCATTCTGTGGATTTTCTTGGATTTAAAACAAAGACCAAAGAAATGTCGTGGTTTCCAATGAGTTTCTCTTTGAGGTTCTGGGTCTGTTCAACATTTCATGCCCAAAATGAAACATGAGAAGTGAAAAAACAGAACTTGTGTGATGAAACTGAACAAAATGTTCCCATGAAGTTTATGTGAAAGAAACCACAGAGTAACCTGCAAGCTTTAGAGAAACGTGACCACGCAACTCATTTCCCACTGCTGAGTCAGGGTTCCCACATGGGGCTACAGCTCTGGAGATGGACTGTTCCCCTGAACCCCTGTGCCCCAACCTCTCCCATCTTTCTCTGTGCTTTTGCCATTGACAACTTGCATTTAGAGAATTCTGCAATCTCTGCAGCCAGATCTGAGTTCCTGTGCATGAGTGGCTAGATGTAGAGAAAAGTGTTCGACAAACATCAGAAAACTTACAATTTTCCCATCAGTAAGCAGATACCTGAATAATTTTCCCTTTAAAAACACAGGTATTTGTTTTGAAAATAGCAGAATACTGATGGGGACAAGAGGTTATTTATCTGGTTCTAAAGAAACAACCAGAAAGAGAGAATAATTAACACAGACATTTCAATGATTCACCTAAGCTACGTCAGGGAACTTCTGGCAAAGCCAAAAGCCAAACTCCATTCCTTGGAATCCCTGTCTTGTCAGAAGATCATCACTCCAGACACTTTAATTCGGAATCTAATGCTGTGCATTTTCTGTTCTAACACTTTTAACAGCTCAGTTTTTCAAACTGTGTAGTATTATAGGAAAACAGTAACCCTGCAGCAGAGAAGGCAGCTGTAAGCAAGAAAACGCAGTGCTGTTCCTGTGAATTCCTGCAGCCCTCTCTGTCAGGATCTCCATGTGCTAGTTTTCCAAGAAAGAGATGAACTAAAACATTTAAGTTGAAGTTATGATTTTCCCAGGGAAGGGAAAAGGGTTATGCACAGTTTTCTCCCTTTTAAAACAACTCTGTTTGTTTACTATTCTAAAATTATTGCAAATGCTTTTTCAAAAGGGATAATGAAGTAGCAAGGAAGATGACAAACAGCTGATTATAGATAAAAGCTCCTTAACAGCAGTGTCAAGCAGAGCAAAGCAGAGAGAATTGTCTTCAGAGACATTAGCTGGCATTGGCAGCCTGCTCCTCTCCAGAGCTTTGATCCTGATGGTGCCTGAGCTGGTGAGCTCCCTGAGAGGAGATTCTGTCCCCACGGTGCCTGACACAGCATCTGCCTCCTCTTCCAGCATCACTCTACACCCACAGATTTCCTGGCTGGGAGTGCACTTGGACAACTCACCCAGGATGTCCCTGAGGGCTTTGTGCTTCTGTTAGCCTGGGAATTAAGGGATTTAGGGTTAACATGCAAAGCAGGGTCTCCTTTAAGGGCAATGCATTCTCCACCATCCCATTGTGGGGTGTAACGAGGAGCCTTTTAGATATGGAACAAGAAAACCTGGGTGCATTTACTAAAACAGCAAAAATACATGTGAAATATAAGCAGTAGTGTGCACAAACAAGATACAGCCTCAAGAGCACAACACATGGGATTCAAGCATTCCTAGCTGAATGGTTTTACACCCCAAAGCTCCTTCAGTGCTTGTTGTATTCATAGTCATACTGTACGTGAAATTCATCTGAATCTTGTTTCTTTGGCCTATGGGGTATTTTCATGTACAAATTAGGCTGGCCAATGTTCCCTTTCTGCAAAAATTCCCAGGAGTGCAACTTAAATGTTATTAAAAAGCCTAATAAAAGAAGAGTGCACATTTAATAATGTTAGAATAACACAGCCATTGCAGCGCCGTGTGCCTGCGGTTCCAACCAAGCGAGAATATGAGGCACTAATGCACTTATTCACAAAAAACCCAATAATTATCAACAACTAGGAAGAACCATTGATACCATGCAAGATGCACAGAAACCTTTTCAGGAGCTCCAGTTTGGACCTTGCCCATGGCCTGCTGGTTTGGCACAGTCCCAGCTGAACTGGGACAGTGCTGTTCTTATGTCCAGCCCAGGAAAGGCTGTGGCCACTGAGGCAGTGCAGTCACACCTCCCCCACAAGCATCAGCCCAGTTTCCCTTTGTCTAAAAGAGCTGGATGCTCTCAGTAAATGCTGCAAACTTTGCACATTCATCAGCTTCCACTGCTGTGATACATCTCCGTGCAGTTTTCCTTCACCTTTGCCCTGTCACACTGACATCTCTTCCTCTCATACATCCTTCCTCTACATCACATCATTCTTTCCTCCCACTTATGTATCCTAGGATGACTTTTCTCTGGGACACAAGGTCTAACACAAGACCCAGATATTAACTCAGGCCCACTCGTTGGAGGGATTAAATACAACATTCTCACGATATTAATTAGCAACCACTCCTTCAGGGGGAGAACTGAAACCCTGCATTAATCCAGGAGGGTGGGTGGTTTCACTGAAGGGATGGGCAGAGAGGCTATAGGGCATGGCCTGCTCCAAACCACATTTCAGGTCTCCACAGTCTGTACCCAATGGCTCTATCCACCAGCCCACACTATCTCCCCAGAGCAGAAAGCAATATCCTTGGAAAAGGGAAGCCTCAGGAACTGCAAATTAACCCACTGTAAATAAATACACAATATAAGAAACAAACCTTTAAAAAGCAAAACAAAACCTGGAACAGCAGGGCAGTATCTGAGTTTTGAATAGAAATGGATTTAGTTTGGCTGGGGCACAAGGACAGCAGGAGTGTTCAAAGCGCTGCGAGCCACACGCGGGGGCTGTGGAGGGGACGTTTCCTTCCAGGCAGGAATTCTCCCGCACACGATGGCATTGTTATGCATTAAGCAATTTTTTGTTTCCCCTCTTGGGGTGTGGGGGCGTGATGGGAGAGGGGAAGGCTCGCTCTGGGATGTGGTCACATCAGCCACGCTTAGAAATGACTGCTCCCCAGTTTGGCACCACAGTAGTGGCTTGGTGGGTTCCTTTTTGTTTTTTGGTTCCTATTTTTTTCCCCCAGGTGATGTCAGGAACAGAGAAAAAAAACCCCAATGGGCTCTCTTTGCAGGAGGCAGGTCCTACATGTCAGAGTTTCAGACCCTCACAAAAATTGTCAGTTCTGAGAAAGCAAAATGAAGCATTAGCACTTCACCCTTGAAAAGGAGAAAGAGAAGAGGAGCTGGGATGGAGAGAAGGAACTTGCATTTTCCTACTCCTTTTCTAGTTCAAAGTAAAGAAAATACAGAGCAGCAAGACAAGGCAAGGCCCTCTTTTAGCCAGTGCTTCCCTCTCACAATCCCAGGAATGTTTTGTTCCTGACATGTGAATCGTGTGGCTCTGGAGTTCATACTGCAATAAGCCCCTACAGCCTGTTTGTCTTGTGTAGCTTCATACGGCTTTTTTCCTGTCTCAAACAGTTTGGCTCTATCCTCCTTCTGACCTGCTGGTTATCTTTTTCAAAAAGTTAAAGAGAATTTTTGAAAAAAAAAATTATAGGAAGTCGATCAAGCTGGGCTTGAGTTACAGGTCATTAAAGTTCACTGTAAGATGAAATTTTTACTATATAAACACTGTTAAAGCCCCGACTGCCAGCCAAGTGTATCCATGAACCATGGGAAACTTAGGAGCAGTGGAGGCAGGTAAACCTCAGCAGATCTGTGCTAGATGCTTGTGCAGTGCTTTCCTTGCTTGTTAAAGGAAAAGAGCAGTCAAACACACTTTAATGTTAAAATTTAATAGTATTGGGTTGGGTTGCTTTAGGTAGACAAGATGACACTTCTTCCTGTAGGCTTTTTGTGCCTTGTAAAATCCAGCCACTGAGGGATTTTTTGCTGCTTTTACATTTCAACTCTAACATTAACAAATGCAAAGGTAATGAGATTTTCTGTCTTTTTTTAAAACTAATTTTGCAAGTAAACTCCCCTGAATTCTTTGAACGCGTCGCTCAAAGTTTTACGGTCATATCCCCTGAGATTATTTAAAACACTTTAGGTTTGAAGAATATGTTTTCTTTTCAAGTGTTATTTGCAGCAAGTATGGGAAAGGAAGGGTTAATTTATTTTTCTGAGGCTTATATGTAAGTGAAATGACATTTTAACAATCTCTTTAGTATAGCCTTGCTGTGCTGGGACCTCTGTTGCCTGCTGTCTTACTTCTTGGCCTCTAAATAGAGAGTTATTTTCAATTTCTCCAGTTTCTAATGTTTTAAATGGAACTACTGTTCCCCTTAGAGCACCCAGTGGCTGGCTGGAGACCTTTATTGATATATATAAATTACTCCAGTCCACAGGGCTGGCTACAGATCCAATCATATTGAGCTAATGCGCATATAAATAAAAACCTGGAAGTATGGTTTATGGCAATAAGTAGTGCAGTAGAAGTTTATACCATCCTGCAAAGACACCTTGATACATTGCTGATAATCTCTATAATGTATTTAAAGCATCAGTCTGTAGATTCAAGGCTGAAAATTTCACTCATCAAAGCCATAAATCTCTGTGAGCTTCTGCTGATCAGCCTGGAAAAGAAGGAATTTCCCCATTCCATGGAAAAGACAAAATTAAGGATGTTGGCTTTTTGGTGGAAGGGACCAAACTGGGTAAGCCAAGTGCATCAGGCCCAGAAGTTCCCTGACATCTTGGTGTTTGTCTGGTTGCCAGCTTTTGCAGTTCACAGATGATTCCCACTTTCCCATGGAATGATTTGCTGCCCTCTAAACAGTAATAACCTGATGTCCAGCTGATAAAGCTGACAGCAACTGAATTATTTAGGCAAGCAATCATTCCACTAGGCAGGTGAAAGCAAATTTCAAGAGTTAGGTTGAATCTTTAGGCTACATCCTGACTGGAGAGTACAGCAGGCAGCTGTTTTCTGCTTGGAGCATCGCTGGGACAGGTATGTGAATCTGGATTTCCCTGGATTAAACACCTCAGCTTTTGGAGTTGTAACTCACACACAGCAGTGCTGGGCAGTGCCATCCCTTCAGAGCTACTCCTCACGGACTCATGTGTCCCTTCCCTTCCTTGCTGGGCTCTGGGGAAGGGATTTTCCAGCAGAATGGCCACAGTGCCTCATCACTGCACAGAGAGCAGGGAGCAAAACTCAAACTGCTCATGACAGTGACACTGATCCAGTAATCCTTCTTAGTAACTAGGAGTGCCTGGAGCAGGGAGGGTAACAACAGTACCATGAGCAGATTTTGGGAAGGTCCTAAGAAGGCCTGGCAGTGACACCAAGGGAGCAGGACAGGTACCAGTGTGGCAGCCCAGGACATCATCCCACACTTCCTCCCTGTTTGCTGCCTTGGAGTTGTCAGGAGCAGAGCAGGAGCTTTATTAATTATCTGCTGTACCACGGCACAGCAAAAGGGTCTTGAGGCAACTTTGGCAGGTGTAAGACAGGGCATTATAGATATAACTGATGCTCCATGAGCACTGTAAGATGCTGCCAACTTTACACAAGTTTATTTCTTCATTTTCAGATCCTTCAGGCACCAATTTCACTGCTTCAGAAGAGTGATTGTAACTTAAAGGGAAACTCCCGTATAAGTTGTCAAAGCAGCCTTTAGAAATACTTGTCACTCTTTCAGCATCATAGTCTGTGGAGCTGTCATTGCTGTCTCTGGGTGCTGCCATTTTATTGTCACCTCTTTGCTTTCCGTCTCAGAAAGTCATGGAGAAACAAAAAAAAAAAAAATTTAAAAGTTCTTGTGAAGTCTCCTGGAGTGTCAAACCCTGTAGACTCCAACGAGTATGAGAGCTGCAGAGATTTGCTCTAGAAAACCATTTATCAGTAGTCAACTGAGCACTTAAAAATTGTACAGAACAATTAAGAAAGCAAATATATAAGTTTTTAGAATTCTAACGCTGTGTCTCAGTGGACAAGGTTCAGTGTGTTCAGTATGTTTAGTCAGATGCTGTGTCTCCATCCTATATTTAATGATCTTCCTGTGTTTAAAGCTTTTTCCACTCTTAGGTATAAGATGGTTTGACAGAAATTGCATTGAAAACTTGGCTCAGTTTTTCTTGTGCACAGTGCTGTGTGGCTACTTGCAGAACAATTTAAAGTTAGCACAGTCTAATTTAGTAAGGAATCATGAAGCCAATTCAATTTAAAACCATTAAAACAATTTTAGAGTGTCTGCCCAAGGGTTTTGCATGTTTTCACTAAATGAGTTTTAAAAATACATTTAGTTAAACTGATGGAACTTTAAGTATCAATAAAGGCTTTATCTTACAAACACTAATGCTTGTCTTCAACGAGTCTTTTGCATCTGCTTAGATGTCTGTCTCCAGGATCAGGGCATTCTCAGTTATTGTATTTAAGAAGAAGATTTATTTTCTATCTCTTCCAGATGAACTCCTTTAAAAGAAAATACTTCCATTTCTCCCCTGGTTGGTGGGTGAGACAATGTGATCATTGCTTCCCTGAGCTGAAATTTTTGTTCTGCAATGTCAGTCTTCTAAATCACACCAGCCTGCCTGGCATGAGTGGGTTTGGTACCCATCAGCTCGTAAAGAGCTCAGGCTGTACTAGAGCAGTGCCTACTCATCCAAAAGGGGGTGAGACCCATATATTTCTATTTCTTCTCAAGAAAAAATTCCATTTAACCCCATGGTTGGCTGGAAAAAGTTTGCTACACCTTCTGCATCTCATTTTCCCTTTGTGTCATCTGCTCCTGGAAACTGACTTCAGGGAACTTGTTTTCTAGGAGATATTTTTTAAGCCTGATCTGGATTAGGTGTGAGGACAGTGGCTCTTCCTTGTCTGGATTTCTGCCATTTTGCCTCCTGTCTGCTGCTCTGAGCTCTGGTGTTTGGGCTTCATGTGTCTGAGAAGGACAACATCAAGGAGACAAAACAAGATGTATTTATGAAAAATAACGTTGCAACTCACTGTTATAATCCCAGTTTTTTTCTCCACTTCTGAAAAAAGTAGGAAGCCAAGACAGGTAAATATGACTTAGAAATTCTAAATTTCATGTCCCAGGATCCTTGGTCTTTGATGGAAACCTGCAAGATCTCCAAGGGATTTGTGTATGATAAATGTTGAGGACAGGGAACCAACAGCTTTTCTTTCAATTAACAACACAGCAGCAAAAGACTGGAAGGCACCTCCCGAGTCACTGAGTCCGGTGCTTTGTGGTTGCAAACAAACAATGGTGTATAATCCCTTTAATAAAATGATCACGTTCCACGTTGAAAGCCACTAGGTTTTGGGGGCAGGACTGATCCCTACTGCTAACCCTGTGAAGCCCAGAACAAATATCTGAGCTCAAGATAATGCTGCTTACAACAGGATTAAATCCCTGCTGGGTGCCCTATAGTGGCAACCACAGGGGAACTCTGCCAGTAGCAGCACGGCTTTGGCTCTCCGTGTCCATGTAAGGGGAAAATTCGCTCTATTCTTCCTCATAATGAGGTGCAGTGCCTAGACCAGGCTTTATATTGCATCATACTGGCTTCTATGCAGGGGCAGATGCAGCACTGAATGAGGGCTGAGCGGCCACATGACATGGGGACATGTGTGGCACAGACAGTACCAGAGGGATGCTCCACTTCCTTTGGTACCCTCCAGTTCCCAGTGCTCGCACTTGGATCACTTGGGAATTTGTGCTTTGCTTCTCCATGAGCAAGGATAGTTTGGGGTCCTGGGAGAGGTGAACGGGGTACAGAGGTAAATCCTTGCTTTCTGCTATAGGTGTTGCTTTTTTTTCCTCCTGAAGGGTCTGATCCAAGTGACGTTGAAAGCTGCCTAACTCAGCTCACTTGAGGCGGATTTGGATCAGCGCCTGGAGCTCTTCCGCTGCGAGAATTCCTGCCATGCCTTCTCAGACAAAGAGGGCAACCACATCCTTACATCATGAGAGTTGTTTAGTTTTGACTGAGGGAACCAATCTGTCAGACAGGCAAACAAGTGGGCAGGAGCCAAAGGACTGGTGGGAGAGTTGGGATGACCCAGTGGTCGGGCTATATTGGCCCCTATAAGACTCCAAGGAAAATCCGTGTTCTCTTATGCTGTGGGGTCAGCCATAGGCAGGTACCTCATCCTGCTCAGTGCAGGAAGGAGTGGAAAAGGTCTGCCCAGCTATGCCTCCAGCACAGACCTGGGGCAGGAGCATCACATCCTAATGGGATGCTAATGGGATGCTGCAGCCCCAATAGCTCTGTGCTAAATGCCCTCCTGCCCTACATCATGGTCTGTGCACAGAGAGATGAGGGGATGCCACCCCACAACAGGGCTGCTGAGTGAGGACAACACAGTCTGGGTGGCTCCTGGATACAGCCCTGCATCAGGCCTGGCTCATGTGGCTGCAGTCAAGCCCCCTCAATAAGAGTTTAAAGGGGCAGAGTGCAGCAAAGGCAGTCGCAAGGCCATAATGTCACCTCACACGGGAGCCCGCGCCGTTTCCTTGGCTGCCAGCTCTCTTCTGCTGTTTTTGATGCCCTAACCTGCTGACCTGAGCCCTGCCCCGGTCTCCTCATATGCCTTTCTGAGTTGCCACCTGCTTAGTTGCCCTGTTTTCAAAAGAAAAGGGTTTTGGACAAACAGAAATGCAGTTACTTCTCTTCCTCTCTGCAAACCTGAGCCCCGTGGCGTTGCTGGGAAGTGTGTGGGCACAGCTGGATGTGCCTCTGGACAGAGCACTTTGGGGGGCTTGGGGCAGCCCTTTGCAGTGTGGGGAGACATACCAGGGCTGGGAAAGGTACAGCAAACCCCTGGTGGGTTTGCTGAGTTTAAAGAAAGACTAAAAGTAAGAGAGAGCAAAGGGTATGAGACAGTGCCATGACCACGCACTTGTGCTGAAGCAATTTAATGCAAACTTGGTCCAAACAGGGAGAAGCACAAAACCTCACTGGTTTCAGTCAGTCTCCCCTTGTCTTGGTTTTCATCCTGCACACAGTAGAAGGCCTCCTTCAGTTGTTTACATCCTCCACAAGCATTACATTCATGCAAAAGAGGGTAAGAGGGAAAGGAAATGAATATTGTACACCGTCTGGATTTCAGAGACCCACACTATCTATCTGTATCCTTCAAGCCATCACAAGCAATCTAAGAGCAGTCTCCACAAGCACACTCAGACCCGACCATTAACATAATTCTCTCTTTTATTCCTCATCATTGTGGTATCGTATGCTACAGTCTTAAACATTATTTGTTTTATCCACTTTTCAGCAGTTTAAGCTCATTCTATGCTGGCTAAAAAAAAAAATCCCATTTTTATCTCATCTGATTTGATATTCATCTGTCCCTCACTGATTTTTTTTCTCCCCCTTTACCATAATTTTGGTTGGTATTTTTTTACCTCAGAGAACATTGAGAACTCTGTCTCAAGGCTTCCAGATTAGACAGAAGACTGATAGGATAATGATGATAGTATGTTAAATGCTATCTATGTAAATCAGCTCTCTCCATCAATGGATACAAGATGCAGCTACATTAGATCCTTTTTTGACATACATTTTCATTTTTTAAGGAAGAGAATATTGGATTGTTATTAAGCTACTTTAGAAAAATCTTTGCATTACCAGGCACATTACTATTGTGCATAAAGTCATATTAAATTTTGGGATGATGTACAACATCATTTTCTTTTAAAGGCTGCTTTTAACCTCAAAGTATCTTCTTTTTAGCTTCTGCTGAGGGATTTGTTTATGATAACCAGTGACTGGGGGAGGGGGAAAGGGTGTTTTTTATTAAGCTCCTTGTAGTAGATAAATCTGAATTTGCACCTCTGATAGGAAACTGGCCCTGGCTAAGGGAAAAAAAACTGCTGTTACATCTCATCTGTTTCAAATGCCTGGGAAAGTAGCTCAGCAGATAACTTAAAGTCTTAAAGTCAAATTCAGACTGTCTTGGACTCAGTTGGAAGCCAGTTGCAAAAGCAAGACCCATTCACTGGAAAAATCTTGCCAACTAACCCCTCCTACTTTGACTTTTTTAATGAAAAAAGCTATTTTTGTTTTCCTCTTTGAACTCAGAGACACAGGAATGAATATATTCTCAACAATAATGAGCAAAGTGGTGGAAATCAGCTTTGCTTTATTTGCGCCTGTGGACTCATGCTGGTTTTCAGTGGCAGAGGGACTGGCCAGCTAAAAATATATCATTAAAATTCATCCTCAGCCTGTCACTAATGTGGGGAACGTCACCTCAAATGTAGGGTGGGCTTTGTTAGCTAATTTATAAGAGAATGTACAGGCAACTCATTTTTTTTTAGAGTTATCTTTGGCTGTGGTGGTCTAGAGCAAACCAAATCCAGATTTGACAATGTTTTCCATGAAAAACTGGACTGATGAACTGGGATGCCAGCATTTCTTTCCTACATCGACTCTCTAATAAAGGGTGAGTTTATTAGCATTTTCTCAGTGAACAATGAAGAGTTAACTAAAAATATAGGGCCTGTTGACAGTCATGTAGAGCATGTGTGTGTACACATATTTGTGTGTATCCTTTGGCATGGGGCTGTGTTTCCACTGCGATTATACAGTTTCGAGACTAAGTTTTAAGTTAAGTCTTTATGCATGCAAAATCTCCAATATATCTCAGGAACACTCCAGTGAAAGCTGAGATTATCAGAGCAGGAGGTATTAATTTGGAGCTTCGTAGGGGATGGTGGAGATGTGGGGGTTTTTGGCCTAAGGAATTACTTTTGAGCAGCCCAGTCTCTTGATGTGAACCCAGTCCTGCAGTCCTGTCCATCCAGCTGTGCATCCAGCTGTGTGCCTGGGCTGCTACAGTGGGCAGGGATGCCTGCACTTCAACTGGGGCCCACTGGTGCTGTTATGTCAGAAGGGATCAGAGCTGGAGTCACTCCGAAGGCAAAAGTATTTTTCTTAACACGTCCTAAATGGCAAAATTCACATTGAATAATTTTGGTAATAAATGGCAACCCAAATATGTCAGGAATGATTTAGTGCCTGTGAACCATGTAGCTGAAATGTAGATGAGGCTAATTAGCTGATTCCTTATCCCAGTCCCCCCTTTCCTCTCCCTCTCTCCCCACCAAAAAAGTGCTCTTTTTTCCCCTGCAGTTTTCAGAACATGCAGGGTTGGGTTACAGCTTTGGCATCACTCTGGTTATTTTGTCCATGTGTCCTACACTTAACACAAATAAGTTGAGACAGGAGGCTTGAGAGCAAGGTAGACACAGCCAAATTCAGAGTGAGTAATGCAGGCGTTGAGGCAAAACGAGGTCAAAAAGAGCATTTGCAGGCACAGCTCTGCAGGAAGGATCCTGCATCTGCAAAGCACCCACCACGAATGCTCTCACACCTTGTCCAGTTTTTATATTCAGAGGTGAAGCAGCATCAAAAATCAATTGTTGACCAAGAGGAACTCCTAAGGTACCTCTGCCTGGGCCCAGGCTGCACTGTGCAGCTTGTGCTTTAGAGATGTGTGCATAATTAATTTTTCAGCTTGCTCACCATTTTAAAAGAACACAAAGCAAGTTTTCTTCTGAAATAGCTCTCCCCACTGTCATCTCTTCTGAAAACTATCACTTAGAATTATGCAAAACATGTTGTTTTGTTCTGTTTTTAAAAAGGCTGTACATCTATATATAAAAAGCCTGAGTTTGAGCAAATTTGGTCTCAAAACCTTCCAGCTGAAATACAGAGCTGTAACATTTCATTTTGAAAATGTCAAACAACTTGATTGGACTTTTTCCTAAAAAATACTGTATTTTTCCCTTTTTTTTTTTAAATCTGGATTTGTCTGGGTAACCCTTAACTGCATTTTCTGGATGAGGAAACTAATTACCTGAGAACTTGTCACTGCCCACACAGAGCTCTCACCTAGCTTAGCTGGACACGTGGAGAGCCTTGGGAAGGTGCACAGGTGAGGCTGCAGACTCATGACCTCTGTATTTTCACAATGCACATCTCACAAAAAGAGTGATTAGCAGTGCCAAGGTGCAGGAGGCTCCAGCTAAAGCTCCTCAGCCAAAATACAGAATTTTTGGAGACATCATGCCCTATCATGCCCTCTCCCAGGGAAGGGAGGTGGAGTCAGCACTGTAAAAAATACTAAGGGGAAATTAAAAAAAAAAAAAAAAAAAAAGAGACAAGGAAGAAAACTGGTTTCTCTGGTAGAAGATAATTTTCCCTCCTCAAGAGCTTCCCTTTCAGGGCTGACTGCTGCTCACCTTTGTCTGAGCAGTGGCACAGGAACAGTTTGGCAGAGCTGTGATGCAGATGTGTGATGGTCACTGCCAACACCCAGCTGGACTTATGTTGCAGTGATGCTGAAAAAAGCCAAAAAATGACAATTTTCCATGAACTGGAGCTTCACCCTTCTGAGCTAAAGGTGCAGCTTGAGCCAGGTAGCATGTCCTGTGCTCTTCTCTGGTTTTTAGCTGCTCCCAGGCCTGTTGTTCAGCTCTCTGGGAGAAGGGAGGGGGAGAAAATAGTCATCACATGGTGCTAATGCTGCTCTCTCCCAGGCACAAGAATTGGCCTGGCTGAGGCATCACAATGAATAAGAGCAGGAAACAGCTCTTGCCAAACAGCTGGCTGGCATAAGGAGAAGCTCTTGCTAGTAGGAGAATTTGGGAACAAATATTTGTCTTGTGCCAGCTCTGCTGAGCTGCACAGCTGATCCCATGTCAGCCCCAGTGCTTCCAGCAGGCTGGAGCAGTGCTGGAGAATCACACCTGAATCCTGCCTAGGTTGTGTCAAAGCATGGAGGGGAGACACACCAACAATTTTTGCTCTGATCTAGGTCAGGGAGTGATGATAACCCCGTTGTTATCTGCTCACTGGGACTTTGTGTGCAGAGCTGGGGTTGCCCTGGGTGCTGCCCTTGTCCCTGTCACCAGAACCCACTGCTGGTGCTCCCTGGGGCTCAGCAGGATACACTTTCCCCTGCAAAGGGAAGGACTGGGGCACTGGTGATGTTTCCAGCTTTTGTTCCTGGCTGTGCAAAGCTGCTGTAGCTGGGTGTCAGAAGGGTGCTGTGTCTGTGTTGGATCTTTAGCAGACACTGGTCAGAGACAGTCAACAGCATCTGTGCTGCCCAAGAGAGACTTTCTGATGGCTTCAGCTCCCAGATCCAATGTTTTGGGCTTGGTTTCTATTCCAAGCTGTGGAGCAGAGCAAGCCCAGGCAGAGTGAAGGGTCTGACTATGGGATTTTAGCAACTTCTGCTGCTTCCGCCTGCTGTGATCTGTGCTTCTAGGAACTGAGAGCCCTGAATGTAAACACACAACTGCATCATCTGATCCTTCTCAGAGCATTGTTTGTTTAGGGTCAACTTATCTCCTTTTCAAGAACAGGATGTTTAAGAAAAAAAATATATAAAGCCTATCTGTAATAGTCTTAATTGTAAACCAGCCTCTGTACTTTCAGACTGGAACCTAATTAATCATTGGCTGTACAGGAAACTGATTAATTGCTTTGCTGCTCTTTACTCATATAAATCTTTGATTTAGTGATTACTGCATTTTGATTTATCACTTACTACGCAAGTAATCAATATTTATGATGAATGGATAAATTCAACTACCACCTATTTTGCGATGTTATATATACATATATATATATATATATATATGTATGATGTGATATATAAAACACACATTGTTTTCAATGTCTATTTCTAATTATCCAGACTGGAAATATGTATGTTTTCTTCCACAGTGTTATCTGTTTTCTGATAATGTCTTACAATAGTGTAAATTAGGAGTAACTCCACTATGGCCAACACTGAAGCAGTAATGAAGAAGAATCTGGGTTTAAGATAGAGAAAACATCCGAAGGGGGAAATAACTTATGCAAATAAAAAACTAACTGAAGAAAAAGCCTCACATTTTTGCTAAAACCCCTTCTAGGGACAGAGCTTTTACTCGTGTAAACTGGTATAGATCCTGGCCTAATTTTTGTTGCGTATCTTTCTTCAAAGTCCTTCAATTCAATGTGAATCTGATCTCGGGGATTATTACACAGGAGTCTGACTGTCTGCAGTCCTTCAGAATTACAAACTAATTGTGGGATAAGAGCTATATATAATTTACTAGCTATGGATTTGTTTTCCTGCTTTCAGAAGTCCCTTTACCTTCCCCCTCTCCTCATAGCTGAGCATGGTTTGAGTGACAATTGGACCTCAGTGGTGGCAGCTCACAAAACTCAGTGCCCATGGTCACCCCAGACCCTGGGAAGGCAGAGGGGATTAGCAGGGAAGAGCTCCATTGTTGGGCCTGGCAACTTTAGAAACCCTCTGGCAATAATTGATATTTGCAATTGATATTGACATTTGATAATGCCTTTGCTCTGATTCCATGGGGGCTGAGTAGATATTAAATGGACTCTGCCTGGCCCATGGCTTCTTGAAAATAATATAGAAGGGTGTGATCATCATGGGCATCAACCTGCCCTGAGAGCAGCATCTTCTCTCATCTTTGCTGCAGAGAAAACCTCACCAGTGAGTCATTCAGCTGTGAGCCCAGGGCTGGATCCAAGGTCAGCTGGAGTTGATGGAAGGACTTTTGTGCTCTTCAAAGGATTTGTGATTGGGTTATTGTGCTTGTAAATGTTCTCAGGAAGGGATGGTCCTCTCTGCTCCTTTCATTGTTACTCATGCAGTGGAAAGCCCAACTGAAAACCAAAACAAGGCTATGATCTGTGCTCTTTTTTAGAGCTCATGTTAAGGCTTTGGTCCATCTGTGGACTCCCACTTACGTAGTCAAAGGTCAGACTGACTCACCCTGAATTTTCTGGTAGAGCTGTGTAACCAGTGGACATCTCCCTCTCCCTGCTGCACATCACTTTTATTCCTGCCACACCAGTCCTTGCTGGAATTAAGCTCACTGAGAAAATGTAAACCTCTCCCACAGTGCTGCATACTTCTCTTAACCTATTTTACCAAACAAGCTTGATCCCCAGTAGAAGGAGGACCTTTGGCATTTTATATAGGCCTATTCATCACCTGGAATACATCAATATAGTTCCTGTGATGTACACATAATTGTGGAAAGTTAGCCTGACACTCATTAGGAAAGACATGTTGTTCTTCTAGGGAGTTGTGTTAAAAAAGTGAGTCAGTTGCTTTTTTTTACCCACCTCCCATAACTGTTCAGGTAAAACCAGATGCCTACTGTGAACAGAAAGAGAGGAACTCTCTATCTGTGGTGTCTCCAGGCTCAGCTCTCCTGCTCCAAACAGCCCATGAGGTGAGTCCAGCACTCCTCATTATTTATTTTGTTCTGGGGCACTGTCCAAGAGTTATGACCAATGTTCTTCAGACACTGATATATACTACATGTGCTTAGAGGAAACCCATTCATCTGCCCCTTGTCTCTCTCCCCCAGAGCCCGGATTTCCTTGATTGTAAAGCAAGATAAAGCTGCTATCTCGACTTTAAAGACTCTGAGAAGAAATGTGTTCACAATCTCCCTCTCTTTTCAGTTTATTATGCATCCCCACTGTGATGGACACAACTTTTGTCTCCCTCCAGCTTCCTCCATTCTTGTCTAAACAGCTGAGAGATTTCTAGCTGAAGAATTAAGAGCCTCTTTGCTCACAGAGAAATATATTCCCACCTCATTGCTTTTGGCTGAGGAAGGAAGAAGAAGGTCATTGTCCTGCTGGGTTTGTCTCATCTCTCCTGAAGTGAAACTGATGCCTCACTGAGGAGGATTAGCCAAAACTGTTGTGATATCCAGGTTTGAGCTGCATTTATGGTCTCCCAAAAGCTGGAAGAAGACAAAAGGGCTCTGATTTCTGTCATGTTGTTGCACAAAGAATGACAACCACTGCAGCTGTAGCTGGGATGGGGAGCCACTGAATTCTACATCGCTGGAATTAAAGTTGGGAAGGGAAAAAGGAAACAGAGCTAGAGAAGCTTTTGCAACTGGAAAAAAACATAATAAATCCATGAGCTGTGCATAGCCCCAGGGCTTTATGACCATGAGCAGTCATGAGGGAATGACTTGAACTTAACCAAAGCCGTTAATTACCTGGCTGAGATCAAAAGCCTAAGTAAGGGAGTATATTTACGATGCACCTTACAGGATATGTTTCAACTTTCCAGATTTTTTTTTTATTAATTGGTTTGATTAAATAGATTTAAAGAGCCTGGGCAGAGGCTCCTAAATCATACTCCATATTGATCTAATGAAATACTCAATAAATTTACTAATATGGCTCCTTTGCTTTGTGCAGTCTGAAAGAAAATGCCACTCTAAATGGCGATAACTCAATGTGGAGCCTCAGGAGTGACTCATGGCGTGCAGGAGGATGCTGGGAAGATGCTGCCCTACAATTTCCAGGACAGCTCAGAGTTTAACAGCATTTCCAGGCTCCTGCCTTCTCTGCCCCAGCTTTCCTACCCATTTTCCATCCTCTTGACCAGCTTCTTCTGCCACTTCCAGATTTCACTGACGTTCACCAGCTCGCCAAAGTGTGTTCAATATATGGCTCAGCTGAGACCTCCCTGAGCAGAACTCTATTTCAGAGAACTCTGCTTTATAAATACACCACACAATGTGTGGTCTAAATAAAATAAATCCTGCTCAGCTCAGGGTAGATCTAATGTAGAAAATGTATGATGTTTATTCCCTCCTGATGCAATAAATTGAGAATGACTGGATGGAAAGTTTACAGCTTTTCAGCGTTCACTTATATTGATGGAAATCAAGAGTTTGGGCAAGGAAAAACAGGAGTTTGGGCAAGGACAACCCGTTCCTGCCCCAGGGCAGAAGGCTGTGGTCACACAGTCTCTTTTGGCTGCAGTTTTGCTGGCTGAGCACACGTCCATCTCCTGCATCTCCCTGCTCCCAGATCTGCCTGTTTCCCTAAGCAATGTTCAGCTATTTGTATGGGGGATCCTTAGAGCTGGTTTTGCCTAAATGAACTGACTTACTAAAGGTTATTTTACTACATTAACACTAAATACACTAAATAATAAATCAATAAATACACTAAAGTGCATTTAGTTAGTAAATGGCTTCAGCAGGAGGTGCTCATGCAGATGATCCAGTTGCTATATGTACAAGGGGGGAAAAGAAAGAGCCTGGAGGTGATGGAGAGCAGTGTCCCCCTGGTCCAGCCTGCAGCCCCTGTCACACACAGCACCTGAGCTGGTTCACTGGAATTTTTAACTATTTAAACCTCCCTGAGCCATGTAAGTTAATGTTTATTTCGTGTATTCCTGGCAAATAGTAATGCAAACTAATCTGCTAGAAGGCAAATTTAAACACATGCCAGCTTGTCTGCACAGAGCTCTGGCAGTTTGGAGTTGAATTTCACCAGACAATTACAGGATGTCCCAGCAGTTTGTGTGAGCAACCATTGCTTCTGGCAAACATCAACAATTTCATTCATATGCAATTTTTTTTTGTCATGCTGGAATATAATTTTAATAGTCAGGCTAATATGGTTTTAATTTTTTTATCTCCTCTATATTTAATAAATTGAGAACAATATATTTTTGAACACTGTGACTCAAAAACAGTATATGGCATCAGGGCTCTCTCAGTAAATTGAGGATACTGTTCAGTCCCATCTAAATATCTCTGTGATTCCTCTATTACTTTTAATTTTTATTCTATTTTTCTCCTTTTCTTGCACTTTTTTCCCTTCACTGTCTTTTCTGGGATGAAATTAATTTTTAACTCCAAACACAAATCCTAAGGAAGAGATCCCACTGGTGATGTATTTACTAATGGCTGTGAAAATCAGAACCAGAGAGGCAGGCAAAGAGGAAAATGGCAAAGACAAATATATTTGGAAACAGCTAACTGAGGAACAAATTAAAAATGCCCTTTGCGTAAAAACAAACCAACCAAACAAAAGAGGGTCCCCTCTGCAGAACATAACCTCAAATCTTTTGTCTGCCTTTATTGAATCTGCATCCCCGGATCTTGGGAACAGCTTATAAATTTTGCCTGCTAGAAAATAACCCCTGACATTAAACAAAAAAAAAAGTCAAAGCTTTCTAGGGCTCACAAAACCCACAGTTCTCTCCTCTTCAGGGGTGCAGGTTTGTGATGCATCTCAGATCCTGAGAGTGAAGATGAGGGAGGAGTAGGATGGAAGGAAAAGGATGAAGCAGATTTTAGTGGCAAGACAAGGCCACAGCTGGGTGGTGATGGTTCAGTGTTCCCAGGCACTGAGTGTTGGTCACTAATCATGAGCAAACAGGCCCAGGAGAGAATCTGAGGCTCTTGCACGGCTTGGTTTGACCCTCAAAGTTCTGCAGTTTATTGCTCACCTCAGGGCTGCTGCACTGGAGGCTGATTAACCTCCCACACTAATACAACCAAGTGTTTGGGTTTCTTCCTTTTACTTGCAATATTTTCACCTCCAAGAACAGCAAATGCCAGGCTATCATTCCTTTTCAGACAGTTTTATGGTACATATGCTTCCAGTACTCCTTGTTTCCACCTTTGCTTCTGGCTTAGAGAAACATCCATTGCTCTTCCACATTTTCCCTCTCTAAGGAAGCTGTGGCTCTTTGGAAAATGTACCAAAGGAAAATACAGGAAAATCTTGCTAGCACTGATGCATTCAGCAATGCCTGCAGGTGTTGGGAGCAGGCTCAGGGATGTCCCTGTCCTCCTTTGGTAAATGTGCTTCATCTCTCTGATGTGCTGAGCTACAGACATTTAATTCCCCTTAAAATCACTGCTTCACTCTCACCAATGTGAGCAGACAGAAGGGACTTCTGTGTTTCCAAGAAACAAAATGAGGAGGATGTCATAAATACCTATATCTGGGTATTTGCTATGCAGGCCTCTTAATTTTGTGAGAGAAAAAATGCCCACAGAATACACCTGAAAATAATTTCTGAGTTTACAAGGCAACATGCAGCTTCTCAACACATGATCAAATGTTGCTGTTGCTGAAGGTAAACACAATAAAAGGCTTCCAGGAAAGATTTGGTGAAGTAATCAAGTTTCTGCATGAGAAAAAACCCGAAATCCCAAACAAAACAATCACACTGCTCTGCCCCAAACCAGTAGGATGCTTTAGCTATGATCTCAGGGTGTGTGACTGCAGAGTGGGACACCAGGGGATAGGGATATATCCTAGGGGATATAACACCTAGGTGGAATGTGGTCCTCAGGAATTCACCACTTGCCTGAGAAAGGAGCCAAGAGCTGTAATCAACTTAGCCACTGCATTTGCTCCTGCTGTTCACTAATGAGCGAAGGCAAAGCAAACAGCACACACTTCCAGCTCGATCAGACCGAGATTTTACCTGTAGCCAGTGAGTCCCTAATCAAAATTAAAGCAACACAGGCAAAATTAGCTTGTTAGCATTTTTCTCTGTTAGCATTGGAGAAATGTCACTTTTTGCCTGGGGCAGTTTTGGTAGCTTTACCACAAAGGAAAAAGCTGCTATACCAGCTACGTCCCTAAACGTTTAGTCCTGGGCATTCAAATGCAGCAAGACTGATGATATGACACTTCTGTCTTAATTTATGCAGGAAATGAAGGAGGCTGGGGATGGGGCAGCCCAGTCCTTAGCTCAAAGCATCATGTAACTGGCAACTAACAAGTGCTTTTTAGCTGTATTTGATGTATGCATTTCTAACTTTTTGTCCTAACAGAGAGATAACCCTTTGTAGAATAATTTCAAGCCAACTGGAAATATCTTTCCTCTCTTAGTTATGATTTCTATGCCCTTTGGGAATAGCTCCCACAGGCTAAACATCTGATTCTCTTTCTTGTTAATTGTGACAAGAAGCCTTCAAGTCAGGGCTATTTTGTGAGCTGCTTCCTCCACAGCCAAAAGCAGAAGGTATGAGTCCTTGGGAAGAGCCCATAGCTTGGGGAAGGGTGGCCAGTTGTTCAGAGCCCAAGGAATTGTAAGTCTTGTGTTCAAGACCTCTGCCACAGATTGCCAGCATCATCCCAGGCAAGTTTTGTATCCCCTGCATACTTAGCTCCATGTCTGTAACACGAGGAGAGCACCAGGTCCTGTCTTAAAGATGAATCCTCATCGATGAGCAAGTGAGGTGTGATCCAGGGGTGGGGGCTGGTTAAGCAGATGTGCTGATTTTGGGAATGACATTTTTAGTGAGTGGGCTGAAATTGTTCATAAAGCTGCAAGAGCTTTTGAGTTCGCAGACCAGTGCGTGGAAAAACAAGACAGATTATGAGTCAGCTTGGCTCAGCTGAAGCTTTAGAAAAGCAACATGGACTTGGGGAACTCAGAAACATGGACTTGGGGAGCCCACAGCCACCTACAA
The DNA here is from genome assembly GCF_008360975.1 of Lichenostomus cassidix. NCBI lineage: Eukaryota > Metazoa > Chordata > Aves > Passeriformes > Meliphagidae > Lichenostomus > Lichenostomus cassidix. The sequence goes on from NC_139494.1 coordinate 14,432,346, forward strand.
CCAGAACAGTGAAGACAAGCACTTCTTTAGACAGCAGACAATTGAATCATCAATCCCTGTAAGAGGGGTTTCTAAAAAGGTGGTGCCAAGTCCTGCTGCCTCTGTTGGAAATGTTGATGCCACGAGCACAGAATTTTGTGTGTTCAATCCCCTCCACAACCTGCAAACAGGCAGCCAACAGCCCTGTGTCTGTGAGCACTTTGCTGGAACTGCATTAGTGTGCTAGGGCACTTCCAACACCAGCAGAAACATCCTGGAAATTGGAGAATGCGTGTTTAAGGCAACTCTTTAAAGCATCATGGCCTGTCTGAACAGCCAGTTCTTCACTACTCAGGGCAATGAGGGTAGAGACAGTGGAAAACCCAGATGAGGGCTCTGTTTTCATGGGGCAGAGCTCCTTGGCCAGAATAACTGAGAAACCATTTCTCCTGGTGAGTGAAAGTGTGCTGCTGAGTTCATAAACCACTGCATCTGAGCTAATATCAACCCTGCTGAGACCCCAGACCAGCCTGGACAGGACACCTGGGGTTCTTGTTCCCCCTTCCTGGCTGATCCTGGCCAGAGGAGCCCCCCGTGGACAGCAGAGAACAGACTCTTCCTGTCTCCCAGGTGTGAGCTGCTCCTGGAAGCACAAGGTCTGTCCCAAATTGCTTTCTTCCAAAACAAAGCCTGGTCTTTATTATTTATCTAAAATACAGCCCTGGAAATGGCACATCTCTAGATGTTCCCTGTTTAATATATTTTAAATAACACCACTGATATAAGGCACTTTTGGAATAACATTAACATCTGGGCTGACCCCACCTCCCTACCAAGTTTGAGCCTGATGTTAATTAAAACAGGCAAGTTATAAACCCCAGGAAATGGCAGCTGACCCTTGACTATGAATGTAATGCTGTAATAATATGCTGTAAAAAAGAGGCATAGTCAAACTGCTGCCCAGGTTGTTCCTAAAATGATGCTCTTTCTTTCTCACCACTGTGCTCCCTCTCTCCAGGAATGAGATCATTATCCCACTGGCACCCTCGACAGGCTCTGTTTTTGGGGTGGGAGGTGGCGGGGAAGGAACCTTCGCACTCTGAGTCAACCCAAGGAAATTATCCCTCCTGACAGGAAAAATTGCCTCTCTTCTGAGAGGCACTTCTCATTTCTGTGTGAAAACTGCTTCCTGACCACATGTGGTCGCTCAGGATCCCATGAAGCTCCATCAGGACAGACTTAACCTGGGCTGCCCTGATGTTTGGAAAAATATGGAAAAATACGGAGGAGTATTTTTTTTTTTCTTTCCGCTCCATATTCCCAGCTGTACATGAATGGGTGGAGGAGGATGACCCCAGGAAAGAGGGATATAACCCCTGGAGCTGAGGGCAGAGGGGAGTTTTGCTGTGAGTCACCTCCAGAGGTGGCAGCGAGAGGCTGCACTTTCCACCTGTGTGTGTCCAGCCCTGTGACTTCCCTCTCTTTGGTGGACCTGAAGTGAAAGGTTGTAGGTGGCTGTGATGGTGAGCCAGACAACAGCTGGCAGCAGGGGTGAGATGGGGTCAGGGGACAACTGGAGAAACCCCCAGACCCAGCACCACATCTCTCACTGACTAAATATTAGATGCGATTTGGAAGTAATTAATGGAACATTTCTGTTGTTGTTGGAAAACGCAACACTGTTGAAATTGGAGCGTTTTCCTCTCAAGATGTTGCTTTTTGTCAAGCTATGAATGAAAAAAAAAAAACCAAAACAACAAAACCCAAACAGAAAAACCCTTCCAAAACTAAACAAAACAAGCAAACCCCAAATCCAAAGGGCTCCTTGTCCTGCAAACTGCTCTGAAGAGACCCTACAGGTTTCAGTTCCTGTGGCCCATCAGAATCTGCCCAGCAGCATTCCCTGTCCCAGAGAATATGTCCCATTGTTTGTAAACAAATTAAACAAGCTCTTGAGCAGATACATTTTATCTTCTGTGTGAGCTGAAGGAACCAGGATATGAGCCTACGAAAGGCTGGGTTGTAATGCATACACCCTGCCCCTTCTCTCTTTGAGGCATGGGAAAGGTCAACTTTTGTCCTCTAAAATGTGTCACTGCTATAAATACGACTGCATAATTTATTGCAAATTGTTTAGCGAATTTATTGCAAACTATTAATAAACCTCCTTGAAACAGCACAATGAGTGTGTGCAATAAACAAGGAAAATATTTGCTTGATTCAAACCACATTGGATGATGTTAAATTAATGTTGAATAGATACATTTGAAGGCCTAGAGGGATGAGTGCAGCCAGCAACCGGATGCTGCAGAGCTCACCCTGAGCACACATGTCAGAAGATGTCGGGGAAGTGACCAAACCTTTTTGTCAATGGCTTAAAGCTGAGATAAGCCCCGAGTGTTTAAATTGGCAATTCTAATAGCTACCTGAATCCAATCCAATTCACAGCAGCTTGGCTTGTAAGGCAATCGGTGATACAGTGTTAATGCCAACTAATCTGATAAAAATTGACACAATGACAACGTTGGGCCATTAGTTACCAGCAGTTTTTATGTCTGTGTAAATCCATCGTGTTTTACAAGGTACAGGGGGATTCTGGGAGAATCTTTTTGGGTTTGTTTTATTTTTTTCAGGACTGTGGAAATAAAGTGGTTTTGCTGCTGAAGCAAACTCATCCTCTCGCTGCGTGTGCTGCCGCTGAGAGTGTTAAATGGCAAAATTCATCACAACTAATTTCTATTTGCCATCTATTAGGCTACATTGTTTTGTCCTCAACGTCAGGTTAAATAATGAACCTCTCGGAATAGAGTAAATTAACCTCCACTTTATGTTCATGTCATTGTCAAATGGAAACATCACTTGTACAAATGAAAAAGATTCATTAGTAAAGCTAATGCATAGGCTCCACTCCAGTAAAAGATAAGAGCAATTGAGGCCTTGTCATAATGCAGTGTCGAACCGCTGGCTTGTTATTTATGATGCCTGCCATAATCTTTGGAGATTATTTTCAGCAATGGTAATTAGCACACAATGCATCAGGAACAATTATGGAACAATGTCTTAGCTTGACAGGTATGCCACCCTGCTGCAGGCGGGCTATGATCCATGAGAAATTCAATCAAATCTGCATGCTGCAGGGAGTTTATTAATATTTCTCCTTCCGAGGCAGTTTGAAAGGCAGCTATGCTTGACCGGCCACCCAAAAATACTTAGCAGAGTGATATGAGTGTGCTCCTTGTTAATTCACACCTATCTGCACAGAGCCTTCCTGTGCACTTAGAGCTGATTAAAATAATGTCTGTGAGTTTGCTATTTACCACGGTGAAGAGAAAATTGCTACCTCTGCTAGCTGGCCATGGGGCCTCGTTCAGGGTAGGCTGTTGCTGAAGGAGCTCTGTAACGAAGTGGCAAATTCCAGTACTGACACAAATCCTGTAAGTCTGCTAGAAGCAGGGGGACTACGCTGATTTACAGCTCCTCACGTCCCAGCTTAGGAATCAAAGTGTCCCTGATGAAGGCAATTTTCCATCGAATAGCACAAATGCAACAGCGTGGCAGTTTTTTGTTTCAGGCATCCCAACAATCCTGTGTGAAGTCTCTCTTGAGGGGTCTGGGGCATAGACAGGGCACAGAAGAGAAATATGGCTTAGAGCACAGGCACAGAGTTCATGTGAGTGTGTGACACAGGGAGGCTGCAGCCACCCCTTGCAGGGTAGATGTTCCTCTGTTCCTACTGGAGGAACCTCTAGATCCTTCTGGAGTGTTAGAGACAACCTCACCGACAGCATTTCTGATTTTCCAGCCAACTTCTAACCCTGCCCTGGAGTCCATAGCAGAACTGCACAAACTAGAGCCAAGCTGAGGTGAGGAGACACAAATCAATCATGCACCAGTCTTTGGAAAGACAATTGTTTTCAAACTTTATTAAAAAAATCACACTGCAAAGCCAGAGAACATCTTGGCCAGGTCTTGCAGGAATTTTGGCTTCAGGTTTTCTAGGTGTACAGTTTGAGACAACTTCCTGATAAATATTGTTTAACATCTTGTTTGATTACTAATAGACTGGGGGATACTTCATCATTCTTATTCAATAAAAAATACATCATTCTGCTTCCTTCTACATGCAGAAGTGGCAGTGCTAAATGCACATTTCTGCCCATTCTGCATCATTATTAATGATTTATCACTGTCATCCTTTAATAGGCTTATATCATTATTAGGATTCCTTTTGTTCTTAATAATGCTTAAAGATCATTAAGAAAGAGAATTCATGTGCACATGTCAGTGGGTGAAGAGACACCCTTAAAAGAGGGGGACAGCTCTGAGTGGAGAGCAGGAGTGTGGGAGGGACGGCTGGATGCATTTAGCAGCACCAACCATATTATAAAATCATCAGTCAGAAAGGAATTGTTGCTTTTTGTTTATTTTAACATTATTTTCCATGGGGACTGCTGCTAGGGGCTGAAAGGCATGTCTAAGTTGTTTTTTTTCTAATGCAAACATTGTTTGGTATTTCTGTTGCACACAAGCTCTTTCCTTCCTCTTGTTTGGTATTTAAATGTATGGATGGCTTGTGATTAGGAGCAGGTGGAGGGGGAGAACAGGACAAAGTGATTTTAAGTCACTCCTCTTTTGTGCCACCATCTGTTCCTGGGCTGGAGTGAAACTGAATGCACAAAAAACTGATCGGCACCATAACTTTTCCAAAGAAAATGAGGATGATCAGGAGAAGCCCAAGGGACATGGGCTTGATGGGAGAGGTCACACCCTCCTCCTCTATACCCTGACAGATTGCTGCGCTGCCTTTCTGCTTGGAACAGACGAGCCACCATTTATTAATTATGGGTTGTTCTGCTGCTGAACCTAAAAATCAGGCCCCCCTGTGCTCGGTGCTGTATTAACACAGGGCTCAGTGGCAGCCATTGGCCCCAAAGACCTTACAGTTTGCATGGAAGAAAAAAGAAAACAGATGGATACAACAAACCGACTGCGGGAGCATGAAGTAACCATGAGACAATTATGATCCGTTAAACTATTCAGGTCAGGAAATGCACTGCAATACCATCCCCAATTGAAACACTAGAAGGATGCTAAATGGGCAGAGGGCAGAGTGTAATGATTAGATTTGGGACAATGGATCGAACGTTCTGTTGCAGAGATTGCCACGGGATTTTTAATGACCAGTTCTGATCATGGCTGGAGTTTTACAGACTGCCCAAAGAAATTGTGTCTTCAGTTGTTTTATGCCTTCTTGGTGTGCACCTTGTGAAGGCCCGGAGGGCTGGAGTTTAACACTCACATTAATTTTGCAATAACAAAGCAGCAATCAGCACTAAGAGTTATCGCTGAAGCCAAAAGTGAAGCATCTCCCCTCAGCAAACAGCTTTTGGTTGCTGTACTAATCCCTGCAAAAATACCTGTGGCTCTACATCCCTAGGAGCACTGAAAGTTGTTTGGGGGCAGGTTCAGGATGTTCCAAGGGCTTTGCTCAGTGTGTCTGTGAGTCAGCTCAAGGAGAGGAGCCTTTAGAGGGCACTGAACACCTCGCTGAGCTCCTAGGTTCTGCAATGGTGCTGTGCAAGTGGCATCTGGCAGAAGGAAGCCTCCTGCTCATTGCCACCCCAGATTAGTGCCTGTGCTTGACTGGGACAGAGCCTAAAAGCAGTGCAGGATACCAGCAGCTCTCCCAGGAGCTGGAGATAAGAGCAGATGTCCACAGCCCTCCTGCTTTACCCTGTGCTCAGGGATGCCCAAAGCTCTGTGTGCTCCAGCACTGGGCAGGACACAGTGGTGCCCAGCAGAGAAGGTCCCTGTGGGCATTGAGGGGCTGAAGACAGACCAAGACGACCAGACTCATGAGTGCTTCCCACCTTTGTCCACCCCAAGAGAGGCTGAGATCCTTCAAATCCTGGCTCCTAAGTGGGCTTGGCTGGAAGTGATGCTGGCCTGACATCCTCAGTGATGCAAGCATCCAGTGAGTGAGGACAGAGCAATGAAGTCCCTGAGAGACTGAGAACAGTTCAGTGATCAGAGCAAAGCTCCTGCCTGTTGCTGAAGGAGCCTATCCAGGCTGTGGGGTTTGCTCTACTTGTACTCACCTTCTGTGAATGTTTGGGTTGGCTCCAACCTATTGTAGCTCTCCAGAGTTTTACATCTTTAAATCAGGTATTCAATGCTCTTCAGACTCCAGGTTGGTCCATACAGCCAAATCCCGACAAAAACTGTTTAATGCTTTATACAAGTATTTTCTTTTTAATGATTCCGGCCAGAGATGCTGAGTTGAAGAACCAAACTAATTTCATGTGCTTCTCCAACACCCCATTATGACATTTATGACATATTTTTCTGTTTAGAGGGATGATTTTTTCCAGATGCCAGTACATCTAAAACTACCTAATGAGATTTCCACAGATGTAGAGCTTAAAACCATCTATGGTATTTTTATTTTTCTCTCTAAGTAATGATGCTTTCCAACTGAAACATTTCCCGAATAAAACACTAGAAACAATTGAATATGTATCAGATTCATAGAAAGAAAAGCTTTTTCATTGGAAGTCAGGTATTGTGATTGAAACTTGGCTTTTCAGCCACTTGATTTGAAATGGGTGTTACTTTCTTTGGAGTTGGTCAAGATTTAAAGACAAAATTCCAAATCTAGACTTTGGGGTGGACAGGGAGTATTTCAAAGGTCCTGAAGCTCTTCTCTGCAGTAACATCACCTCCCTACCTACAGTGCCTTGCTCTGTACATTGCAAAGGAGGTACTATTGGTCATTATTTACACTGAGAAAACACAGGAACAGAAAGATGAAATGACTAGCAGGTGATTCTCCCTCTTTTCATCATGGCTGGGAGAAGCTTCTGTTTCCTTGAGGACAACCGATGCCTGCCCTGTCTTGAATTTTCATCTTCTGGGGGACAGTGGTGATGAGTGGTTTGTGCCCCTCTATTCCTGCTCTTCTTGCCATCCCTAATCAGCCTATTTAGGAGGGAGGAAGGCAGGATGACAAGTATTATCCCACCAGACTGCAGGGTCATCTAGGATGCCCAGAAGAAAACAGGGAAGCTGCTCATGGTGATTATTTGATCTGAGCCTCAGCAAAGCAGGGTGTTTATAGTGCTGCTGGATGGTCATTTTCATCCCTTTTGTTCTTCACACTTTTGTTTCCTAACACTTTCTCTCAGCTGATGAGACCCACAGTTTGTTCAGGATCAGGAAAAGCATCTGACTCCCAGAGAGCCTTTCCCCTAGTGAATATGGAATAAAACAAGGAAAGGATCCTGTGGGATTTGGTGGCTCCTGCTGGGATTACTGGCCTGGGTGTGATACCCAAGATGTGGAGACATGAGAAAGCTGTTGAACTGTGACTTGGGTGGGTGTAAGTCCTGCTATCTACTGCTTCCCCACATGTCTTTTTGCTTTCACACAGAAAAATTATTATATTCTTTCAGTGAAGAATGACCCCTATTACACTTAAAATAAATTGCAGCATTGTCTGGAAATATTTAAGCTGAATCTCCCTCAGTCTTGTAAGAGCAGAACACCCACAACCAAGGAAGGGAGGCTGGGCTGTTCCAGCACTGAACTCAGCCTTGCAGATGTCTGTCACCTGTTTCTAAGGAAATGTGCAAGTGTTTGGGAAAGAGCTGGGCTTCGTTGTTATTGTGGGAATCTGAAACCACTCTGAACTTTGCCCTTCTATCCCCTTTCCAAATTTCTTTTGGTTTTTTTTGGTTGGTTTTTTTTTGTTTTTTTTTTTTTTAAACAGGAGAAAAATTGCTGGGCTCATACTCCACTAACTGGTTTGCATTAAGGGCTTTTTTCTGCAAAATGCCAAGTGCTCTTAACTCTTGCCCAAGCCAGAGCTGCTCATCACCTCGCCAGAACTGAGCTGTAGGATTCAGATTTGGGCCATAAGCTAGCAAGTCAATCTCCAGTTGGTGTTAACTGATCCCTTCAGCCAACGCCCCCACTCCTGGCTGGGGAAGGCTGTCACTCAGCATCACACATGGAATTAATACAGAAACCCAGACTGTACCTGCAGCAGCTTTTCCATTCGTGGGGCCCACACCTTGCCCTGCTAGGCAGAGAGCTGGGCAGCAAAGCAATGAGTAGTTTGCTTCTACCTGCTGCTGGGAGCTGCTAAACCAAAAGCTGTTGGGCCCTCAGACAAAGACAGAATCTGGATGTCTGTACAACAGGAGGGGAGACCTCCTGGCCTGGATCTGGCCCTCATTTTCTTTCTGAAAGGCCAGAGCTTGGTTACTTCCTTTCCATCTTCTGCACGGGACTCTTTACTGTACTCCATCACCAAAATGCTGTGCCTTTACCCCCCTGGCTTACCAGGGCACTGTGCCCCTCAGGAATGTGAATAGCAGAAAGCTCCAGCAAGTGGAAAGCATGACGTGATGCTTGTCAGGAGGAATCCTCCCAAACTGGTGCCATTGCTGTGCAGGAGTCTGTCCTCCACCCCAGCACAATCCTGTCTTGGATAAGCTTCTTTCCAGGCTCCAGATTGTGTGGGCAGAGCTCAGCTGCCTCCACTTCTCCTCAGGAAGCAAACACACTGCAGAGTGGGATGTTGTTTTACAGGAGAGGTGTGCCACGTCTGGCACAACCTCACGGACACCACATGTAATAAATCAAGATCAGGATCAAGAGAATCATCCAGCTGCTGTGTTGGGTGGGACTGCCAGCTGAGATCATTTTGGCTCCAGAAGCAGGTTTGTGTCCCAGCTAACAAAAGAGGTATGGGCTTTCTTGGAGTTAAAGCCAGCTTGAATATCTGCCTGCCACTCACCCAGTGAAGTGTTTTGGTCTTAGAAACTACCTTGAAGAGGGTGTAAATAATGTACACCTTTGTATTTCATGTAATAAAACGGTTCCTGGTCAGCTGCCCTGTCAGTTAAGAATTATACACCCACCCCTTTTCATGATTAATCAGATGTCAGGATGTATGTGCTCTCCCAGCATATCATCCCATGGCAGGCAGCAGCACTTTTACAAATGTAGAAAGAAAAAAAAAAAGAAACAATAATAGGAAAAAGAATTATTTTTATGTGTACTTGTCTTAAGACATATTTTTCCATTCAGTAATTTGAAAAAAATAACCATCTGGAAAAAATCATATTATGGACAAGGCGTGTCATGACATTTACAGCAAATATTTTTGCTGTTAGTATCAAAACCAGCTCTTTGCTCTATCAAGGGCTGAATATTCATATACACATAAACCTTCAGTAAATAAAAGGGCCTCTGCAGAAACTCAGAGCTGGGCGATCTCGTGCTCCCAGCATTCACATTCTCATTTGTTTATACTTCTTTGAAACCCATATTTTTTACATCTCAGATGTGAGTGCCTGTAGTTCCTTTCCCTCTGCCCTTTTGGTCTCAGGAGGATGACAATAAACGGCTCTACTGCAGAAGAAATCCTGATGTAAGTAAAGGTATCAGGAGGCTAGCAGGTCATGGACATAAATGAGGCAAAGTTTCCAAAGAAATCACCAAGATGATTTACAATCATGGGCAACCTTGTTCAGACAGAAGAAGAAATTAAATGTGTGCATCATGCACCAGGTTTTGAGAGGAAGCAGAGAAAGAAACGTAAGAGCTTCTCTCATGCTCGGGATGGGTTTGAGCCTCCTGATGAAGCTGTTGGCCCCCTGGCAGCACTGCTTGGGGTGGGACAGCAGCACTCCTCTCTTTGGGACTCTTTTGGGACTTTGCTGAGGTAAAAGAGCCTTTGTTCTGGCTCAGTGCTTAGTTTAAGTCTGAGTTTGAAAGTGAATGTGTGGTTTTCATGAGGTCTGAGCCTCGCACAGTCTCTTCACAGAGCCAGGCTGCCTGTCCTGCACCCACTTTGTGTCTCTGCAGGCTGTTGTCTCTGTTGGAGTACATGTCCTGGAGTACATTTCCAGGATGCTGCTGTGTCCAGCATCCCTGCAAGAGTTACCTGCAGCCCTCTGCAAAGGGGCAGCTCTGAGGGTAATGTTTCCAGAAGGACCATGCAGTGAAAAGGTGAGTGGCAGTGAGATGTCAGCACCTGTGTGGGGGTGGCAGGAAGCAGGAGATGAAGGTGTTGGTTTGCAGGATGGTGACAGTGACAGCCAGGAGCTCCCAGGGTGTGGGTGTTTGGATGCACAGCTTTCCCTGAGGCCAACCTCTGCCTGTCGAGAGGCTGGGGGCTGTAATGTCCACTACCACTTGTAATTCCAATTACCATCTCTACTGCAAACTCACACACCTCATCGGTTTCAAACGTCCCTCTAAAAATATAACTTGAAATGTTACCTAAAACTATAGAAAAGATCAGGTAGTACTGATATTGATATATTTATTTATTTTTTTTATTATGCAATAATTAAAATCTAGAAGAGAAAAAGTAATTCTTCCTTTGTTTCACACAGATTTTGAACATAAACTACTATGGGAACATAAGCTGGGAAAGAGCAAATAATATTATTTTCAAATATATTTGCTTTTTAGCAACTTACAAGCACTGTCTCCTAAGGTGCCTCCAAAAAGCAAGGGGGTAGCAGACAAGTTGTTCTGTTTAGCCCAGGCTTAGAAACCCTGAGTGGACCAAATCTCCTTGAAGTGGTAAGGTGGTAATTCTTAATCGCAGCATGATACTACTTTGACAGAAAGGAACAGTGATTCTTTCTCTGGGAGGAGGGTCAGTGGGAATGAATCTTCTTAACAAAAATCAATATCCCAAAATTTGAAATCAGTTGATGCAACTATCTGCAATTCAACTTGCTTATTAACAGAGCCAACCAATAAGTTCCATGTGCTCCCTGTTGCTAAGTTGCCTCCATAAACAAATTGATTAATTGATTTTTTTCCCCCCCCACAAAGCCTTTTAGTGTATAAGCAGGTCAGGCAGCTATGATTTCATTTTGCTCATCTACTCAGCGCTGGCTTTGTAAATCAGTTTGGAATCCCAGTTCTTCATCTCAAAGATCAGCAGTGTCACCTGCAAGCTCAGATGGCAAAGTGGATCTGTGGAGAAACTTCAGCTCTGTGGGAAGATGGGGAGAGAGTGGGAGTGAGTCTCAATGGCAGAGTGGAAAGCATCTCCTCTGGCCCTGAATTTGGAGCACTTGGATCATAACCTGTATTTACAGCTCCAGGTCTAGGTTAAGATGGAAAAACCCCTAAGAAACCAAAGTGTGTTTTCAATTTGGCTTTTTCTTCCAGCTGCTCCTGAGTGTGATCTTGACTGAAAATCTGTTTGAACAGGCTAATATTAACCTGCTTCCATGATTTGAGGCCAGATTGTAGTGAGAACAATGTCTGAGATTTTAGAGATGTCACGTTTGGCCCTAGGCCTCCTTTTGCTATTAAATTTGTGTTTCATGTCACCTCTAAAGAAAGGCTGTCTGTGCAGCTGCTCCTGGCAGCCCTATTGCTGGGCATGCTTTGAAGCTGTCCTGTTCTGCTCAGCCTGGTTCTGCTTGAGAATTCACCATGATGTTTTTGAAACTAACACTAAACAACACTAAAAATTAAAAAAACAGAAATTAAAGACCAGGGGCAGAAGAGGAAACATTGTCTTCATTGGGTCAGCAGTAAGAAAGGAGCTCTAAGAAAAAGATCAAACCCAAAATGTTCTAGCTGAAATTTGGAATGCTTTTCATTGTCAAAAGGTGTCTTTCCTCAGTCTGGCAATGCATTTCAAACTGTGTATCCAGTGGGTATGTGGGTATAAAAGCAGTAATTTTAAATTATGAATAGATTAAATACTGACATTTCAGATACTTCTTTCATTTCTGTGTCCCTACACCCCACACAGCCAAGGAAGTCAGAGAATGTAATAACATACAGAAATTTCTGGAATGGGTCCCTCTGAACATCCCTCATTTTTACCTCTTAAATCTGTAGAGTTGATGTTTTGGGGGTTTTTTGGTCTGTTTTGGGGTTGGGTTTCTGTTTGGTTTTTTGTGGGTTTGTTTGTTTGTTTTGCTTTTCACAATTCTTCAATTAGACACAAACTAAAAAATAGGAGAAAGAGAACTGGAAAAAAAGACAATAAAAATGAAGGGGGAAAAATGCATGAAATATCAGTGATTCCATCATACTCAGTGACAGAAGCTAGTGAAAAAGAGAAATGAAGGAAAAAAAGACTTTAAAAATTACCCCAAATATTTTAAAGTGAAAAGTTTTGGAAAGAAAAAACCTGGTATTTTTTAACAGTTTTTCTTTTACTATTTGTTTAAATCAGTTCCAGTGCTACCAAGTTAGCTTGGGAACATAAGTGTTAGAGTCAACAGCTTCAAAATGTAGCCTTTTAAACAGAAGCCTTCTCCAGAAGGAATTTAAGGTCTTTGGTAGAAAAAACCTGATGCTTTTTGGGAGCCAAGTTTTGAATTGGGCTTTGGGTTGAAGTCTAAAATCTTGCAGACTTTGTTTCTGTAGATTTTATTTGAAAAAGCATTATAAAAGTAGTTGCTCTAATGAATTGTTGGTCCTTTTCCCATTTTAGATTAGATGCAAAACCAGAACACTGGTGGCTAATTCAGGCCTTGGGAGTTGTGCCTGAACTTATCCCAAAATTTAGAAGCATTAATCTTCAAGATTTTGGCTTTTACCTATCTCCAGTCAAAATATGTTTCGCATGACTTCATCACTTTGCTAAGTGAGTTGAAGGCAGTTAATTGCTTGTTTGTTTCTTTATTCTCAAAGTAATTAAATGTTAATTCTCTCCATAGCTGAAACAATACACTGAAGCAGAAAAAAATAAAGGCTTTTTATTACTACCAAGGGTTTTGTTGTTGATCCTAACAATAAAATTCAAGGTGATCCAAGGTAATAAGGCCTCTTCTCCATAGATTTCAGGTCTCACCAAACATTAATTGAATACCTGTGGCTGTTTTTGCTTGGGGTAGGGTTAATTTTCTTCATAGTAGTTGGTCTGAAGCTGTGTTTTGGATTTGTGCTGCAAGCAGTGTGGATAATTCAGAGCTGTTTTCTTGACTGCTGAGCAAGGCTTACTCAGAGGAAGGAACTGGGGGGACACAGCCAGGACAGCTGACCCCAGCTGACCCCAGGCATATCTCAGACCATGTGGTGTCCTGCTTAGCATATAAAACTGAGGGAAGAAGGAGAAGGGAGACCTTTGGAGTGATGGGATTTGTTTTTTAAGTCCCCATAACAGTGCTTTGTGGCCCTCTGGGGTTAAACCACGACAATACCTCACCTAAGAAACAAAACAGGCTAAACCTCTTGTGCTATAGTGGACATTAGTATTATATTAGTGTTACATCAGCTTGAAATGTAGGGAAATTAGGGCATAACATTGCCAAGGGACACCTCCAAGCATTGCTCTGTACATCCTTACAGCCATCAGGGTGAGAAGGGTGTGCAGTGCTCCTGGGACTGCTGCTGGTGCTTCTCTTGCCCTCAGCCAGGACCATGGTGGGACCACAGAGGTGCTCTGATCCCACCATCTGGGACAGCTCTGGGTTGTGTCCCATTTCATACAGCTAAATGGCCCCAGAGCAGAATGCAATGAAGAGTGACAGGCCCATGGATATTTAGGAGTAGGAAAAGAAGATCTTCCTATTTCCATCCATGGCCTTCCCTGGTACTTGCTAATTTTTTGTTTTGTTTCTCTCCTCTTGCCACTTTGACCCTTATATGCATTTCTTCACTGTACTAAAAATTTATGTTATATATCAATGAAAAAAGCCTTAAAATATCCCTTCAAATGCCAGAACCTCAGCAATGGTGGGGAAATGTGCCTTGACATTCAAGTTTAAGCATGTTTTCCCTTTGACTGCCACTTTTAATCTCTAGAGGAAAGAGGGACCTTTTAATATGGGTCTTGTTGAGTGTTCATTTTCTTTTCAGAGGTAGGACACTAACTCTGCCATCCCCAGGAGTGTATGACCTCTATCCTTCAAAAAATATGACAGACAAAAACACCCATCATCATTAATCTTAAACTTTATCTCTGATTAGCGCATCAAAAAAAAACAACCTTTTCTTATGCCACCGTTTGATATGCTGGACATATGTCAGGAAGACATGGGCCATCCATATCTTATCTTGCATTAAGAAGAGTTATCCAGAAATGTACCTTCATTACTGCGACAGCCATGTCAAAAAGGATCGATTTATTGTCAACGCATCCAAGCTAACAATGTTAATGGACTCTTCAAACATCTTCTCCTTCTCATTTGTTTCCTACATGCCTATCAAAGAGACAAAGCGAGATGGTTGCCAAGCTCTGGGGAGTGGGCTGTGTGTGTATTCAGAGTCCATGGCTGCTCCTTGGGCTGCCTGTGATGAGGTGAGATGGGCGTGCAGGAGGAGGAATTCGGAAGAGGCTTCTCCAACCCTAGGAGAGACCTAGAGTAGAACTTCAGCTTCCTCTGCTGCTGTATTTCCTCAAACTTTAACAGTTCTTTTGGGGATTACTTAGCAGTGAGGTTGGTTACTCCATTAGTTAGCAATATCTGGAAGGGATTTACCTGCATTTCACCTCTGTGTATTTACTTGTGGCTCTCTCTGATGCAGCCAAAGGCTTGAGCCAGTGGTGCTCAGCACTGCTGTGAAGGAGAGATGTCCTCTGGAGCTGTCAGAAGGTGAATGTTTGATATTGGGCAGAAGTGTTTTCTCCGTTGTGTCTTTGCCAAGTCAGTCACTGGGAAACCTATTCTGAGAAAGACTCTGCATTCCTGCTATGAATGAACTCTCCTTTTGCCAAACTATGACTGGCTGTCTGGTGCTAATCAGTGGTAACAGGATGACCTTTGTGAGTGAATAGAGCAAAAGGCAATTTGTCTTATAGAACTTGTACAACTGTTTTGTTTAATGAAACAACATGATTATAATCTTCCCACAAAGGCACATAAACAATTAGAGTAAATCTCCCTCACATGTTGCTAGGTGTTTACATAACTCATCCTTCTCTCTTATCAAATAATGTGTACAATGCACTCCTGACTCTGGCAGAACTTGGATCGTGTAAGCTTAATCAGACCTGATAAACAAATGTGTTTCCTATAATGCTGGAAGAGTATCAGCACACATTTATTTATGCACTCAGGTTCTGTTTTAAAAGAGACTCCCAGTCCACCACTGTGTAGTATTTAAACAACCAGAGGGAATGCAGAAATAGATGCTGTTAGCAAGGGCATTGATATTACTCCCTTGGTGCTCCCATATTCTTCACTCATTCTGAAATATCAGGTTTTGGGTTGAGTTTGTTATTTGAAAGAGGACTGAGAGGGTCAGATTGCTGGTATATGTGTTTTTTATTTCAAATTAAAGCTATCACAGAATTATTTGTCGACAAGCATTTACTAAGCATACACCAAAGAGGGCACAAGAAGATTTCTGCTGCCTACTTTGGCACTGCCCTGCTTGCCTGGTCTTGGTTCATTCAAATATCATTTCACAGAATGATCAAACTGCTCATAGAACCCTAAGGTCTGAGTCTTAAAAGTTTTATTTTTCTCTTTCAGTTTTTTTTTTTCTTCCCACTTTATGTGGGGAAACTACAGAACCTACTTTCAGTGCACAGGAAAAGGTGCGTTAATGTGCCAACATCAAGTGAATTCCACGAGTCTTCTATTCATTAAACTCCCGCTTCCTCCGCATGTAATTTATGTCAGTTCAGTTATGCTCCTCCAGGGTGTGCTACTAAAAGAAAAAAGAAACAGGTATTTAGCCAAAAAGAGGTGTTTTGGGCTCCAGAAATCAACTTGCACCTACTGACAAAGGGAAAACAGACATGTTTTGCCAAGAAACAAATAACCAGTCCTATTTTTTCAGCGAGAGGTATAACATTTACAGTTGGAAGGTATAACATTTACATTGTTCTGTAGTGATTTCCCTTTACTAACACACATGCAAAACAAACAAACCCCAGCCCTCTCCCCCCTTTTTCTCCCCGTGGCTGACCTTGTACATACATGACCCTGCTCTAATACCTTGTGGTGACTTCGTGCCTGTCGAGGGCTGTTCAGTGACAAATCTGACCCAGACCTTGGGCCTGAGCACAGCTCTGCAGCTGGGAGTCATTAACTCTGCGCCCAGGTTTTCACTTGGGCTCCTGGATACTGAAGCTGACTATTGGATAGTGTGAGACAGAGCGAGTCCAGAACTCTTAGCCAAACACAGTAATGTTACAAACAAAGGGCTAAATTACTTCTGTTCATGGAAAAGTACTTTCACTGTGAGCAAAAGTCAGATTCCCTCTCCCTCTCTCCCCTGGTTCTGGCCCCCTCCCCAAAACCAGCCGAGTCCTTGAAGCCTCAGATTTGGGGGCTGGGGAGAGCCTGTGAGGCTGCTTTGCTGGGAGGGATCAGGTTGCACAGTGCCCTTTGTTAGACTCTCTAAGTTAATTATGCTAATTGGAGCCCTGAGATTCCTCAAACATGCCATGTTAGATGTGTTTCCTTCCCCTTTGGCAGAGCTGGGACCCAGCACTGTACAAAACCCTCTGTGGCTGTAGGGATGCAGGAGCAGATGAAAGCTTAAGGAGAGAGAACAGCTGCTGGCCCACCTTGTGACAAGAGGCAAGGAGAAGATGTGCCATGAGAATATCAGAGCCTGTTTTCTCAGGTCCTGGCTGAATCCATGTTACTTCCCTCCATAAATTCTGGCAGGCACTAAAGCCTCATCTATAAAAGAAAGTGAGAGACAGAGAAACTCTAAAGACAGGCTCTGAGTGGGTGGGAGACTTGATTAATTGCAATGTCAGACAAAAAGAGAAGGACATATTTTAAAGTAGCAGCAAGACCTTTCCACTGAAATAAAGTAATTCTTAAATCTGCTCTGCTACATGGGCATTAATCTCGAGTCCCTCCTAGAAAGCCAATGGAGGTGATGAGGGTTGGCAAAGGGAAAGTGAGAGCAAGGTCTGCCCTCTAAGCATTGAGAGAAACACAGTGAGGGAAAGGAATGATGTCCTTTTCTCTGGGGCCTTTGATCAACTGGCATTTGGATAAACCCCTCGTGCTGGAGCAACCTGCCCTACTCCATCCTCTACAGCTTCTGATATTTATGTCTTGGGTGCTTGTTCCTCTCCTGCCACTGGTACAAATAAGACTTTACACTGAAATCTGTAAGTCAGAGAACTCCTGAGCTTTTCATTTATGATCTTAGTATTTGGAAGAGTCACGTAAAAAATAACAGGGAGTGTTAACTGTTCAGGATTGTCTTCTCAGTGAATTTCTTCTAGGGGAACTCTGATGTAGAGCATAAGGGAAACTCTATGGAAAAAATTTAACTCTTGAGGTCTCAGTGCCCCTCCCTTCCCATTCCATAAACAGCTGCTCAGAGGACGAGAGAGAAAAATCCCTTTTTACTTTTACTAGTTGTGTCCACAGAAGTCCCATTTCTAATCTCTCATGAGAGGAACTGAGAAGTAACTCTGTAATATTTAGTGATTTATAGAGCTGGAGACAGTGAAAGCATTTACTGTTAATGGGGAGCATCATTTGCAACAATTGTCTGCACTTTGAGAAGTTATATGGGTAAAGCTCACTCAACAGCAAATCCCATTCCAGTGGAAACAGTGGTACAGACTGTTGAAGAGTAAAAATACACCATGGGAGGGAGAAATGGGTTTAATGTCCAAATACTCTACCCAAACATGTACAGCTTAAGGGGTTAGAGTCCTTCACAGTTGAAATGCTACTTACCTTGCTAAGGTGCTCTGTTTTTAATTTCCTTCTGATGCTTCTAAGATAAAGCTGGAGATGAACAAACATAGTTCTGAGATCACTGGTGTCAATGGGAGTTGCTTGATTCACTTCAGCAGACTTTGGTGTTAAATGAAGAGATCTGAACTGGGATGAAATCTATAGCCTGCTGAGGACAGGGGAAACACAGACACTAATCATAATGATTTTTAAACCAGACTCTGAACACCAGATGAAGTTTGACTGCATGGGTTGGTGGAGTTAAATGCATTTGCTCAGTCTTGGGGATCAAGCCTTAAAAACATCCTCAGGAGGAAAATATGTATTTCATGAAAGTCCAGTCATCATCAGACAAATCAAACTCCTTAGATTTCAATTGAACTAATCCCAAATTGATGGAGAGTCTGTTTGGCCAAATATGTGAACAAAAATTGCTCTTTCAATAGCCATTTATTAAAATTCAGTCTCCAGACTGAGTTTCTGGCTATTGAGATAGCCACAGGTTCAGGATGGGTTTTCCCCTATTCATGCTGATGACATGGTAGGTACTGTACATGCTGAAGGAAGTGCACAAAAGTGCTCTCCTTTAGCTGTTAATCAGCTTACCACTTCTTGCACAGAAAATGCTATATTCTGGACTGTGATCCTGGCAAATAACCAAAGGGGAAGTGGATTTTCAAATGCTTATTTTATTAATCTTTAAATATCGCCTCGCTAGGGCTCCAGGTGCTGAGTGGTTTATAACACTTTAAATTGTAATCATGGATAATTTTTAATCCTGTGCATACATTCCCCTACTGCAGCTGAATGAGGATCTCACTGTAAAATGAAGAGCTGCCTACCAGATCTGTTCCTTGTCTCTGGCACAGCAGCACAAAGGAAATTTCCTGCTAACCCATCAAGTCCTTGAATGATTTGTAAAATACCATAAGAGTCTGAGAGCATTTAAAAGGAGGAGAAAGATACAGAATTGCACGTTCCTGCCCCCGGCACATCAGCCAAGTGGGATTTGATCCAACCACCCCCTGTAGTTAAATGAAGAACTTGACTAATTTTTGGATCAAACCCAGGTAGTGCACTGCCTCACATTAACAGCAGTTCCACTTATCTCTGACTTGGATTTTCCTGACTTTGTTTCTCTGCAGATACTTCTTTGCTTGAGGGCTGGAGGATTTGCAGGCCAACAATATTTGAGTTTTTCACCGCTATCTTCATGTTTCAGGCACATTTTTACAAGGAACTTGGGGGTACGGCATTGTGACAAGTTTATTCACTTGGCACAAGAGATATTTATCGAAGGATTCAGCTCACCTTCTTTTCAACATTCATTAACTCAGGGGTACAAGGTGCAGACCTGATTCACCTATTGACTGTGGCTTCTTTCCAGCAGAGGGTAGTGGTATAAGTGATGGGTTTTTTTAAATTACAGAAAGGATTGGATGTAGGTCTGTCTGACTGAGGAGCAAGTGTTGGAGGTAGTGGAATAGGGCTGGCAGCTGGCAGGGTTTGGGGAGATGGGGGAGAATTTCATTGCAAATTGAATTTTAAGAGGATCTATGTGATAAAAGGAAACCTCCTAATGGAGGTTAGTGCTCGTTCCCTGTGAAAAGCCATCAGGGTTGGGATGACTGGCATTTCTAATTCTGTTAAGTGTCAAAATCGATGCTTGATGGGTCTGTGGGAGCTGGGCAATGGGCAGCCTGTGCTGACAAACCAATCTGGGACAAGAAAGGGACGAGGAAGGGACTTCCCAGAATAAGAGTGAGATGTCTCTTGAAATTTAATTTGCTTAATAAGGTTTTAAAAGCATTAAAAAAAAAAAATTAAATAACAGGGCCATTTCTACCCTCCTTCTAAAATAAACCTCGAGCTTCGTTTGCAGTTTTCCACTTGTAAGCGACACATGTAAGCAAAGGGCCTGTTGTTGCAACCCTGGAATGCTCCCAAGCAAATGATGCTTCTTTATTGAAAGCAAATGAAGAAAAAAGAGACTCTGTCAAGGGGGGAGAACAGTTTAATTGGATTAAAACCTATGAGCATGTACAGTATGGGAGGAGAGAGCTCCTCCATCCCTGATTCCTGTGGAGAAGGCAAGGAGATTACTGGGGGGTGAAGTGAGATCTGTGCAGCACAGCACGAGCAGCCATCCAAAGGCTGGAGTTAGCCAGCACCAGGGCCCTGGGGAATTGCTGGTTCCTTTGGGGTGGCTGGGGAGTTCTCCCTGGAAAAGGGTGGCTGGCAGTGCTCATTAGAGGGAGAGCAGGTCTCCTCTGGCACTGAATGCAAATTAAGGAGCAATATTTGTGTTTGTGGTTCATAAGCAGTCAAGTGGTTTGTCCAAAATACATTTTGCTTTTTCACTAAAGGGGCAGACTGTAGATTCGAGCCTCAGATTTTTTTTTATGCATTTTAAATGACTCGCTCCAGCCCTGCACTTTCATCCCCACACTGTTATTGAAAAGAACTCTGAGTTTTGAATTCCTTTTCATGGGCTCTTGAGAAAGCAGGAACTTTGCAGGGAAAGGCACAGTTATGCTGAACAGCCAAGTTGGAAGGATGTAGAAAGTTGCTTTTTGGGATGTGCTAGGGATAAAACTTGGACAGAGACAATCTTTGCAAACTCAGTCTTACTGCAAAGCCACAGCTAATGATGGTCCAGGATCAACCCAAAATATTCCTGAGCTCTCAGGCTGATATCCTAACTCTAGACCAAAATTTCTTAAGGGCTTAGCATTTTAGAAGCTCCTCTCAGCACTGAGGAAATGTGGGTCCTTAGCCATTTCTGGAATAACTCCTGGAACACAAGGTGGGTCACACCAATGTTACACTTCTAAAGCCCAGATCTTAGCGTAAATTGAAATTTTGAGGGATGTGGCTGCTCCCCCTGATCTCTCCACTGCCACCAGAGGGGATGGAGAGTAAAACTGGGCCGGGAAATTGCACATCGAGGCAGGGACAGGGAAGCTAGGAAGTTTTTCAGGTTGGGTTGGGGGAAGGGGCTTGGATTTGAATACGAAGAAGCATTTGGAGCCAAACCAGCAGCAGATTGTGGTACCTTCTTAATTCTGTGAGCCACACATGAATGACCTTTTTGTCTGCCTCCGCCTGCCTGCAGTGGGGGGTTCCCCCCCTGCCCTTCCCCACCACACACACTCATTGATAATATACATGTGCTAAATAGGATTAACTCTCCCTCATCTGCATGAGTTGTTTCTCTCCCTTGGCCACTCTGCCCGGCTTCCCCCTCTCCTCTCCCGCACCCTGCAGCCCCCCAGCTCCTTCTGGAGCTCCATGTGGGCCTTGTGTGGAGTTTAGCTGCCTCATTGTAGGGCAGCTGGTAATGGGAGCGGGGCTGAAAAGCCGGCTGTCAGGCTCAGTGCTCGGGAAGAATAGGCGGGCGTCTGCTCCGCAGCTTTCCCTTTGATAGAGGAGGATAATCCCTGCTATGAGAAGGCTGAGTCAAATGGAAAGGGAGAGTGAGCCCAGCGCCCTCCCACAGCCCCGCAGCAGCACAAATTGCAAATCCCGGGATTTGAGTAGAGACGGCTCATCTCGCTAAGCACCTTGTGATGAATCCATTTCATCCTGGAAACGGAGGGAGGCAGGGAAGCCTCTCTCTGGAGGAGAAGTGCCCTTTTTGCAGCCTGAGCAGAGAGCTGGGAATAGGTAATTTCCCTCCATGAGCTGGGACAAGGTGTAGGACTGTTGTAGGGCTGTTGTAGGGCTGTTGTAGGGCTGTCACTCTTTCATCTGGAGCATTTCCAGCTGCCACATGCGACGAGCAGTGAGGGGACTTTGGGAAATGAACTCACTCAGCACTGCCAGGATCAGACCTCCCAGGCTTCTGCTCCATCAGCAGCCATCCCACTCTTTGAGTTGGGAAACCAGAGAGGGGACATGTCCCAGGGTGTGGGTCTGGGATGGGGGGCAGCAGCCTAGGTGTGTCCTAAGGAAGATGCATTGGTGTCTGAGGGGCTCCTGAAGCTGGTTTAGGAAGTGGATGTGGGACATCCCCAGTGGGAGAAACATCACTGCAGAGGTGGGAAATGGTTGTTTGAATATCAGTCTCAGTGTGGCAGATGTGATGGTTTATTGGGATGCCATCTCTGAGGGACTTGCCTTAGCCTGGCAAAACCCCTCGATTCAAAGTCCCCTCTCCAGTTCAAGTAATGTGGAAACTTGAATTCCCATAGTTCAAGTGGATGCTTCACCCTCAGTCAGGCACTGCTTGGGTGTCTCTGACTATATCTCACTTTCTGCAAAATAGTTCTTGATTTTGAGATGTTCATCTGTCAAGAAATGGTGACGTAAAATTCACTCAGAGAGAAGCCTTTTTCTCTTCTGCATGTAAGTTTTATGGGCCTGGCATTCCCTTGTGTGTACCCAGAGGTTTAAAACAATGTTCAGGCAGGATGTTAAATAATTTTATTCACTGATGTTTACAAAAATCCATGGTTTAGGATGTGGGCCAAGTATTACCCTGCTGCTCGGTAACACCCATGGCCCACTGAGAGAAGGGGATGAGGCAGAGCCAGGACAAGAAATAAGAAATATAAAGCAGTGAGAAGCAAGCAAGGTTTTTTAGCTGAACTTTGCATTTCTTTTGTATATTATGTTGAATCAAACTCTTGATCAAGCCAAGAGTGGCTTATCCACTCTTGGTGCATCCAGTCCTTCAGATGTGTTGGGTTAACTCCAGATTTAACACTTTCTTCTCTCACATTCTCTAATGCTGAATATTTACCTGTGCTCACTGAGCTCTTTGGATGCAAAAACTTTAGGTTAATGTTTCCACAAAACAGGTTTTCTACAAGCTCCCTCTGCTTCCAGCCAGCCTGGGAGGGCAGTGG
This sequence comes from Lichenostomus cassidix, assembly GCF_008360975.1. Taxonomy (NCBI): domain Eukaryota; kingdom Metazoa; phylum Chordata; class Aves; order Passeriformes; family Meliphagidae; genus Lichenostomus; species Lichenostomus cassidix. Next base: position 14,454,829 of record NC_139494.1, read on the forward strand.
GAGAAAAGCTTCTCTCCCAGCGTTTCAGGGTCTGCTCTCCCGTATGGGATCCAAAAATGGAGCAGCACAATAATCAAATGGGTGGCACAAACCAAGCGTTTGAGAACCTGGAAGGAACTTTTGTTTCCAATTCAGCTTTCAAAAGAGGCAAAAGGCCAAGGGCTTTCACATTATTTATTCCAACCCATTTTCCCATCCTTACTTGAGGCTCAAACAAAAGTGGCCCACGCTGAGCCCTGCAGATGGATTAGCAATCAAGCACGCAGCTGCACATACCTGGCACTGGAGTGTTCGTGCTAGCCAGCCTCCAAAGAGCAGATCTCATTTTTACTTTTTGGGTGCTGGAATGTGGGAGTGGGTGGAAGGGCCAGGATATGAGCAGCCTCCACAGATGTTTCACAAGGAGGAAGTGAATCTATAGTTTAGGCAATCTGATTAACTCGATTCTCCAGATTTGTTTTCTTGGAGGGTTTTTGAGTTCTGCTGGTATTTCTGGTGGAGGTTTGGGCTGCAGTTTGTTTATTTTAGAATTGATTTTCCTATATCCCTTTATGTAGTCTTCCTTTCCTTCTCTTGGGACTATCCTGATCATAGGTAAATGAGGAGCTGACCTTGCTGCATCAGCAATGAGAAATATGGCAGCTTGCCTCCAATTTAAAAGTCTTTATCATGTCACTATCACTAACAGCTTTATCTTTATCATCCAATAGATAGACCTTGGAAGCCTTTCCCTAATTAATTTCAAAATGTTGGTCATTATTCATAAGGACTGACCCATTGAATTCCAGCTGACTGTGACGACTCAGAGTCACTCTGTTAATCCGAAGGAACAGTCTGCTGGACAATAAACTTCCCACCAAAGTGACAGAGAGCTCAAAACACTGACAGCAGGTCAGGTAAAATTTGGAGGCTTGTTGGAACTGTGAGCTTCACTGTGTTGAAACGTTTGCACTTGAAACCCGGCCAATGGTGGGCTTGAAACCCACCCCACATGTGGCTCCACCTAGACAAGGAGCACGGCAGAGGCTGCAGAGTAGAGTGAGATTTCAGTTGAGATTTGGGCTTTTTTCAAATCCAGAAATTCAGGGAAGAAGAAACAGAGTGCGCTGGAAACAAAAGGCAAGGGGCTGGGTTTGCCCAGAGGAACACAATGTTGAGGTGGGCGATGGGGGTCCACGAGGAGGAGCTTTGTGCTTGCTGTAGAAATGCCCAGCCCAGCAGGAAAGCTTTGCCTCTCTCTGTGCTGAGCAAGGATCTTCCTCCCCAGGAAATACAAGCATTGCATGAAGGTGCACAAGGTGCCCCTGTGCAGACAAATCCCTGTCCCTGTGCATGTGCTGGGAGCAGAGGTCAGCAGAACGTTGCAGGGCAGATGCTGCACGCCTGTGTGCACAAACCAGGTTGTAAAAATCTGTGAAAGCCTCTCGCAGCAAGCACAGAATGGGCAGGCCTCCCTGTAATGCAAAGCAGCCTGTGGTCTGTTTGCACTTGGAAGGCTTGGAAATGGGAGTGAGGTCTGTGTTGGCGCAGGGAAAATCTTGAATCCTCACAGCCAGCAGTGCTGGCAGCCGGAGATGATCATTGTCAATAATACGCAGGAAGATTGTGCTCCATTGTTGCGGTTCATTATTAAATTACATAATTTTCATTTTTTCCATCCTTAAGCTTTACCACTTAAAATGGTTTGTCCTATGCAATCAAATGTGATCCTTGAGCCTCAGCTCAAAAACCCAATAACAATGAGCATTCTCTGGAATGGAAAAATAGAAGGAAAATAAAGGGACTCTATAGTAATTCACATAAATATGTGTGTAGAATCTAACCAAGAGCCTGATACAAAAACACTGAGTGATCTGCATCCAGACCACCACTTTGAAGGCACAGATATAATATCTTGCTGCTAGGTCAGCCTGATCTCCTGACCCCAGGGAGAAATGTCTCTGGCATGAAGTGGGGCAGCAGGCAGGATAATTTTCTCAAGGATTTTACTGGCTCTGTGACGAGAAATTCGATCACAATTTAAGCTCCCCAGTATAACATTTGCAATGGACTTCAGGTTTTGACATGGTGCTCCCTGTGGCTCAGCTGGAGAGAGGTAACTTTTAAAGTTAAGTTCATGCAATTGCTTGTGATGTCAGTGAAAGCCAAGATGTGGAAACTCAAACATTACAAGTTCAAAACTGACAGAATTGCTTAATTGGTATGATTGCTCTTATAACACACTAGGCAGCCATGGGGGAACTGAGTATTAGAGAGCAGGAAAGAATGTGGACTGACAAGTAAGAGCTTTGTCTAAGCCCAGTTATCCTACTCCACCAAGAATTAGTTGCTAATGTGTCCAAGTAAGTGTCCCAATACAATGTTTTTTTTAAATTTTCCTCATGCTAGCAGCTCTCTGTGGTACACACTCAAGTGTTCTGTGCAACTCGTTGCCCTGAGCTTTCAGCCAACCACCAGACTCTGCTGTAGTCAATGCCATTGGATGTTCTTCTCCTTTTAGGATCCAGTTTGTGCTTGCTTAGGATCCAGTTTGCTGGTTTAATTTGGGGATTTAAATCCAACATAATGTCCTTCTCCCCCCCTACTAATAATAGGTATTGTGGTGTCTGAGCTTGGATTTCCAGCCAAGGGTTGGTTTCTTGGCTCTGCTGTTCTCATGTGCCAGAGCCTGAGCTGCAACCTGCCTTTCTTTGTCCTCTCACTTGCCAGAGTCTGGTCTGTGCTAGCCATTGGGAATTGCATGGATTGCCTCCTTCCAGGCCAAACCAGAACTGATGAAAACCAGCAATCCTGCATTAAAAACCAAACTGAACAAAACAATTTTTTTTTGAGGTTCCCTGGACCAATCTCTTTTTGTCAGGTAGAGACAACAGGAAATTTTTGTGTGCTCCCAAAACCAGCATCAGGGATTTTATCAGTTTGGGGGTTTTGTTTATCCTTTTCTTGAGCAGGGAGAACCCAAAATTCCCAGAGTGGAGAGAGGAAGCAGCAACATGAGCCCACACACACATTGAGAGGAGGAAGGAGGGACAGGATTTCAGCAGCCCAAGCTGCTCTGTCGGAAGGATCCACTTAAGACCCAGTGATTCACACTGGAAAAGTTGTTCTACTTTTTCAGTCTGTCTTCCCTCCCCTGCCTCTTTGTTTGGTTGTGCTGCGTTGCTCCTGGGACATCCAGAGTGACAATAAGGCAATTGTTCCTTCAGGAACAGGACTCAATGAAACCGTGCAGAAAAAGTGACACGGCAAGAAAATATGACAAATATTCTGTACTTCAGTGCAGAGCACTGGCATTTCCTAGTGTGTATTCCTGAGAAGAAATATACCCATCAAGATATTTCTTTCAAACTCAAAAAGGGAGTTGCCAGTTGTGTTTCTCCTCTTTCTGAGAATCTAAAGCTCAGATCTCTCCCTTGCCTGCCCTGTAAGGAGCAAACGCACCCAATATCAATTACATTTTTAATCTCTAAGACCCAGTCTCCAAATGCATTTGTGTCTGTGTATACACACGAACTGTTTTCCCTTTGTCTTCCTATCCAAAATGCAAAAGCATCTCAGATGTTGTGATTCCTCCAGGTTTTTCCCCCCGTGGGAGGATGGAAACATGTAACATTATCTTCTAGCTGCCTACTGCCAGTCTCTGAAATTAGCATTTCAGTGACTGAGAGGTAGTTAGTTTCCACACACACACACACACACACCAAAAAGAAAAGAAAAAAACAAAACCCAAAAAGAGAAAAAGGAGGGTTAGAACAAAGCTGACACTAATAGTAATAGAAGATGAGGGAGAGGGTACAGGACATGTTGGATTACTAAATGAAACTCTGATTTTACCAGATGTGCTAACAGAACAATGAAAGGCGCTTTTACAGAATAAATTAACTCTTTGAGTTTTTGTAATTAGGTACCTTTAAGAAAGAAAAGCCTCACAGGACATTTTAACACAGAGTTAAAGGATAACTTTACCAGAGTTAAAGGATATCTCTTACTATCCCAAATCTGTGGGGGTTTTTTAAAGTGTTTTAGTTTTTATTTCTAGGATATTGTCCAGATGAGCGAGGGCAGAGTAGGTGCTATTGGATGGAAAACTGAGGAACAACACAGACACTCCAATCTCATGCTAATTAATGGAGTCTGTTGTTTATGGCTGTCATGCCAACAAATCACTCGTTGCCCAAAAATTAATCACGTCTCCTGTGTGGGGCTGCAGCCCAGGTGGCTTGGCTTCACCCTTCCAAGAGGGATAGCCAGGGCTGGAGCTGTGTTTCAGCAGCTGCCTTTGCTAGGCTCAGCTCAGTAAGGCAGGATTTGGAGAGGCTCTAAGGAAAAAAGTCAAAAGAAAACTTCTGTCCTTTCTCTTTTTCCTTCTATCCCAAAAGACTCCAGGTTTTTCTTGTGGCTGAAGAAATTCTTGTCCCAAGTCACTAACACAAGGCATCCAGTCTTCTCCTTTTGCTATTAGAAAATCCATGTCTCTTGCCATGGTAGTGGAGAGTGGATATGGTGGAAATCTTGGTCTTGGATCTTTCTTTCCAGCCAAGCTCTATTCAGAGACTGTAACTGGGGGAAAAGATTTGCTCTGTGCTACTCTTTTGAGCAGAAACCTCAGGGAGCTGCCAGCTGTCTGTGGAGGTCAGAGGGACACTCAGAAATGTGTGCCAGTGTCCCTCAGGAAGCTTCTCAGGTTGGCATTGTAGGCCACCAGTCAGACACAGAACAGTCAGTGAGACCAAACATCCAAGTAATGAAATGCATCAAGGACAGACTTGATAGCCACACCTGGAAGGGACCTGGTCACTGAAATAAAGGCAGATGCAGAGGTGGGAAATCCCTGGGATTTTTCAATTTGTTTCCAGCTTTTTATTTTAAAAGGCCTGAAAAACCTCTAAAGAACCCCAGAGTCAAATCCGTGGGGAAAGAGAGTTGAGAGAGAAAGGTCCATATTTTTGAAATTGCACAAAAAATGTTGATGATGTTGAGGGAAGGGATAAAAACCCAAACTATTTTTTCTTTTTGTAGGATTGTAATAGTTTTTGACTCGTGGTGGAGAAACAGGGAGTGTGGCAATCCCCATTTGGAGTGAATCCTGTCACTTGGTTTGAGCACCACGGGATCATGGCTTCCTGCAAAGTCTAAAATAGATGTTGGATATATTGGGTATATAAATACCATGGATAACAGCCTGATGTTATCCAGTGGGGGACTGCACAACACAGGGCATTTTACCCCTGCTGGGACAGTGGCTTCCCAGATGGCCAACAGGGACATGCTGAGGATTGCTTCACTGTCTGAGCTCCAGTTGTGGAGGGAGCTGACATCTGGTAGTGCTGGAGAGTGGATGAACCAAATTCCTCCCTGTCCCCTGGCCTTAGATGCACCATGGGAGCTGCCAACCTGCTGGAGGCACCCTGGTCTGTGCTCTGAATCAGGAATGCTAAACTCATGCTTACCTTTCAATCATGTATTTCTCTTTTTCACTATTATTTCAAGGTCCTGCCACCTCCCCACCTTTGCTAGAGGATTCCCATCCTCAGACAGAGTGGCTGCCTTTTTTTGGGAAAGCTTCCCAGGAGGGAGGAGTAGGAACAGTATTTATGTGTTTGAGGTTTTTTCCTGGAAGATTTTTAAACTTGATTTCTGGAGCATTCACAAGTCAAAATTAACAGTTTCTGCTGATGACTTTGCTTATTTTGAATCAGCAAGGGAGAGGGTGAAAGCAGAGCCCCTGGGGCTCATTCAGGAGCTTTCCTCCAGGCAGAGTCCCCTGGGTTAGGAAATGTGGCTGCTGGACACTTAGCAGGGGTTGGGTCATGGTATCCACTGCCTTGGGCTCCTACAAATAATTTGGAACCAGTATTATATGCTTCCAGCAACTTGGGACAAAATTTTTGGAGAAAGCAGCTTTCTGAAGACTTAAAAAAATATTTCTCTTGTTCCCTGAAGTGTTTAAAAGTCCTGTGCTTACAAAGTTCTTCTCAGCAGGACCACAAGCCAGCTGCCAAATTTTAGGCACCCATTTTGGAAGTGGGTGAGTCAGCTGCAAGATTTGCAGCTTTCACCAGTGTCCCAGACCCAAGAGGAAGCTGAAAATCCAGAGGATGGTTTTCAACCTTCCTTGCCACAATTAAAAATGTTGTGTTTAATATTAAATGCACATTCATTTTTAATCCAGAAGCCTGGCTTTCTGTTCTCAAATAACCCATTTGTAATGGGTTCTTCATCCAAGCAGGGGAAAGAAATACTTGGTCCTGGAAGCCAGCTCCATAAAGAAACACAAAGAGCATCTTTCTGAATAGCACACAAGTGTGAAAGGAAACATGCAACTGCTGGAGAAATGGAATCATTTGTACTCAGTGAAGGGAAAAAGAAGGAGGGGAAAAAAAAAAAGCTTTTGAAAAGGAGATCTGTGACTGAAGCTCTCCAGAACTGTTTAACCTGTTGGGGATATTTGGCAGATGAATTCTGACCCACGTTCTCCACTTTGCTGTGCTCTGTGACAGAGCGACGCAGCATCTGCCGCTTGTGTTCCTCTCCAGACACGCTCACAATGCCGGAGGAAACGGGGGAGAAAATTATGCAAATTGCTCTGAGCAGATTACTTTGACCAGCTGCTCTTCTTCCTCCTCAATCAAAGGTCTGCCTGGGAGAGCCAATCTAGATTATATATGTCAGTCGCACGCTCCGAGGCTGAGCTGCTGCCTCGCCGCTCCTTTCTCCCAAACAGGGAATTTCTGACAGAGAGGTAAAATGCAAAGCACTGGGGATATCAGTTGCTCAAAGGAGGGCACAGGGGGCTGGGAATTCCTTTTGGGTTTTGTGCAGTAGCACCTCACCCCGTCGCTTGCTGTTTTTTCAGGGCTATTCCCAGAGAAAGTGGTTCATCTCCATGCTAACAATTATTGAATTTTATTATTAAGCATGATGAAATGTGGCAGAGAGGGGGAAAAAAAATGAGCAAAAAGGCTCCCTAGACGATGTGTTCACGGCATGGCCTTAGGTGATATTATTAAGCACATGGGCTGAAAGCTGAGTAGCTTTACCCTGTGCAGCCAGGGGTGTTGCTGGCTTGCTTTTTTTTTTTTTTTATTTTTTGTTGCTTTTGCGAAGTGAAATTTATTCATGAACACAAACTGGAGGCCAACCTGCTGACGTGTGTTTCCAAAGCCGCCAGACGTGGCTGTGACGTTGCTCTCAGACAGACCCAGAGCTCCAGCCACGTCCAGGCTCTCCCTCCCTGCCCTCTCCTGCCACACACTGCCTACCCTGTGTCTTTAACAGTGCTCAGAGTCCAGAAGACACTCCACAGCTTCATAAATGATTAATATATTCTTCCTTTAAAAAAAAAAGGAAAAAGATAAAGAATGCTGCTGCACCAGAGAGCACCTAACCCTGGCAGAAAAAAATACAGTGCTGTCACAGTCTGGTGGCAAGCCAGATTTCACTGCCTTAAATCACCATTAAGGTTTTCCCTAAGTTTGATGGAAACTTCGCTTTTTTAATCCCATATACAAATCAGAGAAAGTCCCATGTTAGCATGTGATAAAACACACACACATAAATATGTGAGCTGAGTGTGGCTGTGGAGCAGTGGGGATGCATCCTCCTGAGGCTGCAGTGCCAGGCAGGGAGCCCTCACTGAGCTTCAGAGAGATTAATAATTCTCTTGCCCTAGTTTATTTTTTATTGGTCCTATCCCATAGATTTTTCCCAGTGGATGCCAGAATTGCTGAAGGTTTTAGTATTTCAATATGCATCCCCTCCCCTGAAATTCTAATGTGATTCAGCAGGTACTGAGGACCCACCAAACAGGGGAAGAGTACCCAAGTGTGGAGTTGCTTTGCTGAGTTGGAGTCTGGAGTATGTAGTGTCACAGTCTACCTCACTTTTTTGCTGTTTTTACCTATTTTGTGTTCCTCAGTTAATATGGGAGTGGGTATGATTGGTGTAAATAAAAAGGGAGTCAAGCCGGTAAATTTTAATGAGAGGGCCAAAGATTTGTGACAAAAGCTGTGTGTGTTGAGATGCTCAAGGCAGTCAGCACAAAGATGCAGACCCCTCCCTTCCCATCATCAGTGGTGAAGATGGCAGTTTTAAAATTTAAATCAGAAAAAAAAAATTTTAATCTATTAATCATGTGGTGTGAAAACTGGGTGAGTTAATGCAACTGAATACAGTATTCTTTTCTTTTCTTCTCCTGCTCTTTAGGCGCTTTTAAAAAGGTGTTTCCTCATATTTTTCCCATGTTTAAAACCATGATTTGATTTTAGCAGATGTAATATTATTGTTCAGAAGTAATATTATTGTTTATGCTGCTGTTTCGTGTACCATGCCCTTCACTTTCTTTGCAGAAAATATTTATAAAAAGGAGACAGTGACAAATAAAGCCCACTGCAGGTTTGCCCTGTTATTTCTGCATTGCCTGTAGATCTTGCCTCGGCGTGAGCTGACTGAGGTGTCTGTGGGACTTGCTGCTCTCTCTAATTTCTGTTAGCTGCCAGGGAAGTCTGAGCAGCCCCTGTTCAGGGAAAAGCTACAATTATAGCTGTGATGTTGACACCAGAGTTCACCTGCATTTCGGGAGAAGTTTGGGGAGGTTTGGAAGCTAATGAGCTGCAGCCAAAGCAGGGGGAGCTCTGCAGCCACTTCTTTAGGGGGGTTTATGTTCATCAGCAGTGGGTGTTATTCAGCTTTTCTGTCTTGCTCTGGGCTCAGAGTGCACGTTCTCTCTTTATTTCTCCAAGCCTTGGCTCTATTCTGTGTTATCAGGGCTGTCTTGTACAAAGAATTGTATTGATGGAATGAAAGTTAGCAGTGAAAAAAAAAACCCAGCCCTTGAGATATGATGAATTAGCTGCAATTTCAGTGGTAAAAATGGTCTCTCGTAGCTGGCTATTAACTACACTCTGGTGAATACATTTTCATGCAAGAGATGGTTTGCTATTTCAAAGGAGTCTCATTGAGACTTGATCAAGTTATTTTCAAAAGTTTAAAGTATTATTAGCTGGTAAATCCTACTGCTCAATTTTACAGTCACGTTTTTTATTTGCTGTTGCTTCTCTGTGTATATTCTGGGTGGGCACTGAGGAAAAAGTGGAGCTAACTACCCTGGAGAAGCTGGAAACATAGAAATACTTCCCTGTGACTCTGGCTTTAAGGAAGTGTGACCTTGTACTTTGTGGAGCTGCAGAGAAGCTGGAAATCACTCCCTCACCAGCATGCCTGCATTTCTAAGCTGCAGCCAGAATTCTCCTTATCTTTCACAGAGCACAGTTACTGATGTGCCATCATGGGTCATTTGTTAAAAAACCTCTTATTTGCTATTTTTAACACTCAGTCAAGTGGAATTTTTTTTTTTTTATTTTTGTTTCAGATTAATAAGGAAAGGAAAAATCTAGACAGCAGGGTAGCTCAAAAAGTTCATTAAAATGAGTACTGTCAGATCAACATCTCTCAGAAAGGCAAGAGAGGGGAGGCTGCTGCCTGAGATCCCATCAGTGGCAACTGGGAAGGAATAGCTGGTCCTGAGCAAGCCCAGGAGATGGACTTTACTCAAGAGCCACCGATCAAAACAATTAATAATTGGCAATTCAGCAGAGTGGCTAATGAGCTCTGTATGAAACAGCTACCCCTTCACCTGAAGAAAGAAGTTTCTTTCCAGGTCTGGACTAGCCTGGACTGTTTCTGCACATGATCTGAGGGCATCTTGGATGCACTAATGCCATCGGAAATTTGAAATCTGTAAGGTATTGGATCATCCTGCATTTACTGTGGCTCTGCAGGGAACCTTAATTACAGAGAGGAAATGACTTGCCGACATTTGCACTTTCCTGCCTTGCCATTGAATTCATCATGGTCAGTGTTTTCCTTGTCTACTTTCAGTTTTCTCTTTCTGTAACCTCAGTGGATCCTTCACTCAATCCCAGTTAGCTCAGGCCAGTGCCTGGTTGGGAGATATCCAAAGGAAAACTCAAGTGGTGAAATATTTCTGTTGAACCAAAATTTTCAGGCACATATTCCTATTAAAAATACAGCAGATCCATGGTGAAATTATTGTCCAGTGGGTAAAGGAACAGTGTTAACTTTTGTGCTCTTCCTATGTTCTAGCTCTTGCCCTCCCTTAAAACTGTAATTTCAGGTCAATACACTGTACTTCAGTGAACTATGGCTATTTTTTGCTGCTGACAGTTCATTGTCTCCCATCCCAGAATTTACTGCATTTCACTATGGAATATTTGCTGAACAAATCCCTACACATACAGACAGCTGGATGATAGCATGAGCTTGTTCATTCCCAGTTCAGTCAAGTCTTAAAAGATTGGACCTTGTTTTCACATCTTGGGGAAGGCACTGACTTGATATAAACCTGTCCATTGAAATGCAGTTTTGAATGTTCCCAGTGCCACTGTGGGCAGGAGATGGAAATGGAGACCTGCTCTGCTGCAGCAAGGCTGACCTGCTTCACCTTCTCCTTTGTTTTTCCTCTGAGACATCACTGGGATCTAAAAGTAGTTTTGTCATGGTGGCTCTTCCTCTCAGGATGCCTTGTGAGTCAGACCCACATAGGATGTGAATATTTTCTTTTTGGATTCACATTGCTGTCTGTGGCACTTCCAGGAGCACAGAGCAGACAGGGAGAGGGAAGAACAGGCTCTCTCTGCTCAGCCTGTCTCACTGAGATACACCAAGGTTTGTTTGCTAAGTTAGTACTGGGCAGGGGTGTGGATTTACCCCATTTCATTTCAAGCTGGAGGTAAAGCTGGGATTGCTGGATGCAGGTTTTCCCGGCTGGCAGAACAAGCTGGTTTCACAGGAGCATCATCAGGGGCGAGGAAGTACAGAGAGAACCTGTGTGATCCTAATCACTCCTAAAGCCCACCTTGATGCTTCGCAGCAAGTTCCCAAACGAAGCAAGCAAGCAAGGGCTTCTCTCTCAACTCAGTCCTGTAATGCCTTCCCTCTTCTTTCCCTGCCCCCTCCCCAAAATCCCCAGGAAGGCAGTGAAATCCGACAGGCTGCGAGATCAAAGCTCTGCCCTGTTACCAGGTTACCCACCACTAAATCTGCAAGGGACTTGGGGACATTCTCTATGACTGAACAAGTGACTGCTCTGTCCTGGGGGTATAAATCTAATGCAAGCTTGTCAGCATAAGCCTTGTATATTTATGGGAAGCTTTCAGAGGAACTGCACGGGATCAGAGCTTCTGTTCAGCTCCAAGGCACAGCATCCCTGGCACGCCTGTGAATGGAGAGCCACGTCCCAGGCACACTCTGCTGCCTCACCCTGCAGAGCAGTGATGCATTTGTACTGATTTGTCACTTCTGGAACTGGTGTAAGAGACCTGCAGTGGGAGCATGAAGGATGGAAGTGACACCAGGGTAAGGGCAAGGAACATTCGCACTATATTTAGGGCAGAAGCAGATAGTGGTAACAATTGCAAGGATCATATATAATGCAGTAAAACTGTCTGCCTGAAATATAAACAAAAGCCCTTTCCTGAGGCAGTGAGGGGTGATCAGTCATGTTGACAGTCTCCTCAGCTAAGCAGCCAGGACATCTCATTCAGAAAGCATGGACCAAGTGTAGGGCACTGCTTATTCCTTTAAAAGCAACCTGGAAACAGCATCTTTGCTCTGCTGCAGAGGAATGTCTCCTCTCCAGACATTTTACATGAGCTTCATGACTGTGTGCTGGCACCTTTGGTGCTCCCTCCACCCTGAGCAGCACAAGGGTGTTAAGTGCCAGGATGCAGCAGCAAACTGGAGAATCTGAATTAGTTTAGAGTATGCTCAGAGTCTGAGTAACTTGCTCAAGGAGATATGTTGGTCAGCTTGTATTGTATTGAATCACAAACCAAAACATAATAATTTGACTCCTGGATACATTCACTGTGCTTCTAGGATATTTTCTTTACCAAGCAAACCAGCAGAATTCAGTTCTGCACAAATATGCCTCAGAACTGAGGAATGGGCTCTGCTTTGATCTGCCCTTTCACGAATTTTTCTTTCAGCTCACATGGAGCAAATGGAAAAATTTAAATATCCTTCTATATCGTTTTTGCCCTTTACCAAGAAATCCCTTTCTGGCCACTCTCAGCTAGAAGATGCTGGCTGGATTTCAGCTAGCACATCCATACCAGTGTTGTGCTAAGAAGGAAAACTGCTCTCATTCTTCAAGGAGCAGAAAGGAGGCAGATGCCATCCATTGCTTCCCAGGCTAATTCCCACATTCTGGAGACCATCATCTTCTCCAGGCAGCACTAGTGAAATAGTGACAGGGAGCTCTGCAAGCTCCAGGCTGCTCCGTGTGCTCCCTGTCCCTTGCTAATTCTTTACCTGGTTTACTTTTAAAAGCCTCAGAAGAATGAAATTCCACTCTGAGATATGCAGATACAATTGAGGATCAAACCCTCCAAAGTGGTAGCAGGAAGGTAAGAGATACAGGGGGAACCTGATCCCCAGCCTCTGTGCACAGGAGGAAGGCGTTTGATTGCAGTTTTATTGTTCCTCATGTCAAAACTGATGGACTGTCATGAACAAGAGTCTGTCCCAGGGGAAAAGTGACCCAAAGCTGGGCTAAGAGTGGCTCCTCTGGGTCCAGGGGCAAGTGGCAGGGAGAGGCTGGGGCTGAACTGGTGGCAGCTGTGATGCTGAGCTGCTGTGCATTACTGAGGCTCCCACCAGCAAAGTGCCCCTTTCCTATCTGCTCCCAGCCTTGGCCACCAGCCCTGCATTCACACACATAATAAATTCACTTGGTAATTAGAAGAAGTAAATATGATGAGCTTTTGATATAGTTCAAAGGAGCAATAGCCAGTTTCTTGATTCCCAGGTTGGCAGCTGTCCTTCCTGTGTGCCCCAGAATCAAAGTGCAGCTCTTTCTCCAGCAACTGTCAGGCTTTTTACATCTTTTGATCAAGAGCCTGGCTGAAGAAAGAGAAAAAACCAACACCCAACTGTTTGGATCTTTTCCCCTACAATTATTATCACATCCATTACTCAGCAGAAGCCTGGGATGCCCTTTCATTCTTACACAAATACTTTCTTTTGGGATTCATTTAAAGTTTCCTTGTGCATGAAGTGGTCACTTGTCAGCCATCCACCTGAAGGGGTGAGGCAGAGAAAGCACAGTCAGCTAAAAAGGAACCCTGACTTCAAGCATTTATAATGAATATTGACAAAAAGAGGGGGTGGGGAGGAGTGGGAATCAAAAGCTCGAAAATTGCTGATTAGGCAAAAGCTGACTGCCTCCTGCCTATGGAGAAAATGGCATCATTAGAGGGATGCAACTGGGCTGGTGTTATGCAACGCCTGGTCAGGAGCAGAGAACAGCACAGCAGTGACTCCCGCTTGGACCAGAAAAGCAGGAGGTTGCCCTTTTTTCTGACTTGTGAAATTTCAGTCCTGGAAAATCCCAGACCATGGTGGTCCCCAAGCTGGATCACCCCTGAGGACTGGACAGCCCAGGTGCTCCTGCAGGCAGAGGTGCCCCACAGAGCAGCACCAGGAGCTCTGCAGCAGGCAGGAGTTGGGGGTTCTGCCTCCCTGGCACAGATTACAGCAAGCCGTGGGTTAGTTAAGCCATAGAATCTGGTGTTTCTATTCCCTCCCATGTTTTACCTCTAAGCTAAAGGTACAAGTGAACCACAGAGCGAGTGGCTCAAGATGGACTGGGATGGAGCAGCACCTCAGCTTCCTGGAGACCTGCAAAGAGCCAGGGACTGGGGAAACAGAGAGCTGAGCATCCTGCACAGAGCCTTCCCTCTGCACACATTCAGTGGTGAGCAGGGCTGGGGGTGCCAGTGATGACCAACCAGCCCTTACTGGCCATGAGGTTCCTCCCAGCTGAGGATTGGTGCTCTCTGTGAGCACAGCCTAAAGGAAAACCATCAGGGCTGGGATCTCCTGGTGCTGCTGTGCCAAGAGAGATGGAGCTCACTAGTTCCTTTTTTTCTTTTTTTTTTTTTTTAAGACAATCTCCAAGCACTTACTGCAAGTCAGGAACGAGACACTGGAAGGGAAAGCTGCAGCACTGTTTCCCATCTACTCTCCTCTGCACTGAGTAGACCCAGACCCATGGGATATGGATTTCAAGAGCAATAAATTCACTCTAAAAATTTAAAGAGGATGACGCAGAAAACTTCAAAAAAACAAACAAACCAGCTCCACACAAGAAAAGCCATTTCTCTCCTGACGTCTCTCTCCAGTTACAGTGTGACACATCAAGGTCAGACACCCTGTCCCACAGGAGCCTGGCTCTGCACAGGGTGAGAATCATCCCCTAATGGTGTGTGATGGCTGATGTTTCATAACTATAAACTACTTATATAAACCCCAGCATTCTCCTAGTGGGGCACCATTTCCAGCAAGGGTTCCCTCTCCTTCAGGAGGTAGGAAGAGTCAAAGAGAGGTTTGACCTGCGAGTGCCTCCCATGTCCAACTGCATCCCTGCACCGAGGAGAGCTCCATCTGCAGCTCCACAAATCAGCAACTCAGACCAGGAGGTTTCTCCATGGCAGAAGCTGAACTCGACAGCAAGAATAACAATCCATATGTTTGTGATTGTGATTAGCTCCTCTGGAAGGTAAAACTCTGAAAGATCTGCTGGAGCATCCCTGATGCTGCAGCACTCAAGGCCCCTGATGCTCTGGATCAGGAAAGGGGATGGAACAGGGAGTCTCTCCCTGCCTAGAGCATTTCCACCCCACCAGTCTCCTCCATGGCTTGTTTGGCTTTCTTTTTTTTAGAAAAAATATCTTTTTTTTTTTTTTCCTTTAATGCAGTGGGTTTCTTGTGCATAGTCTCCTAAATGAATGCACAGGCTGTTTCTGGCGTGTTTTAAACCTTCATGCATTTTTAATGATTTACAAGGAAAAGAATTTTTTCTCTCTTTCTCTCTTTCCTTCTATTCCCCCCCCCTCCTTTTCCTCCTCCTTGATTCCCTTTTTCTTCCCTTACCAAAAAAAAAAGTAATGACTTAATACATATCAAGTGGAATTGCTGGTTTGTGGTGACGGTTTTATAATTCCAGGTTCAAGTTTTTTCTATTTAATTATGCACTATAATTCTCATGAACTATAATGCAATAACAAAAGCATGCACCAGGGTTGGCACAAGTCTGTTCTTTATTAGCGTGGGTATGGGTACTGTGCTTTATGTGTGAAATAAAATATTTGGACCTAATGCTGAGTCTGTTTCTTTAGAATTACCCAGAGCTCTTCTTCCTTTCCAACACTGAAGCTGGGGCTCTCTGTTCCCTGCCTGGCCTGTTTCTCCCCTGATAAATTCAGTTGTACTTCATTTCATGAAGCCTTATTTGTTTGTGACTGCCTTTGTAATGCCTTAATTGAATAGAGGGTTCATACATTAACCTGAAGTCCTCTGTAGTATCTTAGTTTATGAAGGTTAAAAGTGATTAACTGATGAAAGGCTGCTTGCTGTAAATATTGACATTTCCCCAACCTGCCAGGGTTTTGATTAGCTCCTGAAGTTGCCTTAACATTTTTGTTTATCAGGTTATCAGCATTTCCAAAAGCTTATAAACATCAGGACTTTTCTCATGCCAATTAATGTGTCAGACCCTGAAGGCAGTGCAAAACAATAACTGGTGAGTGCATTCATCACCTTTGAGTGGGAGTGTGTGTGGAATTGTAAGCTTGATTGTAAATATTTGCACAAATGGGACTAATTGTGCAAAAATTATTCTCACAGGCACTGCATTTCCTTTTCATTCAGTTTTGATGATAATGTTTGTGAATCATTTTGGTTTTTGGAAAGAATACTCTCTGGAGCAAGCAGAACTGCTTTTTACAGCTGCAAATGGTTTATTTGCAGGATTCTGCCTTGCCCAAAAGCAGCTTGGATTTGACAGCAAGTGCTGGTGAACTTTGTAACGTTTGTAGCTGGTGTTTTAGAGAATTCCTCTGAAATCTGCCTTTGGTCCTGGCTCTGATTTCCCTAGCATTTCCATAAGTGTTGCTGGCAATGAATATTTAACCCTTCTGATTACCAGAATCTCGTAGAGATAAAAGCTCCCAGGTCTGTAAGAAGTCAGATTTTGGGAGATGGCTACCTTTGAAATGCTGTGGGAGTATAAAAATGATATCAGGTAACTTAAGTAACCTGTCATGCACCTTGTAAAGTCAATTTTATATGTATGTATATATATGTATATATACATGTAAAATAAACAAACAAATAAAATGTAGCTTTAGCACTCTTTACTGCAAATTTCTCACAGGTGACCCAGATTCACCAACAGGAGGTGTTGTCATGGTTGTGTTTTCCTTTAAAACTGTGCTTTGACCTGCCCAAAGGTGTTTTCTTTAGTGTTTCAGGATTCTGAAAATCTTCCTGATGAAGCTGAGATTTCATCTCTGGCCATGCACATGAATAATACCTCTGAAGAGCCTGAAAGAAAAACAATTTATAATCTAAAAATATTTAAAGCAATTATGTTATTCTGGGTTAGGGGAATTACAAAGTTTGTGCTTCTATTTTTTTTCCTACCCAAACAATTTAATATGCATTTTTTTTCATTTCTGTCATTCTGGTCTGAACTTCTCAAGGGCTTATGTTGCATTAAAGGCATGAATGATGAAAATATTAGTTATGGATTCATAAACCTCACCCTTAAGAACTGTGACATGTTGCAGACTCACTTGTAAGTGGACAGAGAACTTCACAGCAACTCCCAGAGCTGTGACACCACCAAGTAGCCGTTGCAAAGCAAGCTGTGTGCTGAAACTTGTGGTGAAGCATAAAATCAGAGTTCATGTATTTTTTTTCTTTTTTTCTTTTTTATTTTATTTTTTTTTGGTAAGGTGACTAATCTAAGAATTATTTAGTTTACCAATATTTCACTGATTCAGAACACTTTACAGTGAGATATGATGGTTTTGACTGAGTTCTGCTGTCCTCCTCCATCCCTGGCTGCATTTACTTTCCCACAAGTCCTCAGTTTAACCAAGTCCTTTTTGTTCCCTCCGTGTCATTTCCATTCAACCTCAGGAAATAAACATCTGGACACAGCCAGCCTTCTGTTCCATCAGCCAGGAGTGCTAGCAAGCACCAGGCCAAGTTCTCCAACCAACACATTGTCCTGTGTCTCTGGAGAGGAGGAGGGTAAATAAATCACCTTTTTTATGTATAAATGCAGTTTGTACTGAAGCAGTGCTGCATTTTAATAAAAACACTATAAGGTGTACTGCTTTAATCTTAAGAGGACAACATCTTTAACTTTTTTTTTTCCTGTGTTCCTAAGGGTGTACTGCACATTCAGCTGCTGGTTTACTGCTGACTGAGGACCTTTTCATTTTTAAGCTGCCTTTGATACCTGCTTTTTCTACTTTCGTGCTCAGGCTTTAAAGTGAAGCCACGGGCTGAGTGCTGCAAAGGTGGAGTCGCTTCCTAAATTCTCTCCTTGAGCCTCATAAGTGTGGAAAAGATGTGTTGCTGCCTGCTCTAAGGGGTGGGCACTGTAATTGGGTGGGAAAGGCAAAGGCATTGCCAACATCTGCCTGGCATTAAGGCAGGCAGGTTTGAAAGGCACTGAAACTGCCAAGTTCCTCTGGAAGTGAATGGGTGTGTGCCATCTCTTTGAACTCCTCGCAAAACCCGGGCTCTGCTTGCTGGGAAAAGGAAGCTTAACCTTTTTGTGTCAGCTCCACCTCCCTCACCTCTTTATGATGCACTGAAATGTAATCCTGCACCTCCCTGAGAGAGCAGAGCTCCCTGAACACCCATCCTGGCGGGATGAGCCACTTCCATGAGTCATGGCTGTAGAGGCTTCCCATCCTTGTGACTGAAAGGTGTTTAATGAATTTCATCTTAAATGTATCCCGAATTAGTAACAGCCAGGCAGATGTAGCTATTCTGGTGTTGGGTGTAAAAAAAAAAAAAAAAAAAAGAATTAAAAAAAAAGAAAAAAGGCACTTTACACATCTGAGCCTCTGGAAGGAGAAAGCCAGGTTGCTTCCCTGGGATCAGAGCTTCTGCTGGATCCTGTCTTAGCAGCAACAGCCCCATCTAGTCCTGTCACCTGGCGCTGGCTTGCAGCACTGTGACACCCTGTGGCATGGCCCAGCCAGCCCTGCTGGGATGGATTATTGATGCTGAGGAAATGGGAGTGTTACAAGGGCTTTGTTCAGAGCCGCTGAGCCAAATAACACTACAGAAGTAGCTAAAAGCAGGGAGTGCCCATAAATTCACAAATGTGCTTGTTTAGCCATTGATTTAGCTGTCTGGCCATTTATTCTGGTGGCCCAAACCTCCAGCTCTATTTTTCTTGTATCTGCAATGAGGATGTTAAGTGTTCCAGGGAATCCTGTGGAGAAGGCAGGGCCTCAGAGGCAGCTGCAGAGGAGCAGGGGCTCTATGCTCTCAGAGCCTAAAGGGGATGGGGAGGAAAAAGGGACGTTTGTGTGTCCCCATGAACCTGTCTCCAGCCACCAGGGAAAACAACGAGCAAAACCTATCGCTGAAGAAATCTGTAAGGTTTTGGTGTCTCCTGTAAGGTGGTGTAAGCTGGCATCCAAGTTTCAGAGAGTCCCCAAAGGCTTGGCAGAAGTGGCTGAGTGTGCAGCAGCTCCCCAAGCACTGCCCTGTCTCTCCTCATACCTTCACAGGCTCGGCTGTGCAGACACACTGCTCCCTGCAAAGATTATGAAAGTCATAAAACTGTCAGCTTCTGTATTGCAGCTCTGTAAACTCCATGTGCACAGCACTCTCCTCGCATCCTGCACACCCAGCAAGGGCTGCCTCTGCCTTTCTCCTTGGATGACAACCGGGATGTGTCCCAAACTCCTGACACAGGGCTGCACTTCAGGCACCTCCCTGGCACTGCTGCTGTCACACAGCTCTGGGTGGAGCTGAGCCCACAGGGCTTTTGGGGTGCATGAAGGTGTGACAGCTGCACCACTGCCAGCAATCCAAAATAGGCTGTGATGGCCAAAAGATAGCTGGAGTTTTTAATGCTGGTGTGGGTACCATGGCTTGTGCAGAGTGGGTTGGGTATTTCAGGTTGCTGCAGCTGCTGGTTTTATTGCTGTGAATAATATTAGAGCTGTTGTTTCAAAGATATCTGTCTAAAATGCGTCATTAATGTGCAGTTCTGGGTAGTAAACCCTCAGTTTAAGGGGTGAATCTTGGCAGCTGTCCATCAAAAGGGGATCCCTACACTTGGGATCTTGAAGGGATTTAAAAAAAAAGAGGCAGATGAATAGTGTGGGAGTATGGTGGAGCATGGAGCTGTGTGTGACTGTGGCACCAAGTCCATCAGACCTCTCAGAGCACACTTGGGTTTGACATCCATCCCCAGCAAAGCCACAAGAGCTCAGGCAGTTTTCTCCTGGCTCTCTGGGCTGGAGCAGCTGCTCTCTCCCTGCCACTTTTACCTGCATCAGGCAGAGCTCACAGCAAACCACAGCCCTTTGTCCCCCAGCCCTGATTTCAGGGGAGCTCAGGGGTTTGGAGCATGCACTGGTGGCTGTGCCAGAGGTCAGGTCTTTGGAGCCTCAGTCACGTTCCGATAGACTCCATATGAGCCTCTGCATTGATTTCAGGGCTTTGTATTGGTCCCTTATCTGTGATTAAAACTTTTTTTGAAATGGAACTTGGCAGGAAAGCCAGGTGCGAGTGTTATGTTCCTGGCATGGATCCAGTGCAGCCCCTGGTCTCCAAAGGTTGGTGGCCTTGGGTTTTGCACTCCTTTGCCTATTGTTAGAGCAACATCCTTCTGTTACAGACTGGTTTTCTGTGGGTTTTTTTTTTCTATTTGCAGAAGTGACTGGCCTTGCTGCACACATGCAAGTTTTAATAATTATTCCCAAGCAGCTCTGAGAGTTTTTTAACATGGAAACAAGTTCTACATTACTTGTTAAATTGGTCAAATTTCAATAAAGTCAGGAAAACATCTTGAAAACAGCATGAATATAATTTACAAAGAAAACAATCCAAGCGTTACTGCCAAAGAGTTTTCCAACAGGAAGGAAGAAAGAATTTCTCTTTCCCCCCACATAGAATGACTGTACTGTACGTTAAATTAGTGGTTTTGGGAGTGAAGGAAACCACCACAGGATCCACAATGTTAATAAGAGCAAAGCTGGTACCTGATGTGAAGATAGGTCTTGATTCTTTGTTACCTTCCTAGGTAGGTTGTATGAATCCTGGCTGCCAAAACTCATATTCCTGTAAGTAGCTCTGCATCAGCTTTTTATTCTGGAGGAGCTTTTCCTTGCTGTGTTTTTAAGTGCAGCAGTCAAACTCCATGCAGGGGCTGAAGTTTGGATTCTCAGCAAGCATGGAGTGAATGAGATGCCCTCTTTCCCCCAATATCACATTGTCCTTTAATTAATCTGCTGGATCCAAACCTGCATGAACCAAGTGCAAACCCATGGGCTGATCTGTCCCCTGCAAACCTCTCTGGAGTCCTCAGATCAATGAACCTCAATGCCCAAACCACTGTGCTCTGACCTTGGCTAAAGGGGCTCAGGTGAAACCTTTGTGTGATTTTCCTACTCAGAATAAAAGGATGAGCAGTGTAGCAGAGATGAAGAGCAAATATAATGCTTATTTCTTAACAAAGTAAATTCAGAGGTCTACATGCCATGCTGCATGTCCAAGCCATGTAAAGGGGTTTTTACAAGTAGGTACTGACTGGAGGCATTATTGTTGTAATTACTTGTACTATCGACTGCACTACCTGAAAGGGAAATATAAACCAGACCCAAAGCTGCCTGATGATAGAATGAGATGTAAAACTACAACTGTGTCTGGTGACCACATTTTGCAATTTTGAGATGCTTTCGCGCTGACATGAAAGGTAATCTTTCCAAGTTTTTTGCAATATGAAACTCAGACCTCAAGATCAGGGTCTGGACTGATTGCACATTCTCCCCTTTCACTGAGAGGGACAAGTTAGTCCACGCTGAACTTCATGAACTTTTCTGCTGAAATCTCACGTGAAATCAAGGTAATTTTTGCAAAACACTTTAGTTTTGGTAAAAGGGCGATTTTTTGCTTTAAAATAACCTCACCAAACCTTTTAGTAAGAACAGTTCCAATGCATTTTCTCTGTCAATTCGTATATAACCTTCCCCTGAGGTTCCTTTGCAACTGATACAGAGTGGGAGAGTGGCTGTGCAAAAGCCACAAACACATTTTTGGAAGAGCTGTGTTTTGCAAGGAGGCTGCTGCTCTGTTTAGTATGATACTTCCAGAAATGTTGTGAGGTTTAATTAACTAAAGCACTTTATCATCATTAGAGAAATGGAGCTCCATGAGGTTATTACTAAGGGCAACATCTGCATGGGAAAGAATTAAAATTTCAAACTGGTGACAAACTATTGGTTTGCCACCAATTGCATTGGGGGGAGAAACATGGAATGGGCACAGCTACTTAATTAAATTATTGTGCACTTTTTTCCCTCTTCACTGTTATTTTAACAGCTGTACTCCATCTCTGAGGCATATTTGTCTTTATCTTTGGCCACTTTGTCAGAGTTGGCAGAAGGACTCTTAGGTGGGGTTGTTCTCTTAGCGAATTAAACAATGACCAAAACTTTGCTCATTTCTTCCATCATTATTTCAGATTTCCATGTCTTCATTTTGACTTAGCAATATATGTCTCTGCTCTGGACTATGGGAGCAGCTCAAGGACTGCAGGGCCTTCAAGGGTCTGCCTTTTTCAGGAGAGTGCTCAGGGACTGCTCTGTGCACTGTACCATCAACCTACACACAAAGACAATACAGTAAAATGCTTTCACAGCATTTTAAAGTGCATAAAAGTGCTCGGGTCTATAGTTTGTGCTCAGGCAGAGTAATGCACTGATGAGATGGATTTTATCTGAGCTAGGTGACTATTAGGGGTAGTAAATACTATTTAATATAAGCTATTTGAGATCCAAACAGTTCCAGTACTTTCTATTTCTTCATTTTAGTGCTTGGTGACCATCAGAGGATTTAATTTGTCAATAGATGCTACAAACACCAAAACCACCTCCATCTGCTGCTGTGACAGAATACAATTAACAGGAAAAAAAACAGGTACTTGCCTTTGCTAATCTCTAAAATCTCCTTCTGGCAAGTTTGGCATACCCATGTGAGAAATTTGTCTTTGAAGCTTAGGTTTGTATTCAGACTTTGTTGTTTGGTTGTGTTGGTCTTGGTGCAGAGTTCAGGCAAAGGGGGGGGAAGGATCAGGAGAGGTAAAAACAGCACAGAGACATGTCCAGAGATGAATCTCAGTAGAATTTAAGGAAGCAAAATGCCCAGGCAGTGAGAGAAGAGGGTCCCAGAAAGTGGGATGTTTTCTGTCTTTTGTACAGAAAATCTTAATACTGTTGTATGCCTGGGATCTAGTGGTGATGACATGGTTACTAGTTGCTGTAACAGATTTCAGGAATGTCTCAGGTTAACCTTTCCATCTGATGTTCAATTGAGCAAAAAAAGAAGGCCAGGTTCAGATGCTCAGAGAGATGCAGGTTCCAGTGCCCTGGTGTCAGCCCTGTTTGCCCTGGGTCAGTGTGGCTGAAGCCTGTGCTCCTCACTCCTGACCTTGGTTTGTGGCTGCTGAGGTCTTGGGCTGAGGAACTCAATCACAGGGTGTCAGCCACAGCCTGGCTTTCCCTTCCTTTCCCTTGCAAAACTTCAAAAACAAATAATCCAAACCCACCTAAGCCAGGCAGGCTAAACCACCTGCAAACTTCCCCAGAAAAGCTAAAAAATATCCCTGAATGTGCTGGGCAAGGCTTTCAGGGCCAGCTGGTACGTTTTGGTGAGTCCCTGGAGATACCTTAAAGGTCTGGAGCAGCACACAGAGCCTTCCTCTGACTGAGCTCTCCCTCAGCTGCTGACAGCCACATCCCTGTGAGTTAATTCCAGCTGTACACCCAGAACCGAATGTTGGCATGTTGGTGAGGATGACAACTGGTCAGGTGCTGTGACATCTGCCCATGTCCAGTAGAAAATACAGTCAGTCAGTGCCCATGTGTGACCAAACCATCCTGCAAGAACTCACCCAGTGTCCCTTGCTGCTGTCCCTGTCACCCTTACTGATGGTGTGCAGAAGTGTTATGATGATCTTTTGGCAATCTCTGATAGAAGAAATAGAACACCAATTGAAAACACAAAGAAAAGGCTCAAGGAATCTATCATTATTAATCCTGCTGTCAGTTTTAATTTTGGGGACATTACCTCACTCAACACTCGTTGGAGAGAGCTGCCAAAAATGGTGATGTCATCATCCCAGGCACATCTGACCCTGGCTGCTGATTGCCAGTGTTGAGTGCAAGTTAATAAATCCCCTGGTACCTGGATGCACTCTGGAGTTTTATTACAATGCAGGCATTCCATGATACCCTGGTAATTAAACAGTCTGGGCAGGAAAGAAACCAAACTACCATTTTATCCTGTTTAGAGGAATTGTACAGTATGATTGTCTCTCATGTCAGCTTCCTGTGACTGTCATGTAAACCTGTGTTTGTATTGTGAGGAAAACATGGATGTAGGCAGAAATACAAGATGAAATGTAAGTGAGAAATCAGATCTGCTTCCCCAGACTGACATGTGCAGAACAAAGAGGCTCCTGACAGTCAGGGCAGTCCACCTCTGAGAGCCAGAAACATTCTCATGTCTCAGGAAAACTTCAATTCTGACATCTACATCTGGATTTGGGAGTGAGGATCCCACCACTGCCATGCCTCTGTCTCCCTGCCACCCCTGTGAGCTCCCTGCCATGGCAGTTTTGGGTGCTGCTCTCTAGAACAGCAGAGCATCCGAGTCTGAGCCCAGTCTCAAGTCCTGAACAGGAGCAACACATACTCCTTGTGAGAAAGGGATCTTAGCCCATCTCCAGACGTAGCCACAAGGTGAGACAGACAGAGCATTCATGGGGTTGCCTCATTTCCGTGGCAGTAGCAGCATAACTTCTCCCAAATTTATAGAGCCCATTGAATAAAAGAGCAATTGAAGAAGTCATGTTGATGAAGCAAAGCCTCTGAAAATGGGAGCAAAGCTGGGGACTTTCACACCAGAGAAAGCTTTCAAGTCACGCTTGTTTGGAGCAGACATCTGTTTACCTTTAAAGGTCTATAAATAATATCACCTTTCCTCTTTACTGACTGGAGATGATGCTTTGCTTCTGTTTATAGACCCCCTCCTCCTCTATCTTGATATTGGTGTTATCTGGCTGAGCAATTTGACATCATCATCATCACAGACATTTCTCTGTCTCTATAGCAACTTATGATGATGCCACAAACAGAGGATTATGCAATCTGTGTAGGCTCAGATGGAAGGAGAGGCTGGGCTGGGACTTCTGATTTGAGCACAAATGTCTCTAATAACAGTAAGGGGAATACAGAAACTTGTTGGCAAAGGAAATGTTTTTTTTGTATAAACATTCTCTTTTCCAAGTTTTACTCTGGTGGGAAAGTTCCTCCTTAAAGTCCTCTTATACACATATATGTATTATATATGCACAGCCACAGATATGCATATTTGTGTGTAAATGAATATATGCAAATGCAATATTGTTCCTAGGGTTTGCAGAGGTGTTGCCAGTTCCCTGCACAGCAACTCTAAAGCATCCAGGATCTCCTGAGCTTCACCCATCCCAAGCACAAAGGTGCTCTGGGTCTGCCAGACCTCACCTTTGCTCTCTCTCCAGCAAAGGTCTGCCCTGCCAGCTCTGTCCTCAGTCACATCTGGGGACATTTGTGTCCTTGGCTAGATTGGATTGGTTCTTTGGATTCTACTTGTTCAGACCCACCCTGGTCTCTAGCAGGTTTGTCCTGTGGTTAAATCACAGGAGGGATGGAAGTTTAAAATCTCTGTTCTCCCAAAAGCTGTTTAGCAAAGCCTAAGAAAATGCCTTTGTTGCCCTCTATGTGCCTCAGTTTCCCCAACAACAAGGAAAATAAATCTCACTGTCAGGGAGGCACTGAGGATGACTTTGCTCTGGTTTCTGGGTTCTCTGACATTTTGGTGAGGAGATCCATGGATACTCTGGAAAACATGCTTGTTTATCTTATTTTTATTGAACATATGAATGCATCCTATCTAGCACATGTTGTCAGAATCAATAACTGTGTCTTGTTACCAGTTTTTCCATTTATGGCATATTGTCCTGACATAGCTGTAAAACCTCAATGAATATGGTTTTAATAACCCAACGGTATTTAATGTACAATCGCTGTCTTATTAAGTCTAAATTAAATCCTTACTTGAGACACTTAATTTAAAGTGTGACTGATCTTTTCCTGGCCTGGAAGGAGATACTTAAGTGACACTTCTTCCAATTTGGACACATGGTTGAGGGGGTGGGATTTAAATAATGTATTTTGATGATACCACTCATCTGGTTAAAGCTGAATTGCATCATTTTATGAACACTCAGAGACAGGATCAAATTAAACCCAACTTCCCACCAAGTTAACTCAGCTGAGTTTCAGAGCTTCATAGAGCATTCAAAACACACACTTATTGTGACTATCCACTCATCAGCATCTGCTTGGCTTTTCCAAAGGAAAAAATGAACTGCACCATATTTTTCTACTCAGAGCCTCTTGTGGGGTGCCTTTAGAGCTGACAAAGACAAGGCTCACATTCTGCTGTGGGCACACTAATAAAATAAACCTAATAAAATAAACATTACATGCAATAACGATGCTACTAAATCTAAGTTCAATGTGTAGCTAAAGTGTTACCCACAGATCTATTTAGAGGGATGTGCCTGGCCTCTTTTTCCATCCTTTTCCAACCAAGAGCCACATAAACATTTGCTAAATTGAAAGCATCATCAGAACCAATGGGAGCTCCACGAGCAACTTTGGCACGTGCAGAGCTGGGGAGAGATGACTTGCTGTCACTTCTCTGTGCCACCACTGAGAAATGGCCACACCTGAGGGTTTGGAAGGAAATTTCTGGACAAAAATGCCTGTTCAGATCCTGGACAGAATCACGTGTGTTGTGTCTGTGCTGTGTGGTTGGGGCACACTGTGATCATCAGGTTGGATTGATGCAAATTGTGCAGTTGAAGGTGCACAGGAAAGGAAAACACCCTTTAGTACAGCCTTATGTGGGGTTTGAGTTTGATGTCTGGGAATAAATTGCACTGGGAGCCAGAAGAAGAAGGGGCAGTGGGGTAACTGGGCAGGATTTTGATTTCCCTCTCTTTTTAGCCTCTAGGTCTTTGATGTCGCTGATGGAAAGTTAGTGCCATCAGTACTGTAGCTCTCAGCTCAAATTCTAGCTGCCTCTGAAGCTAGACTCTCTATTATTTATTGAAAATAAACCCTGGAATATTTCAGTATAATGTGGAAGCTTGTAAGAAAATAAAACAAAACAAAAAAAAAAGGAAAGAGAGTTCCTAGAATTGCAGAAACCTTCTTATTTGTGGAAAAAAAAATCTGCTAAGCAGTCTCTGTTGTTTGCTGGCTGCTACACCATGGCTCTTTGGGCAATGGAAGGATGCAGTAGAGCTGCTGAGGAAATGTATCCTCAAGAGGTGCTCTGGACAGGCTCTGTTCTGTGTCTGTCTCCATATTGAACAAATTTGGTGATTTGTGTTTGCTTTCTAGTGAGCTTGGTGGTGTTGCTCATTTTTAGAATGAACTTGCTCTTCACAATACTTCAGGATTTTTATCAAACCCTGGCTGCTGGATTTATGGGATGGCACAAGAGCTGGTTCTGCATTCAGAAAACCAAAGGAAAACCTGGGTCCAGGTAGTTTAGGGAAAGGGTTCAAAGTGTGACCAAAACCAGAGGTAAGTGTGGGTACAGTGTAAGTGTATTCCTCCTTTAAAGACCTCAGAGTTCTCTGTGAAGCACTGTTCTGACTGCTTTAGAGGATGGAAAGTGCTTAGAATTGACAACATTGCTGCTGTATGCAATAAAGGGGCAGGAGAAGGGTAGTTCATGGCAAGGATCTCCCTAAGGTGAGATATTCCATAAAGGTGTTGGAGCTCTGTCTGCAGAGTGCTCAGAGTTGTCTCAGAATTAAAACTTTGGGTTCTTGCAATGCCAGTTTCTGGGTGCAACCTTGCAAGGAGCTCAGGGTAAAGCAAATGTTGTTGCTATAAAGTCTTCTGAAGAGAGCTTGAAAGCACAGCTTGTCCTGAAAGCAAGGAGATTGTGCTCAGTTTAACGTCACCAGCAGCAGAGTCTAACTGAGGGCAGTATAGCACTTCGAGTGAAAATATTTGTGTTCCTATTATGTCTTCCATCCAAGAACTTAACGGCTGTTTGGTTCAGTTCCGTCCTCATGATTGATTTCTCCTGGATGTTGGGGTGAGAATTGTTTTAAAGGTTTACAGATGGACAAATGAAACAGGGAGGTGTCCCATGCATTGCCCAGCACTGTGAGCTAAGCCAGTGGCAGAAGAGTTGTATCCCTGTTTGATCCCAGCCAGGTTTAATCCCTCTTTTTTTCATTCTGTAGCAATTTGACTTCTTCCCTAGCATGTGTACTCTTTAATAACTGAATCCCAGCCATAGGAAATGATGAGGCTGAAGACACTGATGAAGACTTTTCATAGTGATATTTATCTTTCTTGTTCTAAATCTGGAATAATCCTTATAGAAATAATTCCAGTTCTGTGAGTTATATTAGTTTTGCACAGTTGTTGCTGCTGCTGTGCCTTTTTATTTAACAGTTTTCCAAATAATTTACTGACGCTCACAAGTTTTAAGAGCTTCTCCAGGATGAAAGAGAAGGGAAAAGAATGTGCTCACCCAGAGTGTTTTCTCTGTACATCTTTTGTCTATCATTAATTAGGAAGGGTTTCAAGTGATAAAACCAGCTTGTTGTTATAAGTCATCCACATGCTAAATTAAAGTGGGCAAACTGACATGGCAGTTAAACCCTCAAAGCCTGAAATCAATCAATAAAATCTATGGAAAATTACTCTGAGCAAATTAACATCCTTTAATACATAAATGCAATTTTTTCCCCCCATGTCTCTGGATAAAACCTAGTCACAAATTTCCTGTCTGTCCTAATCTCATCCCAAGAGAGGCACCATACCCTCATTCCACCTATACCTCTTCACAGGAGTCCATAACTTTCTCCCTTTTTTGGCAGATTTTTTCCCAAACCTCTCTTTCACTCTTCCCTTAAGTGTGACCATCCCAACCCCACTGATTGTGCATGCAGAGAGGACAACAAATGCACAGAGCTTTGAGGAGCACAGAGGGTGTGTCAGGGAGGTTTGCAGAGCAATGGAACTTAATGGATGCTGGAGGTGGAGGACAAACACCATCCATCTTTCTGTGCACTCTTGCAAGCACTCAGCATTAATATCTGAGGGCCTTTTAGTACCACTGAAGAATTTATTCTCACAGCGCCACTGGGAGAAAGGATTTCATTGCTCTAATTTCAGTATCAGTACTGAATTTGAGAAACTGAGCCACAGAGCTGTTGCTTTACACTCAGCTCCTGTCCATGGGTATTGTCAAAAGATTACCAGACGAGATAAATGAACCAGTGAGTGTCCCAAGAATTCTATTCCCTCCCTAATCATCAGTGTTTGTAGAGCTTTAAGGACTTTGAGTGTGTGTAATTGTTTGAGATGATTTGGGCTAAGTCACCCCAGATAGAAAGTGCAACAAGCCAACAAACTGAAGGACTGGAGGTGTTTTTAATTGAATGGTCAAAAGCTGACAGTTTGCCGAAGGAGAAAAGAATTTGAGGTTTTGAAATGCAGGAGACCATTTCTCTGCCAATAAAGCTCTGAAATGGGATTTCTAGATGTTTCCTATCAATAAATTGTTCTAATAAAATGTTGTCTTTACGCAAATTGAAATTTTCTGCAGGGAAATACTGACTTTGCTGAGTTGCCCCCTCCCCTTGGGAAAATTTAAACAGGGCTTCCTGGCTTCCTGCTGGGAAGATTTTTGCCAATTTTATTTTCTGCCTGAAGGGAGAAAAACAAATTGATGCATGTTTTCCAGCAGCCAGCGGAGCTGGGAGGAGGAAGGAAAGGCCAATTGCTCTGGCTGTTTGCCTGCCACACAGTGTGGTCACCTCTGCCCGTTGGGATGGGTGGGAGAAGCAGAGGCAGGGGTCCTGGAGGTCCAAAACCTACCCAAAATGTTGCTGCCAGTTTGAATGGATGTTAACCTATTAAAAGAAAAGTCATTTTTAAACCTTCTGTAACTTTTTTTTTCTTTTACTTTTTTTGTTTTTTTTTTAGAGGAGAGAAGGATACAAATTTGTTCAGTTTTTTTTTTTCTCCCATTGCAATGGATTTGCACTTTCTGGGCTGGTTCCCTCATGCAACAGCTACAAGGAAGTTGAAAGGACAATTACTTTTGAGAAGTCTACAATACCTTGGCAGCTGGAATTCTATCAGATAAGCAATATTTGATTAATATTGGACAGTAGGAGGAGACGAAATGGGATAGTATGGACATATTGGAAAAGCACTCACATGAGCTACTCATGGATTTGCAATATTCCAGCACGGATTGCCAATGCTGCATTAAAATATTGCCTCAAAAGCAATTCCCTGGACCCAGTGCATGATAAGCTGATGAGCAACCCCCTCCTTCTCCATTCCCCATATCTCCTTCAATGATACTTCCACCCATCTCCTCTATTGCCAGTGGCTTGAGCAAGGTTGGTCCAAATGAATTTAAAGCAGGGATAAGTATTGTCAATTCAAATCATGGGTTTTCCAGTCTGTCCCTGGGACTGTCCCCAGGGCAGGGATCCCTTGCTGAAACAGTCATATTCCCTCTCTAGATGAGAAGAATGAGGTGAGTGGTGGCAAGGAAAAGGCAGGATAAGGACAGAAACAGGGAGCAAGGAAACGGTTCACAGAGCCAGGAAGACATTCAAGATTTTGCATTTCTTTCCAAATTCTTTCTTTGCAAATTCTTTCTTTGCAAATTCTTTCTTTGCATTTCTTTACCCCAAATCCTGCCACAGCCTTCCTGGAGGAGGGGGAAGGGCAGGGGCTGATTTGCATCTTATGTTACTGCTGACAGTAGGAGGTCTTAATTGGGGCACCAAAGAGCAGGTGTATGCTAACGTTAATCTTCCCTTTCACCTGTCACTCATGTTCTGAATATGATCTCTCCCTCTCATTAGCAGCCCTCTGTCACATGCTGGGGAGCTTTGGAAGTCCCTCTGAAACTTGTTGGGATTGATTTTCCTGCCTGTGCTGGGTTATTATTGCCAGACCCCGGACAGCCACTGCCAGGGAACACATCTGCCCGGTGGAGGTATGGATCAGCACTGCCTAATAGCATCAAATTATATGTGCCTTGTGGAAAAATGATCAGTAATTCGTGTATCAGCCTGAGGATAAGCAGATAGAGACCAGCTCGTTTTGAAAAGAACGCATTGTGTGCTTGAGTGTTACAGAGATGACCTTAGGAGGAAAGACAATTTAGCAAAGATACTCAATTTGGTGTTATCTCCAAATGTTGATTCCTGGAATCATTACTCACTCCAGAGTCAGGCAAAACTTCCCTGGATTTCAAGGACTCCAGCTGGAGCCAAGAGGAACTTGGCCTGGGAGAGGATGAAATAGTGACTCTAGAATTTGGACCTCCATCCCTAGCAGTTCACCTATCACAGCAACAACAGCCTAATCCTTTGCTTGAGCGATGTAGAGCGTTAGGAAACAACTCTGAGCAGCCAAGAGCAGCTAAACCTGCTTTGCTTTGCTCTTTGTGCACCATGAACTCTGTGTTTTGTGAGGAACCTGCTGTCAGGACAGAGATCTCTGTCTCCCAGCCACGCATTTCTCACAAAGAGAAGGGAAAAAAGGGAAATAATCTCGCAAAGAATTTATCTGAGCTTTTCACATTCTTCTAGTGCTGCTCTGGAACACGTTCCTCTCTGGTTCACCCAGAGGTGAAATAAATAATTATCTTTGGGGGAAAAAATTCACATGGTGAAAAGTATTACATTCAGAGAGCAACAGTTTGTTGGCTGTGAGTGGATCTGGGGGGATGAGCATCAGCTGCAGCCTGAGTTCTGAGTCAGAGCACAGTCCCGTGGGAATCACAGCTGCTCCAGGGCTCCAGTGTTGGTTATTTCCTTTAGGATGATGATGGCTGGCCTCTTCTTTTATCACTCTCCTCCGTTGTTGGGAGGTGGCTTTCTTTATCATCAGATTCCTTCCAAAAGCAGTAATACAGTGATTCAATAGAATGGAAACCGAGAAACAAACGGGACTGACACATTACATTAGTAATGTAATTCTAACTCATAATCTGGTTTTTCCTTGCTGAGGTTGGGTAATGGTATGAGACTTTTTTCTGAGATTAGAGGGGAAAAAAACAAACCCTGTAGTATCTAATTGCTTAGCCCTTTTTGGGATAAAACACCTCATATTTAGCTCTCCTGCAGAGGGAAACAAGGACTTTTAGAAGAACAAATATTCAACTATGCATGGCAAAAATTATGACATCCACCCTGTTCTGATTATAAGTTCTCCACTGGACAATGGAAAACATTTTCTCTTAAATTCACAACCCCCTCATTGTCTATCTTCTAGTGAATTTTACGAAGTGTGTTCTTCAAATCCTATGTTTATCTAGTGTCCTATAATCAAGCAATTACCAAAACTAAAAGGGACAAGCACAGAATCATAATGTCTGAGTGCAGAAGGACTCATGATTGATTGATTTTAAGCATATGAATGTTACAGATTTCATAATCTGGCAAAGTGGGGCAGGGAAGTGCCAGACTCAATGAGATACCTACAGTGAGGATGTGCTTTGCCATGGTGCTGGATGAGAGTCTAAAATCACAGTTATTCCAGTCTGGGAATGTGTTGTCTTGAAATGTACAAGCTGCAATTAAGAGCTATTGGATAATAACTGTGCCATGAAAATGTCCTAAACTATTAAAGACCTGAAGATGATAGTGTGCTTTTAATGTTTCACATAAACCATTTGGGATTTGAAGAACTTTCAGTGCTCGTCAGGCAGTCGGAATATATCCTTGCTTGGGTTAAAGGGAAAGAAGAGGAAAAGCCCTGAATTAAATTTTTGAGCTCGACACTCTCCATTTTTCTACATGTTGCTCAATTCCAAACAGGGAAAATAAAATCAGCTTTGTTCGTGAGCATATGCTTTTGACTTTTTTTCTTCTTGGAGCCTGTGAATTATTAATAAACTAATTTCTCTTTATAGTTCAATCTTTGGAGACTTAAAGTGCTCACTCAAATGCACTGAACAAGAGGAATGCTTCAGCTCCAATCAGTTCCCATCTTCTTTGGAAATGCTGGCCTTGAGGTATCTTTGAGTCTTTGAAATCAATCTTTTATTCAGCCGGGAATTTCTGATGGCTTGGAGGTCTGATCTGTTAATTCTGCCTAATGCCCTGTTTAAGTTTGGGGTGTTTCTGTGGGATGATTTTCTGGTTTTACTTTGCTGAAGGACCAAGAGCATCCCTGTCTCCTTTCCCTACACCCCTGTTCCTTTGTCTCCAAGTGGAAACAAAAATGTTTGTTGGGCTTAACAAGTAAGTGGGTCAAGAAAATACCCAAAGTGGCACCTAGGTGAGATCTGGTGGATTTTTTCAGAGCCAGATGAATACAATTTAGTCTCCAGGATCAGGGGTGAAGGTGTCAGGGATCCCTGGGCTGAGAGCTGAACAAACTCATTTCAGTTGTGATCCTGTGAAACAAAAGCTCTCAATGATAAAGCAACATTGTTGGGTCTTTCCATTCTCATGCTTCTAAAAAAAGCTACCAAATGACTGAAAAAGGTCCACATGAAATTTAAAAATAGGCTGAGGGACTGGGTTACAAGTCACTGAGCTCCATGTGGTCAAATAAAAACAACTACAGCAAAAAAAAAAATACAGTGCTAATTTAAGTTGTACAACAGAATTTCATTTACCAGAAATATTTAACTAAAGAAAACCACATTAAGGCAGTGGCTTCATTAACAAAAATGTCCTGTGCAGAGGTGACTTCCCAGTTAAAATTTTTTCTTGAGAAAAAAATCTGACTCCTGAAAGAAAATTTAAAACAAAACGGTTAAAGGGAAAAAAAAAAATCTGAGCTTCTGTTTCTCTTCCTCAGTTCTGATTTCTGGGGCTATCTGGGGACTCTCAATCTCCTTTATGGTGGGATAAATCTGGAGAAACCCATGGTGTGAGCAGGGCTGGATGTGACATAGAGGGGCACAGCAGGGTTTTCTGCACAGGATTTATTTTCCAGCTCTCTCTGAGCAGCTCTGCAAGGCTGGGAAAACACATCCAAACCTGGGAAAACACATCCAAACCTGGGAAAGGGAAACGTTTCACTCTGCTGGTGCGCAGGGGGATCCCCAGCCAGGGACAGAAGCGATTTGATTGCATCCTCCCATTGAGGTCGATGGGATTTGTGTACCTCAGCCCATGAAGGTCTTTGGGAAATTCCAGCCATGAAGGTTAATTATAAGCCTTTAATTAATCAGACATTCACTGTGGGCTGAAGTGGTCTGGCTGTCTGAGCTCCGGCAGGTCCTTAATTAACACCACCGGGGGCTGGGGAATGGGGTGACTTTGAGCTGCAGGTCTGCAGGGAAGGATGGAATGGGGAAGGATGGAGTGGGGAAGGAAGGAATGGGGAAGGATGGAATGGGGAAGGATGGAGTGGGGAAGGATGGAATGGGGAAGGATGGAGTGGGGAAGGAAGGCTGGAATGGGAAAGGAAGGCTGGAATGGGGAAGGATGGAGTGGGGAAGGAAGGAATGGGGAAGGATGGAGTGGGGAAGGAAGGCTGGAATGGGAAAGGAAGGCTGGAATGCTCAGGATAGGGACTAGAGATGCTGAGCCCTGGGTTGGGGACAGTGATCTGGGACAGTGATTTGTGCCATCCATGCCTGGTGCAGTGAGGAATGAGCCCCATCAGGCTCCCCAGGGTGAACAGGAGATAACATTCAGCAGAAAAGGTCCAAAAAGAAGGGTAAAAAATTGAGGGTTTCATAATACCTTATGCATGAAAAATTAGAATGATTTGGGAACTGGAATTAAAAATCTAAACTGGCTGGTTTACTTGGTGAAGCGTTTAAAAACAGGCCTCTGAATTTAGAATTGCCTGAAAATTGAGGTAGCAATAAATGATGTCTCTGAACTTTTTTTTTTAATTGAATGTAAAGAGTCATTTTTGAACACAAGAATATATCATCTCCTGGGTTTCCCTGGCCAGTTAAACTCACTAACATGTGGCTGGTGCTCTGGAGGTACCTGGAGAAGAGAGAGCCTTAACTCTTTGCAGAATATGGGAATATAGCCTGAGAGAGAACTTTTGGCCTCCCTCAAACGAAAGGCAAAGTAACATTAACTTCAAGGGGTCTGGGATTTCTCTCAAATAATATTATTAGCAATGCTTCAGTGGTCTTTAACTTAATAAAAACAAAATGGCAGCATTAGAGAGAGATGCTTATAAGGGAAGAGAAAAGCCATTTTGTTTCTTCCAAAATTACAGGGACCCTATTTTTTTTTTCCTTCAAACATACTCTGCATTTATAGTAAGAGACAAAAATATGACATGGGAGAAAATAACTTTCAGTTGATGCACTGAAACATTTTTAGCTCTCCAAATGATTGAAGCTGCATCCATGAGAAAACCAGTGAGGACTCCTAGAACACTACGAAGCCAACAGGAAAAAAAAAAAAAGAAAATAAATATCCCCATTCCTGGAGGATGCCTGTTTCTTTAAGCAGCTGTTTCTTGTCTCTGAGGTAACAAAGTTGTCATGTGATGCATCTGTTACCATGGCAATAATCTGTAATTGTGCAGAAAATCCACCAAAGTAGCGTGCAAGTCCTTGGTGAATTGGACGGAGAGAAAAATCACCCCTGTGCAAGCCTTGGATTGATGCTGTTGTGCAACTGCATTGGCCAAGGCAGCCCAGCTTCACCTCCAACCAACTCCCCACGTTTATCCACCCTGGTTTTGTGTCCAGCGTTTGCTTGGTGTTCAAACACCCTCCTCACTGCTGCCCTCCCAGCTGGGGGGTTGTGGGCATCTTTCCCACCCTCCCTGCCACATTCAGGGCATTTCACACAGGGGATCTGGGCACTGCTGCTGTTTTGGCCAGAGGGGCAAGGATTGTGAATATTGAGCCACTCTCTCCAAGCACAGGTGGCAAAATGGCATTAAATATTGTGCCCTGCTGCAACTGCAGTGGGAAGGGCGTTCCCATGTTTATTTTATCCCTCTCTCCCAAAGGAGCAGCCCCAACATCTCCATTGTCTCTGCCTCCATCAGGAAGTGTCGTTTCACCAGCACCTTGGGAACAGCTCCCACACACACTCATGTGCACGCAGTATTTGTATTTATATATCATATATAAATTTAAATAAATCTTCTGCTGGCAGGCCGAGCTCAGAATCCTTTAAAACCAACTGAAAATAGAAACACAGAAGGATGGGAAGATGAAATCTGCAGAAGTTTCTGCCCTGCATTAGTCATAAAATAAACTGCTGGAATTTACAAAGAAAATCCTTGAGCATTTTGAGTCATCTGCTCATGATATCATTGGGCTAAAAGTGCTTGCTACTATCCAAATCAAAACGCCAGGGAAATCTCATGAGAATATGCCTCGTGGGCAAATCCCAAAAGGAGAACATCTGGATTTAAGATGCCATTGCCCTGTACTTAACCCTAAGCCACTGAGAAAAATGACTATTCTCCCGCTCTCACTCTCTCCATGTTATTAGTAAATATTTATACTATACAAGCACCCAAAGGCCTCAAATGAGAGTAGACTTCCATCTCGAGGCTCATGCAGGCCTAACAGAGAGAGGAGCCCCTCTGCTCTGCAGGACTTGCTTGTTGTTTGTTTTTCCTCCCAGCTATGGTGAGATGAGCTGCACCATGCCCAGCAACTGAGTGGGATTTCAAGTTGTTGGAATTAGAGGAGAACCTCATTTCTCCCATTTGTTCAGGGGGGTTGGTTCAGCTGAGGTAGCTTAGAATCAGTGAAAACTCTTGAACTGTGCTCACACCAGCAGTGCCACCTTCAGCTTTGCCTGGCCCAGGCTCTGATGAAGCCCATTTAGGCCAAGTTAATCACATAAAACTGCTTTGTCTTCCCTTGTAGTGTAGGTGTTAATTAGACTGATGTGGATGATTTAACACCAATCACAGTGATATTCAAGCCTAAAACCAGACCTTCTCACGATCCAGCATTTGCAGTGAGGAGATGGAAATTCTCTCCACCCATGCAAGTCTCTGCTTGTCTTTTACAGCCAACACAGGTGCCTCACCTACAGAAATAGGGCTGCACCTGAGGTTGAAAGGACCTTACAGAAAGTCCTTTGCTGTCTGGTATGTGTCCTGCAAGCTGAACCCAACCCCACTGGGTGGATGACCTCAGATCTGCCTTTTTTAATCCGATTTTGAAAGAGGGATTCTGTCATTTGCATTGTGGGAGCCTCGTCTGACCACAACCTGAGCCTTCTGCAATCATTTCCAAAGGGAAAGGTTATGACCCCAGTGTAAGCCAGATGGAGCTTCCAAAAAGCCATAGGAGCTTTGCTTCATATAAACTTCCCTCCAGACTCTTTTGCTTGGTGGTTTCTGGTGAGATGGAAACACCCCAGTAACACCCTGGATGAACCTCCCCATTGCTGGAGATGTTCCACAGCTGTGCACTCCTCAACACATCTGACATGGGGAAAACACAATTAGCATCATTAACTAAGTAGGGCCTGGCCTGGGCTTCCTCAGTGAGAGGCCTGAGCTTATAAAAGTTTTGGGAAGAGGAGAAGGTGGTTTCTTTTGTGGTGGAGCTTTGCTTCTGTTTAGGAGTAGCGTGGGTGCTGAGAGGTGCCTGAGGATTATCTCTGCCTGTTGTCACTAAATTCCTCCTTCCCTGGGGAAGCTGTGGAAGAGGTAAGGGGGTGCTGTGACTATATGCTGAATTTGGGAACTTTCCAAGGGAAAAGGTTGACTTGGAACAATACAGGGCTGGGTCTTCCTGAGCTTCTCATCTTTGCTCTGACCTGAGGATCTGCTGCTCCTCTCCCATCTTTTTGCAACTTTCCTGCTAGACATGCTGAGAGTTTTCAGCTCTGGAAAGAGCCCCCTTGAGATGACTCACCACACTCCCCCTGCCCTGTGAGACAGGAAAGCTGGTGTGGCCACTGTGGGAAGCCAAGAAGCAGCAGCCGAAGCAGAGCTGCTCTGAAATAAGTGCTTAGGAATGCTCTGACCTCTTGCTTCACTGATGCACCATTTCTTTCCTTTTTGTTTGTGGGTTTGTTGCATTTTTTTTTCCCAGAGACAACGCTAAAAGATCTGTTTGTACATAACTTTAATCTGTGTGCACACATACACAGATTCAGCCTGGGCCAGGGGAGAGGAAAGGGGATCACAGCTCTGCCAGTTGAAGGTGTTTGGGGCTCCAGACAGCTGTGACAAACTGCAGCCTTTTTACTACCTTAGAAAGCATAATCGACCACTTTTGTAATTTTAGCTGTAAATGCACTTCTGCTGTATCACAGGGCAGTGCTTGAGTATGAGAAAAGAGAGAAATACAAGAAGTGCAGAAATTATGTGGTGACAGGCCAAAGAACAGAGCTTATAACACACCCACGGAGTGTTTCCTGTGAAAACAATATTCTCCTGGTTCTGTTCATGATGCTCTTGCTTGCCTGCTTTAAGGAGTAATTTCTCAGAGCTATATTTTAGATGTTCAGCTCTTGTAAACTCTTCACAGTTTAATACATTGCAGCTTTTCTCTTTGCCAAGCTTGAGTCACTGGATTAAAATTGCAGCCGCCACCACAGCCATCAGTGTTACTGCTAACTTCCTGTCTCCTCTCTTCCCAGGCTCTACCTAATAATGGCATCCTGTGATCCCAGTTTGTGTTCCGTAAATGACTGAAGAACATAAAGATCTCAGTCTCTCCACGATTTGGAAGCAGGTAAATAAAGTGAGTGCTATGTGTATCCAACTGAACTTGGTGAAGTTGCATCAAGTAGCAGAGGCCATTGTGATGTGTGGTCATGGGATGAAAAGAATGACAACTGTGATGGTCCTAAGTGTGCAGCTGAGGGAGGGATGGCCCTCAGGAATGTCTGCTGCTCTGTTGCTGCTGCTAGAGAACAGGAGCTGAAACTGAGATTCCACACGGACTGCAGTGATTGCTCCATCCAGCTGAGAAGGAATTGTGTCCTGGGGGAGGTCAGTTGATGTCCTCAGGGATGCAGTAAAGTTCACAGGGCAGGATCCCCTAAGGAGAGAGACCTCACCCTCTGGATCTCTGCCCTGGCTGGGGCTTAGGTGTTGCTGTCACTCCTGTTGCAGTCACAACCCACTGGTGGTGGATGTTGCATTGCTGTGATAAACCATGGGGTGGTGAAGGCTCTGGGGAGTGCAAAAGCTTGACTGAGGGATGTGATGGCTCCTTCTAGTCTCCAAGGAAAACTTGGTCTAAAGAAGAAGCTGAGCTGTGGCTGTGTTTGTTTTGTTGTTGGTTGATGGTCAGTAGAGGCCATGGTGGAAAAAGGCTGAGGCAGAGCTTTGTTAGCACCAGCAAAGTACAAGTGCCTGCTGATGGCTAACTGCTCTGCAAACTTGTGCAGCAAGGAAGGAGGTGATACCAGGGGGAGCCTGAAAGGCCAAAACTGAGCTTTTGGAGGCCTTGATGTTTGAATAAAGTCACCTGGGAATGCATCGAGCAGAGCTGGGGATGTGGGAGCAGAGGAGGAGCCTTTAAGTTTGTTTAAATCTTTTAGCAGGAATCTCAAGCTATAAACGGAAACATTCTGCTCTAAGTCAATAAAACTGATCCAGTTTTTGTTCAAAAAAGCCCTCCCGTTGAAGGCATTAAAACTAACAGCTCAAATCCCTTAAGGGAGCCAGCTCCACCGGCTTGTGTTTCCATAGGCTTTGCTGGCAGATTGCACCAGTTACCTTCCATGCCTTGTTGAAAGGAATGCTGGCTCTTCAGGCACATATTTCTGGTACAAATCTTCCTAAAATGCTTGGATTTATGTGCAACCTGAGTGATGGTGGCTAAAGGAGCCAATATGGCACCACATCAGGAGAACGTGGGGCTGGATGTCCTGGGAGGGCATCTTGTCCCCACACTGGAACACTTGTTATCCAAAGGCAGAGCAACTTGCTGGGTTGGAGATGTGATTGAGCATTTAATCTGTCCCTGCTGGCTGGGTCAGCAGGGAAGGACAGAGCTGTAAATGAAGAGGAGAGGGAATCTATATCTTCTTGCTCAATCTATAGATGTGGATGCCTACAGACGTCTCTACATTCCCCCTCTTCCCTTTCTTTCCAAGCCCTGAGGTTTGGGCATGATGTTTTTCTAATCAGAAATCAATCTGTTGGATAATCTGACGGAGAATAAGTAATGCAGCTATGTACTTCTGGATACTTATATGTGCATGATCTGTTTGTTTGATATGCTCCAGTCTCCATAACATCTGGTTCTAGCCAGTTGCTATCAGCCCCTTGGTTTTATAAGCACTAAATTCACTCAGTTTTTAATGCAGAGAGGAATAAAAAAAATACAGCCCAAAGAGCATAACATTTACAAGCATTTTTTTGTGGGAGTAGAGACAGGAGGCCAAGTTCTGCTCTGAGACAGAGTCCAGCCTCTGCATTTTTGGGTGGGCCTCCAAAACAATATTTTTTCCTTAGGATGCCTCCTCTTTAGCCAAACTAAACTGATTCCTGTCAACCATTATCATTTCAGTATGAATGGGTTTGGTATGGAGACTTGAGGGAGCATCTTGCAAAAAGCAAGATGGCTTTTTGGGGTGCTCTTCAAAGGCTAACTGGACTGTCCTACCTGCAGAGGGTGTGTGTGCCTTGGCTTTTGGGAAAGACCTTGATGCGCCAAAGTCACCTGCCCAGGATCAGCAGAGACAAGGCAGGATTTCTGTTGAGCACACATGGCAGTGGAGGATTCAAAAGCACAAGGCTACCTGACAGACTCATTTGGAATATAGCCATTAAAAAACCAAGAATCTCCAAAACCACTGCTGCCAAGCCAGTTGCTGACACAAGCAGAAAATTCATCAATAATGAGATGTACAAAAACACTCAAACCCTTGGAAATACCAAATTCATGTTGTCTCAATGCAGTTTACAAAAGGGTTGACCAGCTGCTATCTTGGTGTTGGAGTCAAGTTACCTTTTCACTACCACATTATCTTTGTTGTCTCCTCTCAGTCTGCTGTTCACCCTCTCAGGTGAGATTCTGAGACTTGAGAACTCTTCTTAAATAATATGAATAATTGCTGCCTTGAATAATTTGAATTATATTGTTAAGGCTACCAAATATATTAGCCATGCTAATTCTAACACAAATAGCACATGCAAATGGTCTTGTTTGCTCTGCAAGGGGAGCAGAAGTGCATTTGGGGGGAAAGGGTGATGGCAAACCAGAAATTGCTCATTCTTTAAGTCTCTGAAGGGTTGCAATCCACATATGGATGAAATTTAGCTCTAGAATAATATAATGTAGCTATAAGTGGAATCAATCTGGTCCACTAATTCTTTTTCTGCCTGTTTTGTTTTAAAGACAAACTCGCTTCACTTTACATGTGCCCACGATGGGCAGTTGAAGCAGGTAACTGTGTGAACAGCTGAGTAAGGCTTTGTGGGTTTTCTTTTTTTGGCCAAGACTCACTTTCTGGAAAGGACAAGAGGGAATAGACAAACTCCTTGCAGAGGTCCTGCCCTTGTGCTCCTGAACTGCCTGGGGATGGTGTGGCACTAACTCAGAGCCTGCAGAGCTGCTCATAGCTTTCTACCCAAAGTTGTTACCAAATACTTAAAGCAAGGCTGTGCTGTGGTCATATAGACAGGAAAATGGCATCATACTGAAAACCACTAATACAAAAGTTTTGGAATCTGAAAGACAAACCAAATTCTAATTAGAAACAAAAAAAAAACCTCCCCATGATACTTGAAATGGGGAAATTTCTTGGATTATTATTTTTTTTTAAATTCTCCTCTGGCTTCCCTTCCAGCCAAAGCTGTGACAAGTGCATTGGAGCTGATAATAAACACACACCTATAAGGTCATGGCTAGGATTTTTCATTTAAATAAATAAGTAAGGATGAATTTTCCAGTCTCCAGGGATCCAGCACTTAGGAACAAGCAGCACAAAGTGTATTCTGCAGGGTCAGTGTGGAAGATGACTTTTTTTATTTTTTTCCTTTTTCTGTTTAGCATGTCTGGTTTTTCCCCGTTATTTGAAATCACAAACCAGCCTTATTCTGTACTTCTCCTTCCAAGGCTGGTAGGTGGTAATGATAGGCTTTGGGATGTAATGCTTTGCAGGAATTATTCACAGTGTGGGAAAACCCAGAGTTACTCACAGCAGCCACACTGTTTTAGGTCAGCAGATGTGACCAGCTCATCCTGCTATGGATGATGAGAACTGGCCAGAGAAATGTTGAAGAAACCATATTCCACCAGCTGTTGATGTGTCTCTCAGTGCTGCTGAACCTTCTGGAAATGAGTCAACTTTGTTTTCAGGGTAAAACAGGGTGGAGGAATTTCAGGAATGTTAAAATTGACTTATTGACACACACACAAAACGTGTCCTTAATTTGAAACAAAATTTCTTTTAAATTTTGCTCTTAAATTTCTTAGCGTTCTGTGGGAGCTAATTGGGAACTGATTGAAACAGAAATACTTTAATCCATAAAACCTGTTTTTATTTTTTCCCTAGAAACTTTTGTAGAAAACTGAATTTGGGGGGAAGAGGGGGGTGTATTCTGTAGAAGCTTTGAGCTCCTAATAATAAATTCTTTGAGAAATGCACCCTCCATCCTTAAGCCAGGCCACCTCATTTCCTACTTGAGTCAGTCATTTCTCAAATGAAAAAAGCCTGCCATCATGTCCCCCCCTCCCCAAAATGTAATTCCCAAAGATGCACTGCAGATGCTGGTGTCTGTGGGGACCCTGGAGCTGCAGCTGAGTGTCATCCCCACTCAAGAAATCCTGTTTGAGTGGCCCTTTGTTTTTGCACAATGAGTTACATTGCAAGCAAAGCAAATGGTGCCTCCAGCTCCATCCTCTGCCTTTACTGCTATCCCCATCTGGAGAATAATATAATGAGAATAGTTATAGAGGTTGTTGCAAGGAATCACCTACTATCATGCACCTGCCAACGGGGTGGATTAACTGTCTGGTTCTTTTAGGAACAGAATAAATCCTGACATATTTTGAAAATGTATCCTCACTTGCTTCTGCATTTCTGTTCTGCTCGGTTTCATCTCGGTCATAGCTGGTTTTCTAAAAGTGCCACTATTCATATTGGATTTGCACCTTGCAAGCACCTGCAGGCTTATTGTTTGGCATGGCCTGTTCTTTATTGATTTGATTTTTTTTTTCCCCCTTCCTTTTTCTTTTGTGTTCTGTTTTGTTTTATAACAGTTCATGGTGTAGACAGCGACTTTACGGGTGCTGGGCCAGCCTGCTAATTGGTTTCACATCTCTCTTCGAGGGTGGATTTAGCTGGCTCTTTGCTGGCTCTTGCTTATTTCTTTTTCCCACAGAAATGAAAGCGAGAGGCAGCTCAATAATGTTACAGTACCATTCATTTCTCCCTGCAACTGCCTCTGTGCAGACCACCGAGATTATTTAGTGGCTGACTGAGGGCAGGGTTTGCATCAGGTTCCCTGGACTGAAACAGGAAAGCTTTTCCAGTGCCCTTGGGGAGAGAGCTGGAGCAAGGCTCAGCTCAGTGCTGGATATTGGTACCTTTCATGGCCAATTTTTTTCATGGACATTTTTTATGCCACTATGATAAAGCAGATCCTTAGTGCCAGGTGAAGCATATGGGACTCTTCCAGTGGCTGTGAATGCACTTTGAATCAAAACACCCAAATACTTGTTTCTTCTGTGTTCCCTTGAGATGTGATGTGAATTTTTGGAGGACCTCTGCTTTGCTCTAACAGGAGTCCCAGATCCAGGGTAACCTCATGCTTGGCACAAGCAGCCCCTCCACAGTGATCTGAGTCCAGTCTTGCTACTTCCAGAGAAAGAAGCTCTCACCCCCAGTGATTTCTGCTCCAGCTCTGATGTCAGTCTTAACTTCATTTTCTAACCTTGTCTAATGGAGACTTTTAAAAAAGTGAAAAGCAGATTCTTGTATTTGTAAATTACAATTAATTGGAGAAATTATTTATACCAATGTATTCATTTAGTGGAGTTACTGTTTTGGAAACTAAACATGTCCTGATAATAGTGTGTCTCCAGCTCTGACTTATGTGGCAAATAGGCTTTTCTAGGGACTATTTCAGAAAATGAATGCCAGCATTTTATCACTGGTTTACTTTTGCCATCTGATAATGACAATGGTGCTTGGTTATGGGGAACAAAAGTCAGATGAAACAGGACATCCTTGTAATAGCATATGCTGTTCTTCATGGTAGTTAAGACACACACGAACAACAATAAAACAACTTTAGGTGAAGGGCCAGTGAATGAGAACACTGGGCTTCATTCTTTCCCTTCAGAATAAATTCCCTTCTGTCTGCAAGCATCTCATTTGCTGTTTGTACAGAAAGTCCTTTGTTAGCCATTTCTCATTACAGCTATTGATAAGGCTTGTCCAAAAACATGCCAAAGTGCTTTTGTAAGTCAGATATTTTACATCAAGCACCAACAGCTAGTAATCATACAGTGGGTCTCTCTTAAAAACTGTTTCACTGCTGCCTTTTTATTTAGATAACATTGGCATGATACTTACAGCAAGGGAATAGTATGAATACTTCAGTATGGTGTTTGGTTGGAAAAGCAACTGAGAATGCTTTAACTGTTAGGAAGGAAACTCCACTTTAATTAGCATGATTTCCAATACTGCTGCTTGTACAATATAAATGCCTGGCATTATAAGGACATTTGTTTCAATGAAAATTGTATTGAAGACTGGAGAAACATTTTTTGTGTATGCCTAAGATAACATCAAAGCAAAAAAAAAAAAGTGATTAGTATTTTCTCACATTTATGCAGCTTTGGGAAATAAGTATGAAAACATTAATAGTTCATTTATATATTTATATATATGCAAAGTAAGTTCCCCCCTGTAAGTTTAATCATTTTCCAAACCTTTGCACATTTGTTTGCAATTTCAGTGCTTTCCAGTGTTTTCTATCCATTGCCCATCTGAAATAAGCAGTAATATGGAAAAACGATTGTTGGGAATCGTTATAAACCATTCCTCATAACTCTAAGCGGTGCCAAATGAAACGATTGTGCAAGAGGCTGTAAACAAACAGAATCTACTTTTTCACACAATGCATAATGAAACTGTGGAGCTCGTTGCCACAGGATGTTGTTGATATCTGCAGCTCAAGAAGCAACCAAGCAAGTGAGTGGAAGCAAAGGTCTCTGAAGGGCTATTAAATGAGATGACGCAGATGCAGGCTACGGCTCAGGAAGTCCTTAAACCACAAATTGCTTGAAATGGAGAAGATATTGAGAATTTCATACTTGCATCACTTCTTACAAGCTTTCTCTCAAACGCCTATTACTATCCATTTCCAAAGACAGGATGTTGGATGGACCTTTGGCATGACCTGCTCCAACCTTTGTAGTATTGTGCCTGTGTCCCCTGGGGAGCACAAGATGACACATCCTTGAGCACAGTGAGAGGAACAAGGGCTTTAATTCATGTTAGGCACAAAGATATATCTTTTTTTCAGGTGTGGAGAGTCTAAAAAAAAAAATCTTACTTTGGGCATATAAAAAATCTGTGAGTCTCCAATTGCCAAGTACGTTGAGCTTAGTTCCTTTAAGCTCAACTCTTTGGGGAGAGAAAACTGGATGATGTTGTATATCAGTCCGG
Organism: Lichenostomus cassidix; assembly: GCF_008360975.1. Taxonomy (NCBI): domain Eukaryota; kingdom Metazoa; phylum Chordata; class Aves; order Passeriformes; family Meliphagidae; genus Lichenostomus; species Lichenostomus cassidix. The sequence goes on from NC_139494.1 coordinate 14,499,608, forward strand.
AAAATGTTTATTTGCTTGGGAAAAGCCTCCAGCAGTAGTGTGTGAGAACCACAAGTGGAAAAATGTGGTGAGCTGTGCTAAGAGCAGGAGGAGATGGTGACAGCCTGGCTGAGTTGCTCATTACCTCTGCTCTGGTGGCTGCGCTGTGGCTTCAGCTTCCAAGTAAATTCAGGTCCTACTAACTTTACCAGCACATTTCTCTCCAAGGGTTTCCTTACTTAGAAAACTTAATCATGTCCTGAAGAAAGATGAAGCATTATGGGATCCTTTCCCTTGCTGTAGAAATTTGTCTGAGGTGCAGAGAAAGGAAGTGACTTCAAGGAGTATTGAATTTTCTGAATTTTTCTGATTTCTTTTTTTTAGGGAACATAAGACATTTTCTCTGGCAGTACTTGTGATGTAGAGTAATGAAGATGGTATTTGCTTTTATTTTAAAGTAACACCATGTATCTCCCTTGAAGAACCTAGATAGGTGTATCAGCCTCCATGCAGACTGTTTTGTATTGGCTTTAAGCAGACCAATTGTGGGAAGCAAAAGACTTTCTCCCCTGAAAATAAATGTTAAGCTCCCCTCATTGGACATAAAGCACAACAGCTACATTTTCAGCCTCCAGCTGCCAAGGACACCTATGAGCATTTTCCTACCACAGACATTTTGTAGGCAATGTGGAAAACATGTCAAATGCCAAAGGCATTAAAAGAAGGAGCCAATCATGAATAATTCATTTGGAATCCACTATAATGACATTAGTCATAATGAAACCTAAGCTGGTATTGACATGTGCATAGTAGGTACAGAGCTTCCTGAGGAATCACTGTGTATTATGAGTGGGTATTAAGGAGAGCTTGGAAAAGGGATATTGTTTCTATCATCATGATGCCCTGGTCCAGGGATTGTGGTGTCTGATTGTCTCCAGGAAAGTGCTCAAGCTATGGTGGCTATGATAAGTTATCAAGTCTTCAGCCTCTTGGTAATTTTGTGAGCAACTTCTTTCTAAACCATGTTGGTTAGCAGTAATGTGCCAATAGAAGTGTTGGTTCAGAAGAATAAGTTCACATTTCTGTTCCTTTTTTGTTCTTCCATGCAAATGGGATGTTTTTGTGTGTTTCACAGCTGCTGAGGGAGCAGAAGAACTTGTTGTCGAGTGAGGAGAGAAGAGGGTTGGGGTTTTGGGGTGGCCTTTGCCCTGGAGATCCCCAAAGGAAAGTGAGATGTGGCTCTGGCCCACTGGGTGCTCCTGTGCTGTCATTCACAGTGTAATTCACTAAGGAAGGGAAACCTGCACAGTGTAAGCTCAGTAATGAGGTGATCCAGAATCAGACAAGCCTTTAAGGATGTGATTCTGCTCTGTTGAAAGCTTGTGATGATCAAGTTTGGGTTTTGCCCCAGATATTTAAATAATTGAGCAGTAGGTGTGTGTTTGGAGCTGAGTGTCCTTAACTGGGACTGTGTGAGGGGAAATCAAAGGCAGAGCTGACAAAGGAGATGGTTCACAGGTCACTCTGGTTGAGGTATGTTTGCATTAAGTTGTTATCAGGGTCAGTCTGCAGAACAAGATGTGAGTGATTCAGAAATGGGGAAAAGGGCTAAACAGTTCATGCTCAATAATTTGCTTTGCTTTAGCCAAGACTGTTCTAAATCTCAGCTTTGTCCAGTCATCTTAGACCAATGTGAGCTCTTAGTTCACTGAGAGGGCAGGCTGGGAGTCCAATTTTCATCATCCCTTCCATTGCTGTAATCCTTATGCAGTGACCACAGAGCCCTTGCTAGAGATGCCCTGACCTGAAAAAGCAATCTGCTCAGCTAATGAACATCCTGCAAAGTGCCATTATGAGACCTTCGCCTCATGAGGTGGAACTAATTAACCAAATTACTAAAATCATAGTAAAACTTAACAATAGTTACCTAATGCCATTAAGCCCTGAAAGGTGTGTGGTTCCAATATCACATGTGCAGCTGTCAGGTGCACCAATGCACTCAGCAGAGAAAGCCAGCAGGATGCTACAGTGACATGTTGGAGCTTTCCCTGCTGCAAATTATTTATTTGTGCTTACTGTACATCAATAAATATGGCTTTCTTTCCCCTGTGTAAGAATTTGCAAAATAAAGGATGGAGGAAAGAAGGGTATTGTTCATCTTCCCTTTATTTTTCTGACACCAGAGCTACAGCTCTGAAAAAAAAACAAAGGGCTTGACATTTCCCATTCATAAATTCTGCAGAAACAGAGATGCAGGCTCTGAAGCTGCAGGAGAGAAAGAATACAAAGTTCATCACCTGCTGACACTTGTCTTGAAAGGAGAGTGTCAGAGGCAAATCCTGCCGGTTAGGACTGAGTACCCAAGAGAAGTGTCAGGTTCCAGATCTTTTGCAGCATGAATAAGATAGGTCTTCTGTCGTGAGCCTGCAGAGATGCCAGGACCTGCACATGTCTGGGCACAAAAGGGAAAAACCTTTTTTTTTTCCCCTCCTTGAAGATTATGACAGCTGGGCTTGGTAAGAACCCTGCAGTCATCATAAGGCTGCCCATCAACTCACCCTGTTCCACACATACTCAAGGGTCATAAGCATGAGAATTAAGCAAATTTAGGTTTGTTTTATTATTATTTTCATTTTCCTGAAGAGGATCCCAGGTTATGGTGCCTGTCAGGAGACTTATCTCTGTGGAGAAGAGGTTTCCAAGAAGACAATTCAGAGCACCTCAGCACCATCCCTGCTCTAAATTGCTCACAAATAGATGAGTTTATCTCTGTTTATTAATCATAGTGGCAATATAGAGACACAAGTCTCTGAGGTCAGTTACGTATTTTAGGTTTTTAATGACTTCTTCTGACTTTCTATTCACATCAGGAAACTGAAGTTGTTTGGAGGTAACAGAAGGATTTCCCTGGGTGGATTTCTCACTGCTGATGACACTGAGTGTGCAGTGGACATCCTGACTTCAGGCTTGAGAGCTCTCTGCATCAGCACTGTTGATGCTCAGAGGTGCCACTGACTGCTTCCTTCCATACATCCCCAGGAATGCAGGAGTTTCCAAGGAGAGCAGAAGCAAATATGAGTTTATCTTCCATCTCAAGCACTGACCTATGAGTTATGCCAGGCAAACACAGGTGCTTCAGGGAATTGTAGTTCAGGTTATTATGAAGCACTGAGTAATTGCCTCTGTTTTATCTTCCTCACCTCCTCTGCTAATGACACAACCTATCCCCCAGGGATTTCAACCCATCAGTGTCAGTAAATCCAGGTAATTCCAATAATAATTTTACACTTCTGTGTTTGCCTTGTCAGAGTTGTGGTGTAATCTTTTACTGGATGGTTGCACGATATGGGCAGGGTGTGATTTGGCAGATGTGGAGCCTGGGTGGGGTTTGTTATGGAGCAAGGGCAAATGAGGATTTGGATTTCCTTTCTTCTGAATGCAAAATCTGCTTTCCCATGGGAATCTGCTAGAACTTTCTCTCTGCTGCACTCACGTAACTCAGATTGGGCTCAACTGCTTGAGGTCATTACTCATGTGTGTAGTTCTGAGCTACTACTGATTGCAAAGATCATGTGTAGCTGTAAACATCTTCAATTCCAATAACTTGAAACAGAATAATTAGTGGTTAAACTGAGCTTCACAACAACTTTTTCAAATGGCAATGACTTTCCCAGTTTCTCAGATGTTAATTTGTGGTGTACATGTTATATGATTTACTGACACAGTGAAAGTAGCAAAGCCAGAAAATGCATCCAAGAGGAGATGAGGGAGCTGTCTCAACAGAGAAATATTTGCACCAAAAATAGAGCTCAGCCAAACATTATTTTGGTGTGGATAGGAGATTGTTTTATTACATTTGTCATTCTATGGGGAAAACTGTAAGAAAAAGCAACCAGAACATTATTTTAAAGTCAAATTTTTATTTTGAGACTGTAGAAATTAATATTTTCCCAGTGACTTTTACCAGTGATTGTATTAGAATGAATTGTACTTTGAAAGTTGGAATCTTGTTTCCTTCTTTCATGCCTATAATTTGCAGAGACTACATTATTTGTGTTTTTTCTTGTTCTAAATTGCTATATGCTTTTCTCTCTGTGCTTCTGTGTGTCTCTCTATGAGGGATGTTGAGAAAAGGTGTTTTGTTAATGTTCTATTAAAATCGAGTGGAATATGTTGTCTAAAGAAAGTGTGATATATGTTTAAGAGTGGATAATATTGAATATATTTGAATTTGTGAAAACGGCAGTAAAAGCTGGTGTTCTGTGTAGAATATTTCCAGTAGTCTGGGCTATCTCCTGCTCCTTGCTTATGCTGTGCTAAAATTCTGGACTTTTTGGTCCTGGAGGTATGGATTTTGTGGTGTAGTGTCTGTTTGATGGATTTATTAATCACTTCAAAGATGGGATTCCTCACTGTCCTATGGAACTGCATTTTGTTTTCATTCCCAACCTTCAGAGCACTGTCCCTTTGTGTTGTTCAACACATCAGGCAGGTAAAAATTCTGAATTTTGATTCAAATGCATGCAAGTTACTTTACTCATAAGGAATGGCCAATCCATGAATCCATGGCTAGGTCAGATTGGGAAGAAAAAGTCAGGAGACTCACCCCACTGAAATGGAGATATTAATATCTTTGGAGTGTTAATGTTATTTTTTTTATCTTATCTCTTACAAGGTGGTTTTTTTATTAAGTTGTACATGTTGCAGTTGATGCCCTGTGGAATATTTTTTTGGTACAATGGCATACACTGAGGAGCTGTGCTTTGTAATGCAGCAGAGTACAGGAATGTATCTATCACTTCATACATGTACTCTGGACAGCCTCATTTTTTATACATATCCTTAGAAAAATGACAATTTTGGTGCTGCCAGCTCAGTGTTGGATTCCCATACTGAGATTTCAAGAGAAGTATTCAATTATATAGACACTGTGCTGAGTTCTGGTAGAACTAATAGTGCAAAGTCACACGATTTGTGTGAGCGTAATTAATTTTTCAGCTAATGATCCCATTTGTTATGCTTACAGATTCCACATGTGCTTTGTATACAAGAAAACAGTATACATATGGGAGTGCTGCGAAGGCATGCCTACATGCAGAGTGCTTAAGGCATTTGAATGGAATTCCTGGGAAATTTGCTTTAATGGTAATATCACAGGCAAATACAAAATATCTGCAGGGATTGTCTCTAAGCTAATGCAGCCACAGGTAACTTGTCAACTGTGAGGCAGAGCAGTAAAACTGCAAACTTCAGAAGCCAGCTCAGGAGCTGATAACCATGTGGCAAATCTGTGTTCCTTTGGAATATTACCAGAAACACAGAAAAGTGTGTAAGCGTAATCAAGTATTTCCTCTGCTGTGTATTGTATGTTTAATGGACCACACAAGATTTTACCAGAAAATCCTATTTCACAAATGTTTTAAATCCACCAATTCCTGGTGATGACATAGCCATAAAATACAGCTTTTAAAAATCCTCCATCGAGGGGATAGGTTTTCTGATGCATTATATCAGCAGCATTGATTTAAACAATGAAGAATTGATTAGAAAATTGGATTCCAAACTGAACTCTGTGAGTAAATCCAGATCTGTGCTCAGAACTCAGTTCGAGCTGGAAGATCTGGAGTGTGTTTGGTTTGGAAAACAGAACCTCTGGTTCTTTGGTGAGGTCCTGCTGCCACTGCTAGAGATGCTGTTTACATGAAATTAAATGAAAATGGTTCCAGGCAGAGCTTAGGAGAAATCCTGTTAGAGTGCATATCATGTACAGGCTGTAGTTATCCTGCCAAGACTTAGCCATCCTTTGTAACACAAGAAAGTGTTTGTAACACCTTGATGTGGATTTAGCTGTTAAATTTAGGGAAACACATTTCTGTATCAGTGCCGAATGAGAGCTCTGAAAGCTTTACATCTCTGCTGTTGCAGAACTTTCCTTCTCAGCCTCAGCCCTGACTGACCCTAGAAGGGAAAGACGTGAAAAGCTCAGAGATGAAAAGCCCAAACCACGATGAGCTGGGAGCACATTGCTTCCCAGAGCCATGGGCTGTCTTGCAGATGGTGAAATTACACCAAAACCCCTGGAGCTTCCTGGCTCCCACTCCTAAACACCATGGCATGTGTGTTTACTGCACAAGCAGCAGCCTGGCTTTGGCTCTGGTTCTTGCACTGCTTCTGAAGAAGCTCCTCTCCATGGCAAAGTCATCACTGCCACTTTGGGTCTCCACCAAGTCATGATCTCCTCCTGAAGCCCATCTTCAGCTGCAAGGTGCTTTGCCTGGGACAGCTGGCTGCATCCAAGCTGCTTGCTGTGACATTTTTCAGCATGAATCAAGTCTCTTAACGCTTGGCAGGTGGTGTTTGGTTGCTGTTATGTTTGTTTCACAACTTTTAGCTCACTACATTTGAAATGCCTCCCCTCTTCTCTTTGGGCCAGTGTCTCCCCAGTGCATGTTCCTGTTCAAAGATACAGTGCAGAAAGTCCTTCAGGCTGTGGTTTGTAGGCATGACCACAATCCCACAGTTTGGGTGGGAAACTGCTGTTTTGTCACACTATTAAGGCACAAGACACCTCTCTTGGTATGTCAGGGAAAAGCAGAAGTTGCAGAAATCACTTGCCTCATTAGGAAGGGTTGCCTTTTCCTGGGGGAAACTGTGGGAGGGAAGCTGATCCTGCCAGCCCTGCACTTCAGTGCTTCTCCAACACTACAAGTGACCTTGGCAACCCAGATGAAAATCTCATCATCAAAAAGGTTTTATTTGCCTCTGCTGGGCTGCGGGTCAGCTGACTCCAGGCACCCCAGAGCCCTGCTGTGGTGAGGTGTAATCAGCCCTGTGGCAGCCTGGGGAGATCTGCCCTTTTCCCTGGAAAGCTGATGAACCTGCTGGACCTTGTGGAGCTCTGTGCATCCCAGGTGTGTGTGGTCACACTATTCACCTTGTACACTGCTTTGGGGGCAATGCAAGGCTCTGCCAGTGGGGAAAGGCAGGAATTCATTCCTGACCCCATGAGTCACCCTCCTATGTCATGGAGCATGTGGTTTCATCACCCTTGCCATTATTTTACCTCTCAGCTGAGCAGTTACAGGTACCATTAATCTATAAAATAGATGTAGGCAGACAGGGGGACGTCATGTAAAGTCTGCAGAGACACAACCAACAGACACAAAAAGAAAAAGGAAAAAAGCCAGCTTGAAAACATGACCCCAACTTCTCACTGTTGTGTGTTCCAGGAAAATGATTTATTGTTGGCAAGTACCCATGTCACACTGGTACTCAGGACTAAGTAAAAGTCACAGTAGTCACTCAGGCCCTTGCTTCTGTCACTGTATTTTCAGATATTTCAAGGAATGAGGTAATGACTTCTAGATCAAGGTCATTTTCAGCTGCATCAATTATTTCACTTTCTCCTGGCAAAAGCATCTGCATACCTCTGCACAATGTGAACTACCAGGCAAACATTTCACTGGAAAACCTGACTGCTCTCAGCCATACAGAGTGCCTGGTTCATACATTAAATTGGTTAAATCATTTAAACTTTTACTATGTAACTTAGAAACTGGAATGCAGCAACACTGCATGTTACCAATTTAATGCATTTAAAACAAATTTAAGTAGGTTCCAATGTTCTTAGTCACTGCTATACAAAGGAGAGACCCCATATTTCAAATAACAAGGCTTCAGCAGAGAGATGACGTTAGTGGTGGGTAATAAGCTGAACTATCTATCAAGATATCAAGTATGAAACAGATGGTGAGGAAAAAAAAGGTCCAGATACATTTACAAGCCTTTTAACATGCTCACCCATTTAATTCACTGCAAGGTCACAACTTGATGTCTTAGACATGCAATCTTCTCTTCAGCTAGAAATGAAAGCAGGGCTTAAAAAAAAAAAAAAAAAGAGAGTGAGGACTGTTAGAGAAGACTTTGAGGGGTTTAGCCAGTGTTTCTGGGAAGGGAAAATGCCCCACCATCAAACCTTACAGGTCTTTGTTTGCCAGCACTGAGTCTCAAATAAATGATTTGTTGACCTGCATCCATTGATTCCTCCAGTGCTTCAGTACATTAGGAGTGATTTGCTGTAATGATTCAGCTCTGAAAAATTCATTCCCTTCCTTTAGGACAATAATTTGGGGGGTTTGGAGTGTTCTTGGTTGCACCTCTTGTGGTTCTGTGCCCATAATGATTTTGGGGTGAATCAAATTCTCCCTGACCTGTCAAACCACTGTAACTCAGTCTGAGTGTGGTTTTCAGCTGGCCATGAACACCAGTCCTCTTTGCTTTGTGGGGCTCTCCCTCTTGCACCCCATTCTTGGATTCTCACACAATACAACCTGTCTGTACTTACTTTCTCACAGCATAGATTAAAATGTTAAAGAACCTCCAGTAAAAGTTATACTTTTAGTTAAAGCCTTCATTCTAGTGGCTGGGGAATTGATGTCAGATGGAAAATGATTTCCCAATGGTTTGGTTTTTGTAGCAAAAGTCTTCAACTTTTATGTAGATAGTCTTTGAAGTTAGAAATTGTTGTTAGACTATCAAATATTGTTTGAGGTGTCACTCAATTTTTTTTCTCCCTCTTTCTATTATGGGAATGGGATCTTAGCAAAGAATTATTGTGGTAGAAAACGAACGTATGACTGACACTGGAAAGAAAGATGTTTATGGGGCACATACAAAGGGAATTGTTGTGGAACCAAGGCCTGTCAATATAATCTTGGTTAATTCTCCAAGTGTCTGGTTTCTCACTCAAAGAAAGCAGGGTTAAATCTCCAAAGGCATCATACTTGAATATGTCATCCGTGGTGCAGAATATTTTCTAAAATGCCTTTCTGCTGGTGTAATTTCATGTTGCTGGTTTATCTGAGTCACACCCGGAGTTTGAGGCAGAGGGTGTGATGGCCTTTTGGGCTGCAGTTGGCTTGAACCTCCCTAGAAAAATCCATTTCCTTTCCCTGCCTTGTTTTCTGGACAGCTTTGCCCTGAACAGTCTCTGGTCTCCCACCTCCTGTTCTCTGGCCCTGCAGGACTCTCCCACCTCTGTTTTTGTCTCAAGAAGGGCTGAGTGTGGGTCACACCGATAGGTGGCACACAGGGAGCTCTCAAATGGGCTGAAAAAAAATATACAAAGAGAAAGTAAAAATAGTAGCATTCCAAATGCTATAGAAAAATCCAGTTCTGGGTGAGTTGGGATTTTCCCATCCTCTGGCTTTATGTTTTTCCTCTGCTTTTGAAATTACAACCAGGTCTGGTTATCCAAAGGAGTCATTAACACTATACTTCTTGTCCAAAACTGAATGTGATCCTTCTGTTCAGGTATCTGCAGGACACAGGTAGTGCCTTAATTTCTCCTGTTACCTGCATTGTTTCAGCATCTCCAGCCAGACACCAAAATCCTGCTCCACTAACAAAATCCTCCTGTCCTAAAGAGCTTACCAGCAAAGTATGAAACAGGAAATCAGGTGGGACAAGTTATCAGAAGAGCACAAGTGAAAAATGGGACAGAGATAATCAGCATGATGGGCATTAACAGTATTTGATTTAATAGCAAACTCTCAAAAATTAGTTTTAGGGAGTTATAAGTTACCCTATTGCAGCAAACAGTGGAAGATTAACAAGCTCTAGGGAATGTCTAGTTGCCCTAAATTACTGAAGAGAATGGTGGTTTGGATTTTTACCAATGTTTCATAATATCTTCAGCATCTCCAGCCTTCTCAAATAGAGCTGGAGTTTAAATCATCACCCCCTGGAGCAGAGGGTTTGATGACCTTTCCTTTGACTCCTCTTGGACTCAGATGGTCAGTAAAAAATGCACAAACTACACAGCCACATAGAGGAGACATGAGAGCCTCTTTCAGACAAGCCAAATTGCCACTGTTGAGAGTAGAGAGGTCAGAATAATTATGAAAGAAAATCTAGGTCTGGGTAATACCAAATTCTGGGTAATCCTCCCAGAACCCAAATCACAAATCTTCAGAAGCACTGCTGGAGTTTTCACAGCATCCTCAGTGAGATTCCTTGGGAAGGAGTGCAGCCAGGCTCCGTGTATTTTCACATCTCTAAAAGCACAGGAGACAGTCAATAAAAAAGGGATGACTGTCTTGAGATTACCCCCCTTCCTCTATGTTCTGAAGGCGACAGAACGGAGAGGATAGCGAGCAACCTGCTTGCCTTGGGTGCAGATGGCTTTAATTGTCATCCCCAGATGTTCTGCCTCTTGAAGGTCAAATTCACCTTGTATAAATCGGGCTGGTACCATCCAGGGAAAGCACAGACATTTTATTTGAAAAAATGTAATAAAAGAGTGTCCTTCTTTCTTGTTATTTCCTTCCTTGTAAATTTAAAGGGAACAGATTGAGAGGGAGGCCCGGCTGGCACAGGTCATGGTAATGGGATATAGAAGATTTTTTTTCTGGAAGATGTGTGTTCAAACCCAGCTCAATATCACTGTGGATGAAACACTGGTGTGTTTTGGCTGCTGTAGCTCAGCTGCAGGTATTAGTCCTGGATTCTCACTGCTGCAGTCAACAGTGTCACTGTTGAAACATGGCAGTACAAAAGCTGTGCTTACAAAGGCATCCACCCCAAAAGGACACATGTCCTAAAGCCAGGAGTGCAGGGAAACCAATGATGTTCTTGTTTTGAGGTGCTGTAGAACTGTTGTGCACCTCTGTCACACGTGTCAATCTCCACCCTAAAACTCACTTCAGCTCTTCATTCCTCCTTCCTCTCCCACCCCTGAAGGAACTCTGGTTCATCAGCTGACTCCACTGGGGTTGGAAACATTTTCCTTCTGCCCAGCAGAACTGATTAGCAGACAGACATCTATCCCCATGTTTTTGTGTCAATAATGCACAGTGTATTTTTTAAGTGTGCTGTAATTAGGTGGAAACATACTGTTGTGTCGGGCATCACCAGATGGGGCTTTTACACATAGTCTGCAAAGCTTCTTCTTTTTTTTTTTTTTTTTTTAAAGGCACATGTGCAAGCTGAGACTCTGGGGAGGATGCTCTGCAGAGTTGTTTTCAGTTATTTAGGCATCTGTAGAGGCAGCTTTGGAAGCAAGACTGTAGAGTGAGTATTAAGATGTAATTTTTGTTGAGCTTGGATTAGACTCAGTTACTGAGACAGGAACCAACCTTCAGATTTAGATGTCCTCAGATGTCTCAAGCAGCACCACGAAGGCAGAGGCAGACAGAAACTAGATCTCTTTTAACATCTCAGACAAAACCTGTATTTTTCCAAGATGACTATGTATGCCCTTATCATCTTACTGCAGATACAAAAAAAATGAATTTTTAGGGTTGCAGCCTGATCCTTTGATGGTTTCTTTGGGCAATTTTGGAAGAAAGGAATGAAGATTATACATATGATAAATGTGGATTTTAATGGAGAAACAGCTAGAAATTCTAAAGGTGATTAATTAAAGGAAAATTAAGATCCCATTAAGCAACTGTTCAGGGCAATTTCATGCTGGAAAATTTACTGATTCAAACACAGCACTTTGTAAATACAAGCCATGAGATGAATAGGGAATTTTTCTATGTGACATTTATTCTGTTCCTTTTCTTGTGGACTGAGATATTTTGCCTCCATGATCTCAGGAGTTCTGAAACCTCAAATATCTTTGATTCACATTCCCATAGTTTATGCTACAAGCAGATAGCACTGGAATGAGACATTTGGTGGAAAATTCAAGATACTGAGGAAATAGATCAAATATGGGTTGTGCACACCAGATCCTTGACTGGAAGTTGGAAGTTGTGTTCAAGGCCAGAACACTCCATTTGCTGCATGCAGAGATCCTAAAGGGCTGCCTGAGCCCAGGGTTGGGAGAGTAGCAGGAAAAGCAATGGAAATAAAAGCTGAAAATCTCATGGAGGCACCAATCCACAGAAAAAGGGGTTTTATACAATTTAAGGAGTGTGGTGGTATCTGTATGTGAGTATGGGTGAAATTGGGGCCAAGGTGAGAGTGACACCTTTGGACGTCCAGTAGCTAGGAAAATTGGGATTTGTTGTTCAAGTACTTGATGATTATTCATCTTCCACCTTTGGTCTATTGGCTGTGTTGGTGAATGAATATTTGTTCAGGTTATTTGCTGGGAGGGCATGGTTTAGCCATTAATTAAAGGTCTCAGTGGTACAATCACAGAATCATAGAATGGCTTGGAAGGGATTTTAAAGATGATCTTGTTCCAACCCCCTGCCATGTGCAGGACACCTTCCACTATCCCTGGTTGCTCCAAGCCCTGTCCAACCTGGCCTTGAACACTTCCAGGGATCCAGGGGCAGCCACAGCTTCTCTGGCACTCTGTGCCAGGGCCTCACCACTCTCACAGTAAAGAATTTTGTCCTAATATCTAATCTAAACACACCCTCTGTCACTGTGAAGCCATTCTCCTTGTCCTGTCCCTGCATGCTCATGGGTTGGTGCAGTGGATTCTCGTGAGTGGAGTCAGTGAGGATGATTTGGATTAGAGGTTCAGAATGATAAAAAAGGAAGGAATCCCAACTGCTCTCTTGCTGCTTTTTCAGGTGTTCATGAGGTGAACTCTAAAGCTTCAGGTGTGAATTCTTGTCTCATGCCAGTTTGCCCTTAGAGCAGAGCATTCATGGACCATAAATTCCTTTTCTTCCTGATCCTTTATTCGTTTCAGGTAATCCACAATGCCCAGCCTTTATCTGGAGAGGTGTCCTGAGCAGAAATGTGGGAATACAGGAGTGCTGGGGGCTGCCTAGAGCAGACTCAAGTGGTCAGTGAGTGGTCACTGCTCTCACTGTGCACTGGAGCTCTTATTTTCACTAACCCTTGGAATGGTGCAGGGCACAGGTTTATTCTTAATGCTGCCTGTGGACATCAGTGGCTTTGCCAAGCACTCATTACTTTTCTGAGTGTTTTAAAACAACCCTGGAAAGGAATTTGCAACTTTGAAGATGTTCAAACCATCACCAGACTGGCACAGTGGTTGTTGAAGAGATTTGAACCTTTCTCTGGGAGGTTCTCATTCTGGGTTAACATTAGTCCCTAAAGTTCTCCAACATCTTGGCACAATAAGGGTGAAACCACCACTCTTTAAACAAGCAAGGAGGAAAAGCCAGGATAGAAGGAACTAATAAGTACACAACAAAACCGTTCTGCTCAGCAGTGTGTTTGAGGGGGAGAAAAAAAAAAGAAATAAAAAATAAAAAACCCAGAAGAAACAGATGTATCTGCCAGAAGTTAAATACACATCTGTTAAGGATGCTCTTCTCATATTTGGGGTCAGAAAAATATGTACAAATGTAGCACCTTGCTGATTGACAGAAAATCCTCAGTTCTGGCACTGAGAATCTTGTTTTCTTGACAGCACTTTGTTTTAAGGCTAGAGGCAGAAAAATGTCTTATGCTTGTCCTTAAACTGGAAGGCCCTTTGTTCAGGATACTTATACCATTTGCAGATAATGATGTGCATTGCAGTTTCAGCTGTCTGCATATGCATTTTTATGTTTTTTTATGACAGCTCTGCGTACTGAACTAAAAGGCCATTTAGAGCTGTCAGGAAGTGACAAGCATTACCCTTTACATTTACAATTCTGTTAGCATGCGTTGTCAGGTGGGCTCACCATTCCACCGACATACGATTTTCTTTGAAACCTATGTATGACTTTAATTTAATACAGCAGTCTCCAAAAAAATAGGAAAAGAAAAGAAATGAACCTTATTAAGATTTCCTTTCCCATTTATCTACTTTTTTTTTCTTTCGTGTAGTTCTTTTTTCCACTCTTCCTTTATTTTTACTGTTTTCTTAAGCGAGAAACAGGGAAAGAGACAAAAGTAGCTGTCTAGCCTGGAATACTGCAGCAATCTCCTCCATTCCAGCCTGTGATGTTACACAGAAAACAGTTGATTTAGTCCATTGACTTAAGAGAAAAAAAATGCTACCAGCATATGCTAAATATTGAACCAAGTTGTGAAAGTAGGAAGATCAGAACACCTGTAACTTACAGGCTCTACACGAACTACAGTGCAAGTATATTATTTATTTTTCCTTAGCTAGCTATTTAACAATCTGGCTGAGACTACTTTCCATCCCCATGGATCAATTCTGAATGCACTTGGACTGAGTTGTCCACCAGCCTATTTTCTGTTGGCTCACATTGCTTTTCAGTAGCTGCACTGTAGCAACCCCTGCAAGGTCCTCTTCAGCTTCCAAAAAGTCACTGTCATCCAACTTTGAGCAGGAACTGATTTATTAATGGTTTCACCAAGATTCCACCTGAGAAAGGCCAGCTCTTGGAAGAACCAAGTATCAGAGCCAGCTCTTCTCTGCTGAGCAAGGAGTCCAAGTAAGTGCACACTCTAAGGCAGGGAAACAGAGGCACAGAGCTGAGAGGAAGGTGAAGCTTTATTCTCAGCTGGAGAGAAAGTGGTTAGGAGCATCCAAGTGACAATTTAAGCAAAATCTCCATGTGAACAGATTTTTGGCTGTATTTTTTATATGGTGATGATGTGGATATATTATTTAACTGCTGACATTATGTTCTGTCTCTCACAAGCCCCAACAGAAGATGCATCCACAAAGAGCTTGTAGTTCAGGCAGCAGAAACTGCCTAAACTGCACTCCCTGGATGTTGGTGTGATGGTTATTGAGGGCTGTGTTTGACCCATTCCCACTGTTTCAGATCAACACATCAGTTTTGTGCGACTGCAAGGACTGGACAATATCAGAAACAACACAAGTATTTTTCACACGAGGATTTCAGTTTGTCTGTTGGATTTGTCCTGAGGGCTTTCAGGATGTTGTAAGCAGGGCAGCCCAAAAGGCAGGGTGATTAGCTCAGCAAATCCATGTGTTATTGTGGGGAGTGTGGAGAGATGTGTATGGATGGGTTTGCAGTTCAAGAAGGCATCGTAAGAATTAAGGATCAGAGCGCAGTGTGCTTTGGAGTAAAGCAACACATGTGGCTACTTTGACATTGAATTCCTTTCCTGTCATTGCACAAAGGCAAGCCCCAAACATTATTCTTAAGCAGCTGTTTTTACACACTCTGGCTGACACATCTGAATCCATGTTTCTCTACTTCCTAAGCTCTTCATCTGTCTTGAATATGCGCTACTGACATGTTGCACACCCAGGGAGGCACAGACCCACTGAGGTCATCCCTGAGTGTCAGACGTCCTGAGGTCCTTCACTTACAAGGTATTTTTTCCTCTTGCAGTGTGTGGTGTGCACATTGATTGGGAACTTTAGGTAGGCAACTTGATTGGGATTCTCCCGAAGTCAATGACAATGTCTTGAGTGAAAGAGGGACAGATTCCTCAGGCTTGGAGAAGGAAAGGGGCAATAAATATCCAACAGCCTCACTGAGGTAAAGTTTGGTGATGCAAAATACTGAAAGAAATGCTCTGAAGGGGCTGCCACAGTGAGGGTGAAGTGTTATTTTACAGTACACCCCCAAAAATACAGGGCCATAATATGAGCTCCTGCAACACCCCTGGGGCAGCTGTGAAATTCCCATTGACCTGCAATGAGATCCCCACCTGATCTCCTCTGAATGCAGGAGGAAATTAAGTAATCCTTTAAAATTTCTGACTCTTAGTTTGTTCCTTGCTTGCAAGAAGAGACAAGAACTCTTTGCACCAACCTCCCCTGCTTCTGCCTGGACTGAGACTTGCTGTACTTGAGAAACAGGGGAATATTCCCATGTATTCATTCCTTCTCCTCCTTTGTCACTATCTAACATTTTGCCCTAACCTGTAATACTCTGCAGGGACTAATTACATTATTCCAACACAGACATTTTCCATTAAATGCCTTTACAAGCTTTTCTTATTCTCTTCATCGGCATTCTGACTTTATATCAAATTTCAGCTCCTTGCAAGTAAAGAAATAGAGTCTGTATGTGCAAATGATCCTGTGTCTGCACAGAAATGTGTATATTATAGGCAAATATTTGTCTTTACAAGGTATCCTTTTATATGGACCAGATTCCCTCTTTGCAGGTGTCCATTCCTCAAGGCCATGAAGCACTTAATGTTTTTCTTCCTGTATTTTCCTGTGCATTTTCCTACAATTAATTCTTATTCTTCACTTGTTGCATATCAAAAGGTACTTAGCCTGCTCCTTACCAAAGTACTGTTGTTAATTCAATATTCACCACTTTTTAATTTGGAGACTAGAAATTACATATTGGACATAGTTCTCCAAAACCAGCTCCAAAGCGTGACCTTGAGCTGTATTTTCAGAAGTGTTCCAGTGCCACTGTTTCCTTCTAGTAGAAGCTCCAAACTTTTTTTTAATTGTTTCAAGATTTTATTTCTCAGAAGAGAGATTTCTCTGTTTGGAGTTAAAGCATTCTCCCCATACTTTTTCTGAATATTTTAATAAAATGTCATTGATGTGACAACTATGTGACAACAGTGAGCAACTATCATGCAACAGGTCACAGAGGAGGTCAAGAGGCACTGAGCAGCTCCCTCTCTCCATGAATATGTGGGGAAGCAAAGGGAAGAGAGGACTGTGAGAGTAGCTCTTTCATTCTAAACCCATTATCAGGGTAAGCCAGCAGGTGCTCTGGAGCACTGGACACTTGGGAGTCTCCATTGCCCAGTGTGGAGAGGCCACTGGTCACCTGAGAGCTGACCATCCTTTGGATTAGGCTCAGAGATGCTCCCAGAAAGCTTCACTCAGAACAAACTGAAGTCCCAGAGGGAAAACCTCCAGCTGAAGAGATTTCCCCCCAGCCCTTCCCTTTTTGATTCTCCCTGCTGGCTCTGCAGCCTGGGATAGCTCTAAGTGTCTTTTGCAAGGATGAGAACATCCTCCAAGTAAGACTGAAATAATTAACATTTCACGCAAGTTCACTAAAATTCAGGGTTTTCTTTTATTGCTGACCCACAAAAGATTCTGGTTAAGGCTTTTTGTGACCGTGCCCTTTGTGACGTCTCAATCTATTAAAGATAAGTTGTAATTTTAATTACATCTCGTTTTAACAGGGAGGCGACCATAAACTGTCAAATACACACATAAATAGTGATGATGACTCAGTTATAAAGATGTTATATGATCTTTTCTCTTAGAGACACCAGCTAACTTTCATGAAGTGTGGGGGATTTTTCGCAGAAAATCTGAATTATTCATAGGCTCTCAATGGGATCATAGGAATTGCCATGGTGGATCAGATTGCTTGTCCGTCTAGCTCAGTATCCTGTCTCTCACAGTGAGGAGTACAAGACAAGACATTTCAGAGAAGGATCCAAGAAACCTCAGGGACAGCAGCCATGGGATGACCTGCCTATGGGGAAAATTTCTTCCTCCCTACCTTCCCCTCCGGCAGCTGGTGGGTTGTATTTGCCCTGCGGCAGCATGGCTTGTATCACGTATTCAGATTTAATCCCATTATTTTTATTTGTTATTTGGATTGCAGCAGTTTCCAGAGGAAGTCAGCTGGGTCAGGTCCCCTGGTTGTAGGCACTGTACAAACACAGGGAAAATGACAGTCCTTGCATAATGCCATTGTAGCTGCTCTCGTTACCCATATTGTCATCTCGACATATTCATCCTTTAAGCTTCCTGTGGAGTTGCTTCAGCAGCTCAGAGAAATTCATCTTGCTATTTCTCCAGGACTCCTTCAGCCCTGATGGGCTTTGTTTGTTAACTGCTGGTTACAGATTTCCTTACAGAAGGTGGAGCAGAAGCAGCCAAGCACCAGAGGTGGAAGTGCTTTGATACTTCCGAAAGTTGGTTAGTCTGAATCAAAGAAGGAAAATGCCCAACCTCAAAAGCTGTGTTGACATTCACTCTCTCCAGGAGCCTCTTTTCTTCTCTGTAACATGTGCTGAATTCTGAAGCTGAAGTGATATTTGCTGCAATACCCCACACTTCCAGCTCTCCTCACTTGCATTAAGACATTAAGCTCTTCACTCAGGCTTGTTGTTTTCTTTCTGCAGCTCCTTTTGCACAAAACTGAAAACCTTATTCTAAAGCTACTGTTTGATATCTTTATGCCACTAGCTAGGAAAAGATACTTCAGCTTCTTTCATCTACAGGTATTGTCCAAGTATTCTGCAAAAGAATCCTAATGGAGGGCTCTGAAAATCCACTAGGAAATTGTCCAGAGGTACAGCTTTGTGAGAAGGCAACAACTCTCCTGCACTGCCAGTTCCTTCACAGGAAATCACAGTGCCATCCCTTTCCTAAGGGTGTGTGTGGGCATTTCCAGAATAGGGAGGGAAGTGGGCTTTGCTTGGATTTTACATTGGTTCTGTTTCATTCTGCTTTTGTTAAATAATATAGTGCAGAGAGCTGGTGAAGCAGTCTCCTGCCTTCTGTCATTACTGTCTTGTAAATGGTGACCATTTACAAATCTTTATTTCTGATCTCAATTTCAATTCAGTTATCAAAAGAAAGAAATTAAACTCAAAACTTCAAATCATAACAAGTACAAAGAAGACCTAAAATATTTTAGGTACGATTTGTACTGGAAGAGGGACAGAAAATAGTGATGGACATGAGGTCTGAGAGACATGAGCTTCTGTAAAATTCCCTTTCAGAGCAAAAGGGGGAAATGCAAAAGTCATTCTTCAAGCCCAGTGGAGCCTTCTCCCCCACATGAAATTTCAGCAGATTCTGAACATCAAGCACACAGACAGCAAATGATTATTTTATAGGTTTACTCATTAAGTGACGTGTATCTCCACAGCTTGTCAGAGCAATTAGAGTAACAGATAAGACGGCTGAAGACCCCTTGATGTTAAAACAAAAGGTTGGCATGATGCTCAGGGAGCAGCTCTGGAGTGCCTCCCCAGGGACTCTCCAGGAGTGTGCATGGATGCTCAGGATGCACGGTGGGCACAGCTTCCCGGGATAATGCAGCCACAGCAACGTGTGCTTCTGCTCAATTATTACCCTGCAGGTCAGCCTGAACTTAAGCAGAATAATGGCTCAACCTTTCTGCACAAAGTGGCTGTGTCCAGCCTCACTCACCTCACGAGAGCAGGGTAGAAAAAGAATTGGCATTACTGATGGCTCTGGGACACCCTGTGTGGGACAAATATAGTCAAACCTTTGTTTGCTCTAAAAGACTTGCTCTCTGTTTGCATTTGTATTTCATTTCTGCCTGCTCACTTTCAGGCACTGTTCTATTTATATCCACATCTTTTGGGAAGCAGAAAATTGCTTTACTTGGACCTTTCAATCATGATCTTTTCCATATGGGTTGATGCTTGCGATTTTCCAAGAGCAGGTAACTCCTCCTGCAGCAGCCAGAATTTGTGTGTGATGGCATTTTGTTGCAAGGAGAGATCCAAAGGTCTGCTGCAAACAGTGGCCAAGCACAGCCTTCAGTAGTCTCTCCTTTAGTCCTCTGGAACAACTGATTGGCACACTACATTTGCTATATGGGGTGTTCCTAATGAGTCCCATGCTTGCAGATTGTCTGGTTGATGTAGAGCAGAAATTTCTGCACTGTGATCTAAGAATTAGCACTATTTATTTGTACACTGCAGCAGCCTCAGCCCTGGGCTAAATTCAAGGTCCTGCTGTGATAAGGGCCAGGCAAACACACTGTCAGCCTGAGTTGCCCCAAGGATCCTCAGCCGAAGGGGGAAGATGGAGCCAGGGCTGGAGCAAGGCTTGCTGGTGGTCTTGAGAGCACTTGCTGGAGTTCCTCAAAGCTGATTGATCACCCGGTGCTGGCAGACCTCCTCCTTTCCAGCTGGTAAATGTCATTAAAAGACAGCTATAAATACATTAAATACTTTCCTAATATTACTTTTCCATGTGATCTGCTGCTGCTGTTGCTGCAGGGAAGCTGATCAAGAATGTGAGAGGAGGTGATCTCTGCAGCTCTGGGGAGGAGGGGGATGCCCAGCCCAGCCCCACCATTCAGCCCTGATCCTCATGGCACAATAACCTGCAAAGACAGGGAATTAGTGAAGGAACATTTGCCTGTTGGTTACTACTCATTGATCACTCAAGACAAAAAAGCTTGGCTCTGGGTCTTTGCTCAGCAAATTATGTCATTCTTGTTCACAAAAGGGAGAGCTTGCAGTAC
The DNA here is from genome assembly GCF_008360975.1 of Lichenostomus cassidix. Lineage (NCBI taxonomy): Eukaryota > Metazoa > Chordata > Aves > Passeriformes > Meliphagidae > Lichenostomus > Lichenostomus cassidix. The sequence goes on from NC_139494.1 coordinate 14,519,620, forward strand.
GGTTTCTAAATTAAAGCTGGTGTTTCAAAATTAAAAGCAGACAGGGCAGATGTGCCTAGGAGAAATTTATATCCATATCTTTGGGGAATCAGCTAATCTCTCTGCCAGGACTTCAAATCAGCCTTTCCTATGTAGGACTTGATTGCACCACACCTATACAAGCCACACTGAATAACGTGGAATTAAAATGTTACCAGATATTTCCTTAACTTTGCCATGTGAAAAATGAGGGCAAATGTTGATGAAACCCAGAAATTCCAGGGCTCCAACAACATGATTTAACATTACTCAGGATGATTTTACAAAGAAAGAGAGAGTTCAGAGTCCAAGCGATCATCTCAAGCTTAATAGGCAGACATGTAAGATACTAAAAGATTGATTAGAACCATCTGAAAGTGGAACATATAGTATTACTGATAATTCCTGCAGAGATATTGCAAGGCAGACGCACTTGTTTTAGATCCCAGGTACAGTACAGTGACGCTATATTGTTTTACAGTAAAACTTAGCCAGAGAAGGTCAAACAAAAGTCATTCTTCTCCTCCTTTACCCCAAAACAGTTATTTTATGGAAGATGATAAAAATGAGAATCTGCTCTCAGTTTGCGGAGTTCAGAGTGGACTCATTTGCTGTTTCTGTTACATTTTCCCACGTTTTCCCCTTTAAGAATTGCCTAATCCAATTCAGGGTTCATTAGTGAATTGGGATATAAGGATGATAAAAATATTAATAAAATCTGAAACATTCACTAAAATAGGATTTTTTAATAAGGTCAAATATATTTGGAAAATGTTTAACTTTCTATAAATGTCATGTTATATTCTAAGAAAGAAATTACTTTTTCAAAACTTTGCCAAGACCCTTGCCTAGTGATGTGTTATACATTGAAGTGTAGGTGTATAAATAAAAATATAGTAAATAACAGGTAGGTGTGCATTTTATGGCTTCTGATGTTAAACTTCAGCTCCTCTTGCTGCAGGTGACTGCTGGTTGGAAATGGTGAGAGTCTGGAGTGTCTCAGGATTAACCTTCAGTACAGACCTCAGCAGGTCTGATCTGCAACCCCCTGCAGAGGATGAGGCTTTGCCCCTTGTTTTGAGCATATGCTGTGTATGCATCCTATGTTTTAATTTAAAAAAAAAAGTATTTTATTTTTTTAATGTATTTTAAAAATTATTCAGACAGTTTTTAAGGTATCTCTTTAAAAGTTGTGGAGACTTAGCTCTCTGTCAGGGTTGATAGAGGGTGAAGAAAAGCACTAATGCATTTTAAACACATCTGAAAGAGCATATTGTAGCTTCTTTATACAGTAAAAGATATCACAGCTTTAAAGGCAGTTAGCTCAGACCCTTTCTGGGAATCTCTTCTTTCCAATAATATAAAGTTTGGTGAAGTTTCTAACCCTGCCGTTTCATGAGAATTTGAATTGTAAATCTGTTCCTGCTTCGGGAGTCAGACTAAATAATCCAGCCACGGGCCTCCAGCCAGTGTGAGTGCTGGGAGGGAAAATGTTACTGTTAAAAGATGAAAAAAAAAAAAAAAAGAAATTATTTCTCCAGTGGGTTTTTTTATTATTTTTATTTTATTTTTAAATAGAAGCTTTGTGAATCTGCTGATGGATTTGGAAAGCTGGAAGTGGCCCTTGGGGAATGGGTTTTGTGGGCTGCATGCAGGTGAAGAGAGGGGGCTGTGGAGCCCTATGTGCTCCCAGCACCCAAAATCCCACCCTGCCAATGGGATGCTGTGCTGTTGGATGTGCCTCTCTGTCACCTCCATCCCTAGATCTGCACCAGGACCTTTGGCACATGCCAAAAGATCCCCAAGCCCCTGCTCTGCCACAGAGCAAGCAGCTGTAATTGAGCTGCCTGTGCCTGGTGACAGCTTCTGGCAGTACCTGGTGCCCCAGATGGGCTTTTCTTGGCAGGCTGAGGGCTGGCCCTGCTCCTATTTTTTCTGGAGAGGGCAGGTCCCTGTAAACAACCCAGGCTATATGGGAACCCCTGCCATCATCATCTCCAGGGCTTTGGAAGCACAGGGTCCTGCACTGTGCTGGTGCTGGGCTGTGCTCAGAGCAGCCCAGAGGGGTTTGTGCTCTTTGGGATGCTGCCCAGCAGCAGCTCCAGTGTGAGGAGTGCCTGAGCTCCTCACAGCAGATGTCAGGGTGCTGCAGGCACTGTCTGGTGCCAGGGGAAGGCCAGGGGACAAGCAGGATCCCTGCCCTCTGTGGCTGCAGTGGAGACAGCACTGGGATGTGCACATGGCAGGGATCACAGCCTGATCCCACCAGCGAGCCAACCAGCACTTCATTGGTAGCTCAGGAATGGCCACAGTGGTGCCCAAAAATCCTTGAGCCAAGGGGACCTTTAATCCCAGGCAGCAACTGCTCCTCCCCAGATCAATCTGCTGATGTTGCTGAAGTGCATCCCCAGAGCTGCAGCTGGTTTTTGTTTGGTTTTGGTTTGTTTTTGAAGGGCTTTTCATCACCAGGAGAGCTGTCAGTAGGGCTGCTGTGAGCACAGGAGAAGTGCAGTCACCCAGCTCTCCAGCATGAGCTCTGACTGCTCCTGCTGGCAGCCAGACAGGCTTCAGAAGGCACAGCATGCAGACCCCGGGGCACTGTGCCTCCTGTTTCATCCTTCAGCCTAGGAGAGGGGAAGGGAAGCTCCGACTGAGGTCTGATGGGAAGAATGCACATGCCCTTTGAGCAGGCAGTGAAACCTTGCCAAGCCTTGCAGACTGCAGAGGATGTGGGTGCAACACAGACAGTGGAGTTGGGGGAAAACACCATTCCCAAGCCCCAGTGTACCCAACACAGAACTGGGGACAAAATGGAACTGTCATGCCAAACTCAAGGGGCAGTTCGTGTGCTGCTGACTGTGATGTTACAAGTTACCCCATGACCCCTCTGCTTCCACAGCAAGGCTGGCTGGGGCTACCCAGGGCAGCTTATAGGCAGTTCTGAGTTATGTGGTCGTGCCCTCCATCTCTCAGGATTGTCTCCAGAAAGGAGAGTTTGGACAGCAGAAGGGGGATTTTGGGCTACAAGGACTTCTCCAAACTCATAGAACCCCACTGTTTTCCCAGTCGTGTTAGTTGTTTTTGGATAACAATATTATTTGCCATTGGTCTTCTGGGAGTGCCACCAACATCATTAATCAAAACCCCATGCTGCTTACTGGTACTGAAGTATCTGCACTGCATCATCCATCATAAATGCAGCGAAGGGCGTGCTCTGGATGCCTAAAGAGAGCCAGCAATAACATGGTGGGGTGAGGGGAAGGAAAAGGAAAGAGGCTTAATTATCCAGTGGTCTTTGGTCCATCGCTCACATTGGAAACATCTCCACAGCTCTATTTTGGTTGCATCCCCCTTTTAAATCTTTGTAAACAGCAGCTAAGATAGAAGGCTTCAATCCGCCGTGCAGGGTACCCCACTGCTTCTCGAGCTATTATTTTAATAAGGCCTATTTTACAATTAAGGCACCATGGGCTTTAAATTACATATAAAATAAAATGTGGAAATTGAAGCATTAAGCGCGTGGCTGCTGTCGGAGGCTGAGCATTAAGCAGCTGCCTGTTCTTGAATGGGGAGGCAGAAGGGAGAGGATTTGTGTTGTGCACGGAGAGGAACAACAGCCCCTGGCCTCTGGGGAAGGCACTGCCTTGGGTATCGCTCAGGGCTGTGCTTCCCCTCGGATTGGGCTGGGTGGGGACCCCATGGAGGTGTTTTTTCCCTTTCTCCTCCTCCTGCCTGGCACAGCCTCGTAAAGCCTGGCGGTTTGGGTTACGCTCCTTGCTGTTGCCACAGTCCGCTGTGATATGAGGAGCGACTCCAGCTCCAGATGGTTGTAAAGGTTAACGAGGAATTTATGCAGAGCTATATACAAATCAGACTGAATCTTCTGGCTGGGAACAACAAGCCGCCGACATAAATTCGGTTTTCTGAACATATGTAGCTCGGTCACTAAGGGAAACTGGAGAATGGCAAGCTGCTCTGCAGAACATCACCTCTCGCTGTCGCGGCGGAGGGGAAGGAGCAGCACTGCTCGTGGCACAGGAGAGGACCAGGGGCTCTGGGGCTGCTGGAAAACACCTCCTTCACCTGGAGCCTGGGACTCAGCCTCAGGTGTGGGATGGGCAGCGGTCAGGGGACACCTGGCTTGTGTCACCAGGACCAGCGCACAGGTTGGTGTTCCATGTGTGCCACTCACATGGCACAGCCCTGCAGTCAAAGCCATCCTGAGGGGATCTTTCCTCAGGGCAGGATGTGGCCCTTGCATGAGGGGCAAGGATTTGGGTCTTTGGTTCAGAGCAGGAGCTCCAGACTTTTACCTCCTCGCTGGTAAAATGCTCCGGCATCTCCTGTGAGGGAGCAGAAATGCAGGAGCCACTTTCTCCTCCTGTGTGTGCACAGATCCATCAGGAAGGTAACAGCTGGTTCAGCAGAGATAAAATTTTAAAACTTACAGAATTTAAATTTCCAGTGAGCACCTGGGAAATGCTTTGCTAATGGCAAGCAGGCACAGCCTTGCACAGCCATATCCCCTGCCAGCCCTTACAGACTGTATCTGCCCCCCTGTACACACAGTGCAAGGATGTCCCCATGCAGGAGGCTCAGGGAAGCTCCCTCTGCCACCTCTGGAAGTGGCCCAGGTCCCACACATCTCTCCTGGCTGTTCTATTTGTCTTCTTTTCACCAAGTCCATTAGCTCAAGGCATTTGTCTGCCACCCCACTGAACCAAAACCTCCCTTGCTCCTCCCAGAAACAATGGTTGTGATGGCATGGGACTTATGGTTTCATTTACTTGTCTATTTTTTTAAGTTATAAACAGATCAAAACAGGATGCAGCAATGGCAGTTAAAGGGTTTCCATGTTGTCTTGTTGCATTCAGGAGCTGGTAACTTTGGGGACAGGGAATTTAACCTCAGGATTGTGTCATCTCTGCAAGAACAGGGCAAGGACAGACCAGCCTTCTGCTTGGCCTCCCTTGGATCCACCTGCATCATGTAAGAGCTGGCAAACAATCTTCCCACTAAAAAAGAGATGAATACATCTTTGTGCCTTCTCCTATGTAATTGGACATAAACAGTGATACATTGTGTCTCGCAAATTTGGTAGTGTATAATTCTTCATTTTTCTGGGCATTTTTCTGGGCATTTTAATTTAATGTCTGAAGTGCTTTGTTGAATTAATCTCAACTTAAACTTTAAGGATCTCCTGTTTACAGTCCTTCCCCTTGCCTTGCATGCAGCAGAATGGGGCTGTCAGTACTTTCTTGTGGGGTCTTTCTGGGGGTGTTGGGTACTGACTGGCTTGACCAGTGGGTGATGCCTGGAGGCTTTACTGTGACCCATAAGTGATGAAAATGCTCAGTCCAAGGTTGCCTTCCCGATCTGTTTTGCCTCATGCAATAATCTGTACATGCAGGAACCTTCTGAGCCTGTTTTCAAGCCCATATTCCCAACACACTGACCTTCCTCCCTCATCTTTGGGCTTTCCCAGCCCCTCTCCCTGTTCAGGGTTCCTTCCTGCCCTGCAGTCCTATCCAGTTACCCTGGCATGGAGCACCAGTGAGCTCTGTGGGCACACATGGGGCTGACATGATTACAGACCCAGCACTGACCATCAGCTCAGGAAACAATTCCAATCTCTGTGTCTGAGACTCAGAAAAGCCTCCCACGACCACACAAGCTGCTTATTATTGTACAATGCTCTGGGCCACAAACCAGATTCATAAAGAGCCCAGCTCCACCCTGTCTGGGCTCACAAGGCTTTTCTGGCAGCATCTCTGTCGTTTGAAGAGGGGCTGGGGGCAGCCTGGAGAAGGTTCCCTGCTTGCAGAGAGGCACCTCCAGTGGGAGTCTCTTCCCCAGGATGGCTGACCACAGGTAGCTCTTCTTCTGCTTTCTCTGCAGCTTTTCCTCTTGTGCTTCTAAGGGAAACAACAGACTCCATTAAATACCCGACAGCCCTGGCTGCCTCCCCTGGAGCAGTGAGCCCAGGCAGATTTCCAGTGGCCAACATTTCCAAGCATGCTCCAGTTTACCAGGCTTGAAGCTTGTCAACCCAAACAAGACTGAGGCTTTCCTTCTGCAATATTAAAATTAATAAAAAAAAATCATAAATCCTCCTGGCACTGCTGGCTCACACCACTAAGCTATTCCATGCCAGACCTATTGTTAAATTGTAAGCATCAGTTTCAATACTGTAATAAAATACTGCATTTGAAATTTTACTGTTCCCCATTAACCTCTTTTCTCCCTCTCTCCCCCACCTATTACATCATCCCTCTCTCTTCTCCAGCCTGACATTGCTCTGACACAAAACTTGAAACTTCCCCACCTTTCACTTTTCCATTCTTCCCCTCTCTTTCAGAGCCTTTAGCTGTCACTTGTGCAATAGAACAGCTGAGCCAAAGCAATAAAGTGCTGCATACCATCCCTGAACAGCCTGAGCAAGTTTTCAAGACATCCATGCCAAACACCACTGCTTCCCACAGTCACACACATAACACATCTCGTCCCCAGCCTTGATTCTACCCAGTGCATTGACTTAAAACCCAGATTTTTCTCTCTGTGCGTGCGTTGTCAGCCAGTCTGAAAACAAGCCTCTTTCACAACTTCTCCTGCCAAGGGAGTGTTGTTCTTCTTCCTATTTAGTTGTTCTTTCTGCATGAACTGCCAGGTTTTTACTTAGGCACAGGCACCAGACATGTTATTCCCAGGGACACCCTGTTTGAGGATGTCTTGTGGTCCCTCAGGACCTCCTCAAATGGCATCTTCATTGAGCGTCATCTGAACCCATCAGCATGTCATGCATCAGTTCTCTCCATCTACCAGACTTCTTCCTCTTTGAAACCAGTGGAGCTTCCACAGGACCTAGGCCAGTGTCTGTGGGCTGGGATCTCCATGAATTATTTTATTTCACTTGTTCCCTCCTTCTCCCCTCTCATCTAATCTGTGTAATATGAACCACGTGTGAGGATGGGCAGGGGGTAGCACTGCAGCACCGAGCCAAGAGGAGACTTTTCCAGTCCCAGCATGATGATCCAGTTGGCCAAAGGTAGTGGAAACTTTGCCATTGACTTTGCTGGTTGTTGTGTGATGAGTCTCCCGTGCAGTTTCAGCAGCTGAGGAATTTGGGCCAAAGAACAGAAGTGGTCTGTGAGGAACAGCAAGTGACTTTGGTTGATGGCTGAGTGGTGTTTTTGTGTTCGAAGAATTGAGTGAATGCTCACTGTTGGGACCTAACAATCCCCTGGGATTGTCCACCCATATGGATCTTTTCCACCCTTTTCCAATAGAGACAAGAACTGGCTCAGGACAGGGAGCAGTTTGCCTTGGGTGCCCAAGGGTGGGACAGGCTGAGGGTGCCCTGCTGAGGGTGCTGCTGCCCCAGGCTGTCACAGCCTCCTGTCCGCAGTCAGCCTGGCTGCCTTGTCCATCTCACAAAAAAATCACAGCATAACCCCAACCTCAGAATATGCTCTGACACCAGCAACAATGAAGAGCTTGTGAAAGTGCTGAACTCCGTAATTTTCTATTTTGTGGGGGAAAACTGGGTTTTTTATTTTTATTTTTTTTTTAACTCTGCCTCCTCTGATTGGTTCTCTTCCACTTTTGGTGTCAAATAAGAAGAAATTTTTGAAACGGCTGCTATTTGAGTTTTGTTTATCCTGCATAATAATGAGAATTCCTGACTTTTTTCCTTGTGTAAGAGCTGGGAATATTGAAGACTGGCTGTATTGTGAGCTCTCCCCATTCCTGCTTTTTATACACACAGAGAGCCTCACTGATCTGCCAGTGATCTCCAGCCTACCTAGACGGACCGTGCTCTCTAGGGATGTGTCTGCTGCATCCGCCTCAGGCTTTTCCTGAAGAGAGACAACTAATTGGCAAAAATTATGTTGCATTACGTGTGGTGGCTCTGTGATGTGGACTGTCGTGTGAGGCCTCCCAAACGCTGTGAGGGCTTGCAAAGCGTGGAGCCAACGGGGCAGATGTTTGTGCTTTCCATCCTGAGGTGGAGGATTTTAAAGATTTGGGGCTGGTGGTTCCAAGGCTGCTTCACGATTAATTCATGAATGAGCCCAGTATGTGAGCTACACTGCTCACATTAAGGCTGACAACAGACATCCAGGCTTTTCTAATGCCCTAACTGATAAGTTTACTTTTTAGGGGCTCAAGGGCCTTATTTATATTTCAGAGTTTCAGTCCACACGCTGTTTTTATTTTGGGTGGAAAGCAGTGCTTTGACATCCAGGGTGAACTCAGCTACCTGCATGTGTGTGTTTAGCTTGCTTTGCTTTGCTTCCAAACCTCCCCAAGGGTGCAGAGGGGAGAGGGGGAGAAGATGAAGGAGGCGGTGACTATGAGATTAATTACAGATGCTGGGTTAAGTGCAAAAAGCAACAGAGAAGGAGGAAGCAGGGGAATAAAGTCTGACCTCATCCACTCTTTTTTTCCAAAAGAAATTAGCAGGTAGACTGTCACAGGGAGGCTAAGAGTGAGACCCCAGCACAGCTCTGCTGCTTTCAGGAGAAAATGCCAATTCACACGAGCTGAGGTTTAGCCCACAAAGGTTTCATAGCCTGTAAATATAATTTAAGGCAATGGGAGAAGAACCACATGTTGGAGAAAAGGGACAGCTTCCCCCCAAACAAACAAATATTGCAACTAATCTAAAAACAGCAAAAATGGGTTATGTGGCTCCTCAGTTGCTTTGAATGATGTGGCAGGAGGAAATTTTGTGCTCACATGAGGCTTGTCCTATGTCTCTGACCAGTTGTAGCTGAGCAAGGGGACATTTCAGAATTTATTTTCTTTCAGTTGATTCCAACCAGATTGCCCATGCTCTGCTTAATGTGGTGCCTGCTGGAGAAGTGGGACGAATATTCAGTCACATTAAAAATAAACCCAGAAATAGCAGCTTATAAATTTGGATTTTTTTTCTCCTATTATTATTTATGGGTGAATCCTGTCAGAGGCATAAATGCAATATCTTTGTAGGCCGATGCTGGGATTTATATCAAAGGGGTTCCAACATATACTTCATGTACTCAGCTGCAACTATTATAAGCTATTTCATGTACAGCTAGAGACAAATGATCTCTCCCATGTTTGTCTTAACTTATAAAATGTACTTGGGTTGCTTGAATTCACTTCCAAACCTCCTGCTTGGGGGGAGGAGGCAGAAGATTTATACCCCTGTAATATAATCAATTCTAAGCATATCTTTAGACAAATAATTTAGAAATCTGTGCAACAAGAAACACCTCTATTAATTTCAGGATACACCGTTTTATGCATTTTTATGTGCACTGGAAAAAGGGATTAAATTTTATAAAATAAAAGCCCTTACTCTGTTAAGAAAGCAAATTCTAACAAGAACATTTTGAAATAAAATCCCAGAAGGCAGCAATCCCTCCAACAATTAAACTGGGAGAAGGTCCCCTGAGGGCAGACCAACAAAATTTAGTAAAAATAATTGCCGTGCTGGGTCCTTGCTCTATTTTAGCTGAGTATAAGCAGACACACAAAAAAATAACCTACTGAGAACAAGCACATTCCTACATGAAGCAGGCGAACAACAGAGCCATGTAACTACCTGGCCACACCACTCGGCTTTTGCTGGCACGCAACACAGATTTTTATACTTCAGCCAATATAAAATAACAATCAGCCTATTTACAAGGCTCTGCCAAATATTAACCTTATATCCAATTCTCTTCAAACCTTTCAAAGTCTCTAATGTGAACCATGCAAGTTCCTCATTACTTGATCATATTCTGTAACTGCAACGTTATGGGCTAGTTATATTTTTTAAAAGACGGTGTGTTTATGCAAAGATAATGATGCGGTGCATTTTATGCTGAAAAACTCAATAATTAATTAATTTATAATCCCCCTTACTCTTCACCCCCCTCCCTCCAAAAAGGATAAAATAAAAGATTAATTTGCTGGAGAAAACAGGTTCATGTTTGCCCCAAAGACAGAGCACAAAATTACTTTAGCATGTGTACAGTGGTTAAAACAAGTTAGATGTGTGCATGTCCACAGCCAGGTGAGAGCTATTGGAAAAGGGAGCTGGCAATGAAGAAAGCCCAGAGGTAGCTCTTAAAAACTGAAGGTTGCCTCCAAAAAGCAACATTGGGCATGCAAGGAGATATTGGTGGTGACTAATTGTGAGACAAAGGTTTGGATGTGGTGTGGGAAAGGGGCTGAAGGGTGGTGGGAGGAGGAGGAGGCACAGAATGGTCCTTTAGCCTCTCTTCTGTGTCAGACACACATCCCTGGATTTTAAAATAATAATTTCTGCCTTGCTCAGTTCTCTGTCGTGGTGCCTTGGAGCTCTTTAGTGATTCCAGGGGATTGTTAGTGGTGGAGAAGGGAGAGCAGAGCCACGGGAGGCTCTTGCTTGTCCATTGCAGGGCTGGGCACTCAGAGTGACCAGGACAGGGCATGGCCTCGGCTGGTCCCACACTGCTCCAACAGCCCCAGGGCTGCTGCTGGAGCCATCCAGGTGCCCAGACAGCCACCCTGACCCACTCTGGCCATCCTGGGCTGGCTCTGTGCCCTCCCTGCTGCCACAGTCTGAAACCAGCATCCCTCACCATGCACATGGAGTGCTTCTTCCCACCGCTCAGTGAGATCTTTCTAATTTGGCTCCTCTTTTCCCTCTAAACATCTGCAAAGATAATTTTGGTTATAGTCCGTATAGAATGCTAGGCTTCTTATTTTAAAGGGAGACTTTAAGTCTAATTTTTTTTAGACACATTCTTACCAGCACTACTTTTAACAATAGGTTACCAGATCCATCACACAATCTGACTAAAAGCCCGTATTTATTTCCCTAATTTTATAAACATTTAATAGGTCCTTATTAAACACATCAGCCAGCATGATTTAATAACACAATCAGTCTAGAAGTTTAAGAAAATTGAAAACAGGATTTGAATGTAATACAGCCACAATTACCGGAGATTATAGGCAATCATTTCCATATGTCTGCAATGGGGAGCTGCTAATCTCTGTTTGCGTGGAGGTGATTTCCTCTGGAACACTTCCCAGCCTTCAACAGCACTAGTGCTGAACAAATTAGATTTGAAAGTCCCCAATTTTATGACTAAGGTAATATACTCTGTGTATTTAGAGAAACACTGATTTCCTATTTTAACTGGCTTCCAAATGCTGGACAGAGACCTCAGCTTCATTTAGTTTGGCTCTGCTAGGTGTATGGTAAAAGATTTTTCCTTTTTTTTTTTTTTTTTAAGGGTCAGCACATGTATTTTTGGGTGTCTCAGAGACACACAAGTTCCCTCCATCCACAGGAGCAAAAAAGCTAGCATCCAGTGACATCATGGCTGAGGAATGTGCAGCAATTAGCCCTGCAGTACTGCAGGCAGCCTATGGCCAGGGGACAAGCAGCTCCCTCCTGCTAAACTTTAGGAGTCCTAACACCTTATTCCCTGACCTACCGCTTATGAGATCCTGAATAGCGTCACTTGTGTTTTGTGGGAATTCATCTGGTAAACTGGGCTTTTTGTGCACGGCCTTGGCTCGGCTTTGGCAGTTACTGTTGAAAATAGGACTGCTGTTGGGAAAGATTTCCTGTGCGGAGCAGCCAGAGCTGGGCTGCTTTCAATGGGAGCCAGTGGAGATGGGAGAGCTGCAGGGAATTCAGGGATGTGCCAGGAGCTTTGGGGCTGTCAGGAGCCCTGGTGGTGTCCGAGGTGTTTTCAGAATTTATTTTGTCACCTGATTCATGTTTATGAAATGTTAGATTTGCAGCAGAGAACTCCAAGTGAGTCAGACTGAAAGGCAATCCGTGGTACCCAGTAATGAGAGAAGAGCAAAGGAAGGAGTGAGTTCCTTGTGTGCAGCACCCATTTGTCCCTGGATCACTAGTTTCACATCCCTGGTGGACCACAGTGCTGGTGAGAGCCTTGAATGAGCCTTGAGATGGCTCTGCTGAGCAGAAGGGAGGGTGCACAGGCAGCTGAGTGTCTGCTGCTCTTATCTTTTCAGTGCTTATATTTGTGAAGCTCACAGCATTCTTGTGCTGTTACAAGAGCCTTTCTCCGTGGGATTTGGCCCTGCAGACTGAGAATGTCCCTCCTGCATTTCACTAAATCAGAAAGATGATACTTGTGCACTGGCCTAGGAAATGATAAAGTGGATGCTCCTGCTGGAAAGGCTCATTTGTGCCTAGATTATCTTTCTCAGCTGAAGGAGGGAAAAGTGGCCTTTAACAGCCCTAAGCCAGGACTTCAGCACAGGCTTAACTCCATCATTGCTCAGGAAAGCACTCAGGCATGTCCCTGATATAAAACACATGCCTGATTCACCTTGCCTTCATTCAAGGGGCAGAACAACACATGATGTCTGGACACTGACTTGGCTAAAATGTCACATCCTCTTTCAGTCAAGTACATAAAGACTCACCTGAATATGAACCCTAATCTGAAATTTAGGTTTTATTTTACTTTATTAATTATTGTCGTAACAAGAGTTAGGGAACTTGGGCTGAAAATCTGAAAGAGTGAAAGAAAAAAAGTAGTTCTCACACTATTCTTGCTAAAAAACCCACAACAAAACAAAAGACCCCCCTAAAAAAAGATCCAGAATAAAAAAACACATAGTTTGGAAATGCATGTAGATCAGGAGCTGGGTTGTGGCAATTGTGAGCAAACTTTTAAGGTGACCAGAGCTTAGCACTTTTCATCTGCAGCAACACTTGGGAAGTCACCAAAGGGAATTTTGCTACCTGTTGTCCCAATATTATTGTAATGGAAGTAATGAATTCCAAGGTATCAGGGTGAAATATGACATAAAACTTGCCATAGTCCAACTTTGCACATAACAGCTGACCCAGACTGAAATTCTATATAATGAATTAAACAGTGACAGGGTTAAGTAGATAAAGATATTAGGTGTGTCCTCATTTCCAGATAGCTCAGAACAAACCTGAGCACATACCACCGTATCCATTTGCAAAGTTTGCTTCTGTAATCTGCCTCCATCCTGGTTAGACCGAAAGGAAAAGAACACATTGGCTCTTGTAATAAAATAAATGTACAATCCCTGCACATTACTGCCTTTGTAGTTGCTTTTACCCTGAAAAAGCCCAGCTCTAGTGCACAGTATATTTTTCATCATAAACTTGCTGGTGTATGCATTCCAGATGGCGTGAAGAAGGGGTTCAGGAATTCTAGTGGCAACCGCTAGTATTACCAAAATAAAGGTAGGGCCCAGTTTTATGATGAACCTTGATCTTAAGGAGTTTATAACTAGACTGGCTCCAAGTTATACTTGGAATACATGGATACATTTATTACATCAGTGGATTCCTTCACCCGCTTTAAAAAAAATCTGCCTTTTTTTTTTCTTTTTTTTCTTTTTTTTTCTTTTTTTTCTTTTTTTTCTTTTTTTTCTTTTGAGCGAAGAGGTTGCTTGCAGTTTTCAGATGTTTCATGGCCTTAATTGCATGTAAAAAAAAAGAGTTGATTAAAAGGCAGTTGGCAAGACAGCAACCCCCCGGATATTGTAATAATTTTCCACTTGGAAACAAAACATTCTCCCACATTCCAGCTATCTAGGTTGATTAACTTTGCAAAGCATTATGGTGTACAACAGTGCTAACTCATTTTTTGGTGTACTTTTGATATGAAATATAGCCTTTTCCTTAAAATGGTCCATTAATAATTATTTGCATCGATACACAAAAATATGGCAATTAAGGATGCTGGAGTGGTCTATTAAGTTCAGCTTTTATGGGAGGAGTTTTTTCCTTCATTTTGTTTTTAAGTTCTTGCCAACAAGAAATATGAGCTCAACCAAAATAGGTTTTAGGAAGAGGGAGGTGATAGACCCCCGTTCAGGAAAGGCTTTCAGCACATGCTTATGTTCCAGTGCTTTCACTGGGGTTTAAGCACATTCTTAATTTATTTGTGAACAGAGCTGGGTTTTTTATGGGCAAATCTTTACAGTGGACAATTTTTTATGATAACGTGTTCGAGGCTGCAGTCTTGTAAACTGGAATAAGGGTGGCACAGTGTGAGGCAGGAACCAAAGCAGGAAACAGAAACCAGGGACACCAGGCTGGGCAGGCTGGAGAGCAGCGTGGGGATGGAAAATCCACATGGAGTGAAACCTGGGGTGCAGCAGGGAATGATGACCACTGTGGGCACAGATCCTCTGTGGCACACAGACACTGAAGGCAGCAGGAATTTCCTACAATTTTGCCAAAGAAATTCTGGTACAGATTATCCATAATTCAGAGGGAGCTCACCTCTCCTGAAGGTGGTCGTGTCCCCTTTCTGAGGTGCATTTTGGTTACAAGTTGCTCCAGGAGATGCTGTTCTCTTTTCCATGAGGAAGGAGAGCCCAGGTGATTGCTCCAGCTGCATGAATCCCATCCCAGCTCTCTGACTTCATAGCTCTTTTCCATTTTTGTGAAATCAGGAATCCATCAAAAATGGTTTTTTACTCCTCCAGGGTAAGGAATGGCCTTGTTTAGGAAATTATTTTTTGTCAAATAGTTGAGTTCACTACCTTGGGACAATCTCCTGACATACCCATGCTACTGAGCATGAAGAAACCAGAAGAAGGTTTGTCTGTCCATAATCCTTTCTTGATTTCTGATTTGTCTTCTGGGCCATGGCTAAAACATCCAAGCACATCTTGGAGTAAGACACAAGTGAGTGAGTTAAACATGAGGCAGTAAATATCCTGGCTTGTGTTATTTTTCTGCTCTTTGAACTCTAGAAGCAGTTATTTGTCATTTATTTGATATCCCTTGACAATAAACATGATGTCTGTGTAGAACTAGCTTCTGATAAGCTCTCCAATAAGGTCAAGATGTGCAAACGAATGAAAGCAACAATAATATAGATGTTAACCACTGCATCCCCCTTTTTTCATAACTTTCTAGTTTGTGCACTACTGTATTTTTGTTGGCAGCATGTGGTACTATTGCTTCTGCAATAATTCGTCTCCATGCACAGCAAACAGAAAGGATTTCAGGCATTTTATTTCCTTGTCAGCTTTGATAAATGCAAACTGATTTACCTAAAAGAGCAAAATATCAGGACCAAATTTTTCAAAGCTTTTTTTTTCTTTCTTTCTTTTTTTTTTTTTTTATCATTCAGAAAGCAAACTGTACTTCCGTAAGCAGACAAACAAAACCAGTTTTTTTCTGCATAACTTAGAGGCTCGTTCCCTTTGATTCCTGCAAGTGATGTCATGGAGCTCAGCTGCTGGGTTTCTCCATGATTTCCCCTACTCATGTTTCACCCAGTCATTTCAGGCCCTAATGGAATTACTTTGAGCGAAACCTGTTTTTTCATGGTTCACCTCCCGCATCAGCTGATGCCAGGAACTCTTCTCCGGGATGCAGGGAGGGGAGGTACAGGCAATTAAGGGGATTTTAAAGAATGTTTTACGGTTTTGTTTGTAATCAACCCTGATGCAGATCAGCACGCTGTGGGCATGAGAGGCTGTGAGGAATAGAGGCACAAATTTCATATTGTCTAGTTTTCATATGCTTGACTTCTCAGTGGAGTCCTTTGACTCTCCAGTTCGTTCCTGGGGAGAGTTTAGCCCATCCTGTTGATATTTGGTGAAATGGAGAGAATTTGATAACCACTTTTGACCAGTTTTACTGGGTGTTCTTTGCTAAAAAAGAGCACTTGTATTTTGCTAACAAAAAGTTCTTGATTCCTCCCACCCCTCTGCACCTCAGTGCAGCACCTTTGCCTACTCATGCAGGGATTTTTCATCTGCTATATGTTTGGTTTTTTTTTTTTAATTGGTGATGTAGCTATTATCCCTCCACATCACCACCTAAATGGGACAGAATTCTTTGGATTAGAGAAAAAAACTGTTCAGTGCCCTCTTTGAGTGTCTCAACTCCACACATGTCTCCTCCCAGGAGACTGACCAAAGCACAAGTGCAGAGTTGTCTGACCCAGAGCAGGGCAGGTGGTAAATAACAGGAATATCTGCCAGGTAGCAGATAACCAGGTTAGGGACCTGCAAAGCTGTTTTAGACACAGTGTTTCAGAGCTTGAGACATAATTCGTGGAAAAATTAGGCTTTTCTGAAAGATGTAAGCTCTGTGTGTTTTCTCATGAAGTAACTGCATGAAAATACTTACATTAAACTCTTCCTAGATGTCCCTCATGTCCAGCTGCAGCTGATCTGGAGTGTGAATTCTCTGGACTTCTAAGAGCTTGAATTTGTAACACCTGTGGTGTCTGCATGGAGTCATTTTAGATGGAATATCCAATCCTGTAGGAGTGCATGTGTTGGTATAAATATATATGCAAAAGTATCTTTGCTGTTTTCTTTGCCGTAGAGTCTTCTTAGGCTTTTTAATATCAGTTTTATTCTTCCCCTGCTGCTGAGATGTTTCTATTTTGCCATTCCTTGTATTCCCATATTGCTTGGAGGTGTCAGTGAAGATTGGACATGCCAAAGTGGGGAGACAAAGCACAGAAAGGGAAGCACTTGCATGGGGAGGGTCAGTGAGAAGGGAAGAAGTAGAGAAAAACACTCATCTCTCCATTTTTTTTTTTTTTTACCTAAGGTAAATACAGGGGTTTTTACCTTTATTAAGGGCATAGGTATGTTGTGGTTCCTGCAAAGTCAGGAGGGAGATTGGCAGCTCCAGAGTGACTCCATCCAAGAATTTGGTGATGAAATTGGAATAATTTGAATTAGAGATGTATCTCTTTCTCCTGATTAGCAGCCATGGTGATTGACCTATGGAGCCCAACCTGTCTTCCACCATCCCTAACTCAGTCCTTTCAGCCTGATGCCTTTCCCATTTATTGTGGGGCCTCTGCCTTTCTTTCCAAAAAAAAAAAAAAAAAAAAAAAAAAAAAAAAAAAAAAAAAAGAAAAGGTTAAAAAAATTACTATTAGAAAAAGATGGAGCATGAAGAATTCCAGCCTGAGAGGGGAATGTAAGTGAATTAATCTCTCCTGGTGAGGAGGAAATTATTTTTGTTACTAGCAAAGGTTGTTTTTTCATTGGTATTTTTCTCTCAAAGCTTTCAGGCATCCATCAAAACCCAACAGCCTAATTTCTGTAGATACAATGTTTCACTTTTTAGTTGCCAAATAACCTCATATATTTAATTTTCCAGATTTTTTAGATGCTTTCAGTAAGTTGTCACAAGAGACCCTCCCTGGATAAATTTCCTCTTCCAAGAAAGCCACTTTAAAAAAAAAAAAAAAGGATCAGAACAAAGATGATTCAAGCAGTTTTGTCCTACCCAGAGACAATGCTGCAGCAAAGCCTCGACTGCCTTTTATTAAACTCAGCCAGGATCTTTCTGGCTCTTTTCATGTGCCGAGGGTGGGGACATTGATCTGCTGCAGCTCAGTCTGTCCCACCAAACTCAGTGTTTTTCAGCTGTGCCTGTCCTCTGCTCCCCCTTCCCTTTTTTGTTAAATGGAAGTTGGCGTAAGAGCAGAGAGGAGCCTGCCAGGAGGGTGTCAGAGTCAGCAATGATCACAATCAGACACTGCAATCGGCTTTACCAACTCCTAGGAAGAAATAACCATCTGTTTCAGTGGTTACAGGGGGGAGAAAAAGGAAAAAAAAACAAAAGGACAGAGCCACATCCAGGGTTTTGCATCGCAAACAGTGCTTAGTGCCTGTCAGGAAACCCTGAGATGGGCTTTAATAGTGGTGGTGCAATTCTGGACCTTTTGCACCAGAGGCAAATATCCAGAGCTCACCTAATGTGCAGTAAATCAGGTGTGGTGCAGATGACACTTTAAGTAGTTGCATTTCCTTGCTGGGACCCGAGTTGGGTGGTAGCCTGGGACATAGAAGGAGTAGCCTTAGCCCATCTGTCTAGTGGATTTCCACCTTTTTTCTTTGTGCTCCAAAATACACTGAGAGAAGCCTGTTGCTGTGGCTGGGAGCTGCTTGGGGAAGGTGGGGTCCTGCTGTCCCCCCTTTTCTGTGCCCCATCCTGCTCAGGTGGCTCCACGTTGGCCTCCCTGTGCCATGTCCTCCAAGCCCAGCAAATATTCCAGGCCCCAGAGTGCTACTGTGCATGCAACAAAGGCAAAATTCATTTATTCACTCAGGCAGGTGATGGATAGTCTGTCAATGTTTATACAGTAGACACCAGCCTAATTTTCAGGTATTAGTTGATTAACACTTGAGTCATAGTGTGTGTCCTGTGTCCAGTAATGTGGAACATCAAATGTGTGAAAAAGATTAATAGTGTGCACAGATGTTACTCAGAGGATCAATTTGTCTGGGGTTTGAAGAGGTGGTACCCTGCAGATCAATAGGAAAGGAGAAAATTAGAGTAATATGTTGATAGAAATCCCAGCCGAGTCTATGCATGGCTGGGTTATCTGCTCCAAATACTTTGCTTCTCGTAAAGGCTTTCAAAGGCTGCAACAAAACGTTAAGCACTTTCTCCTGTAAATTTTTTGTTGTTTCTTGCAGACCTACAGCTTCCCCAAACGGCAAGCCCTGAGCAAGGGACACAAAGCAGCCCTTGTGCATGGGGCTGAGCAGCCCAGGAGAACTTTTCCCTGGCATTTTGTGAGGAGAACGCTTCCCTACATTATAAATAGCAGCAGGGAGGAGGGCAAGAGAAATAAATGTTGCTCTGTAAATAAGGGAGCCCAAGCTGGACAGTGGAAGGGCTCTCTCCAGATGAGCTCAGCCTCTCCTAAGTTTGAAAGGAGAAGTGTTTTGGTACCTCTTTTCCGTGCTGTTTCCAAGCACTGCCCATGGCAGCAGAGGATGGGGAAGGCAGGTTTGGGTACTCACACCCCACAGAGGTTACTATGCTGCCAGTGGCTCCCCATCCCCAGCCTTGCCTGTGCAGAGAGGTTGTAAAGCACCAAATGCCCTCAGACCAACCTGTGCAGAGCTTTTTTCTGCGCTGGCAGAACGATGTGTCTTGAATTCAATGCCTGTTTTCCCTAGCAAAGCTCTCCCAGCCCTTCCCTCTGTGCAGCAGAGGGTCCTGAGCTGTGTCCAGCCCCATTTCCCACCACTGCTGCATGGCCTCTGCCAGCAGAGTGCACTTTGAAGTCTGAAAGGAAGGAGAAATGGTCAGAAATGGCTCAGAGTGGGTGATGCTGTGGTTATCCCATGGGAGCAGTGGGGCTGAACCCCTCCTGTGGGACAGCAGCTGAGCAGGAGCAGCCAGAGCACAGCCAACACTGCCAAGGGACACCCCAGAGGTTCTGTTTATCTGTGCTGTTCAGAAATGGTTCCTTGCCACTGAGACAGAAAGCAGCTTTGGACAGAAATTTCAGTGTATGATGGGAATGTCAGCAGTGTTATGCTCTTTCATATTTTTTTTTAAAGCCTGGCTTTCTGCAAAGTGACATATTTACATGCTTGCTTTGTAACATTGGCATGGGATTTATGAAATCGCCTTAAAATTAATGTCTATTCCTAACAAATTTAAATTAAAAATGACCATACCCACATGAGGAATAGGATAGGAAATTTAATTTAAGGGAAAGCTGGGAATGTGTATATTTCTGTTGCATATATTTCAGTCTCTTTCTGTTGCAACCTAATAACATGTGTGAATGAGTGCCTGGTCCTTCCACCACAACCCATGGAGGGTTGGACTTATATAGGAAGTTGCTTTGAGAAATTAGCAGGGGAGCTGCAAAATTAAGAATTCCCTTTAGCTGCAGATTTTTTGCAGGGATCCAAATTCATCTGCCCAGGGCCCTAATGCACCAAACAGGGGTAAGGAGGGAGAAGAAGGGGCTGCAAACCCCAGGAGAACAGGCTTGACAACAGGCAGGACATCCATGCCTTTTTCCTTACCTCTGCCTGGTCCAAGTTCTTAATTACACTCTGTGTAATTAAGAACCCTTCATACACTTTAAGAAACAGCTGAGGATTGGCATAAACTGCTCTGGACCACCATAAAACCAGTATATTCTCATTTTGTCAGCACAGGCAGTAGCAGCTGAGCCTACATGCCCCAGACCAAAGTCCAGAAGCCAGGCTTGGCGATTTGTTTCCTGCACAATATATTTATATAGACAGCTAACCCGTCGCTGGTCTGCTGGCAGTTTTGCATTTTCCTTGTAAACTGTTCTTATAAGCTACAACACATCTGGGCATTCTTAATTCTGCCTCTCACTTCATTACCTTTCATAGGAGACTCTGGATTTACAGCAAAAGAATCAATAGTTTGAAAGTTTTAAAAAGTGCAATATTAAAAATTTAAAAGAAAGCAGGAAATCATAGTCTCCATTCAGAGGAGGAAAAAAAAAAAAAAGCCAAACCAAACAACCTAGCACAAAAACTTTTTCTTTAGGTAAAGATTGGGGCTCACAATTAGTGATCTTCATACAGAGCAGTTTGGGATTTCTTCTAAAATCTGTGTTGTGAGCACGCTTGGCTTCTGGAATCCACATTAAAAATATTCAAAGGGTTTAGACACAGAGTGGTTTGTTGGCAGCATTTATGCAAAGTGGACTCCAGCAAACAATCTGTTGGTGTTTACAGGACTGGAATGAGGGGTTTGGGGAGCTGAGGCTCTGTGGGCAAATCCTGCTGCCCAAAAGGATTGACTCCAGCAGAGGATCCATCCCCTTTTGCTCTCCCTTGAGCAGATGTAATTGAAATCAGATCCCTGAGCTGCACTAGGATTCCTCTGGCAGAGCTGGGCTTGGCATTGTTTTCTTTACCATTTTTCCTATTACTGTTAGTACCAATCACCAGAACAAGGCAGCGAGGAACAGGAGAGAAAAGCAACATGCTGTGAAATTGTTGAAATAATTCAAAGGTTTCCACAGGAAACATCATCTCCAAGTGGTTGAATGCAGCCTCCCAGATATAAATATAGTGCAGGGAAAGAGAGGGAGGGGGTGAAAAGGGAAGGGGGAGAGAGATTTAGTGATATTAAGAGGCTAAAGCAATGGGAGTGATTTGTGAATTATACAAGCAGTAGTGCCTTGAGGAGCAGAGGAGAGGGAAGCAGAAAGAAGATGTCTCAACAGGAGACAGCCAAGGTCTGTGCTCTGCAGCACCCTCCTTGCTTTGTTTTAGGGCCATCGTTACACTCATTCTGGTTTTCTCTTGCAAAGATGGAAGTTTGAAATATAAAAGTTGATTACAGAATGAACCCATGCTCAGTTCACAGAGGATCCCTCAGCACGTGCTGAGAGCAGCATCAATAACATCCATGTATTTATTGATCAATACCTCTCAATCGTTCAAGGAAACATTTTGGTTTTTAGCAGATGGCATCCTTTCAGTGCAATCCATTCAATCTGATGGTAGCTGTACCATTTTACTATCTACAGCACTAAAATATGCTATGTTTTAATATTTTAAAATGAAAAAGTCAATACAATTATTTTAAGGAACAAAGCCAACTTATTTTCTAAGCCTGGTTAAGTAGTTTAAGTTTCCAAATTAATGTTTTCGTTCCTAGACGTAATATATTTGATTTGCAAAAGGGTACATTTTGGAAATGGTTAAATAATTCTGCATTAAAACTGGTTTTAATGAAAAAATGAGTATTCAGTTAATCAGAATTTCCCAGAAGCAGTAGTTATGCTTTTGGGAGGAAATTTTGGGTTGTTAGAAGAAATGGAACAGCTTTCTGGTTTTCAAACCGTAATTTTGGAGTTTTTTTAATTTGGTTGAGCAAGAAAGAGAAATTCTGCACAGAAACATTTTAATGAAGAGTCCTTTTTATTTCCTTACGGCTGCAATTCTGTAATGAGAGGGAGGAGACCTTTCTGCACTCAGTGCTTCTGAGCAGCCAAGAAATCCCCATGCCATCCATGGGAGCAGCTTACACTTTGGCAATTAGCATTTGATGGTAAACAGCCAAGTTTAAAGCATTTGCCTGAGGAAGTTGCCTTGCAAGAGCAGAAAACTCATCTCTCCTCCTGTCTTCAGGAGCCCAAAAATTCCTGGGAGCTCCCAGTGGCTCTTTGTCTGTAAACAAACTTCAGCTCAGCCTCCCCTCCATCTCTCTAATCCTTTGCATGAAATCATTACCAGCTACTTGCAGTGAACTTGCCATTCTTCAGCTCACAATTGTTGTTGTCAGCTTCACATAACAGTTCATCCCTTTGCTGCTTAATCAGAGGCATTAGATTTCAGGTATTCATTGAAATGGAGAAGGGTTTTGAGGTTTCCAAATATTTCTTTTAATGAATCTTGTGATATTTTTAACTAGGAGGTCAGAAATACATATTTTCTTCTTTTCTAAATGTTAATAAAATACAGAAAAAGAAAGAAGGGGTGGGGGAAGCAACTTTCCGATGACTTTAGTCTGGTGACTGGTTGTCCTTTGTGCATCTGTTCAAGTATTTTGTGGTTTGCATTTACGTCTGTATTTGCCCAATTTACAGCTCAAAAAAAAATCAATAGTAATGTTATATTTTCATGAAACCAGCATTTTTTAACTGAGATCTCATGAGTAAATTAAATTACATCCAAGCTGGATTACATCCAAGTTGGATTGCAGTTGCAGGCCCTGGTCCATCACATGCTTATGCACATGAGTATTCCCACTTAGCTTATGCCTTGGGCTAGGACTTGACAGACCTGGAACCTTGTTCTAGGTTTGCTATAGCTTCCCTCTCCCCAAGCCCCTTATTTGCTCTGAACCTCAGTTTCTACTATTTATGAAAAAGAAAAAAACAACTAAGAGAAAAGATGGGCTAAAATTGACAGCTGATTTGATTTTGCATATATTTTTCTTATGTATTTCTGATATATCCCTTTCTCTGGTCTTACATGAGCTATTAAATCATAAAATATATGGTAAAACAGGCCTAGTTTTCTATGCTTGTCCCAGACTCTCCTGAAAACTAGTTAGCCTGTGACAGCAAAGCTCCTATTGAGGATTCACTGCTTTTCCTCTTGTTTTTTGATACCCTGTTGTTCCCACATCCTCCTGCTCCTGGCACAGGCAGACAAATTAAAGTAAGCAAGAGCGTGGCTAAATTCTTCCATGCAGGGATTCTCTCTTTTCTGTCTGTACTTCTTTAGGGCTGACAGAGCAGAGGTGCCATATCACAAACAAGTACTGATAATAGGAAATAAATTCCAATACAAAGCTTCAGAGAGGGAAATGTTCTGTCAAAAAGGAGAAGCACTGGAGCAGGCAGACAGAAAAGCTGTGGTGTAGTGTGAACAGAATTGCCCATGTGCTTGAAAGGTGATCTTTGCTGTAGGCAGTTCTCTAGGCTACGACATAAGGTAGTACATGAATTAAAAGAGGAACCTAAGCCTTGGAGACATTAAATGTGACTTAATGTGTTATTGCATGTCAGCCAAGCTGCTGTGGCTGCTGGGGTGTCAGCTCAGCTCAACACCTTCCACACCTTCCACACCTTGAGCTGTCCTGAGAGCTCAGGCAGTGACGGTTGCTGCAGCTCAGCTGAGGCACCACAGTTTGCTCTGACACAGGATTTTGGGTTTGTTCCTGAAACCCTTTAGAACTGGGAAGGTCTCAGAAGTAGCTTGAGGGAAAATGGGGAGAAGGAGGATGTTAATCCATGTTTGTTTGCAGGAAAATGAAATAACAGCTTGTCAAGCCATCCTTTAAAAAATATATTGATGAAGGGATTGGCTAATGAAAGATGGAAATTTCTTGAGAATGTTGGTGGAGGGGATAGCATCAGGGAGAGTGTGAGAAGGGTTCCTGCTGCAATGGGCTCTGCAGGCAGAGTAGTAAAAATCCAAATCCCTCAAGAGTTCACAGTCAGCAGTGACTACCCAGCCCAAGGGCCTGGAAAGTAGGAATGAAGCACATGGATTAACCCTTCACTGGTGTGGAGACCAGCCCAGTGCATGGCATGCACCAAATTCCTTTTGAATGTTCATTAAGGTTAATGAGCTCCTTTGCAGTTTGCAATTTTTATTGTGGGTGTTTGGTGGTGCAGCAAACTCTGATGGCTTTGCCCCAAAGTGGAATTGAAGTTCATCCCGTCAAGTGCCAGGATATGGCAAACAAATGAACAAATAAATAAATTGAAAGCAGAGACAATGAAATTAATTTGTCTATTCTCCCCAAAGGTCTTATAGTATTGCTATCAATGAGACTCAGCTGGGGGAGGTCATACAGCTTATCAGATATTGAACATCAAGTATACTAAAGTATATGCTTATAATCCTCACCATACCATTAGACTTATATGTATATAAAATAACTTCTTTTCTCTATAAAGCCTACATATCTGATGGATCTTTTTCAGTGCATTACATTTCTCTTCCTCCTCACCCAACATCAATGGCTGCAGGACACAGACCTCCTTCCCAATCAATGTATGCACGTCCCCTCCTTCAAAAAAAACCATTATCCTATGGTGTTTAGGTGAAAAAGCGCACGATAGGATCTTAGAGTGGCTGTGGCACAAAAAGATCCACTGTGATTTATGCGAGGTGCATTGGGAGCTGTCTGATGTGAAGTCAGCAGATGAAGGGCAATGAATAATTCAGCACTGGGATCCGTCACATCATCTCTCTTCCCGCGTTATTGCTGTTTTTACGTAATTGCAAAGTGAAAAATAAATTGATGTCATAAAGAAAGCTGCATCATTTGTCTGGGGATACACACCAGAATTAGAGGTGCTTTGTGAGCCCTGCACGATGTTACGGCGTGCAAAATTAAAAATGTGCCTTTGTGAGCACCTTCTCTAGGGTTAGGTGGGTGATCCATGACAGCTTTTACGTTGGTATTAGTGGCCTGCACTGATGGAGAATGATGTCTCCAAATTGCTCCCTTCAAGCACTCCAGGGCCATTGCCCTTGCTCTGTGCTTCCCCAGCAAGGCTCTAATGCGGAGCTGGAATTGCATCACAGGGGAAATTCTGTTTGCCAAGCTGCAGACAGAAATAAAGCCAGGGGGAAAGGGTCACCTGCCTCAGGGGAGGTTGGGGAGGAGATGTTGTGCACAGTGCTGTGCTCTTTTACTCTGTGCACCCAAAATAAAGAGCCCAACAAACAGATAGGGTTTGGTCAGTGGGCTCAGTGATTCTGTGCAACACAGAAACTCAGCTGGCTGGGTATGGAAACATACAGACACCTTGTGCTTTCAGTGTCCTGAATTTGACAGGAATTGAGCTGAAGAGAGCCAGTTCAAGGGGTGCTTTCCTTGCCTCTAGACTGGGATGACATTTCGTACTGACTCACAAGGTTTAGGTTATACAAAAACCTGGAAATCCCCAAAATTCTTGCATTTAAGGCTGGGAGTTTGAGGGTTGCCCCTTTCAGAAGTAAGTCTGAAAAGCAGAATATGGACCAGTAGCAAAGAGATTGGAGCAGGAGCTGGGAAAATTTCTGGCTTATTTGTTCCCCTTTTATGGTGGACTGCATTATCCATCCCTGTGTTTAAGTGTGGCTCATGCTCTGTGCCCTTCTTGCTGTTATTATTTCATGAATGGAAAGAAAAAAAAAAAAAGAACTTCACTATATCTCTGCTTTTAAACCTGAATTGTACCAAAATATGTCCTAACCAGCTCCAGCTTCTGATTCCCCAGTCTCCCTTACAAAGCACAGCCCCTCCTCTGCTCTTGACTTTGTCCTTGCTTCACGTCAGCGAGGCTGATGTGAGCAAATGCTATTTCTTAGGAAAGTTCTGACTCAACAATGTAAGCTTTTCAAAGGAGAATGAATGCAATCTGTGAACTGAATTGGCAATGCAGGCAGATTAGAAGAAATGCTATGCAATACCCAGATCATGCCATTTTAATATCTAAAGATGATTGCTTTTAGGAAGGAGACAATAGGTTTAGCATAGAGGTGACAAAACATATTCTTTTTGCTTTTCCTCTTGGTAAACAAACTTCTTTCAGAAATGAAATGAAGCTGTATTATGCAACAGTGATGGAAAGGGGAAGACGTGGCATGGGGGTTGCATCCCAGCTGCTAAGATAATAGGTGTTTATCAGTGGGAACCAGTGACTGCAGAGACCTTCTCATAGCTTTTGTCTTGCAAGGGTTTCATATTCTTTGAGTTGGGTTGTCAAAACTGAAGGGTTATGGGATTTTTTTTTTTCATTTGTATTACTTGGTTTTCTCAAAGTCCAGGTCAGCTGGAATAGCTTTCAGTTTTAGGGTCAAGCATCCCTAAAAAGCAGTGTTTAAAGGGTGGCTGGTGAGTGGGAAGAGAAGGAGAGGAATGCTGAAAGGGAAAAGGAAAATTTGCCAGGCTCTCAGTGACATGGTGAAGTTTGGCAGAGATGCAGCAAGGTTGAGCTTTGAATTTTGTCCCACTATGATATAACAAATTGCAGGTCCAAGGCAGAAATCACTGCAGTGGAAAATAACAGGAATTAATTCCCTCACTTGAGCAAAAGATTGGTTTTTTGTCCAGAACTCCTGCAAATTTACTGAAAATTGAAACCAAAACTCACCCATATGAGCAACCCTACAATACCTTTCCATGGAAATAGAGAAGTGGCAAAGCTCTGAAGTAAGAAAAGTTTGTAGCTAGATTCCAAAGGCACTTTTAAAAAAAAGTAATGCTAAAAAAAGTAGTAAAAAAACCCACCTACCGGAAAGTGTCCTCTATAATCTCTTTTTAGAAAAAAATGCTTTACCTTCTTGAAAATAAAATCACAAGCAAATAACAACCTCCTCCTGCTCGCCCCCATACCAGCAATCTTGAATATTTCAGGGACTGTAAATAATGAGGACTCGGTTATCTTCATGGAGACAATGATGTTGTTCTTGAAAACACTTAACTGGGGTCTTGGTTTTAAGGAGAAATATTCCTCAGTGCATTATTGCTGTGAATTGTAAGTGCTGAGTTTCCGAGTATTTCCAAGCACATGGCTCACATTAAAGTGTAGGGCTTTCTTCTAATTTCTCATCCATTAATGGATGAACTCTACTGGGGTTTTGAATGCAAAGACATCAGAAAAATACGTGGATAATTTGTTTTAGTTTATAAGCAAAGTTTTCCTGAAGTCACTTGCATGTGTTTTCTAGCAGCTGGTCAGACAAAAAGTAAACCAGAGCTGCCACCTGAATTCTGTTTTATTGTGTGTGCATTTCACACTAAGGAACTATGTAACCTAACATAGGATGTAGGTGAAAATGCTCTAATCCAAACCATAGTAGATGTTGTGTTCCTGTTTCTGATGCCCAATTTCTAGCAGTTCCATTAAAAGTTTTGTAGACACTTTCCTGATGTGGATAATAAGATTATCTCAAGTACAAATTACCTGGACTGTGCTCTTGGGGATAGTGGAAAAAACTTACTTCTGTCTGATGCTAGAGTTGTTTTGCACAAAATATCGTGGGGAATGACACCCACAACAATTCAGCAGTTGTGTTCTTGCAAGTTTAATTTGGAAAGCAATCATATGTTTCCTATAAAGCCTGTTATAGCTGTTTGGGGAGGGGCTGGGGAAGGGGTCGTGTTTGTTTTTTTGCCTGGATTAGTTCCTGAGAAACTCTTCCCATTTGGACAAATAAGTGCAGCAAAGAGTTGTTGCAAACAGAACCCCAGTGAGCTTACCTGGCTGCTGGTTCCAGTTTGGCAGGAGACCCAGGCATAAGTAAATGCAATTGCTGACATTCAGAAAAATCTACCAGGACCAGCCATCCCTAAACTGGAGATGCAGGAGCATATTCTTTCTACTCTGATGACATCTGAGTGAAACAACAGGAGGTTGGAGCAGATTTAACCTGTGACTTTATTGCTTCTGTTGCTGTTGTATTACAGCATCACCACAAATTCTGCAGCCCACGTTGCAGCTTTGAGGCCCCAGCCTCAGTCTCCATGTGCAGCATTTTCATTGATCCTTTTCTAGACAAGGAGCTTGTTTTGCTGCTGGGATTATAATCTCCTTTAAGAGGGTGATCAGCACAACCCATGTTTTTTCCTCCAGCGCAAAAATATACATTAATTAAAAATGTTTCTAGGCAGCTGGCACTGGTGTGTGAGACTAAAGGGAGTTCAGAACTTCTGTGGAGAGGAAAGGGAAACCTAGTGACAGAAGAGTTTGTAGTTTTAAGTTAACCTGAGTGCTGCAAGGTTTTGGGTTTTTGGTTCACGTTGCTAGTAAGTACCATTTAGAATATGACTATTTAGAGCAAATTCTCTTCCAAGAAAACACACAGCAAACAAAACTGTAGCATTTAGTTCAAACCTGCAATGTGGTATACTAATTAGTCTGTAAAAATTA
Source organism: Lichenostomus cassidix (assembly GCF_008360975.1). Classification (NCBI taxonomy): domain Eukaryota; kingdom Metazoa; phylum Chordata; class Aves; order Passeriformes; family Meliphagidae; genus Lichenostomus; species Lichenostomus cassidix. The sequence continues at coordinate 14,547,789 of NC_139494.1, forward strand.
ATTAGTCTAAGGAAAAATAACATACTCTGGACCAAATTCTTTGGTGACTTCAATGGGAGGAGTGCCTGTATTCCTGAGGGTGGTGTTTAGATTGCCCTTTGATCATCACTTCTGGAACTCAAGTGCCAAACTGTATTAAAAATTCATTCTTCGAGCCCATTTTTAAAATACAGCCAGCCATTCCCAGAGGCTGATGCATCCAGCCTGTGGCTGGGGGAAGGATGACACCACAGACCTTGCAGAAAGAAGCTTCATAGGGCTGGGGACCTTGGCAGTGCTAAAATGCAGCATCAGACCCTGTAACCTGACTTCTTCCAGCAAACAGGCACCTGATTTCTGCTCTCATGAGGTGAATTAATGGTGCTGCCCCTTTGGGCAGTGAGAATAAAAGGCAAGTCCTGTGAAGAACTTCTCTGTCTTATGTCAGCCTTCTCTGGGCATGTAGAGTTAAAGAAAATAGAACATCCACTGCATACAACAGGCATCTCAGACTCATCTCTTCTGTGGAGATTTGTTAATTGATTTGGTTTTTAATTCTATGCAGTTTTAAAATTTTTTCACTATTATTCTAAGATATTATTTTTTCCTCTCCTCCAGCCCCTAAGTTCCACACCCATCCCCACCCCAGGGGTGACACCCAAGTGTGACAAATGTAGAATCAGCAGTTTGCCTGGCAGTGCCCTCCTGGGGCAGGAGCCTGTGCTGTGGAAGAGTAGTGATGAGAATGGTTTAACCCAGTTTCCTTTCAGATTAATTCTCAGTTGGCTTTGCAGGTTTTAAATCTCTGATATTAGGCAACTGCCTCCCCTCCCTCAAATGCTGCAATAGGCTATTGTTATATCCTGCAGAGTATCAGGAAGAATTAAAAATTTGGATATTTATGTAGTGATAAAGATATTTCACCATATCATTGGTGTATTATTAAATGCAGCCCGTCAATATTTGATGTACAGGCTGTCATCACTTTCCTGGATAATGCTTTTTTCCTGGTTTTCAGATGACAGGGAACCCACAAAATTCCCACAGAAACTGAGGGTCAGGAACCCAAGTGTTTTTCTGTCTGTCTCTGTGTCACTTGTTCCCAGAGATGAAGGAAAAAGGGAACTGGCTGCAGGCTGAGAAGGTTTCTCAGTGTGTCCTGGTGTTGCTCCCCTGCACCAGAAACTTTGTCCCAAGGAAAAATCTGTCCTGTGATCTCAGATTTGTGGTCAAGAAGCTCTGTGCAGGTGGAGGACAAAGTGCCTGGCATGGAAAAGTCAGATGGCTGAGGCACATGCGAAAATAAATATATTTTCTCAAGGACTGTAACTGACTTAGTAATGACTGTGTTGTTTGTGAATGAACATTTCACTAATTTAAAGGGGTTGCCTTTTTGACCATACAATTTTCTAGTATACATATACTATAAATATATATATAGTGTGTGTGTACATATATATATACACTAGAAAATATATGTATATATATTTTATCAAATAAATTAAATATATATAATTTATTTGATGAAATTAATCTTATTTGCTCGCTTTTGGGATAATATAATTTGAACTCATAACTCTCCCCTCTCCAAAGAGTATCAGGTTGGAGTGGTTTGGGTGATGCTCCCAGATCCCCAGCAGAATCATGGCTCAAGGGCTTCCCTCTTCTATTTTGGCAGATAAAGCATTGGATGCTGATCCAACATCTTAGGAGAATGATCCTTTTCTTCCTTCACATATCTCCTCAGCTGCTGAGCAGCTGAAGAGCTGACAGAATTAAATTACATTGCTGCTGCTGCTATTAACAAAGAGTAAAGAGAAACTGTTACATCTGGCTCCACTTCTTTGCCAGAGTCTTCATTTAATTGTTTTCTAATTTGAAGAAAACCACAAATGACAAGATGAAACTGCTAGAAATGTAAATACAAGAGTCAAATTGCTCTTGTCAGATTTCTAGTTCACAAACCGTGGTAATGTGATTCTTCATATCTGACCAACAAATAAGGGTCGCAGCCTGTGGATGCTGTTGATTCCTCCCTCCAAATTCGCAGTCCCCTCCCTGACAGTCACAAAAATGTTTTCATTTGAAAGAACATGAAACATGCTGGATTGGAGAAACCAGCCTGACAGCTGCAGATTTCTTCAGTGCATGCTCTAGGACAGCATTCCTTGGCAGTAAATGGGGAATCTAGACTGAGCTGGGCTGGAAAATGTTTCATTATTTATTCTCTGCCACTTTTAAAATGATTTTTTTTTTCCCTGCTCCTTTTATTCAGGTAATGGTGAAACATGTTTGAAGAATAAATAAAGTTTCACAGAGTGTGGTATGAAGGGTCATCCAATTTCTAAATGCAAGATCACAAGTCAGTAGTTATACTGAATTTTTTTAAAAAAATAGTAACATCAGTCAAATATTTTTCTCTAATAAATCTGCAAAAAGTTTGATTCTCACATAAGAAATTTAGAGCAAAGTATTCCCAAACAGATTGTTGGCAAAGAATAAGGTTTATTCTTTAGAAAACCCTTATGAAGAATGAAGTTCACGTGAGTTTAAAAATGGTTTGTTACTCAAAAATAAGAAATTGCCAGTTTAAAAAAACCAGAAATGCAATCAAAACCTGCAAGCTAATATTTCTAATATAAATTTTCCAATTGATGTCTGACACTTAGAAACAGTCACAGCCCCAAGCTCCACCGGGCAGGTTTGCACAGTCAAACAGCAAAATCAATCACCACTAAAGGCTTCCCTGGCTGAAAGAAATCCCCAGGTAACGTGAGCATCCTTTATTCCTTTACAAACCTCTGCAGCCTATCAGCTCCAGCAGGGGCTGGCAGAGCCTGACCCTTTGTGAGACATCCCCAGTGCAGCTCTGAATGCCACAGTTGGCCAAGTGGCTGAAACTCATCTATTTCCTTTGAAATGCCCCATTGTGGAGCAGAACAAGCTCAGATATTATCTGCTGCACGGGTCAGCTGCCGGGGCGCTGGCAAGGACAGCACGGTGGGGCTGCAATGTCATGGACAGAGGGTGAGCAAAATGCTGCTTTTCCAACCTGCTGGAGTTGGGTTGGTTTGCTGTGGAGTTCTTGCGGCGAAGCTGAATGTTGCTCGTGATGTGACTGAAACAGGGGCTGTGAGAGAGGAGCAGAGCCCTGGGGAGGCAGAGGGGAGAGCAGCCAACGAGCACCAGTGGAAAGTGCAGCTGTCACAGAAGAGAGAGAAGTTAAAAAGGGAAGGGGAAAAAAAAAAAGCCTTGACTGTCCCTCAGGGGCAAGGGCTGCTGTCGTTCCAAATGCCGACAGCTTTCCAAACCTAAACCAAAGCTATAAAATATGAAATATAATGAACAAAAGTTGGCACCCACCCATGTGTAGCTGTCAACCTAATAAAAACAAAATTATCTGGCAGCTGGCACTTAGGTGCTGGGAGATGCCAGCTCTGGACTCCTGCAGAATAGGTCTTGCCTTTGCCTTCTACTTGTGGGTGTTTGCTAGACTTTAAAATGTGCACCAGAGGGTGAGGAAAGAGTTCTCTCCATGCTAAGGCTGACCTTGGTTATCAAAGTGAGCATCCCAAACTGTGTGTCCTTCATGTTTTCCTGCTCAGAGAGGACAAATGCAAAGGGAATGTTGGAGACTGGATGTGAATGTGTTTTGATTCCACTTCCCCCATCATTTATTTGTTAAATACTAATCTAAGCTGCTGAACTGGCCAGTGTGAGTGGAACTGACTTATTTTTGATGTGGACACTTAGCAGGTTTTGTGGCACAAAGCTGGCAAAGAGCATAACCCCAAATCAGGGCTCTGGACGATTTTCTACCACAAATCTGAAAAATTGAAACAAGATACTATTTTATGAGAACATTTAAGAGCCATTCAGAAGTGGGATTCAAAGGGGAAAGGGAGTGAGCAGTCTTTCCCTATACCAGTGTTAGGGCATGCATAGATTCTTTCGACATTAATAATTAATTCTGTGCAATTAGGGGGTTGAGTAGGTTAAAACAGCTTTTGATGACATCCCTCCGTCTCCAGTCTTTGAGAGCCAGGGGTTTCACTCTGGGTTAGATTTAAGTGGATTAGGTGTCCTCACATCACATGTGGTGTGAAGGGTCTGAAGGATCAAGCACTGATCTGAACCTTGATGCTCCACGGAACTGGAGGCACATTTGGCATTCCCCTGGACTGGGGCATCTCATCCAAATCAGATCTCAGTTGTGTGAAGGAACCCCTGAGTGACTGAAAGCAGTGCAGGGAAGGTGGGGATGAGCAAAGGATTAAATTTGGGGGCACCCTGCTGCACCAGGCTGGAACACGAGCACAGACCCAACTGGGTTCTGCATGACATCTATAAGCAAAGATTTTTAAGAGCAGCATGTGCCATTTGGGACACAATCAGGCTGAGACATGAGTTTTTAGTCTGTGCACACTGGGGAGTCTGGCTCCCCAGCTCTGGCTGAGGCAGACTGCTTCCCAAGCTGACACTAGCAGAGTGAGGTACCATGTGTGGGAGGAATCGTGGCAAACCCAGGCCTTTAATTCCAATGCAATCCTAAGATATTATACCTGCTTTGCGCCCCCACACTCCAGGAATAAATAGCTACCTGCAATTGCATTGCAGGCATATTTTTTTACATCTTCTCTGAAAACTGTTCCTCATTACAAAGAATCCACCTCGAGTGTCTCACTCTTCACAAATTGCTCAGTGGAATCTCCTGTGAATCTCCTCCTCTGTAGGTTCAAAGTATTTGTTCATTTTTATTGAAGGGCAGCCTCTTGATATTTAGTGCAAGCAGTCCATTCCTCAGGCACCTGATACTGATGGCAAACAGAGTTTTTTGGTAAATGACAGTGTCCTGCAGAGTGGAGGCAGCAGTTGGTTACAGATGTGTGAGGGCACAGAGTGGAGCTTTTCCATGGCAGAGACAGCACATTTGTGGTCTCCTTTGCTTGCCTTCCAGCAGACTTGGCCATGCTTTAAGGGTCTGGGACCTGCTCCTCATTCATCAAAATAGGTTCCTTCTCAGCTGCTGTGAGTTTGTCAACCATCCCCTCCCAGCTTTCACTGGCACTGAACAAGTCTGTACAACTCATCCCACACTGGCTGATGGACTCTGGTGGTGGTAGAGGCAACAGACCTCCCATCAGAGAGGCTGGCTTAATACTGTGCACATCAGTTGTTTAGATCATCACAGTAAAAATTAAGCCAATTCTCTACTGAGAGAATATGAGAGGATCTCCTGCTGTCATTGTGTACTACAATATTTGCATTAAAGGCTTCCCAGTTAAGGGAATTCTATGAACAAGCACTCACAAATGTAGTGCTCCACTCTTAAATCTGAAGCAAATATGGCACTCAAAGAGTGGCCATGAAGTGCTGGTCCTCTCTGCTCTGAAACACATCCCCCATGTGCACATCCCCACCAGCACATGTAACCCTATCTAGCTATTTAGGAACATTTGCATGACCTCAGAGGTCTTCATGGCTGAAAGGAAATTTTCATTACAAATGATCTATGTGAAGACATGATTTGTCATAGCCAGCCTCCTAATGGTTAGCTGCAATATACATAAATAGGTGTGCTATGCATTGTTTATCTGGCTCTTATGTGTAATTAAGGTTGTTGTAGAAAGATTTGCTTCCAATTCCCTCTGCCTGTGGCTCTGTGGAATGTCTGCAGAGATCCTGCTTCGTGTCACTCATTGCAGTGGGGAGGCTGCTGGAGTTTGCTCTTGTGTATCAATTATATATCTTGTGTCAAGATAATAGAGGAGCAAAAATGGAAGTGTTTGGATAGCAAACACGAAGATCCAAGTAAAGCTACAAGGCCAGCTAGTCTGGGCTTAAACTGTGGATTCTTTTCACTCACTGGAGTTTTAAACAGTAGCCATGTAGCTCCTTTCTTCTGACACCAGAGATAACCTGACTTTTTCACACAAAATATGCTGTAAACCCCAGTGAAGGGAATTTTTTCATGGATATCAGAGATGAAATATTGCCAGTGAGGGTGACCAACCACTGAAACCTTCTCCCATGAGATGCAGGAGACTCTAGTCTCATTTCAGCCATTTAAAAACCTGTGTTCATGCTAAGGCAGTCATCCAGTACCCCAAAAAGGTCAGTGGTGAGACAGACACCACCAGAGTCAGTACAGCCCATCTGTCCTGAGATGCACTGAAATCGTTGCAGAAGCACCTGCTTTCTCCACAGACTGCTGCAGGAGACCTGAGGAGTAATTTATACCAGATAGTTGACTTCTTGAGAGCTGAATTTATATTATGTTTGTCTTACCCATCAAGGCTTCCCAAGACATGGTTTCCTGGTTGAGCTGCCTGGCTGCAAACCTTGGGATGTGCAATGCAGGATGTGACCCTGGAGAGCAGCTTGGATAACCTCAAGATGTTTCCTCCCTGAACATCTTGGATTTGAAGACAGGGCCTGGACTGCAGGACAGAATTTGCACATCCCATTGAACAGGTCAGGAGTGAGAGGGCAGACCTGTGATGCTCAGAGGTGCTGTCTGAAGCTGCAGATCCTTTTCCAGACAGGAGATCTGCATGTGGGCAGAGCTGGAACAATAGAGCATTCAGGAAGGTCTCTCTGGGACAGCTCGTGGGTTGTTTTGCCTGCAGAATCTCCTTTGGAGAAGATATTCTTTCCTCACCCCCGAGAGATTGAGACAGAGTAATGTCACTAGAACAATGCCTCAGAAAGACCTTCTAGGGAGGTTCCTCTTTAGTCTTATTTGAAATGCTAGAAGACTAAATTTTTGTGTGTGTTTTTGTTCTAATGATACATTCTTGCAAGGATTCAATCTGTCATCAGAGGGTGTATGAAATTCCCTCTGACAATGATGGGGGTTCCACCCATAGATCAAAAAAAAAAAAAAAAGAAAAGGGAGAAAGAAAGAAAGAAAGAGCAGCTCCTTGTCTATCAGCAGCCCAAGCCCCACATTTGCACTGTGCCAAAGGCTGCACAGCATGGAAGTTGAGTAGTTGTGATCATTCCCATCAGCAATCAGGGCTGTTAGCTCAGAAGAGCTCAGAGGATTCAGCACGGGCAGCACTCACACCACCCAAACCAGGAGTCACCAAACCAGCAGCCCGTAGTGAGCAGGGCTGGGGTGGGATTTGTGCTGCCAGGTCACCCTGGATGGGCTCCTGCCTCCTCCTCCTCACCCCAATCCCAGAGGATCCCTGGCTCTGCTGTCACCAGCAGCCTCAGGAATGGTTTCCTCACTCGGGTGCAGCCAGGCTGTGCTCAGTGCCAGAATGCTTTGGGAGGAAATCATTCCGAGTCAGCCTAATGCCATAACAAGCTCTGCAACAGCTGCAGCAGTGATATGCTGGCAAGCTGTGTTGACCTTTTAAAATGAATAAAGAATGACTATTTCCACAGTACATATAACTCTTGTCCCAAACCCTATCTGTGTGCCCAGACAGCACAGGCATGCTGCTGAATTTGCAAGGAAGCATTTTTTATTTTTGCCTTTTTTATTTTTTTTAATGTCAAATTTTATCAAAGCTGGTAAAATTATTTTACAAAGGTTAATCCTCTGAAGTTTAAAGTCAATATATCCCATTCTAGAAGATGGCAAACAGGCTCTGAGAGGTTAAGGAATTTTGTAGTGATCATATAGTGCACTTGTAAAAGGCACGAGAATAAAACCTGGAACTTTCAGGTCTCAGTTCTCTGTTAATCCCAGCTCCATCCTTTAAAGAAATGTGTAATTGAAGAAACAGAGTGTGCATACAGTGATCTTTTCCAGCAGTCTGCAGTCTAGAGATTTCCCAAGCCAGAGGATCTGAAACCCAAATCTTGTTTACTGGCCACTTAACAATCTCCTCCACATGTTTGCCTTTCATCCAACACCTATTGCTGTCTCGTAAGTCAGGATGGAGGTCAAATGTTTGGAGATCTTCACTCCACAGCTGGTAATGTGGCACCGTCCCTTGGAGAATGAGACTGCACTGAAAAATCCAGTTAGAAAAGGATGTATCATAATTCAGTGGAGACTAACTTGTTTTGCCAAGCTCCTGGTTACCCATCAGCTCACCTAGAGATTTTTTGAAGGTCTGCAGCCCTTCCACAAATTTTCAAATTTGAAATGGTATCTAGAAATCCAGCTGATATTTTCTGCTCCATAAGAAGCTTCCTGTGTGACCCAAAGAAAAATACATATTTGTGTGCCTCAGTTATCCTTGACAAAAAAAGAGAAAACAACTTTTACACTCCCCAGATCATGGCAAAGATAGTGGGACACTCAAATTCTGGAGCCACACAAATGGCCTTGGGTTTGTATTGAATTCCAGCATTTCCGTGATGCAGTAGGAAAAATTCATCTATTGATCCAAAGCTTGAGAGACACCAAGTTTATGGGAAATAAATATATTTCCATTCATGTGCTTTCATATTACACCCAGATTCAAAAACCATTGGTGAAATTGTTACAGCTGCATTGTCAGGAATGTGGATTTACTGAAACTGCTGTTTTCTTGCTGGAAAGAGGGTTAGCCTAGCAAAGTTTTCATCACTAGATAGTTTTAAAAATGTTCCAGATTTATACAAATGCTTCCTTTTGATATTTTCCAAATTAAATTTCTTTTTTCTAACTTTTTGGAAAAAAAAGTCACTCCATGCCTACAAAAATAGTCATAATTAAATTAAGCATTTTAAAAGCATTTGAGAGAAAATGTTTCACTTGGCCTGTGCTGTGTCTCCCACTCACAGCAATTGTCATATCGGACTTTCATCTCAATTCAAGATACAACTTTTTTTCTACAACAGTGACTATCTTCATGGATGAGAAAAAATTTCCCACTCAATTTTAATGTCCTCAAAAGGCTGCAAAAGCTGGTTTTTTAAATGAAGATGCACTAAAATCAAGGCTGTTGTCAATGAATCATGAAAGTGGGCTTGCTTGTTGGAGTTTCCATAATTTTCTAGGAAAATTCTGATTTTCTACCTCACTCTGCACAGGCAAACAGCATAGGCTGGAGACATTGTGGTCCATATGGGGAGGAATGTTGAACCCAAGCCAGATGTTTGTAAACGTTAACTTTGAAATGTGGCACAATACCACAAGCTGTCAAGTTGTGTAAAAGCTTAAGCAAAGACAAAAACAGAACGTAATATTTACCAGATGAGATTTCTCTGTAATCTTGTTGGAATTTTGGGAGTATCCAACTTTCATGGATTTTGAAATGAGCTCTGTATCTTTTTTTTTCCCCTTTTTCTCTCTCTCTCTCTTTTATGAAGAGGGATAAGGAAAAACCCATGCTAATAAAAAGGAAACATTTTACATGGGCAAACAATGGACTCAGAATGTCCTTGGGCAATTTCAGGTGGGTATATATTTCCTTGAAGACTGTATCCCATGAAAGATGCACATTTTTGGCATCATATTTAAAGATTTTCCTGAAAAAAAATCTATTTCTGGAACAATTTACTAAATTGGTAGTAAGTAGGACAATACCATAGTATTAACAACATTTTTTATAATGCCTGAATTATTGCAGTAACATATGTTAGAACAGTGCAAAGCCATCCAACATATTTTACATCTTTTGCCAAAAATAATTTAATTTATCCATATAAAAAAAGATGAGTAAAATGTTTCACTATTTGAATTAAAGACATACAACTCAATCCAGAAATAAAGCACTAACTCAAGCAGACTAAGGTGACATATTTTGCTCTTTGCTGAGAAAATTCTTATCCTTTTTTACCCTCCTGCTTTTAATTTTTGTGAGCCCCCAATATTTCCAAGGTGCTGTTCTGTACAGCACCCAGCTGGGTTCCTATTAGACCTCTTCTCTCAGTAATTAAAAAATAAATGCCTGTCTCTGTCTGTGGATGTGATTCCAGGGCTTTTTGCACTGCTCACCCAGCCCAAGAGGAGCAGACTGAGCCCAATGAAGAGCTGCTGAGATCTCACCTGGGAGCAGGGATGGCTTCTGAGGACATCATTCCCCACCCAACAGGGACATTGCTGCCTCTGAACCTCAAATTAAAAGTGTCCAAGGGGGAGCAACCAGTTCCTGCCATGCCTCAGCTGGCAGGAGACCAAGCAGGGCTTTGGTCCAGCTGGCAGAATTTGTTGCAGCCACTGGGCTGCTCAGTGTCACCCTGGATGGGATTGGCAGGGACCTTGCTGCGGAATCTGGGATTTCTCCAGTGTTTTGACACACCTCCCTGGGACTTAGGTTTGCTGTGAGAGAGATGCAGGGCATATATGTTGTGGTGGTGAGGAAAACATTTGTTGAAAGAGTGGCTGCATTGGCGCCAGCAGTTCTGTCTTTTTCAAAATAACCCCAAGATCCAAAAATAGCAAATGCACAAATCTGCAAAGAATGATGGGCTATTTTGAGGCTTATGTTGGATCCGGTTCCCAGCATCAAGGAAGAGAGAGCAGGGAATTCTGTTGAATTTCTGCTAAAACATGACTGGGAACAGTGATTTGTATCGCTTTATACTCACCGCAGTCATAGAGATTGTTGTTTGTGTTGCTTTGTTTTGCTGTTTGTGCCAACAGCAATTGAATTTAAGGACTTCATTTTCCAGGGAGTCTCCATCCAGCTCCTGAATCGGTGTGCTCATCATTTGGTGCTCAAACAATAGAATGTGACTGTACAAATAGTGTTTGTGTGCACAAATCAAGTAATTAGCGTGTTAGTTAATTTGCATTGCAAGTTGAGTGCCAAACTTTCAGTACTTGGCTCTTGTTAAGGCTGTAAGAAAGAGGAAAAGAAGGAAATGGAGAAATCTTGAGACTTTCTGTGTTGAATGTTGTAAAACACAACTATTGATATCTATCCAAGTGTATTCAGTTGCAGGGGAAATACAGTTTGTGGATACATATTCATACTGATCTACTTCAGGCAGGCAGAGACCAAAGTAGATGGCAAAGTTAGGCCTGAGGTAAATACAGGAACAAGTCTGTCTCCAGGTTGTTTATTCAAAATCCATAAATTAGATCTCTGAACTAGCCAGAAATAGATATATGATGACTTTTTCGCTTACCACAGTGTTCAACCAATACAGAACTACAAAAAGCTCGTCAGCTCCCTCCCCTTCCCCCATCTCCTTGAGCATCAGGATGCTGTGAGATCAACTAACAGCTCGGGAGTTTTTTCAGTACGTGACTGAGGGCACAAAGATCTCCCTCATTCTCAGCAAACAGTAGCTCCCATTTTCCCCAGTAGCTTCTGGTTTGAGATTGTGATGAGAGTTCCCACACGGCTACCCCCTCAAGTTCCTGGGTAAGATTTCAGCTGGAATAGTTTCCTCCTGAAGGAGCACAGCCCTTTATTTGAATGTTTTTCACTCGATTCCTTTCCGCCCAGTGGGACTTCCACAAGCAAAATTCTTGTGGGACTGCAGCTTGTCTGCCTGGAAAAATGAGTATTAGCTAAATGATTAGTTAGTCATATGTGATCAACAGGCAGCTCACTTCCCTTATTTTCATTAAAATAACTCCTGGAAACTCTCTGATTCTAGGAAAGGATTAGGATCACCTTTTCTGGTTGTGCTCAAGGAAAAGACAGCACATAACAGATTGGATCAAGGTCATGTAACACTTCAATATCCACAATCCCAGATATTTTCACAGGGAATTGGGGAATCCCTGATGTCTGCAGATGCTGTCCATTTCCTACCAAGAACACCTGGGGACATCTAAGTCCCAAGTAGGTAAAAATGGGCAAAAAACCCAAACCAAGAGGTTCAGCCTCCCTTCTGGAAGCTGTTTCTTTTTAAAGTACTTCATTAGCACTCATTATCCATTCTCGCTGATGGATGGAAGTGTCTGTCTTGTTAATGAGAAGCCAGAGATAAATGTCCAAAATTCCTGTGTTTTGAAAGTGGGCATGCTGGCTTGGATTGCTGCTACAGGTACGAAGTTGGAAGAGAAATGTTAGAGCTCAGTGAAGATTTTGGTGTTGTTTCCCTTTGAATAAAGGCTTTCATTCATCTCAAGGTGAGCTAATTCAACTTGTGCTAAAAGGATGCATAGAAGGACACTGCAGATGGGGGGTGAGGTGGAAGGAGTGCTGTACTAATGCCTTTAAAATCACTTTCTACAAAGTAGGCTGTTAATTTAGACTTGTTTTCTTCTTTCTTTCTTCTTTCTTCTTGATATTTTTCAACAGCAGACTGGGACAGAAGATGCATGAGATGTAATAATTACCCATCAAGACTTGACTTTTAGAAAAAAAAAAAGGAGAAACAGCAATCTGAAAACAGAAATAGAAGTTGTGAGGAAAGGGAGGAAAATAGGAAATGTAATTCATTTATTCAATGCTGGTATTAAGGGAAAGCCAAGGTTAAAAAGAGGGGGAAAAAAAGTATGTCTTTGCAAAGCTCTAATAGATATGCCAGATCCTCTCTTTTGCTTTCAGCAATTGTGGTGCATATTGTTGGCAGTGGTTCAAAGAAATGAAGTGCTCGTTCCCTGGGAATTGTCTTTCACACAAAAAAAGTAATTAGGGGAATAAAAGAATATGATGTATTAGAAAATGGGAGCCATAACAAACTACCAAGTAAGCTGCCATGGCTAATTCTTCTTAACATTCTTTTAACCGCTCTCAAACTTGTAACTGCATCCCAAACATCTCACATTTTCTATCTCGTAGAAAAATTCTGCATGGTCCATCTGATGAGGGCAGGGATGTCAAACATCTAAGTGTGTATTGTGTGTCCTAGTGACAAATATGTTCCCTTGGTGTAGGAAAAGGGCCAGAAGGTACAAAGGGAGGGAGAGTAATCTATTTATAACTTTTACAATGCCTTGTAAGAGGAGATCTTGGGAACTCTTCTCCTGGGGTGGCTGATTGTGCTCTCTCTGATGTGGACTCTGCTAAGTATGGGTAGGAATCCTATTACTGACCACTACAAAGGACTGTGTGGTTTAGTTCAGAATATAAAATTCATATTATGAATGCTGTATGGGGGCGGAGGGGGGGAGGGAAGTAATATTAGCCTTCTGAAGAAGAGGAGACTGTCATGAATAATGCAGCAGTGGCTCTCCGGGAGTCACACAAATAGATCGGATTTAAGATTCCTTTCCCAGTGATAAGGTCATCCATAGGGATTCTTTACATTTCAGCAGCACTTCCCAGGTACAGGTCTCAAAGCACTACCAAGCCTGGAAAGGACTGTGATTTCACAGAACCTGAGAGGTTGGCAAGTGTTAATGGCAAAGATGTTGGGAAAGGAAAGGGCAGAGGGACAAAAAAAGCAGAGCTGCCCACTGAGTTGGCACAGACAGAGCCAGCCCAGCCCAGCTCTGCCCCTGATCTGTGCTGTGTTTGCTCAGAGGGTTGTTTGCCCAGGCCTTGTGTCAGTGGGAACTCAAGAGTCCACGAGGAAAGTCCATGGCAGTGACTGTCCCAAAATAAGGATTTTAAAAAACTCCAGAGAAATTTGATATATGAAATCAGCCACTGGCTCCTGGGGGCTCAGTGCCATCAGCAGGGATTTTGTGTGGCACTGCACAGAGCAGAGCTGGATGCTGATGGCAACATCCCATCACATTGTCACCCACAGCACCTCTTCCCACAGCCTGCTCTGCTCCTGCACAGCCCAGGGCCTGAGGGAGAGCTGATCTGAGCCAGCTGTGCCAGCTGTGAGCACCACGACAGGGACAGGGGCTGAGGAAAGCAGGCAGTGCTGTTGGGCCACTGCCCCGAGGGATGATGAGCTTGGGAGATCCAGCCAGCTCTGGGCACAGCTCCCAGCACTGCCCCTGTCCATTCAGGCTGGGGAAAACACAAATGTCCTGAGCTCTGCTCACAAATATCCACAGCTCTTCACTGCTGTGGGACTTCCTCTGCTGCCAACACCTCGGTAGTCAGCGCTGGACGCAGGAATGACAACTCCCTGGGAGAAACATGTAACCCCATGGCTCAGTCCCATCAGCTCAGAGCCAGGACTGCGGCAGTCACTGACACCATATTTCTGTGTGCTTTGGGTAGAGAACCAATTTTTTTTGTTTCCATTTTTTGTAAACTTGAAACAACAGCAGCAATAATGAAGTGGGAGCACATCTTTGGGTCAAAAAATATCCTTGACACGCTCTAACTGCTAATGCCATCTGCAACAATTCATAACTTAATGTGAACAAATAGAAAGGCATCATCTTCAGACAACTCACTTTCTCCTGTGGAGCTGAGTCTATCAGAAGCAAGGCCATTTTACTAAAAAAAAGCATTTAACCCAGGAGAGAATTGAAAGTAAACACCAGTAATACAACGTGCTTTAGATAAAACAGTATTTTTCTGCCCCTTGATCTCGCTCAGTCTTAAGCCAATTTTGGCAGGTACTGCTGTATTAAGTGGTCAGTCCCCCGTAGTGGTCACACACTGTTTTACTGGAGCTCTGACAGCAGCTATAGGAGAGATAAAATTAACCCTTTGGCTCCAATGGCTCCAATGGATCTTACTGCCCGCAACTGGGAACACACCAAGAATTTCTAGCTCTTGGCCTCATGGGGTTAATGGCAATCTGTTGCTGATTTCCCTGGACAATCAGAGTAGCAAACACTGGACTTTTTAATGAGCCCCAGAGGACAATGCTGGCACACAAGACTGTGAAGATCTGGACAAACCAAGGAAAAGTAAAATGAAAACAAACATGGACGTTTATTTTCCTAGCTCACCAGTTGCAAACAAAATTTCATTTAATAAACCATGAAATGTTTCACAGAGTTTCTGTATATTATTGTAAGAGCAGCTGGGCAATGTAAAAGTTACTTTCCATCCTCTTTGTTATGCTGTCCCATATCCAGTTCTCATCCAAACAAAGTTGTATTTATTTATGTGTTAATATATTTATCATCTTAGTCCTTACCATGCTTTTCTGAAATGAGTTTAGTTTTGACTGAAGGCATCAACATGTGTAGAGTCTCCAACACAGAGCAAAATCAGGGAATCACTGATTTTGGAAGGGATATCTGGAGGACTCTGGTCCAGCTCCCTTCTTACCCTGCTCTGCAGAGCTGAGTTGAAAATTACATTAGGCTGCTCATAATAGAGCATGAAGGAAAAGGAAAAGGTTTTTTTGGCCTTGGAATGGGGCAGGTTTTTTGGTGAGCTAGAGAGAGAAAAGTTAACTGAGTTTCAGTTTGCTCTTTTTCCCGTATCTGAAAAAAACTGGAATTTTTGTGAATGTTTTTCAGTTATCCTAAGGGGGAAAAATCAGCATGTATTTCCTAGATCAGGAAATTATCCCTGCTCTGAGGAACACATAAAAAAGTGCTGAATTTGAGTGTGTACTCGAGTCCCCACTGTGGTAAACGAGCACATGCTTTGAGTTAATCTCTTACTGAAGCACTTCCCTGATTCAGGATGACATAGTGCTTGTGAACAATTTTTCTTGTACACATCCTTGATGCATGCATAATGCTCAGTACCTGCTTTTTTACCGATGCCCCTGTTTTGTTTTTGTTCCTTGATTGGATGAATGTAAACTAGTGGAAAGGGCAATAAATCAAGAGAGATTTCAAGATGGCAGAGGAAACTCTGTCACTGTAAATCTATGAACGAACATGAGATTCCTGCAAGACTTTTCTGTCTTTCAGTGAACCAAAAATTCTGTCACATCAGTTCAGGGGTTTCACTTGTTCATGTGTTCACAGAAATCATAGCATTTGGTTAAAGCCAGTTTGTAGCAAGCTGCTGTCCAGAGTGGGTGAATGTCAGTTTTGTCTCACAGGTTTTATAAGGTTGCACTGATATATTTGAAAAATCAGTTGCATTCCCACATGGTGAGGTTCTTATTTCCCTCAAAACTTCCCTCACTACCAAATATGCAAGCACATTCAATACAATTAAAACAATACAATTACCATTGTAATTACTATTAGATTTTAAACCCCCCATTATTTCTGGACTCTTTCAGCCAGCATCTCCAAAACTTCCCCTCAGGAGAGGATCAATGGGTGCATTTGTATCAGCTCTGTGTGCTTGGGAACATGATACCAATCTAATTGCGTGGTGTTACTGAAACCCATTTCCACACATCTGGGCGTAGGAGATAGAACATGAGATAGTCCTGTCCTCCCCTTTTAAGCACACACTGATCCCACTGGGCTGAGAAATGAAGCAGGAGGGAATTGGTGCTACGTGGCAAAGTCAGATAAGCATCAGGAGGCAATGACACCTGTGATTTCATGGGCAATGGCAAATGAATGACCAATTAGCAAGAGGGACAGTGTAATGTGGCACTGTAATTATGCTCATTAATGGCACTGCAGGATTATATCTCCACTCAGTGGTTTCTGTCTTTTGGAAGGGAGCAGACCACAGCTGAAATGCAGCAATCAAAGAGGATTTTAGCAGGGATAGAGATAAAAGCAAACTCAGGTGTGGTTTTCAGTCTTGTAGCCAGTAAAGGATGGAACTTCATGGACTAAACACTGGTGGAAGGCAACTGTGGCCAGCAAGTGTGAGCTGCTGGTGGTCTGCAGCTCAGAAAAGGCTGGAAGAGTCCTGGCTGCTCCATGGAATTGGCCAAGAGCAGCAGGAAGGGCCTTGGCTCCTGCTGGCCCAGTGCTGGGTGAGCTGCTGGCAGAGCTGGCTCAGGGAGGGTCAGCCAGCTCTGGCAGCACAAACTGGTTCCTTCTTGACTGCACAGTGGATGGTCACCTTTGCCAGCTCCTCCTGAAGCACCTGGGCAAGCTCAAGGGGCAGGTGAGACAAGATGGATGGTGGTTTAATCAGCTTTCTATACTTGCAGGGGCAGATAGAGAAAGTTCTGGGGTTTTGTTGGAAAGTTGTGGTTTTTGGGCAACAAAATGCCTCATCTGCCTGATGGAAATGGATCAAAAGATGAGCTGGTGACTCCAGAATCTCTCAGACTGTGAAGGAGCAGCATCAACCTCCACAGCTCTCATTTGGCCCAAACAACAGCAGGAAAACTTTTCTGGCTCTTCATGTTCACCTTTAATTTAATTTTTGAACATTTAGTAAACACAATTGTAGGGCTTCTCATTAACTTTGGAATCTTATAGTCATAATTTTTGATACACAACATTACTTACCAATTAGCTTCTCTTGTTCGTTTAAATTTCTTCGCTCATATTTTAATGGGAGCTAATGATGCCTTTGTTGACTTATTTAATGTTATGTAAATGTGGCTATAAACTGTGAAGGGTTTAAAGAGCAGCTCTTTTTTTGCTTACTCGTCAGTTTTTGGAGAATGTTTTGCATTCTCACAATCTGCACACATCACCCTGAAGAATACAAGTAACTAAGAAGGCAAATATTAATAATTTTGTAAGATAAGCAGTGAAAAGTATTCAGTGTAAAATTTGATTTCTCCCCTTTGCTGATGATTACTCTTTCTGTTCTCTTTTTTCTTTTCTTTTTTTTTTTTTTTTAAACAGAGCCTAAAGGGACTTTGTGGCAGCTAATCTAATTTATCATGATATTAAAAACTGTTAAACTCAGGTGGATGTTTAGATTCTGCCACGCTCAGGTTGCCAGACCACGAGCACACCTTGTTTAGTTGTGTTTCTCTCGCTCACTGAGTCTCACACATGTGGTTATACAGGGCCTTTTAATTCAATGTACACTTCCCATTAGACTGATTTCCCAACTCACATGTATGAGTGGATATGGAAAATACAGATAAAAAACATGAGGCACACACATCTGTCGATAAATTCAGTTAACTCTACCAAAAAATATATCTTTATTAAAGAAAGAATTGACTCCTGCAGGTCTCTGACATCCAGCCCTCTGGAGAAAGCAAAGCAGCTTATTCAACGTCCCCTTTCTTCTCTACAGCTCAGGACTGCTTCCCTTTGTCTCCTCTGCACTGTGGCTGCCAAAGGTCAGCCAAAGGGGATGCTCAGAGTGCAGGGAGAACCCAGGGCAGGCTGGGTTTGGTTACAGTCACACCATGGCCCAGAAAAGCTGCTCTGGCTGCTAACAAGCAGAAAGTGGGGAGCAGGGAGGCTGGAGAAACTCTCCAGCATGGAGTTTGTAACCAGTTGAGCCCTGGTTTCTCAAATCTGATGGTAATGCTTTGAAAATGCACTTCAAACATATCATAGGAAATTTAAATATTTAAATATTCATTTATTCTAATTTTCCTTTTGATAGGTACCAACCACTAGGCATACATTTCAGCAACTATGAGGGTCTACAGCAAACTGTCTATCAACGTGGATTTTAGCACAATTCAGTGTAAATTAGGGAATGATTTTCATCTTCTTATCAATGTTTCAGGAACTCCTTCAGTTCGATATTTAACAATTGGGGGCTGAGAAGGAATACTTCAAATAACGAATGAACAAGTTTTACCTCCTGTTCCTATCTGTTCTGAAACTTTGTGGGCATGTAGAGTTCTTTCTCCAGAACAGATGCTATTTTTATCAATGTGGATTTACTCAGACAACAGGTACAAAACTACATTCATTGCAAACTCTTAAAAATTCTTCAGGGACTTAACTTGAAAAAATAAAAGTCAACAGACGTGACATTCAAATGATCTACACATTTTATATGATACATAAAATACCAAAATGCAATATTTTATTGTTGAGGAGTGCCCCATACTATGTTGTCAAGCCTTCAAGGTTTCCTACCCTAGTAGGCATCCAATAATGAAAGTAATATTAGTATATTAAGTCTGGCACATCATAACTGCTAGGGAAACAAGTTTAGTGCAGGAGATGCCAGTGATACAATAATAATGCTGTCTTTGATTACTGATAAATTGTTTATTGGATTTTTGCTTTCTTATGACAATTGTCAACACTTATACGCATTTTCAAACTTCCACACTGCTTTTTGTCAATGATGTTGTTCTGCTGAGCACTGAAAACATGCTTCACTTTTGACTTAGCATGACAAGCTACAAAAATATCTGCATGTTTTAGTAGCAGAAATGTGGAAATATGTAGGTATTCTTCTCCTTGATTAATTGTTTGGTGTTAGAGGAGTTCAGAAGTTCTTGCCAAAGGCACAGTGGTGCTCTTGGTGTCACAGGTATGACATTCACCTGAGCAGCATCCATTTGCAGAAGGCACAGTGCTCATCCCCCTGAGTGATGCTGAATCCTTTCCATCACATCCCTGTGCTATCCATGCCAAACAGAATGCAAATTCCTAAATCCTCTCTGGCATAACAAAACTTTCTAAGTGTTGTTCAGTTTAGGTTCCCCATGAATGCAATGTTGGCATGAAGCTCAATCCTATAATTGTTGGGAATTATTATCTCGTACTGTCCATTGTCTTTTATTTGTGTAACACAGACACAGTGCCAATTGCTGTGCCACGTGTCTGTAGCATAATTCCACTTTCATTTCTTACAAGCCTGTTGCTTTCTAGGGTCCTTCACTGCTGAAAAGTGGCTTTTTGTGACTACATTGTGAGGTTCTTCAAGGAGTGCAAAAATATCTGAGCAGACAAATGCAGACTGTGAAACATGAGTGCCTCTAAAAGGAGTGGCACTACAATGAGCCATCTATAATTGACATTTCAAACATATTTCTCTCTCTTCTATTTTGTGTCATAATCCAGATGTTGAGTGCATGAAAAGAGTTTCTTTCCGAAAACACTTTGCTCTCATAATAAGCAGATAACAAATTCTATGGTGGTTACTATTATGATTTCTTGTTGTGAAATCCTGATAAAGGTGAAAGAAGGATTTTTAGATATTAGCTCATGAGGGATATTTATTAATCTGTATGTTTACTAGCAGATGTTAGAATTACTGTTTCTTGCTCTCAGATTAAATTCATTCTGCCAGTCTCAGCTGCCCAGCAGCCCCTGGAAGAACATTATGTGGTTTTGGAAAAAAATTTGAGTCCCAGTGCATGGCGAGGGGAAGTCAAGTGTATTTAGCCCACAGTTAAATGGAAAATTATTGGGGCTGTGGCTGAACACGCAGATTTCACAAGGTCCCAGGAGTTCACCTAAATTCACATCAGTCCCCAGGCTTTTGCTCCTTCTTCAAGCTTGATCTAAAGAGACTTAATCTCAGGAGTTTTCAAAGTAGAGCAGAAAAACCTTACAAAACCAGGGTTCTGTTACCAGACTACTTCTAGCTGCTCCTTCTGGGGTTAAAAGTTAGGAAATAAGCAATTCCCCTCAAAGTTTGTATCACACTTCCTTCAAAGAGATGGGTGACAGGGTGTGCAGACAGGGAGGCTGATGGCCAAGGAGGTGCAACACAGATCATAATACCATTTAGACATTGAAGTTTAGGTTCCTCTCTGGGACTCTTGTGCTGAGATACCTCATGTGTGCTGTGGAAGTGTTCTGGCAGCCAGGGAGAGAGGGAGAAGTTGTATTTTCTTGCAGGCAGGTAGAGGTGAGCGGCTTTTGTAATCACACACTCAAAGGAAAGAGAGAGATAACACAGGAAAAAAAAAAATTCACAACTTCTGCTGTCATTATGAAGCCACTTACCACAGCCTCCTCCTTTACTTTTTCCTTCCTTTGTTTACTCTACTTCACCACAAAATTCACTTGTGCAACAATTTACATGAATTAACTTGGGCCAGCATTAGGCACTTGTGCCTTCCCAGAGCTGGAAACACTCTGCAATTTTAGAGTGAGTTGTGTTCAGAATGTACTAAAAAGCCACTATCCGGGCTGATTTCTAATCCAGCAAATTGCAGCTGAGATCTGCAGCAGAGCAGCACAATGCAGCCCCAGCCCTGCTCCATCTGCAGCTGCTGGCAAGTGAAACCAGAGGCCATTAAGAAAGCTAATGCTTAGCCATTTTTGTTGATGGATTCAGCACTAGAACAATATTTTGCAGGGAAGCTGGACAAAAATGCTGTTAGTTCTCATTAGAGATGGAAGAACTTTGTGAAGCTAGAGGTTTTTGCAAATCAATCATATTGCTTTTTAGGTACGCAAACCGAGTCTGACTTCACAAACCATTTTTTTTTTCCTGTCATTGAATTCTCAGGGGGTTTCCCCCTCCCCACACCACCCATGATTAATAAAAAGGGGGGGAAAAAAATCCAAATGTTTTTCTATCTCAGAGGAAACCTATTCCTTGTGCTAGCAATAGTAATGCCACCCTTTAAAAGAGTAGACCTTGCAGAAAATAGGATAGAATCTCTCACTGTGGTTTTTTTAAGTTCTGTTTTTCTCAATTCTGTTTTTAATTCTCTCTTTCTTTTCCTTTGTGATCACTCTCTGTTCCCAGTTGTCTGCTGGTCCAGGTCTTCTTTGCACCCATGCTTTCATCACTCATAAATAAATTTCCCTTTGAGGTTTCATTTGAGTCCAATTCTCAGTTCCATTTTTTCATACACAACGAGTTTGTGTGTTCACTAAATCTTATGGATCGTTAGGTGCCATTGCAATAAGGCCTCCATGGAAAATATGAGTATTTTCTAGGAGCCCATCATGCTATCACTGTAGCTGAGTACCCAAACCTCCAGCAAGAGGAAACTCGAGATGCAGAAAGAAGGGGTAATGCCAGACAGATTTACTGGGGACTAAGGGGCTTTTGGAGCTCATAACACTCCTCAGCTTGGCAGTGCTGGCAGTTCCACTCTCCCAGCAGCTCCTCTCTGGCTGCTCAGTCCCATCAGCTCCACGCAGCTGACTGGCCCATGACCAGTACATCTGGCACAGGAGCTGCTGGAGCAGAGAAAGTGCAGAAAATGCCTTTTTCTCCTCTCACCGAATGCTCCCCTCCAACTTGGCTGAGCATTTCTCCCCAGAGGGAAGCTTGCCTGCCCTGGCACACCACAGCCTGGCTTCACTCCATGCTCCCGGCGTGAGCTCTGCATCCCTGACCCCAAAGGTGAGTGTGTGGGCAGGCTGGAGAGGTGGGGAGGGGAGGACATGCCCTTTTGGGAAGTGGTGAGATTGTGGCCACACAGAACAGCCCCTTGCCTGCTTCCAGCAGGGAATAATTCTGCATAAATCTCATATATTCTGCAAAAACCCTTCCGCATGGCTGCTCCTGGCATACTGATGGAATACACACCCTGTGCTGTGATGGCACTGAGTCCTTGGATGGGGGAGTTAGAACATGCTCCAGCTTTGCAAAACATGCCTTTAAATATTTATTCCAAGTGTATCTGTACCATTGTGTGACTAAACCTTCTCCATTATTCACAGCAATAGATCCTCTTATCATAATGACGTGCTGTCTTTTGAGCATTAAATACAATCCTCAAGTTGCTGTTTGAGATGTTTTTTTCCCCTCACTCTTTTAAAAAATACTGAGCTTCAGCAGTCTGTTTCTTACTGAATGAGTTGCCGCTCATAAGTGAGCAATCAGCATTATCTAAATAAATGAAATATTCTTTGGGGCTCAACGAAACGCTTGTTAGGTTGAAGCTAATCTGTAGGAAATGAATGGTGTTTGTTGGTCTTTGAGAACACAGAAGAGATTCGAGCTCGTGTAAGTATTTCCAATAGTGCCAACATAAATGTGCAAGTCTCTAAGATACAGAGCTTGTTATTGTTATCAGATGAGGGCTGGAGAGAAATGTGGCGTTATGTTGTTCAGAATTACTACTTAACATGGAAATAGGCTGCAGAACACACTCAGAGTCTGCTTTAAATGTGCTGTGGTGCTCTTTGGTGGCACAAAGAACAGCCCTGCAGCCCAGGGATCCCAGGATGCTGCCAACTCACAGTGCTCCACCAAAGTTCATGGAAGCCACCTGGACTAGGCACCCTTGAAAAAGCAGTCTGGAATGTGATTTCCTGAGTGGCTGTTGTGCCTCATGTTGTGTGTTTTGCCACTGTTGTGGGCAGGAGCTGCTCTCTTGAGGAGTGTGAAAAAGAGTGTTCTTTGATAGCTCACCTGGCAGGCACTGCCATGGCCCCAAAAACTTGGAGAAAGCTGCACCACTTTCAAACCTCATCATTTCCCAGAGGCCAGCTTTATCATAAAAATTTTGACCAAAAACATGCAATATCTTTCACACCACTCCAAAGCCCAACTTTGGCCCTTTGAACATATCTTGGACCACCACTCACCCCCAAAATGCAGCAAACCAGCTGCCTTCACTCTCACCTCCCTTCAGCCAGCCTGGTGGTTTCTACATTGCTTCAAATTCCATGTTTCTTTTCATGTCCAAAATACCTTCTTCAGAGTAATGGGTAACTTTGTATTTTTGGGCATTGAGGGCCAGATGCCTCTTCAGGTAGCAGTGAGAGGAGACATGGTCCAGTGCTGTGAGTCAGGGGTTGTTCTTGTGTGACAAGATCCTCCTGGGAAACCTTGGCAAGGCATTTCAGCTGAAATAAAGGTGTCAGGGAACATTTGCCAGGTGAGTTGCCCACCGGAACTGCTCTTGCAAAGAGGAAGGAAGCTGTTTAAGTCAGATGTTTAAAGTTGGACTTCTGGAGATGAATCCCATCTTTAGTAATTAACAGATGGAAGTTGGAGACCTGGACTGGTTTCTGACCATTTGCTGGGGTGAAAAGATCCATTTTCCATCGTGTGGCTCTGAGCTATTTTCAGTCACAAACTTTGAGGTACAAAAGCAATTTGCAACTTAGAGGGGAAAAGACCTGACATTTTAAAGGCAAACTATCAAGTAAAATAAAGTGAAAGGATTATTATGTGCATATGAAGGATGGGGAATAAATGAGATATTTGTGACATATACAGATCGTTCGTGGAAAAATGATTGCTATGAGTAACATGAAAATTATCACTGCACTGCACTTTGGCAAGTTCATGCCTCTGCTTCTATCTTTAGAGTTTGCTTTTATAGTGTGGCCATCTCTGCAGTGCCTGAGGTTTCTCTGACTCTCTCTTTTTGAGGATGCTTCTTTTGGGCTTGTGAAGTGGCACAATTCCTGACTCTGGAGTCTCACAACTTCCCTGAAACTTTAAAAAGGTTTCTCTCATTGTTAAAAGCCTGGAAATTCAGTTGGCAGAATTTCCCGAAGACCAAGCTGCTGGTGGACCAATGGTCCCTTCTTTGGCCCCAGATCTATAACGCTTGAAATCAAACAATAATGTCCTTCAAATGTGCCTTCAAAGCTCTGCAGCCTGTGCTCAACTTTTAGCAAGGTCTTGCCTACCATCAAAGGCAAAGTGAGGCGTTTCCCTGTGAGCTTTGTTGGGCAAAGAGCCTTCAGAGGTGTCATCACAGCTCCAGACCAGCAGCTCTGCCTCCCCCAGATGTGCTAATTTCCACCATCAGTCTGTCCCTCAAAATAAGCATATAGTGTTTTTCTTAAACAGGAAAACCATGCTGGAAAGAGGATGAGAAACCTCAGAGGAGAGAAATGTGAAAAACTATGAGTATTAGGAGGTCCAAGCCAAAGAAAAATAGAGCTGCATTGCCTCTGAACAGCATGTTTGTGCTAAGAACTTGTAGCACTGTTTAGGTTTGTTTTGCTATCTGCCATTGAGTGTCACATTTCACAAGTTAAGAAACATGTTATTTCTTTGTTTATTTTGTCAGTCTTAGTCTCTGGAGGGAAATTATATCACTGTTTCAGTGGAATAGATTTAATTTGTTTGTGTCTTGTTGTCTATAGCATCTATCTAACTACTTATCTCTGAAGTTACCTCTCAGTCAAAGGTTTTCTGTTTCGTTCACATTTTAACAGGAGGGAATTTGCACTTGATTGCTTTGAACACTTCCTAAGTTTGGTCAGCTATCTATGTATTTATTTTTCTGTTCTAGTGAGAGAAAATGGGAATTTAAAATGTATGGAGCCAGCAGAGGTTTAGCTGTGATTTGTTTCTAATGTAGAGGAAAATTGCCCAAGTAATCTTATCCCATTCATACAACTAATATGGCCATGAGGCTCTGATGTGTTGAACAGTAAACACCACACAACATACCCTTAAGAACTGTGGCTTAAAAGATTTCTTATTTTCTATCACACGGTTCCAGCTTTCGATGAATAAATATCAGGTCCTGCTTGCACTAACGTCCATGGGAGTTCTCATGGGTTTAAATGAGAGTAATAGAAGTTCCTGGTTTATAAGCATATTTTATAAAAATGATAGTTATCATGCATTATGGAGTTAAATGGGAACACTGGGTAGCTATGTGAGGGAAAAAAATTCTGCTGCAAGCCAGCTACAACAGCCAATTCAGACTGAGAGTATATAAACCTACTATCAACATTTGGGCAAGGCAGGCCATGCATTCTCTAACAAATGAGGGCTTGAAATATGGAATAAATTCTTACTATATTCTCTAAAAACCAAAATTTGAGATAGCCATGCAGGGAAATGCTCTGACCTGTGTGATACAGGAGATATTTGAGATGAATATGGCAGTTCGTTTGGGCTTAATACCTATCTGTGGGGTCAGATCACTCACACCTTCACCAAGCAACATGATCTTTGAGCAAATTTATATATACATGGATATATAGAGAGATGCACACATCAAACTCCCAGGACTGAGTGGTGAGAAGATGCAGAAAATGAGGGGGATTTGAGTAGATGAGGGAGGAGAAGCATTACGTGTATCACCTTCCACACAAGACCACCAGAAGTCAAATTGTGTCTCATTATCATCATTGGTGGAGTTTTCATCTGCCACACGCTTCAATATTCCAACCTCTTTAATCAAAGTCAGCCTGAAGCACATAGGTTAGGATTGAATCCACTCTTCATAAAATTTTACAGACCCTCCTAATCTTTTTTAATCAAAATATCTTGTGACATTTGGCTACAGTATTTCACACCTGACACCAAGCAAATTGTGAAGTGGTAATTTAACACATGGTCTTGCAGGACTTTTAATGGATCAGAACTCCTGCTTAGCCTCATCTTTTGCAATGGTGTGAGAAATAAGCAGTTGGTTACCCTGGAGCCCTGGAGAAGGGCTGGATTTAGGCACTTTCCCCACCATATTTTACATTGATATTCTGTAAAATTCTTTCCTGCATAAACAAATAGAAAATGCTGCTCATTCATCTGATGAAATCTACACATTGTTTGACTACAATCCTATTTTTTATCCACCATCTACCTCCTTTGCCACATCCCCACCATTCTTTTGAATCTTCTCCAGATCTAGTGGTTGTTGAATTTACATTCTTCTCTGGGCTGTTAATGAGTATATTGATTAATACTGGCTCCAGTATCAATCCCTGTGGGAGACCAATTGATACTTCTCTCTCTTTTGACATAAAGCCATTGATGATAAGTCATTGGCTCCTAGCTGCTGGATAGATTTTTGTCTACCTTATTGTGTTATTATGCAGGCTATGCAACTCCAGCCTTCCTATTGAGTTTGCGTGTAGAGCAAAACTAACAATTTACTAAAAACCCAACTATGTTATGTCTGCCTTAATTAATTAATTTCTCAGTATAATTGGGTCTGAGCTTCCTTTTGCAGACCTGTACTAGCTATTACATGGTTCAACATAATCTTGGCCATTTCTGTCAGGTTTTGTTTCCATAGAATCATGGGATAATTTAGGATGGAAAGTCCAAGCCCTGGCACTAAACAGGTTCTGTTGGATCAGAATTGTCAGGGCAGTGTCCAGCCAAGGCTTGAGCACCTCCATGCTGTGGATTACATAAGCTCTCTTGGCAACCCACTCCTGTATTTGACCATTTTCCTGGTAAAAACCCCACCTTTCCTTGTAGTTGATATTGCTTTTATTGTTCCAACTTGTGTCCATTGCCTCCTGTCTTATTGCTGTGCACCTCCAAGAAGAATCTCCCTCCACCTTCTCTGTCCCAGGCAGCTGCAGGCATCCATGAAGTCTCCTTTTACCTTCTCCAGGCTGAGCAAGTCCAGCCCCTTCAGTTTCTCAGCTCCAGCACTTGAGAAAACTTGTGGTGCTGCTGGTATTTGCTGCAGTACGCGCAGCATGTAGAAACTGGGAGCCCCAAACTGGACAAGTGGCCTCAGAAGTGCCAAGCAGAGGGGAGCACAGCTCTAGACCAGCTGGCTGCTCACCCACTGACACATCCCAGGATGGGGTGAGTTTTTTGGCTGCTTCCCAGGGACTGCATTGCTTTCCAGCCTGTATTGCTACACACAGCGTTCACCCCAGACAGCAAGGCTTTGTGTTTGGTTTTCCTGAACTTCATGAGGCTTCTGCCAGCCCTTTGTCCAGCCTGTCCAGGTCCCTTGGTGCCATCTGGCACACTGACTGCTCCCCACACTGTTGGTGTAACCTACAGCCCTGCTGTGAGTACCTCACCCCATCACTGGGCTGGGAATGATGGCACTGGGCAGCACTGGACCCTGTCCTTGTCCCCAGGGATGCAGCTCCTTGCTGGTCATCCTGAGAAGCCTGAGGGGTCATTGATGCCTCACATGGTGAGAACTTACAGCATGAGCCAGGCACAGTGGAAGGAGATCCTGCCTTCCCTGGCATGGGAATGAGGAATTGTGACCCTGAGCTGGAAGCACTCAGGTGTGCCCAGAGAGCTGGGATGAGGCACAGAGCTGAACCTCAGAGCAACCAGGTGTTTCAGGGGAGGCAAAACTAATGCTGACTTGAATGGCAGATTCAACATCAAAACTGCTTAGAGAACCTGAGATTCTTTCAATTGGGCATTTCCTGGCATTACCACGTAGCAGTTCCAGCTCCCAAACTGGTGGACAACACGCACAGCAGTGCTTATTTCCATTTGTCAAAGGCAGTGGGACACACCAGGTTGTTCTGTGCTAGGGACAAAGCTCCTGTTTCAAGTTTTGCAGGAACCCACCAGATCCAAGAAACACCCAGGACATGCCTGCTTTGCACTGTGAGTGCAAACTTCCTCCTGGACCTGTCGCCTTATCAAGCACACTCAGCACAATTATGTAAATATTTGCTCACTTTGGAGCAAATGCTCCTTATCCAAGTATCTTCCTAAACAATGTTTGGGGGGAAAGAGCTCCTTCTTAATGCCTCTGACATGATAAACATTCAGCTGCAGCAACTGAGGCTGGGTTCACTCAGAGCCCTTGCAGGGGAGGAGTGCTTAAGCAAATTATATCTCAGTGGAATCAATAGGACTTTGGCACTTGCTGAATGTTTAAGCACGTGCTGAAGTGTTTACTATTCAGCCCCTCATTTAGTTCCCATTTAATTAAACAGAATCAGATTCTCTCAGAAGTAAATCACTGGAGTTTCTCCCAAAGGAGTTTTCCCAGTTTGCAATAATTGAAGAGTTGATCTAAAAGTTCCAACTCTACATCTTTTTTTTAAAACATTCAGGTGTCTGTCTGTCTGTCTATCTACCTACCTAACCTATGTTATTTTTACCTCCTAAATGATAAACTACTCAAAGGAGAGATGCTGTCAGAAGCAGCCAAGAGGGACACAGGTTTCATTAGCTACAAACAAAGTTCTGAGCCTCTGGTAAATGAAATGAAACTTTTCTGATATTATTGTTGTTCAAGTCTAAGCTGATATAAGCATCTCTGCTTCTCCTAATACAGGCAAGGATTCCTTTGGAAGTTTAGTGCTTCCACTCCAGATAAAAGCAAGTCATTTGCTGCTTTCATCATGTCACTACTAATTTCCAAACAGTCAAACCTGCTGCTAATTTATTTACTGAACACTGAAGCCCTGTTAGCAGGGGCTGCTACTGAAACTGCTTTCTGGCCTTCGGCTTTTGTTTGTTGACAGCCTGATTTCCCAGTAGGCCATTTCCACCTGTGTTTCTGTTGTTTTTAGTGCATGTCTTTCTTTCTTCTTCCCAGTGAGTGTCTCCCAAATGGCTCCTGAAGGCTTTTCTCATCTTCCCTCGCTCTCTCATCCCCTTCTCCCTCCCAGCTGCAAGGACTCTCAGCTCTGCTTTCAGTTATTCTGCAGTTAGTGGTTGTCTACACTGCTGAGCTCCCATGGGGCACTAATTTTTGTTTCAAGGACAAGATTCAAAAGAGTTTGCTACACACAGGTTGCAGGGTGCACCTTCAGATGTGCCTTCAAATAGACTTTGGAGATTTGAATATATGAGCTTCTGAAAACCAGTTTTTAAATTGCAAGGGAGGCCTATTAAGTGCTGTAAAAAAATTTTTTTTTTGCTTTTCTATTTTAAAAGCTGCATTAAAAAAGTGATTTTTTTTTTCCTTTCCTTTCTCCCATGACATTGGGTGGAAATAGAAATTAGGAGACTGCCATTTCCCTTTAACTTCATGCATATCAAAGGCAGAGAGATGACAGGATAAAATGATTCAGAGAGTGGCCAGCTCACTCAGTGTCTGGAGGAGCCAGTGAAGAAAGATATTGAGATGTTTCAGTGGTTTCTTTGCAACAAGTCAGTGTGCCAGGAGCTTTAAGTGTGCAAGAAAGGCTCTAAGATGATTTCCCTGAATAGAAAAATTCAGAGGCTGCACAGCTCTAAGGATTTATATCTTAAGATATTATTTTAATTTTGCATTTCTTGTTACTGCCTTCGTTTCATATGTAACTTGTGGTTTACACTTATTTTATCTCAAGCCCAGCAACACGTAAATCCTGCTGAGATCCATTTTGAGAGGACTCACAGCTACTCACAGCTACTGTCTGATACAGTGGACATTGAAAATTCTCCTTTGATTGCATGTTAAATTCAAGTGGGGTTTTGTGCCTTAGTTTTGAAGTCTTGCTTTCTAATAAAAAGGCCATAAAACTCAATATAACTGCTTATCTTTTAGCTTAAGCTTGGAACTGCAGACTGGGGGAATCTTCTGGTTAAAACTGCTGTCCCTTGATTTCTCAAACTGCATGTTCATGTCCAGTCAGTACTTCAGATTTTTTTGGTTTTTTGGTTTTGTTTTTTCTCCCTTACCTCAGTTTCTCCATGGTAAAACAGGTGGTAGGACTGTCCTGCCCCAAACAGACACTGTGAAATTGTTCAGAAACCAATACTGATGGGAGAATTTTCAAACCAGCACTGGAGCAAAGGTCAGGGAGTGCAGCTCTGATGCTCAGTGCTGTGCCTGGAGGCAGCACTGGCCACACAGCTCAGTGATCAGCACTCATCTACTGACCCTCAGCGAGTCTCTTAGCTGCTGTGTCTCTCCATTTCCCAATAATACTGCAATAAGACTAATATTTACTTTCCTCACAGTCACATAGTCAGAATGAATTAATGTTTATAAAGGACTTGGGAGTCCTTGGATGAATGGTCTCATAGAAGTGCTAAGCAGAGCGTGCATTGTCATTTCCTTGTAGATAAATACATATCATTTACATGGCTGTACAGAGCTGTTCACACAGGCATATGCAATGTCTCATCTCAGTGCACTCAGGGTAGCACAGGATACAAGAACAAACCCAACAGTCCTTGACAATTCATGTCATTTTGCTTTGAAACGAGTATATTTTCTGTGAGAACAGAGCTTATCATGTAATCTCCAATGAAAGTTATGTTCTGCCTTTTTACAGTTGCCATGATGCAAATGTCATTTGTACTCTCCTTCTTTATGAAAGTTAACAGTTATTTAAGAGATCAAAGTTAATTATCACTAAGGAGATCATTTTTACCTATCAACCCACTTTTGTAACCCCACTATCACAAGAGAAGCTTTATGCTAATCAGTTTTCTAATTTCCATAAATTACTGATAGAATTACTTTTTTTTTTTTTCCAGCATGAAAGTAGATCTGTTGGTGAAAGCTCTTGAGAGGTAAAGAGACAGAGAGAAAACGAGGTAAGGTGCATTTTCAAGAGTTCACCAGCTGAATGTGGCACCAAGAAAATAAAATCCAAATCATTAGTTTCACCACACCACAAAACTTGTAGATGCTGCAGCTTCCCTGCACTGCAGAAATCTGATGCACACACATTGTTTCAATTTAACATGGTGATAGAATGGAATTGAACGTGAGGATCACTGTGTGACCCTATTACATGTGAAGTGTCTCTATTAGAGCTGCAGAGACAGCATGCCAGAGGAGCTGAAATGTGTTGATAGAAACAAACAGATATACCTTTTTAAAAGCAGCAGTCAGAAACTCTGCAGTGTGATCCAAGCGTGTTCTGCTGGAGAGGGCAAAATAGTCTATCCTAGGGGAAGATGATATTAAGAAAGAAACCCTTTCCACTCCATCACAACACTTTCTGTGCAGTGAGCTTGCCAAATGGAAGCTGCTGCTGTGGAAGTTGTTACTGCTATGACTGACAGCTGCTGCAAAATAACCTCAGCTACAGCATGGAAGGAACAATAAGAGCTCAAAATGAAACAGATGCGGATATTTTGGGTATCCCCTTGGTCTAAAAGTTGAGTAAAAGAATTGCTTAGTAATTAACGAGCTTGTTGCTATGCTGCTCCAGCCTTTTAGACTGATGCTGATGAATTCCAACTTAAATTAAATCGTCTCCAACGCAGAGTCTACAACCTGGAGCTGAAGTTGTATCCATGCCTCACCTGAACCACTCCATGCTTGTGGAGCTTCATGTGGAGTTGGTAACAGAGCAGTTCACCTTCCAGTGGGCATCAGAACAATTCTGCTTGACCACTCTTCCCTAGAATAAGGAGGACCTGCACTGTCACTTTGATCACACTGAATTCCCAGTGTCCCCTGGCCTTGCCTCTGTCCCTGTGGCAGTTTCTGCAGCAGTGTTTTTAACCCAGCTGCAGTCCAGCTGTTGGTCTGCCAGGTGCCTGAAGCACTTTCCTTGCCCAGAAAGGAACTGGCAACAGGGCAAAGCCCAGAGAGAGCATGGTCAGTGCCACATCCCCTCTCTCTGCCCCAGACACCCCACATCCCCCAGAGCACTGTCTGAGCAGCTCCAGAGCTAAATGCAAGCAAGGGACACCTGAAAGCACCCCAGGAACAGGCAGCCACAAAGGAGTGGGAAAGGACCTCAGCTTCCCCCTGGCTGTGAGGTTTTGTGTCACTGCTTAGAGAAAAGCAACACAAAACTATATTCCCTCCTGGTTTTTTATTCCTCGACCTTCACCTCTCCATCAGGCACACACCTATTTCTCTTCAAACGCAGGAGCCACCCCATTGAAGTCAGCAGGACTCTTCTGGTGCTTCAAGCCAAGCATGCATATGCCTGGATCCAGTTGATATTTACAGAAGGCTCCTTTTGAATTGGCTTTTGATTATACCACCTGTGTCAGAGGGTTGTTCCTTATTGCATTTGTGGACAGCAGGATCAGCGTGACTTGTTTCCACGTGAGAAAGATGGCAAAAGATTGCAAATATAACCTTTAACATTACAGACCTTTTTTAACTGTCATGTACTGCACTGAACGGTGTATTTGTGGTTGAAAGGGAACATAAACTATGATGCAGAACACTAAAGGATTGAGAAAATGTAACCTTTGAGCGGATGGTTTGGGTTTTATTATCCCATTTATTTATTCTGCTGGATATCTGTAGGATAATATGATCAATGAGTTGGAATCCTTCTTGTTTCTACCAACAACAAATCAAACCATTAATAGGCCAATAAAACCCCAGGATTTGGAGAGAGGGGAGGAGGGGAAGTAATTGCATTGTTCTGATGCTAACGAGGCACATCTATCTTGAAATAACTGATTAAAGCTGGTGTTGACACAAGGCCTTTGCACAAAAAAAGGCACAGAAAAGGTGTGTAGTGCTGGGTGGTGCTGAGTTATGGGACTGTGGGGTCCCAGTGGCAGCTCTGTGTTTGCTGCATGTGCTGTGCAAGTGGGATGTGGGAAGCACCTCAGCCTGGGGGGAATTCATCCTGTTTAACCCTCTGTGTGCAGCCTGGGGACAGGCTGGCAGTGCAGGGGACAGGAGCATGCAGGGTTCATGGGGCACGTTGTGTGGCTGATAAATAGTTCCACAGCTGTGTGATTGCATAATGATAGCCACATTCATTCACCTGCCTATCAAAAGAGATGCATTAAAGTTTGAGCTCTCTTCCCCTGGGTCCACGAAGAGACATTTGAGTGTTAGCTTATAGTCTTTAACATTCCTCCTGGCAGTGGGCTAAGTGCAGTGGGGTTAAACAGAGTCCCTTTTGCTTAGTAATCCATTAGCTAATGGGTGTGTAAGCCCATCAATTTGCTGTTTATTCCCTAACCCCATTAGGGTACACCTGCTGAGCATAAAAAATACACCTGACAAATCAGAGTGATAGTTGAAATAAAATAAATATCAAGAGTTGTTATAGCTGATCCATAGTGTTTAAGGCAGAAAGGGCATAACAGTGATTTGTGATGGCAGAACAAAATAGCTCGTGCTGGCTCATGGTAGCTCGAGCAGGTTGATATAAATCCCCCTGCGATCACCTGTAGGCTGCAGCACTCTGCTGCCTCTTTCCCCAGCCCCATGAGCCCTTCAGAGGGCTGGAGTTCACCTTCAAACGCCATCTCCCAGCGCCTTCTGCAGAGCCACAGCGCTGCTAAGTGATAAATTAATTATTTGGGGAGGGAGGGAGGGTGAGAGCTCACAGGCTGCTCTCCTGCGAAGGCAGCCAGAAGCTTCAAATCTGTCTCCCATACCAGGCCATTTGTTTTGTCACTTCATGGGCTTTATTTATTTATTTATCTTGCAGCTCGCCCTGTGATTAAAACTGTTGAAACAGCTGTTGGCTGGTAGCAACTTTCCTGGTGTTGTTTCCTCATGTCAATCAGGGGCTGTGGCAGGGATGGAACTGCTCTGGGCTGCTCCTCTGGGCCAGGGGCAGGTGCATTCCCAGCCATCCCTGTCCCCATCCCTGTCCCCATCCCTGTCCCCATCCCTGTCCCCATCCCTGTCCCCATCCCCTCAGCTCTGCAGCAGCCCCACTGCACAAGGAGAAACTACAGCAATGAACCTGGGGAACTCACTGCCAAAAGGAGTTACTGCAATTAAGATATTATCAGAAAATGGATTGAAATAGAGCTTTTATTTAGAAAGAAGAAAAGAAAAAGAGCCCAGTCACCACCGAGTGGGGCAGTGATGACAACAGGATGAGCAAGGAGGTTCAAGGTGGTCGGTCCAGTGTGGAAAACTCCCTGGGGCAATTGAATGAGCTTTGAACGAGCCCTGGGCTTTATGGAGAGGAGCTGGATGCTCTGTGCCATCAGGGTGCTTGGGGAAATATGCACAGGAAACTTCTCAGGCTGAGGAAAGCTGAGGTCTCTCATGTCAGAGCTCACAGTGTAACCTCAGGTGTGCAGGAGCCATGACCACAAACACTTCTGCTGCTGAAGAAAACAAATGTACAGACTTCCTGCAGTCCCTCAGGCACCCCAGAGCTGGGAGTGCTGGCTGAGTCAGATCCACTCATGGCTGAGCAAGCTGAAGGGCTCAACCTAGAGTTAAAAAAAAAAAGAAAAAAAAAGAGTGAGAAAGAGAGACCAGGTCCTGCAGTGGAGCCAGTGAATTGCCAAAACACTCAGATTGTGTCAAGGTGATGGAGAGAGAGTTTGGGAATCTGGCCTGGGTCGCCTGAACTGGGTTGCAAGTGCTGCTGATGCACTAAGGAGCAGTGATAAAATGAACAATTCAAGTCATTGCTCTTGGCTTGCATTATCCACAGGCTTTGGCATTTTCCAGCCGAGTGCTTGCCTCTGCCTTCCTGGCCCACTGCTGCTATTACTTTTACATCATGACTGTCGAGGAGTGTATCATTCATAACATCCTTATCACAGAGAGATTCCTTTCTAAATGCTTGGGGAGATGGAGGGCTACAAACCCTGGGAAATCAGCTATACCTAATATATTATGTAGAAGTTCTGTAATCATTATTGAACTAAAGTGCATTGAGTAAGTGGATAAAATCAGTCCCACTGTAGCATAAGTCTCCAGAGATCACAGATAAAAATGCCTCGCACTTAAGCAGAAAAAGGTAACAAAATATTTCCAGTCCCAGCAACAGCATTTTCCCCTCTGTATAAATAGGGAACCCTCAGGAGAAGGCAATGATGCAGCAGAGGTTGAAGGCAAAGTTAATGGTGGCGAGGTGGGGGAGTGAGGCAGTGCCTGGGGCAGGCTTGGTGAGCAAAGCTCTGCAGAACAGGCTGAAGGCAGAGCTCTCCCAGTGGGCAGTGGGCAGTGGGCAGTACCCTGCAAACCTGGGGGCCACAGTGTGGGTCTGGCAGGGAGTGGAAGTGAAATATTTGTGCTCTGTTTTCCTCTAGAACCTGCAGAAAAGTCAATTTTTATGACCAGGGTCACCTCAAGCCTTGCTTCCCATGGCTGTCACAGTTTCCCACCTGGACACACACAGGAGCACAAATACAGCTATATTTGTGCCTCCTGTGCTGAGGCGTGGTCTGAGCCACTGAGGCATCCTCAGTGGGGAATTTATCCTGAGTTATTCTCAACCACAGCCCCGTGAGAGCTTGCACAGAGCGACATCATCATCAGTCCTTCCCTTTTCCATGCACTTGGCCAAGAGCTGCCAGGCTGCAGTGAATCATCACAACATGGTGACAACCTCCTGCAAACCTGCTAATACTCTTGTAGGGGTTACAGTATAAGATATATTTTGACATAAATAAATGTGGGAAAATTAGGGATTCATATAATTTAGGAAAAAAATTTTTAAAAGGAACTATTTCATTCCCTTATGTAAAACAGAGTTAAGTTGGAGTGGCACATATATAACAGAGTTTATTATATTTTCCTGGAAAGGACTAAGTGATCATCTAAATTTTTTTTGATTGAGTTCTTCAAATGTGTATCCCCATTAGTGATGAAGTTTGAGTCTTTCATTGAAAATAAGGAAGAAAACATAGACTACGGTATTTGCTATTCCTCTTGTAGGCCTACACAAAAAAGGCACCTAGAGCTGCAGTCCCTGCTGTCAGACTGAGATCTGGGCAGTCATTGGCATTCGTGTCCTGGAATTACATTATTAAAGTTTTCTAAGATGTGTGCTCTTTCTCACAGCCTGCCAATCACGTTGGAGCAATGCCATGAGCTCTGGGCTAGCTCTATCCTCCAGGGCACCAAGGCAGGAAGAGTGAAGAGGGCTGTGGAGTTGGAACTATTACTTATTTATCTGAAGTATTGACCTGACCTCTGCTACTGAAATATCAGCATTAGATGCTGGGGGAAAGGGAGGCAGGAGCCAGCTCCTTCTGGGAAGTAGAGGAAACAGAGATGTCAAATGGAGCCCAAATCAGTCTTTGTGCCACTGAGACAGCAGTGCTGGGGGCAGGCAGGAGGTGGCAAATGACAGGAGGGAGTGGCTGCAACTGGGGGCTGGACAAGGAGGCAGTGACCAGCTGACCAAGTGACCCAGGGAACTTGGTGCCAGGCTGCTGCTCAGCTCTGGGGTGTGGCCTTATTGCACTTGCAGTGTTCACTGGCAGGTTTTGAACGTTTTTATTAGTACGATGATAATTAAGTGTGTTTGTGAAGGGAGAAAGAAGTGAGTAGCAAGTGATGCTCCTGTAATGTTGCAGTGGGTGGGGAAGGTGGCTTTTGCTAAAGCACTTCCCAAAACTGTCCTGTGGAACTGAAGGAGTCTGGAGCTGAGCTGGGGGCCAGGGACTCTGTGGGAAGCTCCAACCCATCTGTAGGACAGCAGCAAAATGTGAATATTTGCAAGAGGACTGGGGAGCAAGGGGCAGTAAACAGGAAGGAGCTCAGGAAATCAAGTGAATAACATCAAATGTGTCTTCAGCTGCCCCATGCCATGACAGAAGATACAGGGGCTGTGGTGCTGAGCAGAGTTACATAAATGATTACACAACACAGCTGTGGCAAGAGCCTGGAGAGACTCTGAAGGGAATAAGCAGAGACACAGCCAAGGCCAGGAAACTGACAGGGAAGGCATCTCATCTTGCAGAGGTTTCTTTAATGAAAAATTAGAGAGGTGCCCACAGAAAAACACCACCAATCCCACTGCTAGGGGCAGACCATTCAGTCAGAATGACCACAACAGTGGCTAAAGAAACTAAAGAGGACACTAGGTTAGGAGGCAGCAATAAGTGGTGTCATAACACACCTCAGGCCATGTTTCCATGTGTGATGACAGAGGACACTGCCCTCCCTTTGGGCACAGCACCCACCTGGGTGGGCACTCTGCACCTGATCCTCATGCTTTGGGCTTCAGAGGGTTTTCTTCTGGCATCAGAAAAGCCATTTGCCCTCTATGACACCACTGTCAGCCAGGTGAGCTCAGGCTGGACTGTCTGAGCACCTCTGGCTGGCCAGAGACTCCTGCACATCTGAGCTCAGCAGCCTCCTGCCACCCCAACCCCTCTTTCTTTTTAAATGTGGCTGAACTGAAATTTCAAACAAATCCACTGTCACAGGATCCAAAAGGCTGAAGCAGAGCTCTTGTTCTGCTGCACATATTACAGGTTATACAACATCCTGAATTTAATCCCTCAGCCAGCTTTTCAGCTACAGTGACCCAACATCTTTGCAGTGAGTTGAGCACTCACAGAGCCCTTGGCTGAGAGCTGCCAATATTCACACCGTTTGAAAGAGAACCAGGAGAATTATCTCAGACAGAAAAAACAGATCTCTTGTGCTGACAGAATAAACACATTTGGGGTCTGACTGTGCCAACATCTCTCCTAACAACTACTGGAGTGGATCTGCTAACATTTAAAAGATATCCAACACTTCACGTTGCAAGAAACCCCTTCCAGCTGCTTATGTTTTAGCAACTTCATTTTTTTAAAGTGAATTTTAATTTAAACCGAAACACCCAACATCCCTATTCCTTCCTCGGAGCCTTGCATTAGGTCTGGTGCTTAAAGATCTGTATGATGGGGAAATTAAGTGCCAGTGTGTCAGTCCTCCATGTGCCAGAGGTAAAATTCCTCCTGCCAGAGGACAGAGTGAAACAGAATGCCTAGAACCATTTAGCAGCCAATGGATTTGTCATTTAGGAAGGGTAGAAGAATGGAAACCCTTTGCAGGAGCTTCCTGCATGGTCAAGGGGCTCAGCATGCTGCAGTTCTTGGAGCTGGCCTTGGAGAGGTCACTGGACACCTGGAAGTGCTGACATTGACTTAAATAATACCAAAATAAAAACTCCCACCTCCCTGGGTGTCTGGCACAGGGTGGGATGTGCCTGGTGCTCCATGAGCTCTGTGTTTAGAGCTCTTGCAACTGAGCACCTGAAGCCAAATGTGCCCCTGAAATCCACTAGAAAAATACGTTGGTCTTCCAGGCAAACAATAGACTAAAACAATGGAAATAATAAGATTAAGGATAACAGGATGAACATTCAGCATTGTGAGTGAGAATCCTTTGAAATCCATTAGCGGCAGAGGAAAAGGCATTTCAGTGCGCTAGCATTCATCACATTTCACTGTGTAATCCCATGAATTTCTGTCTCTCCTTTATTTCAGGAAGACAATTCAGTAGCCTCTGGCTTCTATATTTTTTTTTCCTCATCTACTAACTAGCAGAGGCAGAAAAATAAACACACGACTAGGAGCTGTATTCACAGACAGGAAGTAACTTTAATTAAATATTGTGAAAGTTGAAAAGTTTTTACAGCTTGAATTTCTGCAAAAAAATTATAACAATCTCTACAGTAGTTAGTTTCTCTAACAATAGAACTGTACAGTGTGTGTGTCTATTCAAAAAAGATTTAGATAAGAAGGTGAAAGGTTAGTAGTTTCAGAGATGACTTCATTTTAGCTGCATCCTAGTACAACTGTGAGGAAATAGGCATTACTTTATGCAATCCAGTCATTGTGAAGCTTCACCTTGTTAAAACTGAAATCTGAATGTTTCCACTTAAAGCCATATTCTGTAAACAGCTGCATCTTTTACTTTGTAAAAGACCAAGGGTGGTGCGGGGGAGATTTTTGATAAATTCCCATTCATCAGATCACGACAAATAGCTGCAACAAAATGGAATTATGCACATTGTCAAAGGCTCTTTGGACACTGGAGTAGAGACTACAAACATTGTGGCTAAAGTGGTGTCAGAATGCTAGGACTGAGTGGAGCTCTACAAGAGTAATCGACGGCGTCACTGGACAAAATATGGCTTTAAATTTGATTACATTGCCGTGCTGTTGCTTATTATGTGAATTAGAATAATCGCTTGGAATACAGAGAAGCAATAAACTGATGTCTCTCACATTTTTCCAGTTTTCTCTTCTTTTATTTTCTCACCATGAAGAAAAAAAAAAAAAAATCCTGTTTTCTTTCCCTTCCCCCCCCCAAAAAAGATCACACTGTGACATTCTAGTGAAAACCATTGCAAAATTCATACAGGAAGCATGCACAGTTGCAGCATCGTTGTAAATGATTTCTTGCTCGACTAGAAAAAAGTTATATTGTTTTAAGGTAACAAAACAGTTCTTTTGTGCTTTTCAATTCCTTTTTTTTTTTTTTTTCTTAGAATGTTAGTGATGATTGACAGTTCTGGTGCACAGTACAATGTACAAGTGAAATGAATATGATTTGCATTGTTAAGGCATCCAATCTGCTGGTTTATATTTATGTGAAAGACAGAGAAATATACAAGCAGACTTAAGAAAGAAAGTATTTTCATTGAGTTCTATGAAGTTTCTCCCCATATTTAATGCACAAAAATGCGTCACTCCAAAGAGGAGAAATCCCATGCATATTAATAGAGTAAAACAGCATTAGTTTTTGTTAAGCCTCAAAAGCAAAGGATACATTTTTTTTTAAAATCTACATAACTAAATGCTACAAGAATAATATGCTACTTTTTGCCATATATTGGAAAAAACTTCTTAACTTACAAATAATACAAAAATAGACAATGGCTTTTGGGTGGAAATTAAAAAAAAAAATGGAAGCATGGTTTTAAACAATACTAAAAAAAACAACCCTATAAATGAAATGTATTAAAATCACATTTAAACAGCTAATACAACGGTGAATGACCAAACAAATCAGCACTTTTCACATAGCAAACATACACAATAAAATAAACTTGTGGGGGACAAAAAGCAATGTACAAATTCCAAAGATAAATACATTATTTATATGGATATTTTACAAAATCCCCCGTAAAACAAACAAACAAAAAACAGAAACAAAAAGCTTTTTTTTTCTTTAATTAATTTGCAAGTATGTGCAAGCTAAAGGTAGTGAGCTCTTTTTGCAAAATATGCAGTAAAATTCTTTTTTTTTTTTTTTGTGATATTGAAAAACTGTCTTAAGACATTAAAATGTATAAATAGAACAACAACTTTGGCAAAAAATCACAAAAAATCTACAGTATTTATAACTACATACAAAACACAACAGCAAAGAAAAAATATCAGGTAATGCATCTTCAGAGCTTTGCTGCCTCTTTGACTAATAGTTTTTAAGAACACTTCCCAGATAATGATAGCAAAATTTTTTTTTTTTTTTGTAAAACAGAAGCGATGGTTTTGATTTGAAACCTTCCTAAGAGCCCCACCCCTTCCCCCAAACTCATGTTTCACTACTCAAAAGCAGTTCCCTGCTGCTGCTGGAGCTTGGTACCAACTGGGAGGGTCGACTGATACAGGAAGGATGCCAGTGGGAGTCTGGGCAGGGGGAGTGGGGTGGGAGGATGCAAACCCTGGGTGAGGCTGTGGCCATCAGAACCAGCAGGCAGGGGGACAGGAGCCACGCTGAGAGCCCCCAGGGGTGGCCCAGGCTGTGTCCCCAGTGCCAAACCCAAAGGGCACAGCGTGGGGACAGCCAAGCCCCGCTGGTTTGGAGGGTCTGAGATCTCAGCCATGCTCACCTCCTGCTGCAGGTGTGCCATTGCAGCCACAGGCACTGGGTTTTCAGTTCTGGGGGAAACAGATTGGATGTTTCCATCCTTACCTCCCCTTCTGCCAGCTTTTTGCCAGGGAAGGTCAGACCTTAAGGTTCCCTTCCAGCCTATGGCGTTCCATGAGGAGCTTTTCCTGTTGTATTATTTACACAATTTTTCAGCCTGATATTAAAGACAGAGGTTATGAATCCCTCCCCTCACCCCACCCTCATCATCCAAAAATATCAGCTTTCTAGGGAGTGATATCTATTTAATTAGAACATTAAAAATGCGTCATATTAGCAAATCACCACTGGATAAGCAACATATATGAGCCGACCCTTAATTAAATGGCCATAATTCTTCTAGGAAAAACTAACTGGCACTTCTATTCTGTCCCATACAGACTTGTATGTAAATGACACCACTTCATTTTTCTTT
Organism: Lichenostomus cassidix; assembly: GCF_008360975.1. NCBI lineage: Eukaryota > Metazoa > Chordata > Aves > Passeriformes > Meliphagidae > Lichenostomus > Lichenostomus cassidix. Next base: position 14,588,695 of record NC_139494.1, read on the forward strand.
ACACAGCTTTAAAAAAAAAAATTCATAAATTAAAAATGTGGAGTTCCATCTCTAGTGTCCCTTGTGTAATTGTATGATTTATAAAAGACAAATGGTGTTGAGTTAAATCAAGCCTTCAAAAAAACAGAAAAAGCCAGAAGGAAATGAAAGCAAGCCCCCACCCACCCCCCTGAAAAAAAAAAAAAGTGGATTTTTTTTATCAACATACAATAAATATATTTCCCAGGTATTTGGGATGGACAACTTGAATCAACACCTTGCGATTGTGGATTGTTAATTTCAGTATTTGCAAGGATGGTGATTTTTTTTTTTGTTTAAAAATCTGCAGTTATTGTAAGATCCTTCTTTATTTCTTTTTTATTTTTAAAAAGGCCTGAGTAAAAAGTTCCACTCTGGGACTTGTATCAGATTCTCTCTGAAGCAGAATTCAACCTCTTCATTAATAAAATTCTTCAAGGCAATTCTTTCACATGGGGGGAACAATCATGCCAGATATAGCTGTTGGAAGGAAAGGGAGGGGGGAGAGAGAGAGAGAGAGAGAGAGAGGGAAAAAGTTAATTTTCTGCATTATCAAGCAACTTTTAAAATCCTCAGAGCTTTAAGCATTTACTAGCAACATACTCAGATGTACTTTGAGTTAAATTCATATATAAGTATCACTCATAAGAGACAACTATATACACAGTAATCATGGGAAGCTTCCCTCTGACTGGAAAGTGATTTAAATTGCAAGTGACTTTGTAGAAATTACTGATTTTCTTGTAGAAAAAGTGTTCCTTCCTGGTATTAATATCAGACCCCAACTTCTTTTTCTGCTTTTGGTTTCAAAATCTCAAAAGGCTCAGGAGGGTTTGACTTGACCCAACCATTGCCACACATATTTCTTTTAAAAACAAAGCAGATATTTGCACCACATTTGGGAACACAAACCCCACAAATCACCACTGTCATGGCCCTGCAGTGTCCCTTGCAGTGTCCCTTGGGCACAGGTCACTCTCCTGGGCCAGTCCTCCTAAAGTTCAGTGCTCATCCCTGGGACTTATGTGTGCATTTCCAGGTGCTCAGAAAAGGACCTAAACTCTCAAACCCAATATTCAAATTGAAATATGTGCTTAACTTCTGGGTCAGCATCTTTCCTATTCCACTTGCAGCAGACACCACCAACTACACCAAGTGAGTTGCAGGTGAATGATGTTAATTTAGGATGTTTTCTCTTTTGCTGGCTAAGTTGGATCATCAGCATTTCTTTATTAAGCTTCCTAACCTCATTTTCTACAAAACCACCACCTCTCTTAGCAGGGAGACATTTATTAAAAGTCAACAGGTAGAGTTTTGCACATAACTTGACCTCCAGCTCAGTCTCCCTCTATTTACCAGGGACTGAAGGCAGCTCAGACATCCCAAGTGTCCAAGTGACACACTGTGAGCAAGCACATCATTACAGGGGGAAGTCATGGAGGTTTATGATGAAAACTGTGAAAACATCGTGTCTCTAAAATGCCAGTTGCACAGTTATTTGCCAAGAGGTAAAAAACAGATTTGCCTTCAGGTTGGAGGCACTTCCCAGGCACATGATTTAAATGCTGGAGCTGCCTGCCATTCCAGACATCTGGACATGTAATTTCTTAAGGAAGAACTCAACCCCGTGCCTGGTGCTGATTCATTGTGCTTTAATTACAGCTGCAATTATTTGATAAGAACAGAGCCAAAGTAAAAGACTCACAGATTTGGGGTTGGAGGGGGAGAGGAGGGAAATGTTTTCTCCACAAACACCACCATATGTGCAAGAATTACAAGTCTAATCAGCAAGGGGAGAACAGCTCGAGTAAACTGCACTGATTAAATGGAATAAAATGAGAGGAGAAGAAGAGAATGCAAAATGCATCCAACGTGTTTGCAACAGGCCATCCTCAGAGGTGGCACAATGCAATAGCATCTCAATAATTGGAATTTAGCAAGTGGAAACACTGTACTGACTGTGTCCCCCACATAAGGGTTCTTCAAGGGGCTGAGAATGAGGATAAAAGGGATAGAAGGGTGAGTTAAGTGGTTTTAAGGAAGACACTTAAGTGAGAAGCATAGAGGACACTGTAGGACAGAGTGTTGCTTTGCTTTAGAAAAAGTATCTTTTCTTCAGAAAATGTCAAGATACTATTCCAACAAAAAAATTCTCAATCTGAAAGATTCATCAGAAGCAAATGAATTTCATTAATAACTGATCAAGAATTGTGTCACTTGGGACAGAACAGCTGTCTACCTTGGGTAGGAGCCCAAAAAAGGTGAGATAATTGCAGTTCCTCCCTTCATGATTTAGACATTTCCCTGTGGTTACAGATCAGCCATGCACCTTTTGCTGTTGGAAACAAATGGCACAGAGGCAAGATCTTAGCTCATTTTTTCAAAGCATTATTGTTTTTTGAAGAGCTCTGAAATTCTGAATTAAATTACAAGGCAAATGATATCTTTTCTGCCTAAAAGCTTTGATATTTCCATCCTCTCCAAGTCTTCGTTTATATCACTCCACTTTTATTCCATAAGTGCTACATCTAGTCATGCAAATCCTCTCAGCTGTAGCCTGTTATTGATCCTGAAAACAGAGATATCAGTGGGAAACAGTGTAGGTATGAGATCACACCACCTCCAAAAAGGGAGGGCAGAGAACAGAAAAGCTCCCACCAATGGCCTTTATTTCTTCTATCATATACTAATTTGTATTTGCTGCCAGCAAATTACAGAAATAATGTATTTTGGGGTTTTACAAAATGGCATGGCAAAGAGAACAACAGATAAGCCTGGCTGCTGTTTTAGTGAGTTCTGCTGATATCTAAGCTACATAAGGAAAGCTTGATTGCTTTCTGATGTATCCAGAAGCCCAAGAGAGATAAGACAGCCTCCTTACACATGGTTGTTTATTTAAGCATTAAGGCACAACAGGCAGTGCATCTCTGAGTGATTATAACAAGCCTCAGGTGGTGTCAGAAGGCACAGGACCAAAGGCTGTGTGTCTTTAACTCACCAAGAAGTTCAGTGATGACCTAGAAATGAACCATCTCTTGGTGTCTCGTTCCTATTATGAAAACTGAATTGCTAAATAAAAATTAGGGGAAAGGCTCAGATCTGTGTGGTTTCTGGGCATCACAGATGTGGATGTGACATAATGAGGAGGCAATCAGACAGCTCCAGTTGTGTCCAGTGCTCTCGGCTCCTTCCATAATTGCTTTTCATAACCGAGTACATGGAATCTGAGAATTCTGTCTTATGAAAGGAGAACCAGTGCCTGAAAAAGCTTTCTCCTGTTACTCATGTTTTCTCTCCATCCACAACAGCAAGATGGGACAAGGTGAAGAGAGGAAAAAAACATTAACGTGTTCAAAAGCTTTTTTTTTTTTTGAAATTTCAGATGGGAAATATTTTTAGCCGTTGCTTTTAAAATTTGAAGCGTGTCAGCACTGCCAATTCTTTTAAATGTTCAAAAATGAGTCTCCTAAATGCTGTAGTTCACCTAAAAACTTTGTTTTGTTTTATTCCTGACACAGCTGGTATTTATAACAAAGTCCTAGCTGAAGGTACCCAAGTTCTGATTACAATTTCCTAATAAATTTACTGTTTCTGCACAGTTTCTCTGTGTGTGTACATCTTGAAGGATTCCTCCTCCCAGTTCACCAGTGTAACATGCACTGAGGACAATGCTTTCCTTCAGGCACAATAGATCCAAGCTTTTATGAATGAATCCCTTCCGTTCTGCTTGCATACAGTTTTTTTTTTTTGGCCATTAATGGTGCTATCAGCATTTTGTCTTCAAGCCCAGTGTTCCTCTTTCCAGAGGCTGAGGAGTGACACATGGACTCTGTGCAACCATGCTGCTCTGCACAGCTCCTTCTGAACCTAAAAAAGGATGGATTTTATTTCCCACTCGATACTCTTTGGATAATTTGCACAGGCTCACGGAAAGGAAACAAATCTCAGGTCTGGGGCAAGCACAAGGCACACCACGAAATCTTTCCCACCTCTGGCAGCTGGAGGCAGCTGGCTGCATCTGCTCAAGGAAACCCCTGGATGTCAGTGAGCATGAAAATGCCTCTCTCAGCACACTGATGTGCAGTGAGGGAATCACACAGGGAGGTTTGGGCACAGATTTGTACAACAGGCTGAGCCAAACAATGAGATGGGCAGAGCTGGGCTCTGCAGCACCCTCAGTTTGACAAGCTTTTGTCTGTCTCTGCCTCGCCTGCATCAGCACTTCAAATGGATTTAGATACTAATGCTGGAACACTTGTAATGAGAGGGGAAGGGATGCAGAAAAGGAGCAGCCCCTTGATACCAGCAGTTCAATAGGCTTTCCAAAAGGCCCTGCGCCACTTCTGGAATTAATTGGCACAGGAGTACATTAATCAGTGGAAACTAATGTTTGCCCTGGTGTGAGTTAAACTGGAAAACGCTGCTGTTAGTTTGTAATGCATCTCCTATCTGTGAAAGGGAAGGTTTGTGCCAAGCTCTGTGACGGTCTGTTTGCTCTCAGTAGGATTTCTGCACAAGTGTACTATGACAAAGGACAAAAAGGAAGGGAAGATTGAGTGACGTACTTCAGGAGAAGGCCAGCCCCTGGAGAGACCCTGCAGTGGAGTACTTGCTAGAGTCCACAAAAGACTGGTCTGATAAAGGACGACAACAGGGAATAAGAGAGGAAAGAAAGAAAAAGGACGGTATTAGTAAGCTGAAATATGACTTGTTTTTATCAAAACAGTAGGTCTGTGCTTTAGAAGACACAGCCTCTCAATTCAGCAGTATTAATGAGTTAGGGTGGTTGCTAAACACCTGCAGGGTACAAGGTGGGCTGGGGGTGAAGTCCAGCTACTCTTTACAGGAGGAAACTTTAATCCAGAGCCCACCAGGGATCCCCCACTGCCTTCTCTCCCCTGGGACAGCTCGGTGTTGCCGTGAGCCCGGCAAGGCTCTGTGAGCTCTGGCGTGGCAGCAGCCACCTCTGCAGCCTGGGTTGCACCTACCTTGCAGGCTATTGCCATTGGTGCTGGTGCAGGTGGGAGGGGGAGAGGTTTGGGGTCTCACAACAGGAGCAAACGCACTCTTCTGCTTCACCGCTGAGACCATGTTGGCTGGTGAGAAGGAGAAAATCCCAGAGGAGCTGCTACAGTTGGAGGGGAGGCTAGTGGAGGAGGCCATTGTCGGGCTTGATGGCACAACTAGAGGAAAGAAAGACCCCAGAAAGGCATTTCTTAGTATTCAATAATAACAGGCTGCAGAAACAAGAGGATTCTCGTTCTTGGATGATTTGTTTAAAGCTGAACTGAGTGTTCAAAATGCAAATGCTCTATATGGGAAGTTCAATCTTTAACCACATTTATTCTTAAACCATTATTTTACTATATACTACAATAAATATATTTTGTTCATGGATTTACCATCAAGCTTTTAAGCTCATTTCTCTTCATGGAAACAAAGCCAACAACTTTAATATTCAGAAAGCACCTCCAATTTCCCTTCCTATCCAACAACAACAAAAAGGACCAAAAATGACATCCCATACTTCCATTCTTTGTCCTGTTTAGAAACTGCTTAGATACACCAGTGGGCTGTGAATAATTACATATTATAGAGTAAAATTCTGATAATCTGTGTTTTGAATTATTATTTTATTTGCATTTATGTAGATAAAAATCACCCTATTTAAGTTCTTATTTGAGAATCTGATATCATATTTGTTAACACGGAGGAAATCAATTAATGGAAATTAAATGTTCAAAGTTTCACAGTCTGACAGATACAATCTTAGTCTGAAGTCACTCTGTGTCTGGAAGTACTTGCTAAGGGAGAGCAATCAAAGCACCTAAATTGAATTGCTACTATACAGCAATTAGTTTATTGATTTAATTAAGAATGCCACCTTTTAATTTTCAGGTCATGATTGAAGCATTTTCTGATTCAATGGATTAGACATTAGCAGAATGACAGATCTACCAAGAAAACCTCCCAAAATATAAATAGAATAGAGAACCAGGGCTAGGAAGTGAAGTGCTATTCTAAAGAGGACTTCGTTCATAAATATGAAATAATACACTGCTACAGTATTTTAAATGCATTACTGGCATCTGCTTCCAAAAGGAGATGTCTCATCAATCATGTTATATTATGAATTCAGAGTGTGCAGATTCTGTGACAGTAAATCCAACTTAATAAGTAAGGTACTTTGTAACATTGCATGTTACATTATTATTAGAGTACAAAAATAATCACTGGTTAGCAATTCGCAGGTTATAAGTACTAGTTATGTGGGTAAATAATTCATTCTAAATGTGCAGCAGATAAGAAGCCTTGCAGTTAATTCTTTTATTCAGGGTTCCTATCCCCTTTTTGATTCTGATGCAATTCAAAATAACTCATCGCTGCTGTTACACCATTTAACTTCAGATTTGCTGTGTAAACCTTGGTCCCTCCAGCAGCTGGTTTATCCTGTCTGTGCTACAACCTTAGCCTATAAACCTATTTATATGTTCAGACCTTCCATCCTGATTCTGCTGTCAGCTTTCCACAGATGTCAGTGGAATCCTTTCTGCCTCGTGAGCAGTTGAGGAACAGGGCAGGTCCTGCTCATTTAATTTTCTCATGTGACCAGGGACTGCTGAGCTGAGCCAGCAGCTGCAGAAGAGGTTCAAAGCCCTTTACCAATAGAAATGTATTTATATTTAAACAGCTTACTAAACCTTTCATATCAAAATGCAGAAAGTTAGTCCGACACATAAATATTTCTGTGACTGGGACTCTAGACTATAAGCTCTTCACACCATGGGATGTATGATTTGTATGACTTACATTTTTGTGGCATTCACTGTGCAGACACTAAAACACAAAATCTAAAAGCCTTTGTTGCATTCTACTCAGTGAAGTCAAAGTAATGCTACTTTAAAAGCAAGTGGAATATAAGTAATCAAGCTTAGGCCCAGTAGTAATTCATAATCTTTTAAAGGTTATGAACGTATTATTTGCTCAGAAGTTGAGGACAGTGTTTCTTATTACAGAGTATAAGGTATGTTATGAAACTAACAGACGAAATCATGAGAAATATTATTCTTTGAAAGCTCTTATAAGACTCCCAAAGAAAAAAATTAATAATACTTAATAATAATATTAAAACAGAGAAGAGAATTTCTGGCAACACTGATGTCTTCAAAGTGCATCAAAGGTCAGTGCCTTTCAAGTGCTCAAAATGGAAAATAAATATTGAGCATCACAGAAAATCCACCATCTCCTTCTGATGAAAAGGTGCAAAATACATAAAAGACATAAAATACTCACTGGCATAGGGAGAATTGGCAGCAGATCCATTCAGGAAGGTTGGAGAACCGCCTAGATTTGACATTCCAGCATTGCCATAGCCATTCATGCTTGTTGTGACAGAGTTGTAGTTTGTCTGCTGCGGGGTGGTGCTTGGCACGTAGCCATGAGGTGACACACTGCTGGAGTTGCGAGTGAAACCTTGGGTGGGGAGGAAACACAGGAGAAATTGGAATTCACCCCATGACAGTTTCCTACACAAACAGATATACTGTGGCACCAAGGGGAGCTCAGTCCAGCCAGGGAGGACAAGGAGGGACAGGAGTGACCCCAGCAGCACCGGGTACCCAAACTGGGACTCCTCCCTGCCCAGGTGGCTGCTGGAGGGAGCACAGAGCTGGAGGAAGGATGCTGAACCCTCCAGAGCTCCCCAGGCAAGCCATGCCCTGGAGCAAAGATCACCGCTGGGTGTGAGGAACACAGGCTCTGAAAGAGCTGCTTGTAGAAATGCAGTAAACATGACCTACATTTCCAAAGTGAGGAGTCCAGAGCCTCTCAGGTATGCTAAAAGCACGTGGTTGTTGTTAACTCTTTTCTGATGTCACTGTCACTTAACACAGCTCAGATGCTCACTGCACACTTCAGGAAATGTAGTGAATTTCTGCAGCTAGTGGGAGATGCTTTGTCTTTTTGCCTTGGTCTGATCATTATGTTGGTTGGAAATGAGTGTCAAATTTGACAGCAAGTTAAAATTTGAATCGCTACCTAACTCTGGAAATGACATTTTAGGAAACTCATATCCAGATATTCATAAAGGAAGATTTGTTTCTAGAAGCACAGAAATACAAAATGGGGTGGGGGGGGGGAGGGTCCAAGAAGAAAAATTGCCAATTTTTCTTCCTAACACACAGCATAAAATATTTCAATCTAAAAATAATTTTGTATTTTTTAGTGTAATGCAAAATATTTTTGTCTGCCGTTCTAGAAAACAGCCTCATACTAACACTTTCTCATTAAGTGTATTTTGAGATTGTGTAATATATAGAGTTGAGTAAAGGAGAAGGCAAAATGCAAAGGGCTTTTACAAAAATGTTCTTCATCTATTTTTTATTTTTAACTGTGGGAATTAAACCAATACTGATTTTATACGAAGTGAAAACTACTTTATTTTAAAAATTAGACAAGCTCTGAAAATGTCTTTGTCAATATTTCTATTCTTTGCTAGTTTTAAAATTTATGAAAGTCTCAAACTCTGAAAAAAACACAGAGCCAATACTCTTATCTGTTGCAAAACAAACCCAAATCAAATAGACAAACATTCAAGAGATATTTCATGTTATAAAGAAGTGTTACATGAGACCCAGACTGAGAGATCATCCATGCTCAGGGAAATATATAAGCAAATACTTAACATTAAGTACATGCTGAAGCCAATTAAAATCAGTGGGATTTAAACACAAATACAAGCGTTACTCTGGGCGGAATGAAAAGCTATTTAGAGATATTCAGAAGTGCTTTTCCCAAGTTAGGGCATTCCAAGGGTGTGGGGTGGGATGGGATGGGATGGGATGGGATGGGATGGGATGGGATGGGATGGGATGGGATGGGATGGGATGGGATGGGCTGCCCAGCCCTGCTCCCAGCCCTGAGCCATCCCTCTACCACTGCCCTGCACATCCCCCTGCCTTCTATCAGAAAAGATCCCGAGAGAGAGGAAGATGAGTCTTCTCCTGACCCTGGTTGGTGGCTTGGGAGGCTTCAGAGACATTGACAGCAAGCTGGCCACTGAAGGAATTCACTCCCATCATTCCCGCGTGGACAGAGGTGTTGGCGAGGGCAGGGAGCTGGTTGTGGTTGCGGGGGACACTGTAGAGAGCTTCAGCAATGTCTGCAGCTCTTTTCAGGATTATTTCCTGCAGGACAAGGAGGGAAAAAGAATAGAAGAGTTACCAACGACACTCTGACAAACCTCTTCTTACAGAGTCAAATGAAACAGTTCCCTGTCCAAAGGGTAAGAGTAGATGCTTTTCTTTCTAAACCAGCTGGCTGACAGAGAGCTAATGCTCATAGGATCTGCTGCCTTCCTGATAAATCCTGACATCTGTGGGAAGAGAGCTGGAAGTCTCAGTCCCAGCGGCCACACTCTGTATAAAAAACCAACTGGCAGGATGGGGCTGGAGCCTGGGCTTGCTCCACCTTAGAGCTCTCTTTAGGGGAAGATGGAAAAGTCACTGGTGGTAAACATAATGCACTACATTGCCCGTATTATCTAGTGTCTAGAGAAAGTGGGAAAATGCCTCCATGGTCCTTTTACAAACACTAAATTCACACCCTTTAAAAAAGAAAACAAGCAACCCAATCCCCACTCCCAATATGACGTTACCCTCTACATTTATTCTTGTCTCCCATATTCAATCATATGTCTTTAGCCACTGATCTATCTATACATCTAAGAAACAGCCATGTCATAGAACAGGTGAAGCAGGATGCATTTACCTGGTTATTATGTGGCATACCATAGAGTGCTTCTACTAAATCAGCAGCCCTCTTAAGTATTACTTCCTGTCAATACAAAAACAGAAGCATTCTGCTGAGTTCAATAAACTCCTCGTGGGGAAAGCAAATATTAGAATCTTTTATTCTCTTCTATTAGGTGCACTGTGTTTTGTAGTGTTTTTTTCTCTTTTTTTCCTCCCACCAGGTAAACCTTAATTGTAACAACTCTCAGCAACCACTGAATGGTGTTAAATCACTGGTTCATCCTATTCACACACACGCTTAATCAAGTCAAAAGGTGAGAATCATTGGTGCTGCAAAATAAAATACATCACTCAATTGTCTCTACCATCTGCACTATAAACCACTCATGGGTTTATTGCAGAATACAATCCCGAGGTCATTTACTAGATTACTGCAATCAATGTCATTCAGAGCATGTTATGAATCCTTTCAATGTGTTTATTTTATTCTTAATTGCATGCTGCAGGAATTGTGACCTTACCCAGCAGACCATATTCAGAAGATACCCAATCAGTCCTGTGCTGCTGGTAAAGGAACCCTTTGACTTCTTCAGTTTGTGTCCTGCTACGAGGGGTCAGGGCAGGATCCACACCCATGAAATGATGCCCAAGAAGAAATCACATGCAGGGCATGAGAGAATGGCCCAGGACCATGCAGTGTCCCCTGGAAAAATTCCCTGCATGGACAGCAGACTTTAAAACAGTCTGGGATTCAGCTCTCCATTTTGGGCATTTTTCCCCCCTCCATTTTCTTATTTGTTCCTTTTCATTTAATATTTCTTAGGGTATTTTACACTGGCATTCAAGTAACAATAGCATTTCCCATGCTCTCACATTTTACAACATCCTGATGATAATCCTGATAGAAAATATAAAAATGCATTGCAGAATTAACCCAGAAGAATTTTTCTCCTTATTATTTCAAGGCACCTTTCAAAGCAGATTCCCAAATGCCTGATCAAAACCGGTCAAGAACATCCTTTGAGTAAAACAATGTATTTTTGTAGTTCCCAGCCCCTAAGTACTGCTCTGATATTCTAACATGACGCTATTCACCGTGGCACATTTCTGCAGGTAGATTACAAAAATAGTACCAGTTCTAAGGATTTTACAGTTTTCTACAAAGTTAAACTTTTAAACTTAAAATATTTTACACAATAGCCATATTTTATACCAAAAAGAAACAGTAATGCTCAATTTTCATATACTGTAGACTCTGATCAGAAAATAGAGATATAATTGCGTTCATTTTGCTGTCACCATAACCTCTTCAAAAATCCTTGAACAACTCTTCAAATGACAAGCTTTTAGATGCATATTAGCATTTTTTTCAATTTTGAATTCTCTATAATATAAGATAAAATAGTTGTCATACTGCAGTAACTACTTATGACATATATAATGTCCTAAATTCAAAAATGAGATGTAGGATTTTTGTTCTCCCAGTAAACATTTAGGCTTGCCTTCTGCTGCACACACCCCTGTCTCAGAACACACATTAAAATTATTTTCCACATACGAAGTGAGACGCAATACATAATTGATGGATTTTTAAATCACTACATTTGAAACAGATTCCGAGGAGTTAAGTTGCTACAGCCTCTTTCTGTTGGTGGGTTTTGTTTGGTTTGTTTGATTTTTAAGACTGGGGTTGGTTTTGTGCTGCAATGCTTGGTTTGGGGTTGGTATATTTTTGTTTTTTGACCGCAGCAGTGAGCAGGAAAATCATGGACAGACAGACACAAACAGCATCCAGGTACAAACATTCCTTGTTCATCACAACACTGAGTTGCCCTTTTTGCCTCCTACTGAATATACAAACTAGAGAAGAACAGAGACATTACTGATAAAATGTTCTCTTTTTCAATCCGTGATTTTAGATGGAAAATTACTGCACAGGTGTTTGATTTTGCAAACTAGGATTTATTTCACTTCAGTAGAAATTGTTTGCAGTATATATTTCACTGATGGAAAATTAGAATGTGATACAGAGCCCACAAAATGCTTTGGAATATTGTTAACCTAAGCTGTCATTATGCCAAATTACTAAAAAAAGGAAAGTTTAAATAGTCATATCTGCTCTACCTGACTAATCATAGTTATTTATATAATGCTGAGCTAAAAACCTTAGAGTGCATCTAAAAAGAGATTGAAAACCATGTTAAAAAATGAGGTAATTACATAGAATCTTACAGCTGCTCTACCTAATATCAAATATATTTCAGTTCTTAAACACTGGAAGTTCTTTGATGCCATATCATATTGCATGTAAATAAAACTAATTGTCATGATGGTTTATTGAAACATTCTTGACAAGTAGCATTCAATTTTCTTAGCTAGTCAATGGGGTTTTTTTTTCAGCATTTTCAGAGTCTGTAAATGTGAGTTTCATACTTTCCCTAACAATATTTTCACACAATAAAAGCATTTCTTTTTTATGACATTTTCAGATCATACAAAGTAGATGTTACACAAAAAAACCCTCCCGTGTCAAATAGTGGTATCTCCTATTCCAGAGCTGACGGTACTCCTTACAGACACAAACCAGCTTTAAAAATACACCATAAAATGCTCCCACAGACAGGCTCAAGATATTAACTTCTTGTTTCCTGCACGCATCTCAAACCCTTCGCAGCTCTGCCTAAATTACAACAGGAGCTGCTCCACATACAAAGGAGCCCCCAAAGTCCTCTATAAGTTGGAGCAGCAGACCTTGCAAGGTGCTTGGATTGCGGTGACCAGAAAATTGTTCTCACCTCCATGTCATTACACTCACAGTGAAGCAGCCCCCGAGCATGTTTGTGTTCGGGATCTAATATATTGCCTTTCAATCAGAGCTGAGAGCCACTGAACACATAGACAGAACATGACGAGCAGGTCAGGAAAGCAATAAAGATTTTACAGAGCTGTCCAAGGTGCTAAATTTACTCAATAATGGGTTTGGCACCATAGTGTTAACCTCTCATTTACTACCAGTTTGAGGGACTAAATTGAAGTAGCTGACTTCATTTACCTTGAAATGTATATTTTATGACATTATGTAAGTAGATTGAAAGGGCACTGCAGTTTTAACAATTTAAAGGCTAGAGCATGTTTAAGATGAAGCTTGAATATTTATCGTATATTGCACTTAAACTATATTGTATATTAAAATGCATTGATTAAATTTGTAAAAGGTATTATAAAAAAGGACAGCTAGTATAAAAGATCTACATCTTTTAAAATCCAGTTGATACTGCAAGTTACCACTGTGATGGCAAGAGATAAACAGATAGAGGGGTGGACAGAGCAGCAGACAGACAGAGCAAAAAGTGAGTGAAACTCACATGCTATAAAAAGAAATCTCTGCATAAGTTCAAGGTCTGTTACTCCAGATATTCTTTTGTTCACAGAAATTTTTCTTTGCCTTCATCTCAGAAGCCTAGATTTTTCATAGCAGTAAGTGGGCATCATGTAAGGTCCTTCCAATTGAATATGCAAGTGGAAATATTTCCTGAGAGAGACAGAGTTTGACTAAAGCTAATATCTAATTTATGGGGGCATTTGTCAAGGAAGATCCACTTTTCTATTAATGCTAAAAGTCTGACAGCTTTTGGGTTAGAATAAAGGACTTAGCAGCATTTAGCTAAAGTGAGGATCTTCTCGGTTTGCATTTTGTTTCAAATTACCATAATTTTATTTCTATAAAAATAACAATTGAGCAAATATTGAGAAAAGGAAAGAATAATTTAGTAATTAAATATGATACATGAGAACTGCACTTCATGAAGCTGCACACCAAAAATCCAGAGTCCTTTTTTACTCCAAACTGAAGCTGATTTTCTAGTTAGGTACTTTTTAATTTTTTAATTTTTGAAACAGGCACACAATTAAATATTTTGATCAAATTTTCTTCCTGAAGATACTAAAGCATGTCTACATACACAAAAGAGGGGGTGAGTAGTAAAGTCTACTGCAACTTTGCATATCCCAAAGCTACCGAAGAAAAGATGTTATAAATCATACTGGAACAACTGTGCTTTTGAAGCACAAAGGCTGAAATTCAAACTGAATCCACTTCTGACTGAATGTACCTCGAACACTGCAGTACCTTGGCATGTTTTGTTGGAGGCCTGTGTTCCCTTCAGAAGGAATTCATTAAGAACATGAAACTTGCATTTCAAGTTTTATCATGATGAAAACATTTTGTGTCAAGATTTATCATGACAAACACATTTTATGCTAGCTTTAAAGTAGATGGGATATTTCTTCTAGCAACATCTGCTTACTTTTTATTCAGAAACTCATGAAAAAAAATCCTCTCTGTGTCCCAAAAGGGCTGTGAGCCTGGTGAGATAAAGGGTATCTAGAGTTACACTGAGTTGTTTGGCTTAAGTAACTAAATTAGATAATGTTCAAGGTACTTGTTAAATCGAAATGAATTTTGTCAAGAAGAAGCTGACCACGATATATAACACTCATCAGCCACATATTGTATTATTGAGACCACCAAAGGATTTATGAACTCGTGGAGGGCGTGGGGGGGAAGCTGTTCCAGCATCCTCTGAGGCATTTATCTTATGTGTTGTCTGGATATCATATCACCTTCTAATGCTCTTTAGCATTGTAATACAAGACAGAGCTCATTCATCTTCTGAGAGGGTACTTAGGGATGATGATGTCATTCATACTTCCTTGACTCTTATGTCTGACCTCCTGCCTCTGCCTTCTAACTTCCTACTCTCGTGGCTACTTGCAAGAAAAAAAACTCCTCTGCAGACTCAAAATGCTTGGCATCAGACTCTAATTCACTTCTTCACCTTGGAAAGTTCACATTTTGAAATTTAGAGTCAAAATCACGATAATTTGCACTCAAACCTTCCGTTTGGTTTTCAACTGGGGAAACTACAAATGTGATAGTTAAGGATGTGGGTTAGAAGTAAGTTTTAAACTTACACCTGAAATTTGTGTGTGCATTATATTTTAAAGGCTAAAATTGTGAACACCTCATTCAGATGTAAAGGTAAAAGAAGAGAGATATTTAGAAGGATGCCAAGGATCTAAAATGCCAGTCATTGAGCTTGGTACACAAGAGCTTCAGCCTATCCAGAACCTCCCATCTCTCCACATCAACTCTGAGCACTGCATTATTGTATCATTTTCAGCAATTATAGCTTTATAAAGACTCATAAAAGCCATTCAAAATGTAAAGATCCTCCATTTACCATTAAACAGAGGGAACTGTGCCAGCCTAATGGGAAGTATAAAATAACAGGGCCATTTCTCTAAAAAGATATTTGTACTCACATAAAGTTGAAAACTTCTCCAGCAAACAAACAACTGAATGGTTTCTGCATGTCATGATTGAATTATACCAAAGAAGTGAACACCAAATAGATACCACAATGACAGGAAGGCAAAATGGGAGAGAAAGACAACACTTGACAGTAAAAATAAAAGCTTAAGCTTACCACTGCCTATAGGAGGGGAAAGCACTGAATTCCTGCCACTGAATTTCGATGGCAACTTGCAGAAAACAAGTCTACAGTGGGAGCTAGAACCTTGGTCTTTCCAAGCCACTGTAATCTCATCAGCCTCCACCCAAACTGGAAATCACAGCCTAAATGTACAGCACTAAAAACAGTCATGCATAACCTTACCACCTGCTCCACGATGAGCCAAGCTTATAAATAAAATATAGGAAGCCTCTATGAGGCAGCAGAAAGAACAAATGCTGAAGTGCAAACGGGAGCAGGCATTTAGCCATAAACATGGAGAATCGATGATTAAAGCTCCTCTTAACCACAAAGGTGATAAATGCATAGAGGGAAAACACACCCTGTCCAAAGAGTCTTCTTTGCAAATCCTGTTGACAAAAGAAGGAACAGAATTATGAAGATCAGCTGCAAGTCTGTCCTTGCAAGTCTCCCATCTTACGCCTATTAACCTCCTGTTAATAGAAAGATGTAGTTAGACACTACAGAAAGTATCAGCCTCCTTTTTTAATCCACACCACTCATGCTGGTGGTCTCCATTCCCATAAATGATGGACATATAGCAACAATGGGATTAGTAGCTAACACAGATGCAATACTTCATCTAGATACAGCCTGGAATAAACCATCATTAATATTGTTGGTTTGGAATAACTCTTTGAAGAAACTGTCCTTTGAGAATCTGGATGCTCCCACCATATTACCATCACATGAAGCATCTGGCAAGTAATTTGGAGGGTTCTGCTGCTAAAAGCTCTGGACTTCTCTGCTAATATTGGGTCTCTAAATAAAGGGAGAAGAGTACCCACTCACATGTGATAGCAGATATGCAGAACTAAAATCACCCTGCTGGGACTTAAATAATCTCTTTAGGGACTTTAGGGACAACAGTGATGTCACGACTCACATCCAGGTCCCTCTGATAGCTCTAGCACTTTGCTTCTCCTAAGTATGTTTAGAGTATGTCTTGCCTCTGACCCCTCAGTTTACCAGAAAAAGGCATTTACAGCCACCTTCAGGAACCCTTCAGAGCTGCCAAATTTTACCTCACGAGGCCAATCTACCTTTCAAGCACACAGTGCAGGGCTGGTAGATATTACTGCATTGTACCTTTATATCTGTTCATAACCTCCAGCACATCAGCTGAGAGCTGTCAGTTAAATTTGGGACTCACAAATATGTCCCAAATTCAGGAACCAACACTGTGCCAATTCCCTGGCATCTCCTACAGCATTTCCCACAGATTATCCTGCAGGCTACACTCTGAGGGTCTAATGGCACATCCCCTTGGTGTGAAACAGCAAGGGTCAGGAGAGGAAACACATTTTCCATGCTGCACAAAAGGCTGCAGTATTTGTAGCATGTAAAGATCAGTTCTCCTGCATACATTTCTTTTATGCCATCCCATCTTTCAAGCTATGGTCAGTTTGTCAGACCCAGTGAATCACCAGAAGACAATCTAATTAAATACAAACTAGAGCAGAAATAGGTAAATCCACATAATTCCATGACTAACAAAAAATCCTTCACCAGCTTCCTTTATGGAAACTCCTCCATCCCACCAGGTTACAGTGACTCACACTATTCCTATCTATCTAGGCTACAAAAGGATTATTCCTGATTTATCCATATGAGCAAACAGATGACAACATTAGACTCTTTTCTTCTATCTGACCTCAAAGGTTTGCCACAATGACCTAAAAGCACATTTTCCCCTCTAAATTTTCTTTATTCGCCTCCACTACCTTCAGCCCCATGGCAATCCTCGATAGGAGCCTCAGGCATTTCTTTTTGAAAATTTACCCCAAACTATTTGTATGAAAAATATTTTGAAAAAGATGTTCATTACAGAGATTAAGGAGGTTGTACTTTTGGGGGCTGGTTTTTTGATTTTGCATAGGTAAGATTTTCTGATAGTCCTTCCTCTTGCTAGTATTAATATTCCTATTTTTTTGGGGGGGGGGAAAGAAGTTTATTGCTCAAAATCTTCTCCTGACTATTTTATACCCATATCTCTTTGGGAAATTGTCAACATTCCCTTATGGAAGAAGAAGAATGTTTTGAATGGTTTTAAGCATCTGGACTTTGGCAAACTTTCAAAGAATTTGGAAAAATGAACAGAGGCACTAAATTCTGAGACTGTCATTCAAGGATTCTGCACAGGCTTATTTAGAAGCTTTATTCTATGGATCATATTCTCGTGTTAGAAAAATTCCCTGGAATATTGGGGATTAAAAAAAGATTACCTGTGGCTTGTGACTTTGTGTGCAGCACAATGCAGATATCAAATTATGTATTTCTAAGAGTGAAAAACTTTCCTTGGCAAATGGACAGGTTGATATCTATTTTCTATGATTTGTATACACAAAGACTTTCCAAACACAGGTCAAGTCCTAACACTTTTAAATTGATCTCACATTAGGTCAAACTAGACTGTATGGGTGGCATAATTCACTTGGCTGCATTTAAATCTATGAAGAAATGTGCTTGGTAATGCACAGCAAAAATCCTGCTGAGGTAAATCAGAGGAGTTGTTTAGAAAATAAAGTGTAAATTCTGGATATGTGTTTTGTCCATTTTGTTTTCACAGTTTGTCTTATGCATTTACCCATATAAAAATCTAAATATGCCAAATTAGCTCTTTTCTATTAAAAAAACCCACAAGTGTTCAATCACATTAAAGACCCACACATACTTTCTTTTAATGAAGGAGAAAAAAACCCCAAACAAACTAAACCAAACAAAACCACAAAAAAAAAGTCCCCAGCCTATCATTAAGATCTGTGAAACTGTCACTTTTCTGGCTTGTATGCTTCAGGTAGGAAGCATGAGCAGGTAGAAATTGAGAGTTCAGGTTACTTTTAACAGCAGGAGGAAACTGAAAAATAAGAAACATTGAAATTCTGACCTACAATAATATTCCACTCTGCTCTGTGGAGAGTGGATGCATAAAAATGTTGAAATAGAGACTGGAATAATGTTGGTGGGTTTTAGTATTACAGTTAAAACACTGCTCAGTCATAACCCCTACAAATGACTACTTTCACTTACATTTTATCATCGGCATAATTAAAAGAAGTCTCTTGAAAGGGGCACTCTCATTACAGCCAAGGACCACTTCAGACCCAATTGAAATGAAAAGACAGATCATAGATTAGGTGCAGATACAAGTGGTAATTTCTGGGGAAGCATAAAATACCAAATGTGTAACAACCATGTTTTATGTGTTCAAAAGACCCAGTGTTTTATTGGACAAAGAGACTTTGGCTCAGACAGACAACTTCAACAAAGTGGCTCCTATCACAAATAAAAAAAAATAAATTCAACTTTCTGATCAAAAACAAAAGATATTTTGTTTCTCATATTATTATTTTTAATTTACTTATAATTTACTTATAATTGTATAATTTACAATTTACTTATAATTCAGCTGAAATTATCCAAAGAAAGTATAAATGTTGAATAACCATGAAATTCATCCAACACTTCCAGAAGTAACACTATATTTCTGTGTATAGCTCCACAATGTAAAAGCAGGCACAGCATTTTCCACAATCTAGGGCTCCTTTTCAGTGTTGAGGGAAAAGTATTACCATTGTCACTACACCAATATATTTTATAGAATTGCTTCAAAATACTGACTTTTCAAAATACATCAATATTTCAGTAGCTTTTTTGATCAACAAAACCTCTTAGCTCTCACGCTAGTTTACAGCTGAATAAAGAAAGAAAATTCAGATTATCAAAGTATGAGTATTAATTATTTCCTGTTTCTTAAAAAATATTTTAAAACAAATTTTGTTTGGAAAAATTAGACACCCCTATTCTGTCAATTATTTGGACTACAAAATGCTATGTCTAGATCAAATTATGAATCTAGTATTATTAGTGCAGACACTTAGGTCATCCTAAAGAACAAAATCAACAAACCTCACAATTTCTGTATCTTGAACTGCCCATAATATAGCAACAAAAATTGTTTTGAATAGATGTGTCACTGCTTTAAAAAATGCTTCTGAGTCTTGTTTTCCTTCTCCTCTCAGCATATATATCATTTCTTATTTGTAGTCACAAATGTACTCCAAAACATTCTTTAAAATAAATCCAAAATGCATTTCTGTGTCTGTGCAAGTAGGTTGAGATTGTGCTATTGTACTTAGAGGACATTCCAGTCCAGTTGAGTTATATCACCATAAGTTACATGATTGACTTTTACAGCAGAAAGAAAAGGTTGTACTCAAACAACAGTTATTGCCTCAATGGAAAAAAAAAAAAATCAATGAATGTAAAATGAACAAGAGATTTTGTCCGAGTTGCACTTAATACTACTGAAGAGCTATGGATATTAAAAGGTCAACAAATAAATTAGTCCAAGTGTTATGAAATGAATGATTTGGCTTATAATTGTATTGAGTGCAAATTGTTCACTGCCTATTAGACCAGGTAATTTTTAACCATGGTGCCTCAATTACTGTTCCATAAGCAATAATACAGTTGTAAGAGCCACCGGTTCGATCGGGTGACCTGGGAGACACTCCAGGACAGCTGCCTTTGCTATGATGGATCACTGAGCCTGATCTCCAAATGGTGCCAAACCTTCCCTTCCTGGGAGGGGATCTCATAAAAGAAACATTACTGCTTGATTCATTTTACCAAAATGCTCGAGTTTTCTAGCGTCAGCAGCTGGGTATAGATTGTGAGGCTCTGTATTTCTTACAAGAATTACGACAAGAGGCATCCTATTGCTTCCAGCACTCTCTGCTAAACGGCGGCATGATGGTTTGGAGGATGCTTTTTCTGCTCCTCAATTGGGCTGTGTTGTGAGAAATACACAGCAATCATATTTTACATCACCACGTAAACCACCACATAACACCTAAAACTGGGCCAGAAATGGAAACTGTAGGTGAGATTATAGACATTACTTCACACTTCTGCAATGCCCTGCGTTCAGAGATCTCAAAGCACCACTTTAATGGGAGCAAATTAAACTTCACAACACACTTTCTAGGAAAACACACTCTCTCCCCCATCTTCATCAGAAAGAGCCTTGAAGGGTGGCTGTTTGGCTGAAGTTACAGTGGTCTATGGTTACAGCCAAGGCAAGTTTTGTAGGGTGAGGTAATATCTTTTATTAGAGACACTGATACAGGCGAGAAAAGGTACAGTCAGCATGCAGGAAGCAAGGATGGGCACCCAAAAGCCTGTTTTATTCCAGTTATATCAGTTAGTCTCAGAAATAACCATTCCCAACAAATCCTGATAGCCTTAAAAAGGGAAAAGAAATCAATCTGATATTGCTTTCATGCTGTGAAGTAACACCCATGGCAGCAGCTGTGTTTCCCCATTGCTCCTTGGGGCATGGTGTTCCCTGACAGCCAGGGCTCAAAATAAGGCAATAAAGGGCTCACCAGGCTTCCCACGGGACTGGGCCTTAAAGGATTGTAACTAGGCTGTAGCTACACAGATCTGCTCTCTGCCCATATATAAAATAAACTGAGGAGATAAATGCAAATCCTGAATTATCAAATAATCTGCGCAGGAGAAACCATAATAATAAAAGCCTAATTAGAATAGATTGTACCCCATACAACCAAATCCTGTTTATATTGTCACTCTGTTATATTTTTGATAAATCACTGCATTCAAACAGTCTATTGGGAGGGTGGTTTTCCATTTCATCTCTCCATTGAGCAAAAAAAAGTGCCACGTGACTGGAGTCTGAATTTCCATTTCACCAGCACACAGTTGAACTGAATATTATTTGGCACAATACAGTGTACAACTGAGCCACTAAATGGCTGATTTACTAAATTATTATTAGATGAGCTCTTGCTGTTCCAAGTGAAAGTGCAGTCACTGTCTCTCTTCATGGTGTGTTCAAATTGTTCTGTGTTTAAATATTCAGCATGAGGCTAATGTGAACTGATGAACTGAGACTACAAACGTTCACTTTCAATGCAGACAGAGAGACAGAGATGCAACATATCATGTGGCCTGCGGAGGTGAAAATGATTTATATTTAAGGATGCTGCTGCCTATTCCCATTAATATATGATATTCTTAATTAGCTTTGTGTTTGATTCAGGAGTTTGGAAATGTAGCTAGAAAACAGCTCCAAAACTGAACATAGCTCTGTGGCTGTGGAGGCATCAGAGTCCTGCTGAACTGGTACCTGAGCCTGGATCTCTGTCAATAAAGTGCATGAGCTGCCTCCACAATTTTGTACTTTGCTCCCTTTAATATTTGAATTGAAATTCAAAAGGATCACCTGCGATCCCTACCCGAGCATCACAAATCCTGGCTATGTAAAGGACTGACCATGTCATGTAATTCTATGACTTTCTGAGGTGAGGGAATATGAGGGAAAAGGAAAAATAGATATTTTTATAAAAGGTTAAAGAAAAAAAGAAACAATTTCTTTACTGCCACCTGCTGGAGTTGACAATAACCCTTTGTCCCACGGAGAGAACAAGCTCCTCACTCGGAGGACAGTTATGGGGAGCATTTAAAATACTGTGATCCCAGACACTTACAGTAGATTAGAATTTTTTATTGGTGCTGTGTTGCCATAACAACATAAAGACAGCAGATGACTTAAGCTAAGCTTGCAAAGCAAAAGGCTGCTCATCTGGCAGTTAAAATGAATACAGTTCACTTCACAAGTTCCCCATATGGACCCTTAGTGTATGGTAATGAGGATACCATATGGTGGGAGAAAATGCACAGAGAACAATTGTGCTCCACTGGATGAGTGAAGTGAGCGGGAAGTTATGAGGAAACACAGGAGAGAGATTTGTGTGTGCACTCTCTAACTCAAGGGTTTCTTTCAGAGGGGGGTTCTCTCTCTTCTTAATCTTCTTCTTAATATATACATGCATAGAAATGACAGAGAAACATATTGTACATTGTGCAACATCATTCATCATAAACTGTCAGCTGTGTTTGTAAATCAGCTTGGTGAGATCTTAGAAATTTGTAATTCTTAAAAGGTAAAAGTGCTAAGTTTTTAGACAAAGTGCAGGAAAATTTAAGCACTTCTGACAAGTAGAAACATTAGTGGTAATCATTTTAAAAATGCTTGCATCTTCCTGCCTGCATGTTTAGCTGTAAATAATGCCGCAATGAATAAAAGCTTTAAGAAAGGGGAGGGGAGGATGAAATGGAAAAAAAATATTTTTCATTTTATTTCCAAAAGGATAAAAAGTAATAGATGATCAGAACCATATGCATGCAAAATTCTGCTGTAAATGTACATATGCTATACTGTACGCTGTACTAACCAGATCCTAAACCTGGTAAGACAGCTTGCTAAAGGCTGCAAAGTCAATTTTGTACTACACATGCTTCATAAAAGATGAATATAAATGCATTAGTTAGACACGGTGAGCTAAATTAGAAGGTCAGGCAGGGCTGGAAGGGCTGAAATATCACACAACCAATGACTGTAATTACTCTTTTTTTAAGTCTATTAAGTGGTGTTGTTCTATCAAGGCTCAGGGGTATAGGACATGAAGTACAAGATAAAGTAATGTGTATTTATTACTCCCACGGGATCAATTTACTAGATATTTTCAGCTCCATGGAGCAAAATACACAAATGCAGCCTTTGTTACTTTCTTCAAACTGTGGCTTTTTCCTTCAAAACCTGCTCCTCGAAGGCACAGTGTTTACCTGTTTGGTGTCTTCCTGCCATCCTCAGTTAATTGATGTATTTAAAACCAATAAGGATGAGGACACAGGAATAGAGAAATGTGGGGATCCCTCCTACAGGGTGCTCAAACAAGTGGTTTGAGGCTCTCAGATGGAATGTGCAGACTAGAAAATCCAATCCCAGGCATGATTTTTACCCCAAGGCAAAGCAGAGATCTGGAGTGGAGAATGGCGCAGAGCTCCTTGTCATCATGTTAGCCCTGATCTATTAAAAGTTTTGTCATAGATTCTAAATTACACCATCTGCTCTAATCATTTGCTGAGTAAATGCTGACCCAGTTATAAAGAACGCTCACTGAAATGTGTGTGCAGACTGCTGACCTTCAGAAAGGAAAGGGCTCCTTGCCAGCCCTGTGCTGGCTCTGCCCTTCAGTGAGCAGTGCCTCTGTCCCTTTGCTCTCTCCTTTCAGACTCTCTGCATATTCCCAGACTTCCCTCTGACATCCATCACTCCATAAGGATGATACTTTCATAGTTACCTCACGTCTCAAAAGCTTTGATGCTCTCTCTTGAATATTTTCTATAGGATAAAGAAAATATCAGACCCCAGAAACATAAACAAGCTCCTCAGCCGAGTGCTCAAATTGTTAGAAAATTTAGCAAACCCCAACTGTTGAGGGTGCAATATCAACCTTTACTCTGGTCTCACATGTCTAATTTTTACAGTAGAATGTAGAAACCGCCAAGCACATCCCATGTCCTCCTTGCTGTACAGATGAACTCCAGTAGTTCCTCCTCACATGTTCCCCCTTCCTGCCCACACTTTGAATTAAAGTTCTCTAACGACTCTCTTGCTACACTGGGTGGGAAAAAAAAAAAGTGTTTTCTTAGCTGAAAATGACTAACTTGGGTTAAAATACTGTATATGTTGAGTTAGCAGATGGCAATCCTTTCTGGAATTTCCATTGGGTCAGTCTGAAGCAGCAAACCTGAGCTGCATTGTCTTCATTGCTATTTTAACCTCTGCTAGCAAGCCTGGGCCAACCACCCACGTTTAGAGACAACCTTTATTTGCAATATAAACAATACCCATGTCACGATGGATAAAGGGCAGATCTGTGGGATTTCATATGGAAAAAGACAACTGCTTTTGCCAGCCACTGATTCCTAATAAGCACATGTCTTCTATTAGTGTCCTAAACGAGGAGGTGGGCTATGTCTTGGGGGGTTTAATGACTGACCAGAGAAAAGGAGCTGAAGAGAAGGAGGATTCTGGTTACCTGTGCTCTCAGCTCAGCAGGGAGGCCCCTGTGCACTAGAGAGAGAAGCTCCACTTTCATCTACATGAAGAGAAACCAGAAGTAAAGGTCCCTTTCAGGAGGGATAAGGGGTCTCGTGGAGAGCACTGAAGGAACAGGCTGGGAGGGAGAGGACGTCAGATCACAGAGGGGGTTGATGCAATGACTTGCTTCTCAAACACAGAGTGAACAATCTTCTGCTTAATCTAAATACAAGTGATGAGTTGTAGGAGTGGTGAAAATGGCAAATAAAATCTAGGAAATTGCATATAAAGAGGAATCGTTGTTATTAAATCATTTAGGATGGATGTGTTTCAAATCTAGCTCACAGTTGAAGCTGTTTTACAGCTATTGCTGCGGAGTTTTAACAAAATTGCAGAATTGCAACGTGTCTGCCAGGGATTTATTTTAAGGATTGTAGGGTACTTACATGAATGAACTTTAATAGACTCAACATGTTGTTGTGATCTGAACTCTTCAGTGATCTCCACTGCAGTTTATGCACAGAAGAGCCAACAACACGTGTGCATTTGTGTGCATGTGTGCAAACACACGGGATGGAAATGGGGCACACACACGTGCAGGACTGTTCCCAGCTCCACACAGGCTCTCTACAGACTGCTCCTGCAGGACCATGACACCATTTCTCAACCTCAGCATCACAGTGTTCCTTTCCTCTTCTCCCCAGAGATCTCTTGTTTCCTCTGATCTGCCTCCTGTCTGTGTCAGAAAGGAAAGACTGCGCTGCCCAGCACACTCCTGGCACTTGATCTCACTCCAAGCTTGGGGTGCTAATCCCACCAACCTCTCGTGTCTCCTCTGCTGCTTGTGGCTGTGGGGGTGTCTGTACTGACATGCACATCTCCTGGTGACATCCCTGCCCTGGCTGCCTTCCCTGACCTGCTCTGGACAAGGGAACAGCATTCTGGCTCAGGCTGGCTCCACAGCTCAGCTGCCAACAGCAGCTCCCACTCTTTTCTCCAGAAATTATATATTGCATTTCTACTTTAAGCACATCAGCTGTCAATCTAGCAGTCCAAAGATCCTAGTTCCCAGGTGCTCCCATTCTCCTCAATGTGGGAGGACATTCTCCACCGGAGTTCAGCTGCTGGGAAGGAGAAATTATTTCTTAAATTCTTCGTTTTTTCTTTGCCTACTTCCAGCAGATAGTTGGAACATTTCAAAAAAATTCATCCCTAGCATAAATAACGAGCACTTCTGAAAATAACTGGTTCTAAACTTGTGAAGATCAAACTTCTCAAACAGCCTCAATGGTTTTAGAAATGCTGTTAACTCCTTGGCTCTGGAGGTCAGAGCATGTGCTAACACTCACTCGATGGCCTCAGCAATTCTCCTTGACTGCAGGGATAAGTCACAGAGTAGAATGCTCTTGATGGTCCATGGGAAGGGCAGCATGAACTTATGAACACAAAAATTATAACCACTTCTACCTCTGGACAGATCTCTAATTCATCAGTAATGTTTCAATGGAATAATGCCCACAAACCCTAGCAGCAATTAGAGAAATATGATTTGTTTTCTTTATTCAGTGCAAAGACACAAGCTTTTAATGAACAGAAAGTGCTGATGCACTGTCAGGACAACAGGGGAAAATGGAGGGAAGGACTTTGAAAGCTCTGAGTACTGCTCTCCTCTGCTGTTTCTTTTGTACATTTGCCCTCTCTGTTCCACTGTGGAAGCCATATGGCTTCCCACACTCCTCTAAGTAGCCACTGAGAATTGTCTGCAGTGGAATTGTGCCAAAACCCTTCCTGGTTTAATGACATGGGGAAGAGCACTGTGCAGTGCTCACCAGCACAGAGACTCACAGCGTCCTTGATTCTGATCCTGGAGCCAGCAAGAGATGCTGGGAATTGAACCATCAGTGCCTCAAATTCAGAAGTCGACATGTGCCAACCCCTGCTGCATTCAGCCTCTGTGCATGGCATATTAATGAGACTTGAACTTGAGGTCCAACCTTCAAGCTTGCACAGAAGGAATTACCCAAAGACAAAAAGTAAAAGGTCCTCTCTTCATCCTGTTTCCCTCTAAGCTTGCAGCGTTACCAGTTTCTTCACTGAGTTTGTCCAACCCTTAAGAAGTAACCTCTCTTTATAGGCCATCACATCTTACTTACCTCTGCATACATAACCACAATTTCCCTTGATTTAAAGATCTGAAAAACAAGCTCAAAAGAAGACATGGCTGAGGGGACAGATGGCTCAGTGCCCACCCTCACTCTCACACCTTATACCTGCTAAATGTTAGAGTCAGGAGATGAAGCTAGGAGAAGCTTTCTTCTGACTGCTTATGGCAGCACAAATGTGTGGTTCCATTCTCACTCTAAGTGGGAAAGAGGAGGATGCTCAGCCTGGAGGCTGCATCTCCCCATTCCCACACCAGCACAAAGGGGGATTGCTGGGGACTCCCTCAGTGCCCCAGGTGTCAAAAAGGAGCCTAATTCCTGTGGAAGTTGCTGATGCACCACAACCCCTGGCCACATTACCCAGTTTGGAATTGCCCAAGTATTATTTTATTTGAATCTCCTATTTAAATGAAATCCATGGCCATCTATCTGTCAGAGGCAATATCAGGTTCAGAGTTTTGCAGCATTTCTTTTAGGCCTTGCAAATGCCTGCTGCATAGTGAAGGCTGGTTTTCTCTTTTCTGATAAACTATTTTTCTCCAGAAACACATTTGGCAGCAGAGGCAGGATAGAGATGAAAAAAAAGCCTTACAGGAGGATGCTCTCTTTCTTTGGAATGAGTTGCACCTCTGGAGTGAAATCTGACAAGCCATGAAAGCTGTGTCCTGCTGCAAGTCTGTCCAAATGTTAGGGAAAGGGACAGCTTGCAGAGAGTGAACAGAGCCAATGGTAAATGTAACTCTCCAGGACAGCATGTTTCTCTGGTGGTAAGAGGGAAGGACAACACATCAGTGACCCCAAAACCACAGCCTGCAGCTTTTGTAGGCATAGATAAAAGACTGAACAAGCCTGTAAAAAACATGTACTGAATTTTATTTCTTTCAAGGAATTAAACAAATTAAGTTGTAGTGTTCAGGAAATCTTCCCACCTTTCAAACACTTTAGAAATATAACAAATCAAAACCTCCAACAATCCCTAATGAAAGCCTGTGGACAGCTCAGGGAGCTACAGAAGAAAGGTCATAAGTATTTCCCAGTCTCAAAGGCTATACTGGATCTACATTCACTGAACAATTCATTTATCTGCGTCTCAGGTCTGCAAATCCACATTTTCTTTTCCATAGGGAGTGTTCTGATTCCCTGTCTCACTCAGTAGCAGCACAATGCTACAGCAGATAAAACACATGGTGGCAGCTGGCCACAGACAGTGACTCCAGCTCACCACTATTGCTCAGAGCTCCTGTGGACACCAGCACCACTTAAATCCCACCCTCCTTCTCAAGCATGCTCCAAAACTCACTGCAAATTCTGATCTGAGTGCAATGCCAGTGTTTTCCCAGTACAAGAAGTCTACCTGAAAGATGCTGTTTCTCCCCCAGCTTTTGCTTGACAAAAAGCAACAAAAAAACCTCACTGATTTTCGTGGGTAAAAACATGACTTCACTACACAATGCTCTAATTATATCAGCAATCCTGAAATAAATCAGTATATAACCATTATTATACTAAACCCCTACATGATGCAGCAGCAATAGACACACATCCAATTAACTTGATTTTATCAATGGTGAAGTTCTCAAAATTCTGCTGGCAAGTGCTACTGACACCAAAGCCAAAAAGCATCATTCTCATATGAAAGCACTGCTCAGGTCCCAAAATGTTAACCAGAAAAGATGTTCATTGTTGAGTATTTTAAAACACAGAGAAAGATTTGTGTTTAAGAAAGGCAAGAGCTGTTGGAGTTAGCTGTGACTGAGAAGACAACACAAGTCTCCTAAGACTCCAGAGGAGTTGCAGATTTGGCCTCCTTGGCCATGCCTCTGTTTCAGGTTATCTGGGTTGGGTACCAAACCAGTACCATTCCATTTACAGCGTCTTGCAATTTCAGACAAAACCATGCAGTAACCATCTTTCCCATATTTAATAAAACAATAAACTTTGTGCTGACCTTTGGCAAGCGTTCGGGGTCACCAGGGTGCCGGGGGATAACCTTCTGTAACCTTTGGAAACCATAGTCAATGGTGGGTTCATTCAGAGCTGAAACAACAACAAACAACAGCGTGATGTGACAAAGGCACAGAAATGGCTCAGGTGACAATGAGCAAAGGCACTGAGAGACCATGGCAGGGCCATGGCAAAATCCCCTTTTTTAGCTCAGCACTGACTGTGAAATCTTGGTTCAAACACTACTTGAAGTTGGTCCTTTGACTTCAATGTAAACCTTCCCATCTCAGCTCCCCCAGCAAAGCTGCTGGAAGATTTGGGGATGTTGCACAGATCTTCCAAACAGGAAGAAATTATTGTCTCTGAAAGCCACAATGAAATCAATTTGATAAATACCTCACACCCCATGTTTCATGTTGGGTTTTTACTGCTTGCATATTATGAGGAAGGTGATTGGAAGACAAAAGTAATAACTATTCCAGAACCTTTCTTGTTCCAGACTGGATCATACATTAAATCTGCTCCATGTGCAAGGTTCACAAATAATTTTGTTGTGAAATACAGGCATTTGTCTTGGCAGAAGTTTTATTTTTTACTCATCGACACTGACTTCAGCAGCTCAGGCTCCAATCAGCACTAAACCGATCCAAGAGACTTAATAATTAAAAAAATAACAAAAACCATCAATGTTTTTAGTTCATCTTTCCCTAGTCCTTGTCCGATAAAATGGAGGTGAGAAATGGTGAAAGTGGAACACTTTAATCTTCATGAAAATGCTGGTCTGTCTGCATTAATGGAAGCTCTGATTGTGTCAAGCCTTTAAGCACATGCTTATCTGTAAGCACATACTTAAACCCATTTGCTTTCAGCAAAGCAAATTTCAGCATATTATGTTTTTTATATGATTGCCTATAATTACAGGGGACTGCACTGACTGACCTTCCAGCTATATTTCCAGTCATATGATCACTTTAAAACTCAGATGTTAGTGAGACTTCAACATGTGCTTAGAATTTCCTAAGTGCTTTGGTGAACTGGAACAGTCAAGTATTCTCGAGCATCTCTAAACAACAGCACATCTTGACTCTCCCATGCCAATAGAGATGTGGAAATTTTCCACAGCAATTTTGTTCGAAATTTTTGAGTTAAATAGAGGGGAGAAAAAACAATTCCAATGTGGATTTTTATATTGTCAGCCTTTTTTTTTCTTTTTTTGAGGAAAAAAAGAAAATTTTATCTTCGAGTCACTTAAAAGTTTTTCTTATCTTGTGTTAGCTGATTAATAGCAAATAAATATTTCTTGCATGAGGTTTGCTAACAAATTTATGAATGTATCACACACCTGTATGAACTTTATGTGGCTAGAACAATGATATTTTAGCATTGCAAAGAGATTTAGCATCAAACTCCATCTCCCAGCCTCAACGTGGCATAACCTGTCCATATTTCCATGTTTTAAGTGAACATTATTCCATACTCCTAATATTAAAGATCTTCATATTATCATGAAACCAATATCTAATCCCTGGCTTGTTTTTAATTAATTGGCAATCCAAAACAAGCCCACGAAACAATCCCTTTAAATTATTAAATTATTGTTATTTTCAAGCCACATTTCTGCAGCAGATTGTCCACCTGGCAACCCAAAGGTCAGATTTTTATCTCCTCCTGGACCTTTGGTACATCCCATCTCCATTAGCAAATACAGCAATGCTGCTGCAAACTGGGGCAGAGGAAGATGGTGCTGGAGATCCAGAGCTCTCCATGAAAAATGGGTGAAATACAAATGTGGGGCTGCTGGGGACAGGCTGGACAGGCACATGGTCCATCAGGACTTCAACACCCCTCTAACATCAGAAAAGAATCTTCAGACCACATCCTGAAATTGCTCTTACAGTATTATGGTAACACCAGACAAGAAATCCTTCAGGGTTTTACTTTCTGAGCTTTTTATTGCCCCAGAGGTCATGACATCCCTCTGGTCTCCCTGTTTGTTTGGGGTTTTTTCAGGCATTTCCTTTCATCAGGAATATCTGAATGTGATCTTTTATTTATATTCAGGTCATTATATGGAAGGAGTGAGAAGAAGGCTTTTCCCCTGCTTGGGCCCTTTCTGATTTGGGACAGTTGGGCTTTTTTTTCCACATTTCCTTTCACATCCTGGCCCATGCTGACCTCTCAGTTGTGTAGTTTTGTAGAAAATATCACAGTACCTTTCTTTCCAACCCCCTGGGTTCATTACCTCTGAGTTTACTTACAAGGCTGCTTAGTTTAAACCTTCTTCAAATAAATTAATTTACTGCTATTTGTATTTATTATCAAAACTAGCTGTTCCTTGAGAAATTTAAAAAAAAAAAACCCAAACCCCTACAGTTCAAATTTGCATCTCTTTTGCAAATATGTTCGAAGATTTTAGCATGGTTCTGTCAAATGTATTTCTCCTCTAATTCAGTCTAGTTTATGGCCACTTTCCCTTAAGATCCTTTGGGAAAGTAGTTACTAAATTCTGCAATATTATAAATGGAGGCCAGTTCTGAAATCCCCCCAGAGTTAGCAGTCATTTTCTCATATCTTCCTACACGTTCAACACATTTGAAATCCACAGAGTATTTCCTCTGAGTATTTTCTGAACTAAATGGCCGAAAAAAAAATGTTAATTTTATGGTCCAATCTCACAAGGCATCAAGCATACCGTGAGAGATAGGGAAAACTTTCTGCCTCAAATAGCTTCAGCTTTACTGTAGTAGTGGGGAAAGGCTGCAAGAGCAATCTGCAGGGTTGGGTCCTAAACTGCCATTGTCAAATACCAGTCATAGGTCTGTAACCTTTCAACCTTTCAATCTTAGATTTAAAAATAAATAAAGAAATAAATAAATAAAAATTAAAGAAAGAGAAATATTTTGTTGCCTGAACATCTGACCACAGATTGGACAATATCAGCCCTCCATGTTTTGTTCATTTACAACCCAAGTCCAGTGTAATTAATCATCTCCAAAGAAAGAGATCTGTTCATACATTTAACTCCACCTCCAGCATTAAAGCCAGAGCACTTGTGTGTCAGGAGCTGAAAAACTCCACAAAAAGGGGTTATTCTCATCTCCAAGCAGTGCAGAAGAGCTGCTGCAAGGTCAGACTGCAGCTCCCTGCAAGGTTTTCCTCTGCCCCAGTATGTGTTACTGGTCTCTGCTGTTGAAGTCCATCCACAATAATTCAAATAATCGTTTTCTTTCCATGATTAGAAAAAAAGAATCAATCAGAAATACCAACTCTCTATTTGTGTTCTTGACATCCATACATTAAAAACAAGCTAACACATGTGGTACTTAAAATGCATTCCCATTACCTTATATTTTAAAAGTACTATGGAAAGTACTAGTAACTTTAAAAAACTGTACTAAATTCAAATAGGTCCCAAGGCTAATGGAAGCAATTTGTATACCAACCCAAACTGACTGGCCCACTTTTCAAAATACAGGTATGATAATCTTGTGGTTTTAAAAGGACATTTAAATTGAAAGACTGTGAATTTAGTACATAATTATACCAATAGAACCCTTTAACTTGTCAACTTGTAAATCTAAAAGGCTATCAATCATTTCTAAAGAGGAAATAAACCTTAAAATTCTTTGATTGACAGTGCTTATTTTTTATGTGGAAGAAAAAAAAAATAGGAGTAAAGTGGCCAGAAATCCATTTACAAAAGTACATTGTTTTACATAGGTGAGTAAAAAGCCAATAATTACACCTCCAAAAGACATATAAATCAAGGTAAGTACTTTTCCCTCACTTACATATTTTAAGTTGCAGTAAACTTCAGGTAACTTTTTATTAAAATACTTTTCCAAATGCAGAGCTTATTGAAGCCATTAATAGAGTAGCATTTTCATTTAAGCTAATATAATCATTTTTGCAAATACAAGATTTAAGCCATTTTTCTCCTTCCAAACAATAAACTTTCAGCCTGTCTCTTGTGTGAATTAACTAAAATTACACCCAGGTGTACAAAATCTGTCTATCTATCCTAGTGTATGAGTTAAGGCACAATATTTATTATTCTTACCATTTTATGAATTACTTCTTAAACCCTTGAGGAAGAACTTTCTTTCAAATTAGACTCTAACAGAATAAGCCATGAAGCTCTTTATGCTGCAAGTCTAAAGCCATAACTCATAAAATCTAAGGCTTTTAATCACGAAAATGCACAATGTCTGTGGAAATAAGGATGTGTACATTACATTCATCTTTTCAAAGTCCAACTTATTTTTCAACAAAAATGCTGCTTATGCCTCTGAGAAAAAATGTTTCCATCATAACCATAATTTCAAATTCTGCACAAATAATTTTAATAACCACATGCAGATAATCCACCATCTTTAAAAGTCTTTTTTTTTTCAAACTAGTCAGTGGAGGGCTTTTTTTAATATTTCCCATAATGAATTCCTACTGTGTCAATAAAGCTTTGCTTGTTAATTGAATGACTGTCTGATGTATCTGAGAGAGGAATTTGTTTCTCTGGCCATGCTGCCAACTTACAGCAGAATGATCGACACTTAATATCAGCAATTAAAAGGACCTGTTCAAATATCATATGGAATTCGTAGCTTGGGGTAGTGTAGGAGAGATCTTCACCAAGGAAAACTCATTCAGCAAATGCAGAGAGTAATTGAATTAGACACATTTTAACATTATTATTCAAAGAAAAACAAACACACACTACATAGAAGCATTATGGAAATATTTCAGAATGTAAAACATATCCAGTTAATTTGTTTCCCATGCATTCATGGTTTCATTTACTCCTTTTATTTTTCAGTCCTTGTTTCTTTTTCATTCTGTTTGACCCAAAACCAATGAGAAAGCAGCACTTAGACCTATGAACTTCCCATATGCTTTTCCAGTGGAAAAGGCTGAAAGGAGAGGGAAGAGACTCTGAGAGCTCAAACAACCAAAATAAAAAGGCTGAAGGCTACAAAAAAATTTCCTTCAGGTCTACAGGCCTGACCATCCCTGACTCAGATGAGACATCTTGATTGTTTTAAGGGAAACACTCAGGGAAAGGCTGTAGTGGGAATTAAATACCCCCAGTGTGTTTGGTGCTGTGGTGCACCAGGGAGTTGCTGCATCAGCAGAATGGAAGAAGATTCTTTAGACTCTTCCCCTGTTTGTTCACAAATTTAGTTTGAAAATTTAGCACCAAAACAAAATCAGACAGCTGGTGACAAGTCTTGAGCTACAGTGTCAAAGAAGTGGGGCTTTGGGGTCTCCAACACACTTGTTTTGGGTTTTTTTCCTGTCAGATGAGAGAAACTTCATCAGAATATAAATAACAGGTGACTCTGTGTCTCAACACCTCACAGCCACAAAAGACTTCTGCTGAAAGCCCCTAACCCTAACAAAATACAACATTGACTCCAGAAGATGGGAGTAGGACAGGATAGACCATAATAATGTTGAATTCCAGGTACTAAAATGCCAGCAGTGCTAATGGATGGAGTTACAAAGCAACATTTTGACACGAAACCCACCAACCCTTATGCACAGTGGCCTCTTTCTGCCTGCTCTACAAAGACAGAGAAAAAAACCCACTTCAAAACCCCCTCGTCAAATGAGAAAAAGTCTGTTTTGCAAATCTCCCTGCAAAGAGTTTTCCTTTGCTAATTAAAGCTCCTTAAATGAAAACATGCAAGTATTTGAGCTGTTGGTTTTTGTTGTTATTGTGAGTTTGTCTTGCTTTTTCTAAAGTTTTCTTTCCGCTGACTTTCCCTGCAGTGTTTATTCCCACAAGCAGTGGAAAATGGAAGTGGGTGGGAAGGCAAGAGTCTGCACAGAAAGGTCTGGGCTAGTAAGGCCCTTCCAGTGCTAACCCAGAATTTCCTTGTTTTTCTGGTTTTAGGACTTAAACATGCTCCTGTGCACTGAATTTCCATTTTTAAAACCAAACCGCGACATTATGTCTTTTTTTTTTTCTTAATTAGAAATAAGGGTATTCAAATTGTAATTCCTATATTTTATTGCCACATAATTCCCCAACAGACACCACTTGTACATGTCAACAAGGAGGAAAATGCAGGGCTGAGTCAAATGATGAACCTAACACAGACATCTCCTGAGTTTCCCCAGTAGCTGCTCTTTACCTGAGCTAAAGATGCAACAGGCCAGTGTTTGAGGCAGCTCCACTGTGTCCATTAGTGTTATTACAAATGTGATAGACAGTGTGGTATTTTCGTCCTGAAAACAATGTTTTCCCAGCAACTAAGAAGCAGAGGATTATTCCCTTCCCACCCAGCCCACTCTCTGCAGCCAGAGATTGAAGTGTTGGAGATGTAAGGAATGCATGTCTTGAGCCCCAGTATTTTATGAAAGTTACAGGATGCAATTATGAGATCTGCCTAGCAAGAATCAGGTGTTGGTTTCTCCAAACACATCAACTCTGAATGTTCACTCTTAGCAACATGCAATGTGGCTTGGGGAAAAAAAATCAAACAATTTGTGAGCTTCACAGTTTCTTCTTCCTCTGACTGTGCTGATCTCTTGTCTAATGGGGAAGATTTGGCCTTAAGGGAGTCTGAAAGAGTCCAGTTTCAGGCACTGGAATTTAAACATCCCAATTTCACAACAGGCTGGTGGAATTCACTGGGGGTGTGCATAGGGAGGGCCAGAAGGAAATGAATGCCTGTTGGTTACTTTGTCTGGCTCTCCAGGTTAATTGATGCATCTTTGGCAGTGATTATAAAAAGGGGAAAAGAGCATTTACGTCTGAATATTTTCCAGTTTTTTCAGACACATTTTGGCAGTGTATGTCAGCATGCAGCAAAAAATTTACTGAAAATGGCTGGTTCTCAATGGCTTGATCCTTCATTTAAATAAATAAATAAATAAATGCACACGTACACACAACCATGGAAATGCATCCAAGCCAAGATTTAAAATAATAGGTGCATATTATTATTATATAGGAGCATAAGGTTAGTTATAAGATCTATATTTAGACCTACTTTAAAATGCTTTAAAAATAAAGACACTGCATTTATTTTTAAACTCTTGGCTCAGAGACAGATGCAGAGATGTACCATACAGAGTGTGGGAGATGCTAAACTGTCACCTCAAGTAACCTTTTCTTTCATTCTGTATTCTGCATATTTTCAACATTTTTTCCTCTGCATGCACTTCTCAAATTCCACAATGCACATGCAGACACCTTTAAAATTGTCATAGGGATAATTCTGGATAACACACAGGAACTTTTTTCTTTTTTCACCCTTCACAAACTCCATTGGGGTAGACAGTATTGAAAACCACTGTTGAAATATGTTAGTATGCAGAAATATTTCCTTTTGAGTAAGTGCCTTTCTCACTTTTAACCTTGTTATTTCTCATCATCTCTTCACATTATTAAAACAAAATAATTACTACCAGGGGATGCATAAATGAAAAACTCAGTATCCTGTGTGAATTCCTATCAGAAGTATCTTAGCCTAAATTTGGCTGTTTCTCAGAATTGTAGAATTCTGATATGCAAGAGCACTATGGTCAGAGCAAAAAGGAATCTTCAAGAGAGAAAATTGGAAAAACACCAGCTACCACATCCAAAATCTCTGAAAATGAGATTCACAGGAAAATACAAGTAGAGCTGAATCATAAAAATGAGATGAATTATGCCTAGCTGTAATGAATATGATAGGTGTGGTGCTCTTGGAAGGGGCTGACCTGCTGTGAGGTTTAATTTAGGTCTTTAATCCCTCTCCATAACTAAATTTAAATCCCTTGAGAAAACAATAGTTTCCAAACACCTTTATTTCTTAATATTAGCTTTGATTTGTCTACATGAAATTGCAGTAAGGCTACTCACCCAAAAGCAAAAGGACCACTTTGGCAATACCCTTGATGATGCAGCAAATTGCTTAACATCAAAACAGTTGAGTTTGTTCTTTCCTAGTTTGTAACATTTAAATAGAAATGCATAATTTGAGAGCTTTCAGTAGTCCCTGATTTCAGCAGCAGATATATCACCTGCTTCCACAATTGTTCAAGGTTTGGAGTTTTTTTTTCTGCAAAAATTTTGCCAATAACTCTTATCAAGGGTAAAAAAATAAAAAATAAAAAAAAAATCATAACAGCCTGTCTGATAAACATGTTTCCCTGCCCTCACACCCCAGTGAGCACTGTGACACTACACTTTTATCATCTAGTGTGTGCTCAGAATGAGCTTAGAACAGCAATTGCCAGGAATAGGCAGGCGATAAACTGCATTGATTTAACACATCTTGTTTTCAATCATGCTCGGATTTTCTGAGCACGCATTTTTCCTGTACTTCAGCTTGTAGCTTTTATCTGACGAGCTGATCCCTTTTCACTGGAAAATGAAAAGGTCGCACAATAAGACACGGTTTACTGGAACTTGAGCACGCACCAGGGAAAGTATTTTAGATAAATACTGTCAGACATAGTGGAGCTGAATTTCAACAACACAATTGCTAAACAACAATACTTATTACTCTCTAGAACAAGCCTACAAGCAACTTATGGCTCACAGCAGGGGAGATCTCAGAGTTAGGCTCAATAGTTAAAGAAATCTTTTCCAAGCTTGTTTAAAGATGCAGTATTGCTTTTGCCTTGCATGCACCAACCAGCCCAACCCCAGGACCAAACTAAACACCCCCTGAGTTGCTTTCCTAGGTAACTTAGAAATTATGGAAAACCACAGCAATGACTTTTCTTATTCTTTTGTCTTTTTTTTTTTTTTTTTTTGGCAGAAAGGTGATTGACTACATGCTTGATTTAATTTAATCAAATGGAGTTCTGGGTGCTGGTAAAAATAAAATTATCCAAATGTGAAAGTAATTTAACTGAAACTAATTCATTAACCAAGGTGAGTTGCTGAGGAGGTCAGTAAACAAGCAAGGAGTAATATGGCATGAACCATCTACCAAAGGTACAGTGGGCTCAGAAGAATAATTCTAATTCATTTCCTTCCTCCCACTGAAGTAACTGCAATGATCCTGATCCATACATTACTAGAAGCAAAATATCCTCTCTTTTTTTCCTATTAGAAGGGGCAAAGAAATTTTCTAGGTTATTTTTTACTGCACTGATTATACCCAAGAAAAGATACCCCCGATTCTTCATGGAAGCTGCAACACAAAGGGAAGTCTGAAAACCAAAGCATTATCCCCACAAACCTCCTCCCCATTTCTCAGCAACATCAGTGCAAAACTGGTGTGAAACATTTATGTTTCTCTTGCTTCTTCTGAATGTGCTTATTATTCATTTAGGTCCAGCACAAACTCATCTTAAATTCACTTTGTCCAAGATAGTGAACCAGTTTAAAGCAGAACCATTCTGGCAAATTTTCTGAAACTATACTGACCCTGGCTGAAGTTTAGTTAGTCTGCTGCATTTATACATCACATAGCCAAGCCTCCAGCTCTAGTCAGAACCATCCATTTTTCAGATATTCCGCTCACACTGTAAGTCTTACAGAAAGCATATCATAAATATTATTTAAATAACATTTTTGAATTACAATTTTAAATAGGCAAGTCACAAGCAAAGGGATAGACCTCAAGAAAAGCATAAAGCAAAATCCAACTTTGCATGCAATGCCACTTTACATTTAGCTCCATGAGCCTGACTGTGAGAGAACTCACACAAGCATCGATTTCTCCTTCTCACCTGGCAAGGTGGTTTTTGGGTTTTTTTTTGCTACACGAGTAAGTTGAAAATCCGTGCTGCATTTTAGGGTTATCTCATGCAACACAGGCAGAATCCTGATATGTCTTCTCCATTAAGTGCTCATAATCCCAGAAATGAAAGTAACTCATTTCTTCCCAGGGTGCCTGTTAACTGAGAAACTCATCCTAATTGAATGCACAGCTCAGTTAACCATCTTCCCACCGCAAACCATCGGTGCAGCTCTGCCAGGTCCCTCCCTGCCTGAGGCTGGGCAGAGGAGGGGAAGTGCTGGAGGTGATGAGAGAACACAGTCAAGGGCTGCTGCTCCTGGCAGAATGAGGGCTCTGGGGCTGAACTGGATTCTGCTAAATTGTGGGCATTAGATCACCTTGCCAGTCGATTGCAGAGGAATCAACAAACCCTGCAGCTCTGCCCCCAAACACGAGTTCAGTACCCTCCAACAGCCTACAGAGAGATTGCTGCTCTGGAATCTGCAGCCTCACAGAAGGGAAGAGGAAGCAAAAATAATTACTTATATCCCTCCCTTCTCATCTTGCCTCTCTTCCACCCTCACAATTTGCCATCTAGAATATACTTGGTATGCCAGTGAAGATGAGTATGGAAATCAAAACATCTGAGGTGCAACCATTTGCCTACAAAGCTGATGTTTTAAAAAGAAACTGTAAAAGGCAAGAAAGTGAGGAACCAGCCTGAAAATCACTGTCCTGTTATGAAATATTCCCAAAATTTTATTTACAGCAGGAATGAACTTTGGTTCCTCAGTGGTCACTGCTGAGTTTGGGACACACAGCAAAATATCTGAGCTGGTTGATGGCAGCCCAGAGCAGTAACCACATCCCTGTGCACAACTAACACTATTCTGAGGGAGCTGAAACTTTTCTGCACTCCGACAGGGCTCACCAAAATTAACTACCCTCATTTTAATAGAATTTTAGAAAGTATTTTAAGTGTTATTGGATTAATTTTTCCTAAATTGGAAATATTAAAATTTCCCTAATTAACACAGAGATGTAATAAACAGAATAAAGATTGGGAAATGAATAGTAAATAGAGTGAAAGATATAAAGTAATGGTGGATAACTTTACCAACTTGTGCTTGTTTATTTCCTAATTTTCTAGATATTGTTGGCAGCCTACAGGAAAATTCAGATCTCAGCTCTGAATTTATCAATAAAATACCTTCCAAGTAGCATAGTATTGTCGTTTTCTCTTGTATGAAAAAAATACCTGCTTTCCATCCAATGCAAAACAAAAGCAAACCCCACTGAAATGGATTACATTATTCTGCACATTTTTTTTTCTAGTAGATTTCATAAGAACTGTTGTCATAAAAAAATTGCCACCAAAATCTATGTGTATTGTATTAATATGCCTCAAAGTTCAATACCGACACAAACAGTATCCTCAGGTGATAAAAACAAAGGTGCTGCAAGTGTGACATGAAAAAAAAAGAGTATTCAAATGTTAAAATCTAATTTAGCAATTTGCAAATTGCCTCTCTAAAAGGAGGAATTTAGCATTAATCTTGCTGGAAGTGGCATATTTATCAAGAACTGATTTGCAGCTTTCCAGGCAGTAAGCAATAACATAAATACACTTCTGGGTCCATCAGCACCATGCAAGAGTGAGCTTGAACAGACAAACCCAGGGAGGGCCTGGGTGTGTGAAGGATTGAGCACCTGGCTGCCAGAGTTAATCAGTGTGCACAGAGGATGCACTGATGCTGCTGCTCCAAAGCAGCTCCATCACACTGCCCCGGGGTATCTCTGCTCCCTGCTCTCCTGGGCAGTGTGTCTATCCCAGCTCCAGGGATGTTTTCCTTCCTCCTACATGACCTCCTGACCCCTGTGCCAAGCCCATCCTCTCTGTCAGGACACCTTTGCTCAGCAAGGAGGACACAGGGAAAGAAAGGGATGGGATTGCAAAAATGCCCAATATCTTGGGCTTCAGAGAAAATCACTTTGGTTTTGCACTGCAAGCCCTGTGTTGATGCTGGCCAGCCCATGCATGCCCATGGGCAGCTGTGTCCATCCCTGCAGAGCCTGGCCATGGCCAGGGGGGGCTGACCACACCTTAGAGGAGATGACATCTCAAGAGAGGAGATGCCCAGCAGTGGGGTTTTCTCACTCTTTTGGCTCTGATTTCTACATTCTGTGTGGTCTCTTCCCTATCTGAGCATGACACACATTCAGTGGTAAAAGGAGTTATTGAATATAAATCTCAGTTGTAGCAAATTGAGTAACAAAAGGACAATGACAAGGTTCTGTGCATCCTGCTGGAGCAGATGGATCCTCACTCTCCAAAGCCAAAGCTGGGGGAGACTCAGCAATGAGATTTAATTTAGGACATGCAAACTGGTAGATGCTTTCTTTAAACAGCAAAGGGAAATGCAATGTCACCTTTTTCTTCCCAACTTTGCTTCTTGCACAAAACAAAAGTGAATGAGCAAAAGAAAAGCAAGAAATTCCCATGGGATTCGCCTGCTCTACCTGTCATTTCCTTTTGTTCCCTTTCGTTCCCTTTCCTCCTGCAATTCCCCCCACACCAGCAGCACAACAGAGTCCCCTTCAAAAACTACTATTTCAGTAGTTTATCACAAGTATAAAGTAAAACATGAAGTACTGAAACACAGATAAAAGGAAACTAAATACACCATCTCCTGGGCACCGAGAACAAAACTAGAAAAAAACACCTTTTGTTAACATTCAAATATTCTGAAATTAAATAATTGGAAAGGGAGAGGTGGGACTAATCCAACTCTGGTTTAAAGCTTTTTATACTGTGAAATACCACATTATTCTATAGGCAGCATTCACCATCAGCTAAATTGACCCACTGAACTCTGGTGTAAGAGTCAGATGGCAGAATTTAGTTTCAAGCACTCTTGAAAAAGTACTCAGGGTTGACTTTTATGACATCCAACTACTAAGCATGCAAATCATTATTTATTATTTTTTAGGCTTTCAAATCTCACTGGATTAAAGAAAACATTACATGATTCAGTCAGAATTTTTTTAGCTCTGTATTCTAATTAGATTATGATTGTGGGGACCTTAAGTTTCAGGGTATTTACCCAGCAAAGATGTATTTCCACCAGCAAGAATGAAGTAGCACTCTTTGTTGTGAACCTATGCAGTGGTTTTTTGCCTTAGTATAAGAACTCTTTCCACATTAGTTGGCATCATACATTCCTTGTAATTTATAGCAGTCCTGAATTATTTCTCAGTTTTAGAGCTGTGGAACAAACAGCCACAAAACCATAAAATTTAGGTACCTATGCCTATTTAAAAATCCCAGCAGGCACCTAAATGAACTTTCAGGACTCTAAACGCAATTAAAATTCTGACTTTGAGTAACAGATTCAAACTTACACAAGAAACCTGAGACTCAAAAAAAAAGGGTTTTTGCCATTGGAAGACAAACTGCAGTTCACCAGTGCCTGGACCTGCAGTTTGCACTGTCTGGAAGCATCAGGAGACATCAAGATCCTTCAATCAGTCAATTTTTCGTGAACTAAATCCATAAATAATCACAAGGGACAAAATTCAAAATTTGTTGCTCTGTGCTGTGCTGGGCAAGGGTAAAAGAGTCACCTGTTGGGCACAAGATTTCAGCAGTGAACTGCAGAGGAAAGGAGCTGTGAGTCAATGATAACCTCTCATTCCAAGCACATAAGGCTTTTCAACTTCAAAAGGCACTAATGAGCAAAAATTAGTATCTGCCCATCCCTGTACTATTGCCTTCAAGCAGAATTTATTCTATTTGAAGTCTTTTTTTAAGGTATTTGTATTCTTAATTTATTCCCAGTTATCATGAAAGCTTTTGGAGACATGGAAGATCCCCCCCAAAAAATGACATTTAGTGATTGTCATTAATTTCCCATTTCACAACAGGTTGCACAGAGGAAAAGCAGTATTTTCCAAAATGTGGTGTACAAAACTCCAGGACCCCAAAAGTCCTGCAAATATCTCTTGGTGGCTCATGAAGGGGAACCAAGAGAGGTGCAAGTCTGTTGTCAGCCAGTTTAAAGCCACTACACAAATTATTGTTCAAAGGTCTTTGCATTTGTACTGGAAAATATTTAGGTGTCCACAA
The DNA here is from genome assembly GCF_008360975.1 of Lichenostomus cassidix. Taxonomy (NCBI): domain Eukaryota; kingdom Metazoa; phylum Chordata; class Aves; order Passeriformes; family Meliphagidae; genus Lichenostomus; species Lichenostomus cassidix. The sequence goes on from NC_139494.1 coordinate 14,630,807, forward strand.
CCCTGAAAAATGTTGAAAAGAGACTGCAATAGATGGTTTGTTGGCACAAGCTCTCCTCCCGCTGGAAGATTTGCTACATACATTGAGGCACCAGCTTGGAAGATTGTGGATATTTTCTGCTGAATGGGGCCCTTGGAGAGGAAATATTTGATTTACTGCAGAGTTCTCATTTCCCTGAATTGCAAATAAAGTGTAATTTGATTAAATGTAAATGAATCCTACAATACTTTTGGTGGCTTGTCTGAAACAATTGATTGTAATGGGCATCCATCATTTGGCTTGATTTTAATTCAGAGACAAAAAAGGCAAAATGAGAAAACTAAAGCAAGTGCCACTAACATTCTAGAGCTGGAGCAGTCGAGACTCCTGGCGTTGGACTGTCATTCCCATTGTTCTCAGAGTAGAGGGGAAATGTAAAAGCAAAAGCAAGAGAATAATGGGAAACACATACATAGAAGTAGATCTAGAGAAAAATTAAGCTTTTTCACAAGGAGTTCTGTTAAATCAGCTTAAGGAGCACAATTTGTTAAATTTATTTTAACATCAATATTCTAAAATGAATAAGGAAGATGAATATTGCTCCGTGTTTCCCAGATAGAAGAAAAGCTTTGTTTTTATAGATCACCCAAGTCCTTTTTCACCAAGATAATTTCCAAGTGCAAAATACCAGCTTCAGCAGTTCTTGTGGTTTGAAATAATAAGAGAAGTGAAATTACTGATACATACCAGCTTGATAAACTTTTGGTGTCACTTTCTTCAAATGTGGAACTACTCCAACCACACAGATAATAATAGATGACCAGATTGTAACTGCTTTATTGCTTCTTTTCCCCCATAAATTTTAATTTTGGAAAGTTAAGTGAAAAATGTGGTTTCAATTTCCTACAAATTGCACACAATTGGGTTTTAACAAGAAAATAGAAAGAGATGGTACGTTCTTCGGAGCGAATTAGGGAGAGGAGTTTGTTTCTTTGTCTTTCAGCGTCATCAGAATAACAAAGTACAAAATGCAAAAAAGATGACTAAAAAAAAAAAGCAGCTGTACAGCGTACTAAGAAAAGCACTGAGTAATTCATTACCTAAATAAGCTCTGAGCAATTTAACAAGCTAATACCTGCCCTAGCCTTTCTCCCCTCCAAGAGAGGTTTTTGGGGAGATGGAAGATGCCCTGGAGTTGGTAAGAGCAGCACCAAGGGACCCTGCCAGTGCTGCCAGCAGAGAAGGGAGGGAGCTCAGCTCAGGATGAACAGGGAGGTGACCAAAGTCCAACCAAACCCATTGGTCAGCACAGCTATGAAGTGGGATGGTGGAGATTAAATTACAAGATGGAAAATCCACTAAATGCTGTAGTCAGGCAGTCAAGACTTGTAAGGTAAGGTAAGGACAGTAAGGACTGTCTTGTGAACCTTAGAAAAATTCCATGAAAGTGTGAAATGGTTGACAATTACATTCCTAATTTAATAGAACACTTGAGTAACCTAAAGAGTTTCCTTGACTTCCACCAAGTTGTTTGTCTGTTTCTATGTAAGGATGGTCTTGAACCTAAATGATACCAATGATTTAGAGCTTTTTAAAAATATAGTGAAAATTAGGTAGCAATGTATGTAAATATGGGGCTTTTAACAGTTTTCTTTAAATAGTTTAAAATATGCAGATCTTATGGAAAAAATAGGAAACAAAAGAGAGTAATTTTAAATGAATTTTAGTGCAAAAGAAATTTTCATTATGAGAGTGTATGTGAAAAAATCAATTTCCTTGAGAAAAAAAATTGTGGCACGGTAAGTAGCACTTCAGGGGGAAAACCCAGCTTCCATAAAAATTCAAATTACTGAATTTGCAAAATCTAAAGGGACAAAAGTTATTAGGGAATTACTGCACAAATTTGAGAAAATATCTGTAATGAGTTTCACGCAGCTTTGGACCTTATTACACAAATCCCTAGTAAAATTTTTTTTCTGTAAGAAAACTTTCATTGGCCAATAACTGTAAACCTCAAACTGCTTTCTAAAATCACGTATGTGACCTGATGAAACAGCTCAACTGCTCTGCTGACAGCCCATGCCATGGTTGTTTCCTGAGTTAGATGTGACACACATTTTCTGTCTGTCCTCTGACTGGAATCACCAAAGGTGGAAAAACCCCACAGGCATTGCCAGCACCTTAAAAAGACGCTGCTGCCCCAATACCTCAATTCACAAGAAAATAATTCCTCCAGTGAATGGAAAGGCCTGGTTCTACCTCCTTCCAGAGGCAACAGCCTGTCCTCAGATTGCAATTGTCCCTTCCTGCCTGGAGATGCAAAGAGTGAGGAGAAGAGGGTTTTCTTCACCCCACGTGTCCCCGCAGAGTCAGAACACACACCTCAGTCATTTATCATCATGCCAGCTCAGCCTGCCAGCTTGACAAGGATTTTTCCCCCGGGGCTTCTAAACTAGAAATGTTATTTAGGTTACAAAAACAATTGCACGTTTTCTGCTTCCTGAGCCAGTGCAGACCTGCGAGCATGCAAATGAAAGGATCTGAAAGCTGCCAGGGCTGTGGCCACAGCACATCCCTCACCCTCCTTGGCCAGGGAAAACACCCAGGGATGGAGGGAGAGCTCTGCAGAGACACCACAGCCACTGCAACCTCTGCTTGCTTCCCTATCGATGGTTCAACTCTTCCTGCAGAGCCCTGCAGTTTACAGAAAGCAATTTCCTTTGGCCTCTGCACCAGCCATAGATTATTTTCTTCCTTTCATTTTTCCTCCCTTCCCCCCCATTCCTTGAGCAGAAGTGTCTGGTTCACTCTGCCCTCCTCACTGTGTGGATTAAAGGGGGAAAAAGGACAAACCTTTAGCCCAACAATGCTGAGGATCCAGTGCAAATCCTGCAGATCAATGTTGGCTGAAATTTGCAGGAGGCCTGGTCTGTTCAGAACTTGCTCATCTGGTCTGGATCCTATTTCTAGATGATGCTCAAGGGATGCAGAAAGTTTGCAGCACATACAGAGCAGCTTCCTCACAGAGCAGGATGCACCTTAGCTTTCACAAGTTGCCCTCTTACAGGAGGGCACCGTTTTTTTACCTCACACAATTTCTTCTTAATTACTTCTTTTTTTTCACATAGGTAAATCTTATCTGTGCTCATTATAAAACCCTCGCTGCTAAATTATTTATGCCAAACAATCAAGTGTGGTACCTTTGCAGATGTCAGCAGATAAACAGAAATGCAATGTTGCATGATGGAGTTTAATGCTGTGGAAATGTCGGGGCGCTTATTTTAAAATTCCACTGACCTTTGCTGTCCTTTTTTCAACTTTTGCTTATTGCCACAGTGAGGAAACACCGCAGCGAGATCGGGAATTTTTATAGGAGGATCCTGAAAGTCAATATTTAAGGGAAGCATGTTTCCTCAATGACACCATTTCTGATTTCTGTGCTATCAAGAGAGGCAGCACAGAGGCACCATTAATCCAGACCATGGGCAATGTGTGATACAGCAAAGAGCAAAACACGCAAAGCCAGACTACAGGGTTGCCTGAAGAGGAGCACAATGTCTGCATGTTGTTATGGGGGCTACTGAGACATTAAGATATTACAGGTTTGTGGTTATTTGGGCGGTTCCTCTCTTTCCCTGCTGGCAGCCCAGGCTCTGTGGGACCTGTGTAACAAGGCAATAGTGTCTGGAAATAATGAGCAGGGGAATGCAGTGCTGTTCTTTCATTGCAGTGTTAGGTGCGATGTTGCACACTAAAGCACAGGATCAATACTTCCAGCAGCAACCCGTTCAATACACCTGAATTATTGCTTCATTTTTCTTCTTATTATAGATGAGTTGTGTTATTATTTTCCCCAAATCGATATTTTACAACCTTTTTTATCCGTTTCTCCATAAATTTTGTGATTACTTTAAACTGGGAATTCCGGTACACTAAATAAGATGCAGTATCTGAGAGGTAGTGAATGTACCAACACGATTTTTTACTCCAGACACTGCTTAAAGGCAGATCCTAATCAATAGCTAAGTAGGAAAATTTTTACGTAAGAAAGTTGGAAGCGGCACCACGCTCACAAAATGAAAATCCAGGTTCCTAGGAAATACTGGCTGCAAAAGTATTTTAGAAATAGGGGGAAGGAGAGGCCTGATGGGCACTTTGCGTGGGAAATTTAATTCCAAACAAATATGCTTTTTACTTCCCCTCAGCTAAAGGGCGACCATAATTCACTGAAATTGTTTCTTACAAAGCAGATAATCCTGTGCACCTTAGAGTGATTTAATTAGCTTCCGTAGCTGTCTCCTGCTAAGTGTTTAAAGCATCTGCAAATCAAATCATGTTAACTCATCTGCTGCACCACTTTCTTTGTTCTGTGCATAGGACCTTCCTAATAGCATTAATAGAAGCATGAGTTTCCCTGGAGAGGGGAGTAGCAAAGTGAGTTAATTACATAGTTATTGTAAAATTGTGTACATTATTCCACAGAACACGCTGGGTAAGTATTGAGTTGCTGCACGGAAAATAACGACAATTTTGGGTGATCCCAAAGACCCAAACGGTGGAATTTGAAAGGAAAATGCAGATTCCCATCGAAGCTGGGGGAATTCTGCCAAATTCCTGCACGCAGTCTGCCTGGCCTGGCTGCTCATGGACTGCAGTGCAGGATTCTGGCTCTTCCCTACACTTCAGCTGCAATTTCTATCCTCACATTTACTGCAGGATTACAAGATCGAGCAGTAGGAGGTACAGTAATCTCCATTCAATGTTTTATAACACTTTAAAAATTTTAAAAGGAAAAATAAAAAATCCCTGGGATTTTCTGCCATAAATTGTCTAGATTTCTGCTCATATCCATTTGGTCTAATTAGGCATAGCATCAGAGACCCCTCAAGGAGCAAGTCCAGCAGTTTCTTTGGATCTGGGCATCAGTACTACAGTGGGGCAAATAATTAAATAATTCACAGCAAACTATTCCTAGTCAGTAACTCTCCAAAGAGATATTTTTTTCCAAATATTCTGTTAAAATAAAGTATTTGTCAAATAGTTTTTCTGACTCACCTTATCCTTACAGACAGATAATTACAGAGTGGATTGTCACAAATTTTTAATTTAAATTCTCCATTTACAGCATACATTCAGCAAGGTCATCACCTCACCTGTGTCTTTGCTGGGTTTGAGTCATACATCTTAACAACAAACAGTTTTCCATCCTTTTGTCCAGGCAAAGACATACACACCATGGAAAATTCGCTTTCCATGGCACACTCTGAGTTTTTCTCAGAAGGGATTGTTTCAGCAAACTCACTTGTTCAAACATTCACAGGGAGCCAAACACTACAGGGAAACTGAAGGAAATTCATTGCCAAAAAACAAATGAATATTCATGGTCCACAGAAATACCCTTATTTCCCAGCTCTAATCAGCATGAACATCTGTGAAAAAAAGTCTAATGGGGGAAATTGGAGAGGGGAGGGGGGTCATTTCCATCCTTTCCCTTAGGCCCCAATTTAAAGGAGGTTCATTTGTCTTTTTAACAGAACTTGCAAGCGATGCAAGGATGAACAGTTTTGGTGAAGAAAGGACGTGGCCTTGTCTTTGGGAAATTTGAATTAAATTCTTCATCCTAGAACAAAAGATACCTGGTGCAGGTTTTTGTTCCTGTCCCTGATCAGCCCAGAGAGTCCTTCTGTCAATAACAGCTGACAGAAACACCCAGGGAAAATCCAATCTCAGGCAAATAGGTGAGGCATGTCTCAGTCTCATCCTTTTAAATAAATGACATGCATAGTTCAAGGCAAGATTTAAGGGGGAAAAAAGTACCTCAAAATTAAAAACCTGTCAAAAAAAAGTTTTTGTTTTTCAGTATGAGTGCCACCTGAAGACTTTCTCTTTTGGAACAGCAATGTGATGATTATTTCTAGTAGCTGTGGACAACATGCATGTGAACTTTGGGTAGCATTCTTTTTGGAGTGGTGAAAATAGTCAGAGATCTACATTTGGAAAAAATATTTCCCTATCAGAAGTGACCTTTCAACATGAATTCATGGTTACTTCTGGCAGCAACCCTTTGCCTTTCATTTTTACAAATATAAGTTTGCTGCTGGAACTGGCTGAGCACACAAACTACATATTTTTATTTGATGAGTTGTAGTCTCCTATGGAAAGTATCCCAGTGAAAGCTGGGAATTGGGTATAAGTTATGAGAAAAAAAGCAAAACACAAGAAAAAGGAGACAATAAGTAGATGTATTTCAGAAACTATCAGGGATTGCAATATTTGGGGTAATAGCTACTTTCCTACACGGCACGTGGGGCACTGAGGGTGAAATGCTTCTCCCCCAGCTTCAGCCAGACAAGTGGCTGTTGGAGCACTTGGTTAGAGCCATGTGCAGGCAGAGGACAGAGAGGTTTCCTGATGGTTCAACCACATCTAAGATGACATCTAAGACATTTTTATCAGGTATAAAAGGGCCTCAACATGTTGAAAAGGGTTAAACCCACCCTGAAAATTTCAAATTTCACAATTTTTCATGGGTATCCCAGTTTTGCTCTGAAATTTTTCACATATTTAAATGTGGAGTTTGGCACCAATTTCTGTTTTAACAAACACGTATTTTTCCTAGATGACTGTTACAACACCTTAAATGCCATGTGCATTTTCTGTCCCATGGGGTCTTAAAAAAATACCATATTTAGTTGCTTGTGTGGGGTTTCTCTCTGTATTTTTTTGGTTGAGTTGTTTTAGGTTTGTGTGTTTGTGTGTGATTTGGATGGTTTTTATTAACTCTCTATCTGCTGGGTGTGGGTTTTCCTCTTTTTAACCACCAATGCTGACACCTGGTGCTATCCAACAGCAGTTTGAGTCCACAACTCTTCAAGCAAAGAGGTTAACCACAATTTATGGCAACAGGAAAAAGAAGAAAAATCATGTTTGGGAGGGAAGGGAGAGGACAGAAGTTAAAGAAGACACTGAGAGCTGAAATAACTGTAATACCTAAGGGCAAAATGTGCAAGACTGCAGCTCTTCAAAAGCAACTTCCCAAATCCAGCCCCTTTACTGTGATACTGAGTGGATGGTTCACACTCATCTCCCCAAGGTGTAAACTGCCAGGAACTCCCTGGTCCTTGACAGCAAAGATTGGTGTGGAATGAAAGAAGTTCATGAAGAATAGCTGCAAAAGCACAGCCTAATTTACATCGTGCTAACATGCTGGTGTTTGAATATATCAAATAACTTCTGTCCTACCTTGTGGAATAAAACATCTGCATCTGCTTGGCTTGGCGGAATTAAGTCATGATGGTTTTATTCTCCTGTAATTAACTGCTCACAACAGGCCAGCGGAAAGATCCAATGGCAAAACACCTTTCAGTGAAGGTTATGCAGTCAAATACAGGCCTCAAACAATTGTGTTTGAGATTTATTTTTTTTTTAATTAAAAAAATGGAGCAGTATTAACATCACAATGTTGTCCCTTAGCAACAGCAGCAGCTGGGTGATGACAGTGACCTGCCAGGAGGTCCCAAGGAACCTTGTTGACATTGCTGAAACTTTTGTGCAGGTTGAATCTTCAAGGAAATTCTGCTTTCTCTAAGACATTAGTCAGACATTATCACGAGATAAATGTGGCTCAATGCCACAAGTCTCCCATCATTTAAAACAACTATTTTCCGAGTTATCTCCTGTGGTGTCACCAGCACAGCAACTCTGCAGCCTACAAGGCATGTCTGCACTGCAAAGCTTCATACAAAAGTACTCAAAATAACTTTAAATAAAGTATGGATGGACATTTTAACCTGTGCCAGGAGGCACCTCTGCAAAGTTTTGGGCCAGCCTGAGAAGCTGCCAGGATTGAGACTTGTCATATTGTGATTAAACTGTTTCCAGCATCTCTCTCCAGCCACCAGGGCAGACCACACCACTTATGCACTTGATATCTTCGTAACTAAGCAGAAGAGTCTGTGTGGGTTCTTGCAAGACAGCAGAAAAGTACAAAGAACTTCACACTCCATGCAATAAATTGCTCTTGCATCCACTGAGATGAAAGGCTAACAAGTACAAGATTTTCCTTTTATCTACATATTAACAAAAAAAGCCTGAATCTGTAGACATGGGCTATATTGAGGCACATCTTCTCTGTAGTCAGTGCTGTCAGGAGCTCTAACCAGGCTAGAGAAGCACTAGTGGCTGTGTAGGGATGCTGCTACAAGCACAAGGAACGAGGCTGTCCAAGTCCTGCCTCTGGGGAATGATGCTGCACATCCCAGAGCTGGGCACTTGTGAAACAAAATGCCTCAGCAAAATGAGCCCTCACTAACAAGCACCTCAAAGGATTAAGCACATCTTAAGGAGGCTATTTGGCAGGCAGTGCTGGGTGAGAACGTGCCTCAGGCAGCTGTGCACTAAATTCAGGTTCTGACTCCCTCTCCAGAGCCAGCATGCCATGGGCACCTTGGAGAGCCTGGCATGGCTTGGCCATTCCTCAGCCCCACTCAGGAAATCCTGCTCACCATTCCAGCAGGAATCAAAACATGCTGCACCCCACAAGAGGAGCAGGAAGGATGAGTTAGGTACATAAATTCCCACGAGGAAGCCAGAATTCCCAGACTATGAAACAAGTCAATGGCAACAAGTAGTTGGGGATTCTGCTTCCTGGACCAGCAGAGAGACAGTGCCTTGTTCCCTCTTCCTAGGGCACAGGATCACAGGGAATTAAAGGTGATCAGTACAGCCTCTGCTGCAACTCCAAACTGCCCATTTCTTGGTGTTTGGCTAACCTGGATATCCACACATTAAAGAAACAAGGCAGTGAAGCCCTCTGTAGAAACAAAGTACAATGCAGACTTTTTAGAAATTCATCTCAGCTCCCCATTTTATTGGCCTATTTTTTTAAAAAAAGAGGGAATAATATCTCATCAAGTGACATGAGCTAAAAGGAGAATAAAAAAAGATTAATAATTTCAGTCTGGAATAAGAATTTTGAAGCAAAGGTATGAAAATTTAAAGGTATTGGGGTGGGGATAAAGAAAAGAATTTACAAGGCTTATTTTGTGAATCCAGAGGGTTAATTTATCATGAAGTCTGTAACTTGAAAAGTAAAAAATGGTTTATTGGCTCGGAAGGTCAGATAACAATGTTATATCATATTCAATGGGTTAAGGTTCCAAGGGTCTACAGGGCTGCATGACAATCGCAGGAATCCTTATTAAGTCTATTTTACACCTTTATTGTTAATAGCTTTCTAATCCTTTACCACAAATTTATAGTTTAGAAATGGCAACACATCTTAAAGATTAAAGGTATGTGACAAACAGTTCATGTCCTTTAATAATCAAATCACATAGTTTAGATTGGGGGCTTATCAGGCTTTTTCCTACTCCATGGTTTCATAGGTAGAAAATACTTTATATCCCTATTACATGAATGATGAATGGGACCATTGGTTATGGGCTGTTATTTGCTTGGCTGTAGTCAATATGTTTTCTTTGGACAGGGACTTCAGTGATTTATTTCTCTTTTGGCCTTATCACTTATTAACTCAGGGCAGACAGAAACAGCCAAGGTTGTGAATAAGGACTAGTGCCCATTTAGACTTCTAATATCAGAGAAAATATTCTTTTTAATGATCCAGCTACCCTTTGCTGCGTAGACTCTGATTGCACTTCCCTCTAACTAGAAAATAAAGGTCATATTTCTTGGAAAGTGTATACATAAAATATGCAAAATAATATGTTTCCTTCACAGGCAGCTTTATTCTGATGGTGGCTGTAATTGCTTTCATTTTGAAGCTGTCCTACAGGTACCCTGCACACTTCTAGTGATTGTTTTTTGCACTGTGTTATGGTGCTACCAGTGTTTAAGAAATGCCAAAAATATGACTGTTCTGTGTTCTTATTAGCACAGAATAGGAATTTTCCAGTTTATCTCCATCATCTCCTCACTGTCTGGTAACAGTTTTCCCTGCAAGCAATTAGGATTCCTCCCAGCTTCCTTTCCTGACTTTTTGCAAACCAAACCAACCACCCTGATATTGCTAATGTTCCACCCTGATAACTGTCTACACTTCACCCCACTGGGCTTGTCCTTACAAGCTTCAAAATAAATATTTTGGTAACAACATTAAACAACCCTCCTCCACCCCAAACCACCACCAAAATAATAATTATAATTATTATATTCAGTTATTATAATATAATAACTGAAATTATTTTACCTAGAAAAAAAAATTGCAGGGATTTTTTTTCTTTTTCCCTAAAAGTTTCCAGGCAGGGCAGGTGACTGGCTCAGTTAATGGACTGGAACACGCAAAGGGCCAGGTTCAAGCTTAACCTCAGAGATTTCCTGAGAGCAACTTTCCTTCTCAAGGGCGGGTAACACCCAGATCACATCACTGCTGAGGGGTTGGAGGGAGAGACTGCACCAACCCCAGCCTTGTTTTCCCATCTGTGTTTTCCCTGCAGTTTCCTGGACCCAGCAAGGTTGCCAAGAGTTCTCCAGTGATTGTGGCAAACTCCTATGGAATTCAGGAGTGCAGCTTAACTTCATCAGCCCAGCACACCACCCCAAAGGCAGCTCCACGCCTGAGCTCCACCTGATGCCTCTGGAGCCCCCATGGCAAAGTCCAGCTGGGAAGGAACACTTGGCACAGTGAGATAAAGGGGGAATGCAGTAAAATGTGCATTAGGAATTTTTTTTTTTTTGCTTGTTTCCAGAGACATTGATTAAATTCCCCAGTTAAAGTTCACATTTACAAAGTTTTGATTTCATTCATCCTTTCTTGATTGTGCTCTAGAGTGAGGATTTACCATCTCTGCTCCATGGAGCCTCTCTGAGATCATATATATTATATGGAGCAACCTGCAGTACAGGGCTCTCCTGCTTTTAAGAACAGACAGCTCTTACTTTAAACTGTATCTATTTCTTTGCATTGAAGGATTTTGTTCTCTTCTTCTGCAGCATTTTGTGACTATTTAACTTCAAGACATCTGATACTTTTTATTCTGCCACTGCTATTAATATTTACTAGTGAGAGCCAGATAAAAACTGCTGTTAAAAACAAATGGCATTCATTTGCTAGCTACCAGATCTCATAGCTGGTCACTCTTCTGGAGAAGTGATGTGCTCTATATTTCATTTCAGCTTAATGATCTTCATATCTCTGAGGGTGAAGAATTTTATAAACACATCAGGATAAAACCTGAGACAGCGTCAGAAATGCTGGATTTTTTCTTTTATTTTTATTGTGCTGTTGATGGTGGCCTTCTCTCCTGATTTATACTAATCAGTTATTTAAGTGCTCATGATTTAATAATAAACACACATGAATGAGGCATTGTAAAACTAATGAGGTTGTGGATTACTGATTTTGAGAATAACTGCCAGTAGGTTTTACCATTTCTCAGGAGCTAACAGACACAGAGCCACGGCCAAGGGTTGCTGGTGGAAGGATCAAACTGCAGTCTACAGGGATCAAGAAACTCCAGTGGGGCTACAGGAACCTCTTGACAGCCAGTCTGTCTCTTATCACTACTTTCTCCTTCCTTTTTTTCCCCTTTTTTAATTTTTTTTTTTTATGTCTACAAACTCTGGAATTCTCCATTCTGAAAACTGATTGTTTGATTGATTTTGTATCTTTTGAACTTTGCATAGTTCTTGGTGCCTTCTTGAAAAGAGAAAGTTTTCCTAGCAAAGGAAATCACTGAAATTTACCAGGTTGGAAATTTAAAGGGCTCAAGATCAGTTTTTAGGTGGTTGCAATTGTGACCAGATCTCTGCACATGACTCCAACCTCTGCTTCCAGGACCATGGACTGAAGTTTTAAATGGCAACAGGTAGTTTGTGATCTCTTACTCTTGAAGGTATTTGACTTACAAAAAAAAATTAAAAGAGAATGATTCTCAGAAGACAACTAATCCTGTACTTCTGTAACTAAAACCATCCAAAACTAAAAATGTGAAAATGAAGTCACCTACAACAGAGACTTCTAGATATGTTACCCAAATCATCTGTGATCTGCCAGGCCCTTTCTGTTTGTACACAGACTCAAATGTTTTCAGAAGATTTTTCCACATGAGGCTATTTCTTATTTGTAGCAAATAGGGGAGTGAGAAGTTCCCTGAGAAGCCCTGTGACCTTTCAGAGACAGACGCAGTTTCCCAGAAATTCTGTGAATATCCTGACCTTCACAGCACCAGGATTTCCACATCTCTCCACACACAGTGGCCCAACAGTGTAAGACAAACACTGGTCAGCCCTGGCAGTATCCACTCTGTCCTACTGAGCCTTTGTCCCAGATATCCTGGAGGATCAGAGCTCAGTTTCTGGGATATTCCCACTGCCCTGTGTGCCTTCACTCACCCTCCACCCAGCCATTCCCACCAGCAGCACTTGTAGAGACAAATCCCATCCCAGAGCTCGTAACAAACCCCAAATGGCCGTGGGGGACTTGCCTGTTCCTCCTGGTGCCCCTCAGCACACAAAGGGTTCAGCCCACAGCCTCCCTGCAAGCCTAATGCAAATTAAAGTGGTCCCTAAATTCCAACCTGTATCCAACCATGTAACCTATTTCCAAAAGAAGGAACAGCGTTTGGGGTTCTGCTCAGCCAAGAATCTGAGTTAACCCCGTGTTGCACACATAACCTCAGTGGCAAAGCTCTGTACTTCTGGCCCCTATGAAGTCCTTTGCTCCATTTTGGAGGCAAAAGGACAAAATCTCAAGCTGAGCAGGTGGTAGGAGACACAGCATAATGCATTTTTATGGAGCCTCCATATGTCCTTTCCAATATGCAGTGAGATAAATTCTCGTCTCACTTACAGTCGTGCAGTTCCACTCAAATCTTGCAGTTTAGTACCACTGCAAAAGCCACCTGTGAAATTCAGGTTGTCCATGGTGCACTCCTTTTTTTAAATTAAAACAAACCAAAACAAAATCTCAAAGGCCCGTCTAGGTATTACAAATCTGTGCCTATTCTCATCTCTTACTTAATTCAACCAGATATGCCCTGAGTCACTCTTCCAAACTACCTATGGATTTGTATCTTTAATCTCTTGCTTTATCTCAGTATTTCAAGTCCTAAAATAATGGTAGTGACACATACCTGACTCCCAAGTTGTGACACAAAGCTTAATTCATTCAGTGCTCTCCAATGCCAGAAGAGACTTAGGGATGTGAGGTGCCACAGCATGTTTGGGTATTTCTGTGTGCAATATGGACTTTTTGTATTATTCTAAACTGAAGACACATTCAAGGTGGGTTCAGACTTGTGCATTTCTAATAACATTCTCTCAGGAATGTCAAAGCTTAAAATCTAAGAAATAATTAATTCCTCTCTACGTGCATGCTAATGGCTTGCTCTGCAGATGGAAAATAAAAAACTTATGTTTTCTTGTAAGCACAGGGTTGACACTGGTTTATTTCTTTCAGAAATACTCACAAAAGCCAGGATCTCTCTGTATATATGTGACCTTGATTCCTAGATGGCACATGGACTACTTAGAGATCATGTTACTAAGTTATTTGCAGTTAAAGAGGAAAAAAAGGCTAAAATTAATGGGTCACTGGGTATTTTCTTCTGAGAACTTAACTACTTAACAGTAAGAAAAAAACAGTTTACAGCCAGGTGGCTTGAGGGGATATTTTGTTGAACACTGATTAAAAATAATTTCTTCTAAATGAGACCTGACCACAAAATGGGACCATTAACGAGCAGGGACATTCTCACCAGAAAGGAAACTACGCTTGATCAACTCCTGCACCGCCCACAAACCCCAGGTCTTGTTCTCTCTCTCTCACACACACTCTCTTGCTTTTCTCCCCCTCCTTTTTCTGCTCTCCCCTTTCCTTGTTCTTAATAGCAGGGTAAATAAGCAGCAAGTGATGCTGAAATGTTTTCGGCCAAAAACAGAGGCCAAACTCCTCTGAGAAAACATTTGGCCTCTGTGGTTTTGTAATATGTTCCAGAACACTGAGTTCACTGAAGAACATTGTGAAAAACTCCCATCGGCTGGAGTGATGCTGGGGAATGTTACTGTATCCCAACTTCCAATTGGTCCATTTCCTGCAGGCCTTGTTAAAAAAAAAAAAAAAGAAAAAAGGAAAAAAAAAGGGGAAAAAAAATAGTGCTATGTGGGAGTTAAAACAAGTTCTCATGGGAAAAATGAATGGCAAGAAATTCTAGCTTTAAAAGAAACAGCTAATCTGCTAGTTTGATTGTTCTTCAAAACTTACAATGAACCAATAATCCTAATTAAAACCACTTGGCCTAGTTCTCTAAAGCATCATAGCTTTTTCTATGCTTCGTTTGTACACACCATAGACTATTAGTTTTTTTCTAGTGCTCACTAACAAAGTGCTGACTTTGTTGGGATGGCTGAGCTAATTTCGTGAACTCAGTGTGAAACCTTAGCTAAACAAAATTGTGGTAATTTTCCTTAATTTGTAAAAGTGATTGGAGTGCAAACAAAATTTTCCTCTTGGGTCAATCCTATAATTTTCAATTAACTAAAACTAATCGGCAGGCGTGTACTGAACCTGCATTTTGTTTAAAGGGCTGGAAGGCACTTCTGAAGGTCAGGATGCATTAATTGTTTTTATTTTGGTTTCATTTAGTCCTTTTTAAAAAGCTACATTTAAGTCAGGGTGGCTCTAAAAGGAAAATGCAAATTGTGTGAGGTAGGATTTCAGTCACAACAGCTTTCCTGTATCTATTGTAACTGAATAAGAGAATTGTGCATGGACTGGATCACCTTTGATTTTATCATTTTTATCATTACTGTTTACTATTTTATAACTTCCATTTACTGAATGAGAAATACTGTGTTTTAAACACCAACCTGAAAATGCGTATATGGAAACACTCTCCCTACTGGGACGCTTTATTTCCACATTCAGCCATCTGCTTCTGGGCAGACAAGCTAAACTGCTGCCCTCCTTTTTACTGGAAAAGCTAATTAATGATGATCTGAAAAGCAACCCCAAAATGGGCCCAAGACATTTTTACATTTCAAGAAGTCATCAAAAATTTCCTTGCAAAGTTAAGGAGAGCAGGAGAATTAAGGAGAGCCCTTTTTTTCCTTCCATGTGCACACCTGACATTTCACCAGCCCCAGGGGCAAACACCCCAGTGGGGTCACAACAAGCAGGACAGAAGAATGCAAGAAAGAGAGGAGGGAAAGGATTCGTGGTCAAACAGTCCAGAGCTCTGGCCAACACCCTCCTGGGATGGTTCACACCATCAATTTACACCAACCATCAATCTGATCCTTCTTATTTTGTGCCAATTCATTCAAACTCTAAATAAATATTTTTATACGATGTGTTATTGTCTAATATATGGATTTCCCCCACAATGCTGAAATCATAATGCTCACACAAATAAACACACACAGCCTCCACAAGTGCCTGCTGCTCAGCCAGCAGGGCAACATGTGGACATTTTAGGAGCCATAATCCCAACTGTGGGAGAGGGTATTTGAAAAAGACAACAAAGCTTTCTAAGGCACCTTTGTTCAACTTGCTTGGTGTTAACAAAATTCAAATGAGAGCTTTCCTCCCCAGCTGGAGCACAGAAATTCTCTCCTCTGCCTCGAGTCCCTGTGTGTACAGTGACAGCTGGAGTGATGGTTGTGCCCAGTGGAATTCAGAATGCCTTAGTCACAAGTATTCATGATATATCCTAAAGTTTTAGGGACATTTGGGGATGAGAAAATGAATTGCATTGGGTTGTGCTGAGCCACAGTTAAGGCAAACAGTTCCAGCATAGTCCTGTCTGTAAATGTGAACAAGTGCATTAAAAGCACATCCAAACCAGGGCAAAGCTGTTAATTCATGTAGCACACATATCTTCTGAGGAATTGACATATATAATTTTTTTTAAAAGTTAGGCTGCTACTTGATTCATTTCCCAGGCCATTCTTATAACTAATGAGAGTGGTTTGACACTGACAGTACCTGCAATGTCCCAGTGTGGCTTTTTTGCTAGCAAATCTTGAGGCCAAATCACTGAACTGAGGGCTGCCCAGTGTGGCAGAGCACCCCAGAGCACACTGCAGGTCACTGTGTCTGCAGCACTGGCTGGGCTGAGAGCTACCTGAGCTCCCTGGAAGTCAGAGACACTTGTGGTGAGATGAGCTGGCAAACAGGCTGCTGCTCTGAACACTTGCAACACTTGCTGGACAATGTTAGATGGAGATGTACAGCAGGATCCTTCTCAAGGCAGGTTGGTGCATTTGGCTCCTTGTGCTTTGCACTCTTCCTCTGTTTCTTTAAGTTCTGGAGTATCTGTTTCCCTCCTTCCTCCCCCCTCCTGGGTAAAGAGATGTCCCACTGCGAGGACAAACAAGCAAACAAAAATCCCACACTGGTTTGTTTTCAGGTTCATCCCTACAGTCACCCAGTTCTGACTCCAACCTCAAACTGGTGCCTTCAATGACATCCTCAGCCAAAATAAGATACAGCACAGCTTTTAATGACAAAAGCAGAAGCCTTAACAAGTGTGATATATTGCCTGCCCTATTTCTCCACCTCATATCTAACACCAGTAAAGCACCCATACCTGTGTAAATGAATCTTCCAGGCGTTCCCTTGCAAAACTGCTTAGACTTGTAGGACAATGTGACTTCTACAACCCCTGGGATATGTCGGGGAGGCGTCTGTACACGGATGGCATGTGGAGTAATCAGCTAGAGAAAACATCGAGAAGGGAGAAGAAAGAGAAAAAAAAAATGCACTGTTAGATGCTGAACACTTCTTTAATAACACTTTCCTCTCAGATCACAGTAAACAAGCTTTGAAACATGTAATTAACCTGTCAATGTTTGAATACAATCTTGATGTAACCCACACAAAAGCCAGTGACTACAATATTTACAAGCATTCTCGTAACAACATTATTCCTGTTTTCATACATGGCAGGCACTTGCTTCCTAGTACAAGCATCAGCCCTGCTTTAATGCAATAACTCCACATAACAGCACCAGGACACCCTGTTTGCTGGGGTGAGCATTGGGGTTGTGTCAGTGTCCAGCAAATCAGATTCACAAATGACACACTATGACATGTGTGAACACAGCACAGCACAAGCCCAGGGTTTTAAATACTCCAGTCCCCAGCTGACATCTGTACACTGGAAAAGCACCATGTGCTGCTGTTTTAATTTTCTGTTCATCTTTGGAGGTGTAACTGATTCCTATAAGAAATGCAAAGTTTGGCTTCTAAAGGGTGCCAAATCCTCCCTTGAAAATTATCAGAGCACTCAAAAAAGATGCACCAATTAAAACCATCTAACCATCACTTCCAGGCTGCCTTCACTGCAAAGACTGACACACGTCTGAGAGAGCTTCTTCAGGTGTGGATTTACACAGAAATATGTAGATAACTTTCTTTCTATTGGGCTGGGGATTCTAATCCTGTCGGCACAAAGGTTGGGGCAGGTCAGTGTTGCACCTTCCAAGCTCTAGACCATTTTTGCTCTTTCAGGATCCTGAACTGGATTTAAAATGTGGTCCCTGAAATTATTAGCAGAGCCATCTAGGAGTTCACTAATTCATACCAGATTATCTCAAATGTCTGCTGCTCTCAGAAACTATAGCTTTGTCCTCCCCACCACCAAAATGTCCTTTTCTCACTCATCGTGCTCCCTCAGAAAAAATAGTAAAAAGAGAAAAGGTGAGATGATTATGTCCAGCAACCAAGATATAGCTCTGGCACCTGAATAATCCTTCTCTGCCTGTGGCACATTAACACACCTCTAGAGAGGCAAACAAAACCAAGACCATAACCTGGCTTGAGTGAGCAAAGCATGAGCACCCCAAGCAGTCAATGCTCTATGCTCTTGGTTGAATCATGTCCTGGATTAAGGAATAAATTTCAATAGATTTTTTTTTTAATAAAAAGCTAATTTTATTCTTATTTTTACTAGGAACCAAATGTTTCAGCATTTTAGTCAGGCTCTACCAAAAAAAACCAGACTTTTATCCAGTTCTTTGTTTAGGGCACAGGACTGAAAAAAAGCACAGAAGGAAAGTAATATCTGTCTGAGGACCATCTGTGCTACAGAGGGAAATGGCACACACAGTAGGGAGCGCTCCATATTTAAAATAAGAAAATTAATATTAAATCAAGTTGAACGTTAAAACCAAAACTACTAGCATCAAATAATCCAAAAGTTATTCAGATCCACAGAAGTCAGAAGCCACATGTCATTTCAGAAATTATCATGTAGGGGTTGATGTCTTCTTGTTTGTTAGCTCCAAAAACATGTTTTCAGGCTCTGCTTTGAAATCATGTGGCTTAGAAATTTCCTTTCTTTTAAAAGAAACTTGCCTTCTTTTTTTTCTTTCTAAATTGCTCACTTTCTCAACTGGGTAAAAAAAAAACCCCAAAAATAAAATTAAAATAAAAAAAATAAAACCAAACCCCAAACTTCCAAGGAACGCTTTATGCTTTTACTTAAACTGAGTTGTCTTACAGTTGAGCTGACCAAAGCCTACAAGTCCAGGCCAATTTTCTCCACACCCTCAAGAGCCAGCAGAGGCAGAAGGCAGTGCCAAGCAGCAATTGATTTCTAGTGCTTCAGACACCTCTCATGTTGGGATGAGCCACTCTCTGGAAGCTTCCACCTTTCCCCAGTGAGCCAAAATGACAAGTTTAGACTATTTGCTCAGCTGTAGGCAGCCAAACATAACTGAGATAAATCCCATCCTCAAGTGGTTCTGGTTAACTGGGTGAACTGGCAAGATGAGAAAAAATTTTATGACATTTTTAGGGAAAAAATATTTGTAAAAACAGCCAAGGATTTTAGTAGTAAAGGTTAACATGCTCATCTTACTACATCAGCATGAGCCTTGCATCCCTCAGCCCCATTCTGGCATGAGCTATACATGCAGCTTCTGGTTGCATCTTTGAATTTCCCAGCATTTACTGGTCTGTCACCACTTTAATGTTCCTTAAACATAATTTGTGGCATTTTCCAATACTCATCTTCCCTAGTTCCCAAGAAATGTCTGACCTATTTATGGTCCATTGTTACAGAGAGCTGGGGAGAGTTAAGCAAGTTTCCTGGTTTGTTCTCCACAAACAGTTTGGTTTTCCTTTGTGCTCTGAAGTAAATAAGTTTAACTGTGTTTAAAACCACAAATATACAATAATGTCGCCCACACATTCCCAAAGGGTGAACATTATGTCTGAAGTCCTATGGTTTAGGACACTCAGGATGTATTTTATTCCTCTCTTCCCTACAACTAAACTTGGGAGGTATACCAGGAGAATATATGTGCCTTTTCCTTTTGCTTTTTCTCCGTCACATCTGTCATTGGCCACTGGCAGGGATGCAGTGCTGATCCAGGGGATCTTTGTTCTGGGTCAGCCTTCAAGTCTCCTGCACACAGAGGAACTGCCCAGCTCAGTTACACACCAGCAGTTCCCTCTATGCTGTCATATCAGGAGCTTGTCTTTAAGGGACAAACAATGTCCTCTTGCACATCAAAATCTGCCCTCTGAAAGCTACCTTTGGTCTCCAATTCTGGTTCCACAGCTCTGCCAGGATCTGTAATGCACTGGGAGCAGCTCTCCAAATTGTCCTGACTCTGTTTTGCCATCCAAGTGACCCAACTGGTGCTGCACATCTCTGGGCATTCCAAGCCCAAGCACAGCAAAAGCAGATCTGCTCTGATAACACCAGGATTATGGGATGCTTTCCTGTCTTCACTGTCAGCCTGTGGCCTGATATTGGGACCCTACTCCACCTTTTCTCCTTTCACACTGACACAGCCTGTTCCTTTCTCAATCTGCCTCATATTTATATGCAAAGCATCTGGAAGAGGTGAGGATGGGTAATATCCCATCCAGGGGTATTAAAAATAAGGACATCACTTCTGGATGCCTCTGAGCCCCAAACTTTTGGAGATTGGGGGAGTGTTTCGGGGAAGCATCACAACATGCTCACCCTGTGGTTTTTAGGCATCTGTCCTTGCCCAATGATGAGCAAAAGATACTGAGTTAGATGAACTCCCTATGTGACCCTGCTGGGCCAGTTGTGGGTTCTCACCTCAGCTGGGAGCTCTTGGTGGATGAACAGACACCAAACAACCATAGCAATGACATGTCAAGAACCAGGAATTCCTAAATATGAGTTATTTCCCTTTCTGAATACATTTTCTCAATGGAAACCTTGAGCAAGGCATTCACCTGTGCTTTGGACATGAACCCATCCAGCCAAAATCCCAGATCCAACTTCCTCCTCCATTCCAGCCTTTAGCAAATTGAGACACAGAGCTGGATGTAAAATTAGTAGCTGGACCTTTCTCCCAAGGGATTTTCAAGTGACTTGGCCTGATACTTAGCAACTGCATTTTCTGTTTGGTATAAATTCTTACAGGTCAGCTGGGACATGCAGTGGGTTGCACTAAAACCTGAGTTAGGGACGTTCAGGACGGTGGGCAGAGCGTGGCCTTCAAAATCCAAAACACATTTGGGCTGAGTGTGTACAACAAGCCTCTTTCTGTGGTTTGCTAATATATTCTAGGCATTCTTGTGTGATACAGCATCATTTCACACTCTCCCGAGTGCCAGGTTACTTTCTTTTTTTAAAAGTGACATTTTATAAGGAGATGTCATTAATCTGAGTCACTAGTTTATTTTTGCATGCTTGAGCTCTGGTTTGTGGTTAGGGAAATGGTGACAATCAGTCATAAATTTGACTTTGACTCTCTGTGAGGAGGACCATTAGAACAGGAATGAAGAAAAATCCCACCAACTGAAGGTAATGACAGCTTTCAGTGAGAACAGAACCGTTAAAGTACCTATATTTTAAAAAACGACCAATGAGTTTGCATGCTTCAATTCTGGGCATCCAGATGCTGCTTAATAAGCCTTGGTTTGCAAAAAGAGGGTGCCTACTCATTTTTTAAAAATGAGTCAGAGCTCCAAAATAAGCACTCAAAAACATAGACTTCCAAAATCAATAACAAACATAAAAAGCAAAATAAAAAAAAATCTGTGTCACAGAATTTGATTCAGCAGCAGTATAAAAAAAAAACCCAACCAAACAAAAAACAACAAACCACCAAACCAAAAAAATCATCCTCTGTTTTTTGTGCTGTACAAAGGTAAAAGGAAAAAAAAAAAAAAAAAGAAAAGATGTTTCAATGCCTCATATTTTCTTAATATAAAAGAAAAAAATGTTGTTTCCAGCTGACTCTGTACAGCTGGAGGAATGTTCTTGGCAGGAAAATGTTTGAAGAAATAGTTCATTTTAAGCAAATATTGTGGAATATTTATAAGAAACTAATTTTGCCTTCACAATCATGCATTTGCCCTGAAACTCGACTCGCAGAGTCTCATCACCCCAAGAGGAGAGAGAAACCACAGAAGGTTCTTATCAGCAGCTCCGACTGGGAATATTTGTGACAATGCAGGGACTCAGAAAGCTGGGTGAGACCCCAGAAACAGCAGCTCTGGGTGAGCAGAGCCTGTCTGGCACACGGAATGTTTGCTGGGAGTTGTCTGAGCAGATCCAGCATGTGCACACGACGGAGCAGCACTGTTTGTTTGTCGGTTACGAAAGTCCCTTGGAAAAAAAAAAGGCATTAGACAGCCCATTCTGCTGGGTTCTAAAAATACCAAGGGCTTTTAGAGTCGTTTTTATAAAGGAATATGGGAGGTAAGGATTAATTGAACCTACTGGCTTAGGGTATCTGCATTTCTGCACAGAATTAATGTGACAAATTAAGTTTTTATTTAGTTCTCCCTGGCTGAGAAAGGTTGCAATTATGTTAGAGTGTTTACAGCTAAAATATATGTTTAAATAATAAATATGTGTTTCAGAAAACCATTTTAAACCTCCTTTTTTTAACACAGTCAACTCCATTTCAAGCATATAAATATTTCAATTACAAAACTTGAATACATGTAAAATAAATTAAAAATATGTTATTTACATTTCAAATTATTTATAACATATGCTGCTTGACAGCAACAAAATCACTCCTAAATTGAACTATTCTTTTTTTTCTTTTAACTTTACTTCTGCACTGGGGTAGGATTTGTATTGTAAACATCCATGCAGCTCAGGTATTTACGTGGATTTTGCTATAATAAAATCTGAGTAATATAGGACCTTTACGATAATTATCTTCACAGCACCTCTCCAAAGAAGGTGACTAATCTTATTACTGTTTTAGAGAGAGGGAATTGAACTTTAAGCAGATTATATGATTTGCCCAAGGTCCCATGCAAAGTCTGTACCAAAATGATGCTTAATTTCAGTATCAGACTTCATTCCCCAAACCACCCGCAATTATAACTGAAAGTGAAGCTAGAAAAATCCATGTGAAAATGCTCTGCAAGACTCTTTTTCTTTAGTCTCTGCCTATCTGGTTTTGTTTGGGATTTTCTTCAGCCCAGTTAAAATTGTGTTTTCTTTGGATCCATGAAACAACAGGATGAACTTTAAAATTCTTCCAGAATTCAATGACAAAATAATCTGGCCAAGTTTGCTCATGACTGGGCCTTACTGGCAACTCAGGATGAGCCTGCTCCAGTTTTGAAATGGACTGAAATTCAGAGGATCGACTGTTCAATTTTATACTCTGTTAAAATAAAACAAAAATATTCGTCTTGGGTACCAAAAATGCTCTAGACATTTTTAGAAATGGGAAGGCAAATGAAAGAACTTATTTTGTGCCTCATAGGTGGCTTGTATGTGTAATTTGTATTATTTATAGATCACTATTATTTAGGGATCACTCCGACAGCTCATGCATTTCTGCACTTGTTTACCATGTTTGCTTCTTTTAGAAAGAATGTTCTTCTCTCCTATGTGATTTTTGACTGCTCTCATAGGTTAGGAAATGAGAAGCAATTCAGTAAGGCAGAGACAGTGAAAGAGTTTTCCTCAAAGCCAGCTTGCAGCCCATTGCAGCATTCCCAGCAGCAGGCTGGCTTTACTCTGCACCCCTCTAACATTATTAATTTCATGACAAGGCCTTGCAACCATCAGCAACAATGTCTTGACCAGCACTCGGTCTCCTGAGATTAGAAACTGACAATTAATGGCTTCCACTAATAAATAGAATCAAGATTTATAATGAAAGATCCAATTCTGCAGCACCAAAATCAGAGCACTTTCCTCCCAGCCTCTTCACCTTTCCCTGTGAAACGTCTGCAGCCATAATGGCTTCAATAGGAGCACACAAAATGCTTACACTGGGCCCAGGGGGCACTTTCATGATCACATAAGGGCCTCAGACTAGGCCTCATTTACCATCTCTCCTTTTCTGGAATGCCCTTTCATCCACACTTGTCCTCAAGTGGAAGGATGAGAGAGAGAGAGAGGGAACAGTGAAGCTCATGAAGGACATTAGAGAATACTCTTCACATGGAAAAAATGCTGCCACATGTGCAATGGAATCAGCAGTGGGAATGTGCTGGATAGAAATTAAGCTGTAGTGTTGATTTAATATTTACAGGATATAAGGTAAAGCATCAGAAGACCATCTCACCACTGGGAAGCGTTGCACAGATATTTCAGGGAGGCTGGGTTTTTATCAGTATTGAAATACTGAAAATGACAATTTCTTATTAAAACCTCCAAAATGCTTTTGGAAAGCCCTAAGTTCAAAATGCAAACCTTTCCTTGGAGCTGCCTCCCTGTGCCAGTGGGGAACTCTGCCATGGCTTCTACAGTGGCCATTGGGGCAATGCTGCCTGGGTTTTAACTTTCTACAGGTTTTTGGGGAATATCATACTCCATGATTAATAACGTGCTGGGAAAACACAGGATTTAAGGAGCTGGGAGGAATAACAACAGCAAAAAAATGGATAAGAAACAAGGAAAGGGTTCCTGTGAAACTCCAGGGGCCCCTGCCAGATATGGGGAGGCCACTGTGGATACAACACAGTGCATTTGGTTGCTGCTATGAAAATGATACTAACATCAAGTATCCACACTTTAGAATATGCTGCTCAGAGGTGCTGAATTTCTGCAATCTCCACCCCATTGAGCTGCAGCTACCAGCAGCCAGTTTCCCTGGAAAGTAGATCACCTAAACGTTTGTTTCCTGTGGGCCCTCAGCTATTGTAGTGCTAAATGCAGAATTATTCACACAGGCATTTTTCCTCCCCTTTCCTTGGAATAAAACCCACTGAGCTAAATTCTGGGCCAGCCAGAGGACATGCAAATCCCCCTGGCTGGAATGGATTCCTGCCACAGGTAAATTTGACTAATTATTTTCATAAAACTGAGTGAGGCGAGGATTTGTGTCTCAACATTTGTTGCTGATTTAGCATGTGGCACAGAGAAAGGACAGGCTGGCTACAAGGAGACAAAGCTATTAGACATTAGCGTTCAGACAACACCTACCTCACTCCAAACCAGCATGGTGCCGAATATGACCTGTAACCCATCAAAGAAATTGTCTCCTATGATGATGACAGTGGCACCTCCTGTAGTCCATCCTTCACTTGGACTGATGGCTTTGATACATGGTGTAGCTGCTTTTCAACACACATGAAAAAGAGAAGTATTCTGCTGTTAGAACTGGATTTTAATGATGGAAGACGTGAGAAAAATAAAATAAAAGGAGCTTTCATTTCCCCCCCTTACTAACACAAAGATTTCAGCAATCACGTTCTTTCTAGTACATATGCATGACCTCAAACTCTACCTTTGGAAGGATTTTTTTCCTCAATTAATTTCTGTTTGGTCTTATTATCTGCATTGAAAAGATAACTTTTTTTAATCCTACATTACCAAAAATTCACAGCATGATGGGCAGATACCAATTGGAAATCAGAACACATCCCTTTTTTTATTGTATATGAAATGTGCAAGACCCGAGTTAATAAAACAATCTCCAGTAAGCTTGCTTTATTATCCATCTGAACCCAAACTCACCAAGGAAACTCCCATAAATATTATGGAAAATATTGGCGAAATAAAAAAAGGGTGTAACCCTCAGCATTTCTTTAACTGCTCTGCAATGAGATCCAGGTTGTTCAGCATGAAACCATCCTGCCCTGATTAATGCTTTGGCTACTGCAAAAAAAACCAACACCCCAAAACCAAAACCCACAACCCTGCTGTCCAGTCATTCCAGTTGTATTGCATCTACAGGATAAACAAATGTGAGTGCAACACATTCTGCCATATCCATGGAGTCTCACAGCCACTTTCTTGGCATTGTATCTACTCAGAGCCTCTCAGAGGATGTTGAAAACTCAACTGCTGCCTGAGTCTTGGACTAAGAGCTTCTGCTTTAAGACTATGCAAGGAGAAGCAGCTCAGATATTGGTGGGCTGGGGCAGTGTAAACATTCACATATTGATTCTCCTCCTCTGCAGCACTGGGGTACCTTGGAATTTAACTGTGCTGAAGACAGAGAAATAACATTACTGTAAAAATAAGATAGATTAGGCAAAAGGCCCTGGGTAACTCTGTTTTGGAATCTCAGTGTGATCACATCAGTTTATAAAATGAAGAAACTTCACCCAAAATGCCACCAACTTTTCCTTGCTGATACAGCATTAGGTGAGAATATGGCATTAGATAACATCAGATCACATTTTAAGTAAAGAAGGTACCTCAACAATTTCATTACCCATGAAAAACTGGTTCAAGGAGCAGCATAACTCCACCAGCCAACCTCAGTGTTGGAAAGAACAATTCTTTCCTGTAGATATTCACCCAGAGGGAAGAGGCTGCACTGCAAACTCAGGAAAGCTTTCCACTGCTCACTTTTAGGGCTGCTGGCATTTGGCTGTGAATTGCTACTCGATGGAAAGGCTGATTGAGCTGTTAATTTGGTTTGTAACTTTGAGTATTTGATGATGTACTCAAGGAAGAGCATTCATGCACTTCCTCAGGTAAGGATTTACTAGGAAGAGAGGGATATTAAAGACACCCACGTGTTAGCACCATGCAGGATAACACCCTTGCCCTCATGAGTTACTCAATGTGGCAGTGCAGTGAGTTACTTAATGAGGCACAGCCCCTGTCCTAAATTCTCCTAATTGTAAAGACAGAAAATTAATCCATTCACAGAAGCCTAATTCAAAATGCTCCAGACATAAAGTGCTAAAGAGACCCTGTGCATCTTTTAGATGGCTCAGTGCAGTTCTGGTTGGTTGGAGCTAATTGCAAGAGTCAATTGGATGCTCCTTCCCCCCAGCCCCTGGGCAGGGTGGGCGACTGGGGAGCAGGAGGGAGCTGGAAAGGAGCAGTTGAATCACCCTCAGCAGTGATTCTCTGAGCTCTGCCCCACACACACCACTGGTGGGGAGCAAACAGACCCCAGCCCTACCTGCAAAAGGTTGCAAGTGTCAAGCACAAACTTTTCCACTACTTAAGCTGATGGGGATGCCAGCTCCAGGGAAAAACACAAACAGGCAGAAAAAAAAATCATTACCCTACTCCAAACTTGGCAGAGCACAGCCATTAACTTTTACATGAGCTAACAAAAGAAACATCCTGACATTACCGTCACGAAAATGCAGCGCGCACAGAAGTAACTTCAATATGTTTAATTTGGATTCAAGTTACTTGCATAAAAACTGTGCATAAAAACCACTGCAATGTCCAAAAGCAACTGCTTTCCCTTCAGCCAAGCTCACAGCAACAGATTTACAGTGAAAGCAGCTTTTCAAAATGCCATGTAGCCTTTCACAGAATCAAACCTTTTCATAAATAAAAATTAAAATCACTTCCAAATTACACCCTTTCCCGTATTCCCAGTTGATTGTGGACACAAACCCCCCACAATAAAACCCAGAGATAATCAGTTTCCCATGTGTCAGAGACTAAGCTACTTTTCTTAAAAACTACAAGCAACATTTTTTTTTCCTAAATACCAGTGAATAAAAACTATTTGAGACCATAAGCCATTAACAGAAAACATATGCAGGCTTTGCTGAAAGGGTTGTCAAGTACTGGAAGAGGCTGCCCAGGGAAGTAGTTGAGTCACCATCCCTGGAGGTATTTAAAAGCCATGTAGATGTGGCACTTGGGGACATGGTTTAGTGGTGGGCTTGGCAGTGCTGGGTTTACAGTTGGACTCGATCTCAGAGGTTTTTTCCAACATAAATGATTCCACAATTGAAAATTATAGACTCGAATAATCTTTAAAATGAATGCTAGATACTGTTGTGCAGTTACAGGACCCCACAAAAAAGTTCTTGCTATTTATCTGGTGATGTTCTCAGTGGTCCCTACGTTGCTCTCAGAGGTTCAAGGTGCTGCCCTGTCTGTGCTGCCTCACGTATTTGATTCTGATATTTTATACATGCATTTGCTTCATATCAAACACATGCCAAGTGCCTCCATGGCAGCCAGGGGGGCTGAGGCAGGCAGGGCTCTGTGCTGAACTGGGGCTGTGAGCTCTTCACTGGGACAATCTCACCTGCAAAGTCACTGTGACCAACCACACGTGTCATTTTATTTAAATATGTAGAAATTGTGCTGAATCAGTGCCTCCTCAAAACTGCTGGCAATAGCCCAGGACATCTCCTCTGAGGATAAAAAGTCGGAACTTGGTGGTTTAATAAGCAGGGCAGGATGGTGCCCTTTGCATGCCCAGCCTGACATGGAGTGAGAGCACTGTGTGTTCCCAAAAGATTTTAGGGCATTATTTTGCCATCTCACAAAAACCAGAGGGACACCCCAGCTTTCCCCACACAGCTTCTCTTATTTTAAAATTTAAGTGTCTGCAAAGACTGGAAGGGCTGCAGGAGGTGCTGCCCAGCCAGGGAAGTGGCCCTGAAGGGCTGCATCCCAAGGAAGACGTGCTGAGGGAGGCATCCAGACTGCTACCTGTTTTTGAGGGCACCAAACATGTTTATACAATGACATATTTGCAACAGCCAGTGTCATTCAGGACGTTGGTCTGTCTACAATTTTGCCCTTCCCAGGCCCTTTACTTGGAGCACCAAGGAGGATGGAATTGGGTCCCGTTTGCAGCATCACCACAGGTAACACTGAGAGGGGGACAAGGCAGTGACCTCAGCTCTATTTATGCCCCTGGTACAAATGTCTGGCCAGCTCAGGCCCTCAGCTCTTCATACTTCTGCTCTTAATCACTTGGCAACTTTCAAAGCACTGTCTGGAAGGTGTTTACTTCTGTGCAACCCTAGAAAAACAGAGCTAGGCAGAATAATCTTTTCACTAGAGGCCTTGATTTTTCTACATTTTGTTTTGGTCAGAGGACAAACCAAAATACAGAACTTTTTTTTAGAATGCAAAGTTCCAGAATCTCTATCTGGAATTAACTAAAACACTTTTCAATACCTCCAAGAAAAACAAAACGTTTTGTTTCAAAATATTATCACTTCTCATGTCCTTCTGTAACCCCCAAGCATCATTTCTGAAATGGTGTTTTTAAAACAAATACAAAAAAATGTTCAGTAAAATTTAGCTTTTTCTGTAGAAAAAGAGCTTTTAGTCAAAGTATGAAGCTTCACTGGTAACAAAATACAGTGAAGGACTTTAGACCAATCCTAATCAAGGCAGTGAAGTGTGCATGATTGATAACATGAACAGACTTTAAGTCCAGGGAAGAATTACAACAACAACAAAAAAACCTCATTCCTACACATACAAACTTCTTTGTTGCTGTTGCTAGATTAACAGCTGAAAGCCAACTACAATAAGAACCAAAAGATTTTGGTAGCCCAGCTATCAGGCAGGACTTTCAGACCCTTTGGTGTGAGTGTGTTCCATTCACTGCATCCTTTCAGAACAGCTGGGCTCAGGAAAAACCCAAGGTGACCCTGAAGGTGATGTGGCCACATCCTCCACCTGCTGAAATGGTTCTGAGCCTTAATGAGCTCCTCTCCTTTGCATGACATCAAGGCACATCAGTGCCACCTCTGACAAGTCCCATGGTGCTGCTCCTGTAGTCCAAACCCACAGAGATGGCAGAGGGAGGCACTGCAATCCCAAACTTATTGAGGCCAATGGGAATTTTGTCACTGACTTCAAAGCTAAGGTCTCTATCAATAAATGTTAAGGATTTATGAGCAAAAACCTTAATGACTCCAAGGGAAACAACGTTCTAATGAAATCTTCATCTTTTCTCAGAGTACACATTGTTAAAATCTCATCACATCTCATATAAAGGACGGCAGGTACCAATTCCAGGACATGGGGAGCAAAAAAAGGAGAAGTTTTTTGTTGTGTGCTGAGTGTGTCGGTGTGTTCCTGTGTTCCCACACCTCCCAGCTACTGATATACAGGGGATTTTTCTTCCCTCAAACTGTGACAATAAAATGATTACCCCGCCACAGTTTAGCATAATGGTTCAGAAATGCTCATGGCATATTGCAGAGTTAAAGTGGAAATTATTAGGTAGCTCTTCTTTGTTATAATAATGATCACTCCACAAATAAAAGCTCTTCTCCCAAAGGTACTGCAAGGCACAAAATGCTAATTCTGAAGATTATGTGTGCGCTTTTATTAAATATTACTCTGCCCTGTCTGTTTGAGGGCTTCACTGCTCTGATTGTTTTATGAGTGCCATGTTAATGTCAGCCCCATCTTGCTAGCAGCAGGCACACATTTTAGCTTTTGTATGAGAGTTGATCAAAGGCCACGTGCTGAGGGAATTGCTGAGAAAACACGGACAAGCGATAAAAATCTAACAGATTAATTGGTTTAAATTTCATTTCAGGGCGTTGAACTTTGGCTCAGGACACAAGTACTACACTACCAGTCAGGGCCTAATTACCACATTTCCAATTTGCCTCTGAACAATGCTTGGCAGGGAGAATAATAACAGTACTAATAATACTAATAACAATAATAATAATAACTAAACAACAGCAATAATGTCTCCCCTTAGCTTCTTGTACACATCTACCAACTAACTTCGTGTGCAGGCAATTGCAGTAGGAAATTCCTCTCCCCCACACCACCACCCACCTGCCTGCTGAGCATTTCTACCTGCCTCAAACAGCACCTGATGCAGAAGAAATAACAGAAACCCTCAGGACCATCTGAATTTACAGAATCAATAATCCACCAACTCCAGCCCCTCACAAACAAACACTGGACATTTCATACCCTTAATTAGGGACCTGCATTTCTAAACAGAGATAGCTTTTTATCCTCCAACAGAAATGATCTGTTCCACTGATAGAAAACAGAGGCCGGAGGGAAAAAAACATATTTACCACAAAGTTTATGGGTGGCCTTGGAATAAGGGTTAATTGAGCTTAGAGGTAAATGCTCACTGAGGTGAATTAGTGGGATGCACAGCTATCAGCAGGGCTCTGGGACTGCTCTTATTTAGCTTCTGAAATGAATTTGCTCTATGATTAATATCCAGTTTGTGCTGGTGACTGTAAGAATGACCTCGCCTGCAGTTTTTATCATGAAGTGTGGTTTCATCCTCTATTATTCCATAGATGAGGCTCTGACAACAGTTGCTGCATCACAACAGGAGTTTAAATGATAGGGCACATGCTTTTATTTTTCTTCTCTCTAAGAGTATTGTGACACGCAAGGAGAGTTGCATAAAGGCAGTTAAAACTGGGAATTAAGAGGAACAGGGAATTTATGTCTCATCTTAGAGGAAGTACTGAAAATATCTGGAATTTAATTTAATTTTCCTTTTTTTTTCCTTGGGTAAAACCTAATTTCAGGCTAAATAAATAAATGAGCCACAGATTAACCCACAGTTTATGGGTCTGATCCTGCAACCTGTTAAATGCCTTCACCAAACTACTGATTTTTCAGAATATTGACACAAATCAGTTTTTAAGCATTCAAACCCATGACTTACTGAAGTTGTGATTCAACAAACCACTCAAGTAAGTACTTAAAAACCCCACTTAAGAAGCTTCAAGATAAAGAACTCAATTTTTTAAGATAGCTGGGAGATAGTGAAAAGTTTCCAAGAGCTGGGCAGTGGATACAGAACTGGGGCTTCCCATTTCTCAACAGCTTTGGGCTCCACGAGGATCCCCAGTACAGGGCAGGGCTCATCCAGCCTCACACGAGCACCAGCAGCAGCACAGCAATGCCAACACCTCAGCCTCAGGACTCAGCACTAATTC
Source organism: Lichenostomus cassidix (assembly GCF_008360975.1). Lineage (NCBI taxonomy): Eukaryota > Metazoa > Chordata > Aves > Passeriformes > Meliphagidae > Lichenostomus > Lichenostomus cassidix. Next base: position 14,661,825 of record NC_139494.1, read on the forward strand.
TGGGATTTTTTTCCAATTTGAAAGAATGAACCAAATACTTTCTGAGGGGTTGAGCTGGGTTGTTTTATTGAGAAGGAGATTATTTGGGTTTTGCATGGTTTTGTTTTTCCATGAATAATATCCACATTCCTGAGAAGCAGGAATTGTCAGGCTGCTCACTACCCTGAGCATACTGAAAGGGTAAACCCTAAAACTTCTGTCTGCCCAGGCAATGGTGCCATTCCAGCCTGGAGTGTGGGAGCTGCAGTGTGGAGCTGCATCCAGCAATGTTAGCTGAAAAGCAACTAACTTTATGAAACAAGCCTGGATGGGGAAAAGTCCTCAGGACCAGCCCAGAGGCTTAGTCATGGACACTTCAGGGAAAGGGAATGTGGTGGAGTTTTTATATATTTTACTGGAGCATTAAATCTTCACTCTTAAGCTAAACAATGTGTTTGCTGCTTATCTGGGTGCAGTGATGATCTTCCTGCTTTCCTTTGGCGCACCGAGCCGGCTCCGTCTCCCATTCTCTGCTGACAATGAGCAGCTGCTGTGCAGGAAACAGGGCAGCAGAGGTTTCCCTCTCGAGCAGATAACTCACGCAGCTTTGTGCAGCACAGGCACGAGGATGTGATGCTCTGCTCCCCCTTCCCAGGCCTGTCCTTCAGGGCACCTCGATATTTGGGGTTTAGCAGAGGCAAGCCTTAAAGATTACAGCGCCCTGCCAAAAATGGCAACCTCCTCCCGGTCCTTGATGACATCTGCACTGGGTGAAATCACTGAACCAAAAATACACGCGCCGTGCAATCCCTCCAGGTTGGGGGAAGGGAAGGAAGGTTGCCTTTGTTTCTCTTTTCCACTAGTGAAATTAAAGGTCTTGGCTGTGATTTTCTGCCGAACGTTTTGGATGCTCAGTTCCCATTAATGGGAAATGAAAATGTGAATTACCTGGGATAATATTCCACCTACAATCAATACTTAAGCCAGTGTTTCTCTTTTATCCTTGCTGATGCCTCAGCTAGCAAAGTTACATTTCATGGAGTCCTCTGTGTTTCTCTTTCCTTAATGATTTCCAAAGCTCTCAGTTGTTGATCAGTGCCTGAAAAATGACTGCATGGAAAAAGGAGGCAATCCAGGATAATGAGAGACCTGTTACAAAAAAAATCTGCTGTGTATTTTACTTACAACATTTCCATAAAATAATAATTTAGTTATCTCTGTATGATTGCAAGAAATGTATTTTCATTCATTCTCTTAAACCCCTTCACATCAAAGAGGAAGTTCTGGGAGTTTCTCTGCTTATTTGGGTTATTTTTTTTTTGTTTTACTTTAGGAGCTACCTCCTGCTTTCCAAAAATTAATAAAATAATCAGAGTACTTAATATCTCCCTGCAGGTCAGTAAAACTTGAATTCCAAAGAGAAGTCTGTCATGTTTGTTTGGCAAATAATAAATTCCTCCCCAAAAAAGCAATGTTGCAAATCCACTTAAAGTTATGTTAAATTAAATCCCCCAGGTATGCACAGATGTATTTTGACCCCCAAGCAAGATAAATGCTTTACCATGAGCCCCCAGATTATTGCACCTCTATTCCTTCACTCCTTCCTCCATCCCATGGTGTCACTTGCAAAGGTGCAGGAACAGTGTGTGAAAGCCAAAGGCAATAAACACCATGTAGGGGACTGAGGTGTGACACATGGATGGGATTGCTATATCTGAGTATGGGCTTTAAAAGTTTTGTTAATAAAACAATGAAAAAAAATTCTATCTGCCTCTCCAATTTCAATTTCAATGGCTTTCCACCGATTTAACTTCTGGAGGCCAGCTAAGTTACTATGACTATTTTAAAAACAATAGGCATGTCCAGAAAGGAGGCTGCATCTGGTTAAGTGTACTCAAGTTTAAAAATAGTTGTACTGATGCAATTTCTGGGTGAGGATGGAGGCAACCTTGCGAATGGAAGCCCAAAATGTGTAATATAAATCAGCCCTAGAAGTTTGTCAAAACAAACATCGCTGCATAGTTTGCATACTGCAAAACATACTTAATTTGACTGGTCCTTCATGATCCAGTGAAGAATTTTATATTTGCTAAATGTCAACCCTACGTTTTACTGCTCTGCTGAACCCCAACCTGACAGAAGGGCAGGTGAGTGCAATTCCAAAATTCCTGGTTTGTTTCACCACCAATGCTGGTCCTGTTTTCTCGCTTTCATTTTCCATCAGTATCTTAACAAACCAGTAAATCTCTCACAGTAAATCTCCCTAGGGTCAGAACACAAGGCCAGATAAAATCCTGTAAGGTGTAACAGGCTCAGCACCCAGAGCACAACAGGGCTGAGCCTTGATGCTCCAATATCCACTGGTACATTATGGCCACACTGGCAAGGTTTAGTTAGTGATATACAGAAACTATTCTGGATGAAACACAAATCCCACATCCCTCAAATTACCCCCACTCCACTACATGCTGCAGCTCAACAATCAGAAATTCACCTGAGATGGATTCTACAGCAAACAAAGAATCTCTTTTCCTGATACAAACAAGATCCAACTAATATTAATTTTTAGCTGGGGTCTCTTTGTTCAGCAGAATTGAGAAAATCTGCCCACAACAGAGAGCTCGCAGTAATCGTCTTTCAGAAACAAGAACAACCCGTGCAGAAACACAAAGCAGTTCTGCCAGGGACAGAGAGTGCCTGTAATCCAGTTTCTTCAAGGGAAATTCAAGTGCCCTAAGAGTTCTTATTCCTCATCTGATTTCTCTCACAAATCACAGGCTCCCTAATGCAATTTTCTGGAGTCTGAGAATCATAAAGTCAAATATGAACAAGTCTAGTGGAAAATCTGTGACGCTAATCTTGGCCTACGTTGTACTTTTAACAGGCACTGAATTTGTGCACCGGATTATCCAGATGGCCATACAGGAATCATCCTGATAGGATTAAACCTTTGTGCTGAACTCTGCTCCATCTGTTCTCGGAGGTTTGCCTATCGCTATCGGAATACGAATGCTCAGCCTATGTCCAACACCGCGACTGAAAGCGCCTGTTTACCACACACACATGTGTACATGTGCACCCACAGCTCCCTGAGCGCTTGATTAGTAATGTGAGATGAAGTTACCCTGAAGTTTACCACTTAAAAAACATATTGGTTTTATTATTTGTTTGAAGAACAAAGTGCGCTATATCTAAATTCAAACAAAAGAGCGTTTTTGTTGTTGTTCTGGGACTTGTTCAATTCATTAAACCATAATACTGCCATAAATTTCTAGATGAAGGCATGACTAAACATAAAGCAGCAAGGCTCTTCATCTTTGAAATCTATTAGTGTATGAGGATGTATGACACAGTCGCACTTTGAAGATGTCATGGTTAAATATTTCAGATTAAAAAACAGCCAGCAACAAAACACATGCGTGCACACAGCACTGGTAGCTGCTCTTTGCAGCTCGATCTAGTCACAGCCCAAGAACAAAAAAGTAATAATCAGTCCCAGTAAAAGAAAAGCTTATTCCCATTAATGTTGCTTTCTGCTTTTATTATCTATTAATGACAGTCTCCTGCACTCGTTGTTTGCAGTCTGCCAGATGCAGCAAAGATCCATATTCATCATGTGAAAAAATTGTGCTCGGGCTGTCTCTGTGACAGGTTACAGAGAGCTGCCAACGGAGGGACCAAGGTCCGATGCACAGCCTCGGGTTTTCAGACCCTGGGCCAAGGGGAAAGGTAGGGAATCTGGCTCTTCTGCAAGAAAAGCATCCCAGTGGTCAGAAGGTTTAAAAAAATGTCTGTTCTGGCCAGAAACACACTGCAAACTAATGAATATCTGGGATGGAAAGGGTGGCTATGCAAATTAATTAATATTATTATGATATTATTCTTATATCATTAATAATAATAGTAATAATAAATTTTTTTTATTATTATTAGATTCAGCAATGCAATATAATCCTCAGGCCCTGTTTGTGATGGCAGTGGGACAGCAATGGAGGCAACATAACCTGCACTGCATTTCAAGCAGCAGCCACGATTGCGTTGCTCACACTGAGACCCCCTTGTCTCTGCTGTGCAGTGTCTTTCAGACTGTTCCTTCCTCTGTTCTTTGTGCTGCTCTGCATGCAGGGTCAGGCACCCCCTCCCAGCCATTTAGGTTTTTCTTGCGAAAACATAAGCATAAAATTATATTTATAGTTCACAGTATCTGTCCAGCAATGACACCACATAAAACCAGCACGCTGAAAATTGGAGTGAATATTTTGGACTCGAGCCTACAAATGCTTAGAGAAGTTGTTCTTTCAATGTCTCTGATAAAGTCATGCTAGGTTTTTATTTATTTATTTAAGGCCTCATTCAGACCACCTACCTCAGGCATTGCAGCCTGTCAAACGTCAGACTCCAGCTCTGGCTGGGTGAGTCAGTCTGCTAAATTAGGATCCTCTTTCCTTTTCTTTTACAATATGCAGAAATGGGAAGACACCTCTGGAAGCCTGGAGACCCAGGGAGTTCCGTGCTGGCTCAGGGAAGTACCAAGGGATCTCGTCAAGACGGTATCATAGGTAGGGAGCAGCCAGAAGCAACCTCATAAAAATATTTGGCAGCTGATATTGAGCAGGCACCTGACTCTGGGCTTTCCAGCAAGCACCTCTGCTCAGGCTCAGGGCTGAAGGAGGAGGCAGCACTCACCGTCACCTTCAGGGTCACAATCCTAGGAAAAGAGTAATTTTCCCCAAAGGGCCCCTCATCACAGTAGCTTTACCTTTCGGTGTCTCAGAGAGCCAAACATGGTCAGCAATATTTCTTTCCCCCCACTTCTTCCCCTCAAAGATCCCATGGAGCTGAGCAATGCTCACACCTGAACGTACTGCAGGAAAGTGCTGTGACCTCAAACCCCAACCCACGAACTAAAGCTGCAGCTGGAAAGATGAGCAGTGCTGTGGTCAGGCAGAATGTGCTCCGAGTGCTGGCCTTCCCTCTGGGCATGGATCAGGCAACACCAAACCTATGAATTCCATATGCAAGCCCAGCTTTTCAGGGAACAGCAACACGAGCTGTCTGTTCAGACTCCAGCAGCAGGGGAGAGATCCAGCACTCTGCTGCCATTTCACAACCCAGAAGGGACCTCTGTGGGAAACGCACTTTGCTTGTTCAAGGGATAGATACAGAACCTCTGAGAAAGCTGCTACAAAACCATAATGATACAGTATTAACCAAACATAATTAATTTTGAACTTCCTTATGCTCCCAGTGCTAACAGGCACTTCAACGGTAGTACAGCAAACAGCACACAGGCTCCTGTAGCACCTGGGACCAGATTTTTGGAAGCATCCACCAATCCAGTGGTGCCAGTAAGCAACTAATGGAATTTTCAACGTACCTGGCAGACAGATATAGAAATTCTGTAGCCAGAGTTTTAAGAATCCCGCTAAACACCTACCTGAAGCTTTAGGCACCTTAGTGCTTCAAGAGTTTGGCTTTGGGTCCAAGAATTTCCAAAAAGATTGCTTTGGGATATCAACACTTTTGGGTGACCACTTGCCTCTCAGAAAATGGATGAGAACTTCAGAAAGTCTTGAACATCCACTTCTTCAAGGGGAGTATCTTGTTAAGCATTTCACTGTGGCCATTGTACTTTGACTTGCACATCTAACTGTTAGAATTACTTTTGAGAAATCAGTTTAAACTGCTAAATTTCAGACAAGTTTTTAATAAAATTTTATTCTTGATCTTTTTAATAAACTTCCTAAGCCCACTCACTTTGCTCAATGAGGTCATAAACCAGCACTGCTTATATTACAGTCACTTTCACGCTAAGGATTTGTTTTGTCACAAAGAGAACTATAAATTCATGGAATGAAGGTGGAAAGCAGAAAGGACTAATTGTGACACACAAAGCTTTCTGGTTATGCTCAGCAAACAGTCTGGGCTAAGATTTTAAAACCACATTATGAAGTTGTACTACTGGCTTTAATGAAAGCACACTTTTTGCAATGCCGTACACTCCCAAAAATCTTGTGCTCTGGATTTGGGCCAAACACAAAGGGTTGTTTCTTCATTCCAATATTAATTATTAGTAGCTTATTTTTATTCTTTGCTACTAAACATTAATAACTTCCAAATAGCGAGCCAGATTAGAATAACCACTCCAAACATCCCACCCTGGTGGGTTCCATTTTCTGCATCAGTATCCTGGTTTCTGCTATTAACTCATTTCCTTGGATGTGGAGGAGCTTTGTCAAATACTCATTTTTCTGGAGAAACACTTGGCAGACAGAGACTTGAATGCTCACACCAATCCTCTCTCAGTTCAGTGACAAAATGAGTTCATTATTTGTGAAGTTTTCTAAATGAAATATTCTAAATGGCAGTTTTGTGGAAAATTTTCACCTCAAGTTTTGGACATAAGTTTCATGGGAGCAAAGACCTTTTAAAACCATTGATTGCTTTGAGGCATTTAAATGCTGGGATGCTCAAAATGAACCATTTGGAAGTGTCCAGATACCTGCAAACTGCTGTGAACACCATTCTTTGATACTCATGACATTTTATAACATCCAAATAAATTCTCAAAAAATCACTGATTCTTGGCCTTTAACTTCCAAACCACAATTAATAAAATTATTTTCCTCCATACTCTGCCCAAACCAGCAGGGGAACAGAGTGAAAAAAACCCCTTTTCCCAATGTAACACCAATAAAGGTATCCCATAATGAAAAAGCTAAATTAGAGGATTTTTTTCAGAAATTATATTAAACATACTGAAATAATACAATCTTTTGTCATTTCCTAGTGAGCACATTTTGGAAGGTTGGCAAAACAACTCCTGGCAAAACTTCACTGCCATCTCTCCAACATTTCTCCAGTCCTAAAGTCATTCTTCCCCCCTATGATGCCACTATATTTGGGACATGGTGGCCAGCAAAGCAAATTGAAATGCAATGAATGCTCATTGTCTGTGGCTAGCACAGGTTTTTCCCATGAGAAATTTTCTTGTGTTTTATAAATAAAGATAAAGTTTGGATGTTGTTGGAACAGTGTCCCAGAACTTGGACAGTGCAGGCCTGGCCAATCAGGCCTGGGGGAAGGCTTCTGACCGACCAATCTGGGTGACTTTTGAGAACTCTATATATGTGATGAAATCAAAACAATAAAGGATTCCTTCTTGCCACTGAGAACTGATGCATTCATTACTCTGCTAGCTGCTCAACAGCGACAATTATCTATGAATATTCATTTCCTATTTGAGTTCTGCGGAATGTTCTCCTGTTCTGATACCTGTGAAGCTTCTGCCAAACAGGGGAACTAAGCTTTTTCTACTTGCATGACTGTATTCCAGTTCCTCTGAGGTCTGGAGAGAAATCTCAAACCTTCAGCAAATGGTTGGTCAAACTCTCCAAGTAAGAGCCAAGTCGTGTGGTAGTTGGAGAATTTCTATCTGAACTTTCCTCCCTTATGTGTCTGCTGTAACAAAACAGTTTTTTCTATTCAAATCTGTATCAAAATTCAATGGCAGTTTTCCTCTTGTTTTCTTCTTTTTGCAATTTTGGGAGCACAGTTCTGAAAGCTCCTCAGGGAAATTCACAAAATGCTCTCTATCTTCATCCAGGTACTATTTTTCCATGAATTCATGACATCCTCATAACAATAGAGGGTAACAACATATCACAGCTTGACATCACTTAGATATTCTGGGGGAAGGGCTGTTTTGGGTTGGGGGTTTTTTTCATTTATTTGGAAAACATAAAGGGCAGCTGCTCATGAGTAGAAACGGACAGATTTTATCTTTTTAAAATCAAGGTATCTCCCACTCCCCATTTTCCTTTCTCTGTTAAATGTGACCCTAGATCCCTGATAAGTGACTGTCAAGCAGGAATCCTTTCTAACTGTGGTCACTGGAATACCCAAACTTGCCTTTTCAGGAGGTATCTCCATGGACATTATGCAACAGAAATCCTTTATTAATGAGTAGAATACCTCAAATGGGATCTCCTAAGTCTCCTGCAGCACTGTAAGCACATATGTGTTACACAATAATGTTTAAATAATGACAAATCCCCACAAAATCAAACCTCCATTAAATAGCTACGTTCCAATGGCAGAATTGAAATTCTGGAATCTCCTCGCCTAAACCAACCATTAAAAATCCATTTTCATTGTTTAAATCTTGTTTTCATTTAGCCTCAGACTAAAAATAAATTTTGAAGGATCAGAATTGCTGCAGCCAGATATTCCAAGCTTTTGAGTACCTCTCCATAATGGATGATTTATGACCTAGACAAACAGAAACAAAAGATTTTCTGCTTTTCGTTTGGCGTGACTGGCTGGGAGAAGGGCAGCTCCACCTACCCACCCACCCAGCTCTTGTGCAATTCTGGGCCTCCAAACAGTGACTCTCTTCTGGTGAAGATTTAAAAAAAAAAAGGACATCAGCATAATTCAGAGGGGCACGATTTCGTTAACTCAGTTTTGGTTACTTAAATTGGAGCTGTACAAATCTTAGCTCTGCCATGTTTTGCTGACCTGATGGATCCCAAGATTTCACTCCTGAAGAGACCAGTTTGATCACCCAGCCTGACATTCTGCATGGCACCCATCAGAGAACCTCAGCCAGCAATTCCCACCTGAGGAATTACTCAAACCTTAACCTCTCCCTGACCTGCCACACATTTTTTGGGAAAATACCACATCCTTACTCAACATTTGCAACTCACAGAGAACCTGCAACAATACTGGAAACTTCTGTGCTTCCCTGAGTTAAAATCATGTTGAGGTCATACTGGAGTCTTTATCTAACAATTCTCTCAAGTAAAGCATTTGAACTCTCTGGCCATGTTTTGTCTCTTCTGATGGACAGATGCTCTAACTCCACCCAAGTTCACATTCTGAACTACTCCAGTCCTGGTGTTCTCACTTGAATTAGAACTTCCATCTGATTATGAGAAAAAAACTTTTGTTCCAAGGGTAACAGAGCACTGGACCAGGCTGTGGAGTCTCCTTCTCTGGAGATATTCAAAACCTGGCTGGATGTGATCCTGTGCAACCTGCTCCAGGTGAACCTGCTTTCACTGGATGATCTCCAGAGGTCCTTCCAGCCTCAACCAATTCCTCATTTTGTGGAACAGAATACAGGAAGTCCACAGGGTAGCGAAAAGGTTAATATTATACACTCAGTGAGGTCAAGCTCCAAGAACACATAACAAGCCATTATGTTAAAAATTGCCTGAATTTATGAGTCACTGCATTTATGAAGGAACCGATATGAAAAAGACAACTTGGCAAAAATAAAGAAAATTATTTCCAGCTTGAAGTTTTGCAATCCTTCAGTATATCAAGGCTCACTTACTGTTATTACTATCCATGTTGTGCAATGTTCTGAAAGTCACATTTTTTTCCCTTGTGTATGCATAGAGATGTCCAACAACCCAAGGTATTCTTCCCTCATAGAAAATAAATTAGAAAGCAGACATAACTCAGAAAAACATACAAGATCCCCTCAAGTAGAGTGGTAGAATCCTAATATTTTTTTTCCAATATTTCCCTTCTAAATAATAAATCAAGCCCTCTGCATTTCTCTATATGGAATGATATGATGCAGAAAAAGCTTGTGTGTTTATATTTTTCATATAATCACAAAATCATTCTTAAGCTCAGCACTAAACTATAACAGGTGCTTCCACCCATGGATGAAACAAGTCAAACTTTTACATTTCTTTGTTTAAATCTGGACAGTTTTTTAATGCAGTAGTCCCAGTTCCCCTTTGATGAGCAACCAGAGCCTATACCAACTAAGGGTAAAATGTATCAAGTTTTGAAGATTAACCTTTCTCAACTTGCTGAAATTTTTGCTTCAGTCAGTGTTCTGTCTTAGAATAACAATTTCATCAACTAGCCCAGAGAAAGGCACCACCAAGGAATTCAGTGTTAAAATGGTTAAAATGCAGCTGATAGGGGCATCCCCTTCACAACTCTACACACTGCCCAAAATTTAGAGGTTAAAGCTGTGGCAAAGCCACTTAGGGCACAAGAAGGAGGTCACTAAGTCAGATTGCTGAGCATCTTTCAGGAATCACCAACCACATGCAACTAAACTCATGGTATTTAATGTCTGCCATCAACAATTCTGTTACAGACAGACTAGAAATGAGACCTAAGGGCAGTCATTATCAAAGCTTTATTTTCAAGATTATTCTCTTGAAATAGTTTATAAGGTGGGGGGGGGAAATTTTCCTTTTTTTAATAATATAAACAGAAAATACCAAATTAACTAAGGCACAGCCTAGGAATCATTTTTGCATAGTGGAGTGTCTGTGATTGTGCAGTAACTGTGAGCTCTCAGATGGCTCAGGGTGGGCAGGATTGGCAAGGAAAGTTCTTTAAATGCCCCACTGCTGACAAGAGGCTCTACCTGTTGTGTTCAACTGAGACACAACCCCTAATACTTTTTATTTCCTGTAGGAGGTTTTGCACCTGCAGATAAACGGTGGGAGACACTCATTGCTGTCATGAGCTAAAACAACCTTGTAAAAGCTTGACTGGTACCACAATAGGGTGATCAAATAATCCAGCCATGCACTATCCTTCCCAGTTTAAAGCAACCACTGGTAATGGCTTTCCTACATAATGACCAATTTAAGATATATACACACACAGATTTATGTATATTTCATATTAAAATAACAGCAGGACATTGCTCTAGAGATCATGGTTATCTCCACTTCCACCTGCAAACCCTGACATCATGTCTTATCATTTGTGTCTATTTCTTCCCTGCATCTTTCATCTTCTGCTGCTGTTGAGCTGACTCAGAACCAAATCGTCAGCAAACCTCACCACCACCTAATTTTTCAGTGCTCTCCTATGGAGGAGAAAGGAAAAAAAAATAAAAGAAATAAAACTGTCCCTTTAAAACCCCAAGCATTTAAGCTGCTTGTCAGTCGTCTTCCTGACAAGGCCACTTGAATGTATTCAGGAATATTTGCATAAATGCTCACAGTGAGTTCACCGTGGCAGCTACTGCTAATGGTACATAAAGTAATTTAGTCACTTCTCTTAGGCATCCTGTCAGGGTGATAAGCACCCCCTCTTTGCCTTGTTGCATATTAGATCATTAGATAATAAAGTGTTAGAGCATGCAAACTGACAGGGTCTCAGGGACTATCATTTTTCGAGGGCATTGCATTCTGCCAGTGAGGAAAAATAATAGAGAAATTGATGCTGCAATTGGCTTTACATTTTTGTAAAGACATTCAAAAGATATGAGGAGAAAAAGAATTTTTACTTTGCAATGATATGAGAGTTTTAACTGGAAACTTTGCAGCAGTGGATTTATTGCTGGTAAACTTGAAAAGAGTTGTTGCAAGCCCTGCCAGAATTCTCTCCTTCCATAAGTTCATCACTTAAATTTCATTGGAAAGATTTTGCTTTTAAAATTGACACCCTGGGATGAACTACAAGCTGAAATATATCCTGTTGCTTGGGGCCCATTGGCTCTTCACTATATATCTTACTATATATATATATATATATAATTTGGAAAGGTCAACCACACCGGCTTTCTGGTTTACCATAAATATAAAACCAGTGAGGATCCAACTATTCGTGAATGAAAAAGTGATAATTATTGAAAACCACAGATTACTGTGGCTTACCCTATTTATACCACACAGAGATGGATGAAATAATAATTGGCCTCTGCCAGCTATTACTTTTAAAAGATAGATATATTTATTTGAAAGATGAGCTTCTTAACCTGCTGGTTTCAATGGGGCAGCGTGTGGATATGAAACCATGATCTGGGGTCCTGTTTATGTTCAGAGAAATGAGCTACAAAAAGGAACCTTCACTTTACTGAGTGAAAAGTCTGATGAGCAAGATATAAATAGAGGTGTGTTGGATGTCCCAAAAATAATCTAGGCTACCTGCTAATGAGATGGTGAAAGCCAAATGTGGAGACACCAGGCTCCTGAGTGGCTCGAGAGGTGCAGCTTTCTTTCCAGCTTTTTGGCACCCAAAGTCTCTTTTAGGTGTCACATCAACTGCAACTCTGTGTTTCAGAGCAGCAAGCACAAGTTTGTAGGGAAAAATAAGCTGGATATTGTCTGACTAAACTCAACAACCAGCACACCTTGCTACATCCTGTCTCCCCTTTCCCCAGCCCTCACAGCCAGGCATTCTTCTCTATTGCCATCAGATATTTGTGTTAAAAAGTTAAACATCTGGAAAAGTCCACGGGAATACATTTGGTCGAGAGAATATTGTAGTTAGATCCCAGATTTTACAAATCTATGATGAGAAGTTGCTCACCAGAGCAATGAACCAGAGACAAACCATGACAACATTCACTTTCCATCTCCCTGCTTATGGATACTGCTCAGGTCACTCTGTCCTTCCCCTGAGGGAGGCAGAAAATCTGGGTAAAGGAGAGGCAAACAAATACCTCTGATATTATCTGAGATGAAAATTCCAAAAACTGAAGAAAAATAATATATTTTGTGACTTGAACTGAAAGCAAAAATTAATTTCTGTGTCATCTATTCCAGTGGGTCTTGTCCAAAATTCAGTAGGATTAAGCCTTTTCCTTCCTTTTTATTTAGCTGTTTTAGATACCTAATAACACCATTTACAACAGTTACTGGATTTTTAATTTTTTTTTCCTGTTTCTTGGATTCACGTGTGGATAGAATTCCTACAGAGCTGGACTGAAGGATTTAGGTTAAAAAGAAAGGCTCCACCAAGCCTTTAGGAAGAGAGCAATTTTGTAGTGTGAAGGTTGCTATTCAAAAGTAAGAATTTACTAGCAGTTGCTTTATGAGGTTCCTTGAGAGGTGCCTGAGAAAGTAGATTAGAAAAATCACCTTTCCCACAAAATGTACACATGGAGATATTTTGCAGATGTTGACTTTTAATATCAGCACAGTAATTCAGGTGTGTGGAGCTACGTAAGCAGAGAGTTATCTTTTTTTTTGTTGCTTTTTGCCATCAGAATGCCTCAGTTTGTAGGAGTGGGAATGACAGCTGTGGTAAAATGAGACAGTACCATGCATGAGAATAAGGGCATTTATGTAAGAGAAATTAAGTACTGCCTTGACCAAAAGCATGCACTGAGAAGACTGTAATGGGGGGAAAAGGAAAAAAATAAAAGAAAATATGGCAACTACTTTAGTAGGGTTATAAGAAAAAAAAAAAAAAAGAGTGTTTTTTTAAGACTAGACTTAATGGAAAGATTACAAAGTTGAACAGAAAGAAGTTTCCTTTTGTAATGCCTTCTGCTAATTAATAAAGACAGAGTTCATACATTCCTTATAAATTTCAGTAAAAATTATGACAGTGGTTTGTTTATTAAATTAGGTTGTTGGCAGGATGAAAAAAAATTCTATAACATGAATTATGGCTGAAAATGGCTCATAGCCTACATAAAAAGTTAGAGCTAAATAAATACAGATGTAAGTTATGTTTATATAATGAGAAACGCTGCTGAGCTAAGAATTTTAGGTTAGTAAGTGTGAACTACAGACCTGATTCTGCAAACACTTATCAATACCCTCAGCTTCTCTGACACAAGAAGCCTCATTGATCCCAACAGGACCATATGTGAGCATAATCTTAAATATATGCATAAGTGCTTGCAGGACTGATGCCTGAAAGCATAAACAGAATAGAAAAGTATTTCCACAGGAATCCACTGAGCAGTAGAAACCCACACGTTTTCCCATTTCTCAGCATTAATAATTTCTTTTAACATATCTAGTTAACATTTTTCTGAGTGGCATTTGCTTTCCCAGAGAAAATTTTATCTGGTTTCTTCAAACTCTTTGGAAAAATCTATTTAATTATTCATCAGATCCTTGGCAAATATTTGTGAAACAAACCAGCATAAAGGACTGGTGCCTTCTACACTCAGCTACTTCAATGGGAGCTGAGGGTACACATCTCTTAGAGGGAGCAAGCACCTATTGAATTTAGGATTACAAACAGCTCTGAAGACAAAGAGCTATTCTACCAAGCTGGAACAGGGAGAGGGGAGTGAAATGCCCTCTGTTTTTGTTTTGTTTTTCAGCAGTAGTCATCAACTTTGAGGACAAAGAGCAAAACAAAACATTAATCAAATCCAGATTTTTCGGAATACATTTGCACTCAACAACTCCCATTTTAAGCACCTACAGCCACCAGCAGATGTTCCCTTCCAGGACCAGCTGACCTTACAGAAGAGATTACTGTCCCCAGGCTGCTTCCAGCCACGTGCCCCCATCCCACCCTTGCTAGAGTTTACTGTCCTTTCAGAACAGCCAAATTGCCTTGCACCATTTCTCCTTCAATCATTTCAGCAACAAGCCAGATTGGCAAAGAGTGATTATTTAAACGGTTTAATTCAAATGAACTTCATTGGCCTGGAGGAGACCAGGGAGCAAGCACACAACCATCCTAGCTGGCATGTCCATGGTGAAGAATAGCCTGGAGCACAGAGGGGAGACAAACAGCTGTGGGAAAAGCAACGTCCCCAGCTGGCACAGCTGGAGCCAGAAAAGAACATTCATCCATGGCTTGAGTAAGCAGATGGATTTCCAAAAGGGCTCTGCTTTCATTTAGGGCAATTCAAAGGAACAGATGAATCTCCTAGAGAGCTCAGCACTGTATAGATAGAAGAAATGCAATCTGAAATTTGGGTGCTGAGCACTTCAGAAAATAGGCAACGTCATTTAGATGCACAGTCAAAAATCAGGGCAGTCTGGAAAAAAGATCAGACTCCAATTTTGGGTGCTGAATAGATGCAACCAACATAAAAAAAAAAAAAGAAAAATCACTTCAGTGACACACAGGACAGGCTCTGCATCCATGTTTGCTTACTGGTTTGTCATTTCACTACATTTAGAGCTGACCTGCTTGAAAAACTCCCCCTTTGGTCTGGAGGCCAGTCCCTTTCAAATATCTGACCCCAGAGGAATTAACGCTTACAGGACAACTTTGAAACCAGCAGCCAGAGACACAAACCAAACAAACCCACATTTAAAGTAGCAATGCCAACCAACAAAAATGATTTGCCTACCATGTTCCAGATAAGAAGGCGTACCTTCCGAGGGATCGAGTCTTCGAGCTCTCCGCCCGTGCTTGGAATTGTTGTGCACAAACATATTGTCTGACACTGCCAACACATGGCCATCCACGTTGACTGTTGTAGACACCACGACCTGCAAGAGCAAGATGGAGGGAAAAATTTGGATAAATCTGTGTGTTTTTTAAAAAGCGCGGAGTGTAATAAACTCGGTTAAATAAATAACAGCTGGGAGCTGTAGAAAATTGCAAAGCTATTTCGCATAATAACTGGTGCTTATGCTGTGCAAATCTAACAAGAGGCACTATTGATGAGTGGGTCTTTGGCATCGAAAGCTTTTGATGCAGTTTTAAGTCAAATTGCAGAGTTTGTAGCTGCGTGGCAGACAGCACACTGTTAACCATCATTTTAACAAGAGGATCTTTATTAAGTATTTTTTCCCCTATATACAAGGGCAGCTGTGTTTCACCCTAAATTATCCTTCAGTTTCCATGCTGAAGTAGATAGAAATGTTGACATTGCAAATGAGAATCGATTCAGAATAAAAGAAAACAAAAGTGTATTTTGTGAAGTTGTGATGAGAGTTGTTGCCTGCCTCACCCCAACCCTACTCTGCTGCTCTCCCCTCAGCACAGCCACTGCAGGTTGCTGGACTTGCCCAAATTTCTGCCAAGCTCTGCCTTAAGGAGTACCTATGGGCATGTTTGTGTACACACACACACGCCTGACAGTGGGGTCTTGATCTGGAGAACACAACCCTATTCATCCAGCGTTAGAATTATTTGTATTTCTCAACTTATCTCAATGTCAACACCTGGGATTTGGTTTGAGGCGAGGTGAGGGAGACACAGCAGGACTGCACTGGATGCAGGATCCCACACTTCTGCTCCCCAGAGCAGCCCAGGCTGGGAGAGGAGCCAGCCCAGCAGGAGCAAACAGGTAAATGATGGGTCCAGAGTAGAAGACCCAGCTGCTCCAAGGTGTCCAGAGGGACTCCTCAACCCTGAGGCTCCTAAAGGAAATCCCTGTCCAGGCAGATGGCACCTGAGCCACGAAATATCACAGAGAAACAAGTCCCTTGCAGAGCTGCGAGCTCATCACACCACGTCTCCTCCTACCCCATTCAGACCAAGGAGTCCCACAGCCTCCCTGCCTTTCATTCACAGCTTTTCCCTATGAAAGTATGGCATTCCCAGGGTTTTACCCCAGCCAAAGATGTGGCCTTCAGCTGGCTGCTGGCTTGCCAGGAGCACGCGCCGCCTTCGAGAACTTTGACTAAAACAATAAGAAGAAATGACCTACACTTCTCCTTACATTAAACAGGGAAAGGGATTAAAGACTGAAACCCACAGAGATATGTTTATTCATGCGACCTCTTACAACCAAATATAATAATTGTCTGTTAATTGCAGTTTCAGCTCCCACCTCATGCTTCGACATGTGAAACAGCAATCAGCAGCTCCTGTTTAATCCACCTATTATGTTGACTAATTAACTTTGCTCGACAGTTTATTTCTTCCTCCATTATCAGCCCCTGTCAGCCGCAAGCACAGAGCCGCAAAGGGGGACCTCAGCCCTTTTGATTGATCACCGATAGATTGACATGCAGATTAATTTAATTAGAATCACCTCACTTGAGAAATGAAAGACAATGGCAAGGGGGCTAATAGATCTGCTCTTATAATGAGGCAAGCCTCCAGAGCCACGGCAGAGGATTTCTGATTTATTTTGCTGAATTCCCCAGTCGCTCTGAAAGGCTCTCGCTTTAATTGTTCTTGGTTTTGAGAGGCTTTAGCCTCTGAAGAGGTGAAATGCTTTACAAGGATTGGCAAACATTGCTTCAACTCTCTCAGGAAGCTGCTGCCTCTCAAAGTTGGTCAAATGGGGACACTTAAAGGATTGCTTACAACTATTCAATTTCATCACTTGAATTGGAGTTGGGGAAAAAAAAAAAGTGAAAGGAAAAATTTTCTACCTCTTTCTGGCCCCCAATTAAAAGACTCAAAAAGTAAGTAAAGCCACTAAACTGCCCAGAGCCGATCCTGAAGTCTTTGTCTTGAAAAAGAGGAATACAAAAGAGAATAGTTTACATCTAAAAGATCCTAACCCCATCCCTCTGAATGGCATTCCAGGCAATAGATTTTTCTGCATGTTTTAAGTGAAAGATATTAAAATACAGAATAAATGATTCAAGAGCTCCTACAGATGGAAATTTGGGAAAAAGAAAGCACCAAATACTACAGATAAGTTTTTCTGAAATCAAACTAAGGAGAGAAAAAAATCCAAGCCCTATATATAAAATTCCAAAAGGGATTTCAAAAGTAATTTATCCATTGCATTCCTGAGGGATAGAATAAAGTTTATGATATTTTCAATAAAATATGATCTTATAGTAAATGGCTTGGGGTTTGCAATCTTATTTGTGCACTTGCAACCATTGTAAATTCTTTGCAAGTGGGATTTTTAGCCAAATCCTTGGCATGGCCTGTCACAGCTCCATGATTTATGCCAGCTCCTTATCATCTGATTAGATGCATATGAAAATTAACAAAATTACAATTAATAACAATGGCTACAAGATAAAATATTTTCCCCAATTCCAAAACCCTATAGGTACACTGAGATCTCCTGCTGAAGCTGATCAATCCTGTGCTGAAACTAAAAGTTTTGAACATTTTTAGAAATGGGATTCTAGAAAAATAATGAGTCAAGAGTAGTAACAGTAAGGCAGTTCTCAAACCTGTGAAAATCTTGTATCTAAGCAGCTGTTGCTATACATGCAGCTTTCTAGGGGAAGAGCTTGAGGAAACAATCCTGGTGAGGTTTTATCTGAGTAAATCTACATTTAATTTCCCCCTCCTCAGGTTTTCAAAACTGTTGATGCAACATATTTTGAATTACCTAACAATGTCTTCCTACCTCCCTCCTGAACAGTTTGATTTACTACGAAGAGACCGCATTGGTGTGGTTCTTTGGTGTCGTTAGCAGCAGAAACTATAAATGGAATCCCCAAGAGAAACTGTTTCCAGTCTCAGGAAATGCAGAAAAAAAAAACTCTTATGTGTCTGTTTGAAAAAAAAAAATTATTATTCATAGTGCACCTGTAAGAAGCAACACACGCTTACTGCTCAATTCTTTAAATGAAAATTCTCATTAATAGAGGAACACTGAACACACAGTGCACTAAGGAAATATTAATGCGTCTAATTATTAACAGTGAAAAAATGCACCTCGAATATTGTGTGCCACAGTTACCTACTTGGATTGCTGCAGAGCACTTACATACTTACAAGTTCTGCTCATATTTTTAAATCTAAAAAAATACTGCACTCTCCTCATTTTGATTTTGAAACGACTGGGATATGTTCAAGTTAAAGCACATGCTAAAACTAATTTGTGGAGAAATCATAAAATTAGGGGGAGGGGAGAGCCAGAATATATGTGGAGTGGGCACCAAGGCATTCTAAAACACAGACTGTAGCAAGAGGGAAAGGCACACTACAGTTTAATAAATGATTAATGAGGTGCTGACACATTAATGTAAGCACAGGGACAACCAGGTCTGCCAAATCTCAAACCTTTCCAAATTTTGTCAACAAAACACAGTTTTAATTTGAGACAGGCAAACACGGAAAATGATTTTGAGCTTTAGCTTTAGCCCTTCATAGATTTTGAATTTAAATCCTGTATCAACACCAGGGGAGACAGAGGTATGAAAGAAACACATGGGTTTACAACTTTCTTCAATGAAGTTGGCACTATTGAATGCAGTAACGTATACTGACTCTGTGGATTATTCTGCCTGCTATTAAATAGTTCAGTTTGTGAATACTTTGGAGCTTACTTTTTTTTTTTTTTTCTTAATTTTAATATTCGGAGACCAGGAGCCTGGAGATCAAGCTATTTATCCACGTTTAGCACTTGGCCTGTTTATTTGGTATAGTACCTCACCTAATATATCAAAATTAAGCTTTGCACAACTCCTCATTTTTAACCACAGCCCATTACGCTTTGCTCACTGATTAAGACATAGCGTGTTCCTTGTGCTTTCAATTTTCTCCAGTGTATGGTGAGGGATCTGATATTTTTGCAATGTCCCCAACATCCAGTGGCAAAGGCAGGGAAAATCTGGTTAGGATGATTTCCAGGTTTGGAGTGTGCCCTAAGTGCTAAACATGTAACTCCAGTGCTTGCCACTCTTCTGAAAGCTATAAATGGCTTGAGCACATCTTTATTTTCATCACCACTTGGTGACCTCTTCCTACCATGTGTTGACTTCTTTATTCTAGTAACTAAAAATCACTCTCCATTTAACAAGACACTTCAGAGGGTGCTAACTAAGAGCACATAAGTACAATACACTCAGTAATTTTGCTCACGTGCTCAAGGACAGGCCGGGCACTTAATTACCTTGTTGAATTGGGCCACAGCTCTCACTGCTATTTTTCAGTCTTTTTTTTTTTTGCCTTTCCCTTCTCTGGGGATGGAGCCTTGCATGTCCAAATTCCATTATCTGGGATTCATGAAGCATCATCTCTGTCTCTTATGCAAATTTGCAATAAGACACAAGTGGCTTCAATTCAAACATGAGTGGCAGCATCCCATGGAGGCAAACGAGCAGCCTCTGCTGCAGGAGAGGCTGTGGTAACAGAATCAAACAGCATGGCAATCTCTAAGTGACTTTCAAGGTTTTCATAATAAGGGAATGTTTGGGGTTTTATTCAGTGACACAGCCTGAAAAGTTTCCTCTAAATGAAAACTTGACATGTGTCAGTTTACAAGCAGTTGTGCTAAAACAAGAACAACAAGATAGCTAGGGCACCTGGGTTTCATTAATTACAATAACATACAAAACTGTTTAGGTTGTATGAATGGGTTTTTAGTTCTGAAAAATCAAAGCTGGGCAGAGTTCACTCGTGACACCATCTACTTAGTAGCAGTATTATTATTACCACTAATTGGGGCACTACAGCCCATCCTGCCAAGAATGATGACTTATTGTGATGAAGAATTCAAAACCAGACTGAGCATCTGCTCTGTGGGGTTTCTGGAATAAAAAGGCAAGGTTGGGCAAAGGTGATAATACACACCAGCACCAAATGTTTTGTGCATTTGGGCTGATGAAACATCGAGATGAAATGATTTTCTCAAGGACAAGCAGGGAGTGCGAAGCACAGCTGAAGTACTGTGTAGTATTTGACTTCTCCTCCCCGACTGTCTCCTTGTGCTAATAGAGACACAAGCAACACAGCCAGGGCCAGCACTGCTCCAGCACACACTGCTGGCACTCCACACTGCTCCACTTGTCACATGCCTGGACATCTCAGACATGCAGAGAAATTTATTTCCTTCCAGGCCCACAGCAGCTTTTATGTTAGACTTATCACACTCCTACATTTACAAGCAAAATTCAGGATAAAACTTCCTAATTAATTTCTGATCGTGAGTCTGAATGAAGTTTCACACGCAGGTCGCCTGAATCAATACATACTCTGCCTCCTCCCTGTACTTTCTTAACATCTCTTGTATCAGAGGATAATCAGACAATTCCCTGCTGCAGGGAAAAAAACCCAAACCAACTCTAAAATCTACTAAGAAAGGAAATTTTCCACAGGGCTGGTCCTCAGATAGTGCAAGACTCATGTCCTTGACCCTTCGCCGATTCTCCCATCAAAACCATAATCTGTGTTCTAAGAAGTTCCAGCAATTTTTGGGAACTGATAAGTGACACCATAGCCAAAAGTTGGGCAAATCTCTGGGCAGTTTCAAAGTCCAGCACAAGCAGGGGAATGAAGGAAGGGAATGTCTCCAATTTTTGTATGTGTGAAATGAGAATGGCGCTGTTTAAAATTATCTGGAAATACCTTATCTTTATGGTTTTTAACCAGAACTTTGACATCATCATTAGAGACCTTGTAAGTCACTGGCAACATTTCAAAGGCAGCTGATAGCAAACAGAGGGGCCCAGATTTCACTTGGTTCCAACACAACACTGCCTCAAACACCCAGGAGCACCATTATCACTGAGATACTACATGGATGCTTGGTCCTTTTCACCCTTAGAAATGATAAATGAAGCTTGGACTCTGTAGAGCCCAGCTGTTTTATTTTAAGAAGTCTATTGCTAAAAGACCAAGTTCAAAATTAAAAAAAAAAAAAAGGGAAGAAACAAAAGCAGCTATTGTAAAACAATAAGCTTGGGCACTGAAGAGAACGCTGAGAGCTTCAATGCCACCCTGTATTAGAGTAGGAGTGGTTCACTCGGCTGAAAGTGATTAATTTCTTGAAAATGCTGAGGTCACGCTAATTGACATGACCTGTGTAATTAAGCAGTCTCTGTTTACACACGGAAAGCTCAACTGCTGTGAAGCTGGGTTTGTATGACAGAATGTCTTTACAAGTCAAGAGATCAACAACCTTTCCTATGTCCTACCTCCCTGCCGACACAGCTCCTGATTGCTGTTCTGAGGAACACGCACAGCCATTTCCATATGAAAATCAGCCTGGAGCCTGGGCGAGCACAGCCCCAGCAGAGAGTACATGTTGTGAAGCAAGCTCTGACAGGCCCCAGGGGTGACTGCTCAGGCTGAATCCCCATGCTGGTGAGAGTCCTTTTCCCACCTTCTCTTTCTGTGATAATGCCCTCTCGAATCACAGGAGCAACGTGACAGTGTGGGGTGAGAAGCTGAGGGCTCTGCCATGCTAATGCTGGCTTTTATACTGATTAATTTAATCCCTGTGGCCACATCTCCTCACTTCTGCACTTCCCTGCTCAGAAGCAAATAGCACCCTTCTGCCTTCCCGCAATGCTGCAATTAAGCAGTTCAACAAAAGACATTCTACATATAAATAATATTGTCATTTACATAACTTCAACACTTTTATTGAAGTGCAAGAATGCTGGGAAGGAAGCAAACAAGGTCCTGAGTAACTACAGAAAGCAGATATATTCTGGAGTTGTCTTCCTCCAGAGACCATATCGTGTAAGGAACAAATCTCTTGTTTTTTCCTCAGAACCCTGAGGCAAAGCCCCACTGACAGATTCTACCATTTTTCCTACCTGGGCTATATTCACTTCTCTCACCAAAAGAGAAGGTCCTTTGACTCTCTACCCCATATTTTTATTTAGCACATACCCAGGTAAATCATTATTGCCACAATCAAAGGACCATGTCTTCAATAAAAGGGTTGGAGCAACTATTTCTCAGCATTTCACTCTGCTGCCAGCACTGGGGAAGTGCAGGAACAGACAGGGAACAGTGATGTTCTTGATCACAAAATGAGTTATGACATAGGTGGAGCATAAAAGCTGTCCTTGGCCATCTGAAGCTGTGTTGATACTGTAACTCCCAAGTGCCACAAGCTGCAACAGTGGGGAAATAGCAGCCCAAAACATCCCAAGAAAGAGACACCCAACAGCAGCTTTGTCCAAGTGCTGACTGCAGGGATGGACTTTCACCCTGTCAAGGCACATTTATGAGTCTTTACCACTGCTCCTGAGTAGCAAGTGTAGTCACAAGCCTGGCTGTATTAATTGCTCTTACACCCTCCTCTGCCCCAGCCAATAAATAAGGTGCTCATTCTGCGTTTACATGAAAGCAAATAGTTCCCCATGCAAAGAGGAACATTCCAGGGCAGGGGAGCCCCATAACCCAAAACAACACTGAGGTCATTCTGATTTTTCCTTTTCATGCTTTCCCTTCCGGTGGAGATGACATTATCTGCAAGAGCTCTCTTTTCCAGAGCAAGAAAACCCAACTGCTTCCTGCCAATTCTGCTGTGACAAGAAGCCCTCAGGCAATATTTTGTGACCTTATGTTTTTAGCATCTTCCAGTGAATTACTAGGTTCGTTTGGGTCAAAGTACTTCTGTCCCTAACAGCTGCTGATTTTTAAAGGAGGAAGCGTGTCCGACTGACCTGGAATCGACGCATGTCTCGAGGGTTTCCTGCATTTTTTAGGCAATTTTGGTTACATTTGAGGAAAAATTTCAAGAAGAACCTGTGGAGAAAGAGAAACAGACATTAATGTCTTATAAACAGGGTGTAGTAGAACTATGTGACATCTGCCTATTTGGTGCAACAAAGACTTGTCTACATCAGTATTCCCAACTCAGACAAATCACCCCCTGCCCATCCAAAGAGGGAGTGGAGCTTGGCCCAATCTAGCAAAATATATAAGCACATCCTGAAAATTCAAACACTAATTTCATAGATCTGTTGTGTCAGAGCCATTAAACTTTGCAGAGTCAGTCCCTCTGTCACGCCAAGCTCGCTGTGCCATCCAGAGAAATGAGGAAGAGACACACTTTTCAGCACAGCAAAAAAAGCAACAGAAAAGTACCAGACATGAAAATTCCCTTGTGTAAAAATGGGGTTTTGTTTTACAAGTTCGCTGTCACCCCCAAGTTTTGATTTAATACAAAAATACTGAAAATGTTCCATACAGTTGAAATCTCCCTCACAGGACTAAACCCAGTTTGTGCATAAAATTAATGCCCAAACAGTGGTTAGTGGAGCCCAAATCCCTGAGAGGAGAAGGGGGAAATCTTGGTCAAGAGCATGACTTCATGGAAAAATGAAATATTTTCGATGCAGTCTATTTCCTGACCATACACAGGTCACTGAAGTAGCTATATGACCCTGACATATATCTCTAAGAAAAGACATTGCCTTTCACAAAGCCAAAGAAAAAAGCAAACATTTCACTGGAAATATTTCCTTCAGTGTTATGCATCAGTGGACTGTAAACTCATAAAGACAAGTCAATGAATAATAGTGGGTCTCAGATTCCAGGCTTCCTCCCTGAAAGCCAAAGTTTATCAGCCTTTTGTCCAAAATAAACTACAGACTAAGGTCTACTAAAGCTCAGCCGTGCAAAGTTTAATCCTACAGCAAGTTTAAAGCCCAGTGTAACCAGACAGGGCAGCATTACACACACAGAAACCATCAATGACTAAGCAGAAGTTCCTCTGCCCTGTTCCCAAATACAGGAGTGGGGTGGGGAACAGTTTGATCCTGTTTTACTTTAAATCTGAATGTTAACTTCTGCAAGCAGCCCTCTTTTAGCACCCCAACTGAAAGCTAGGTCATCAGAATTTGCACAGACTGTCACCAAGAAAGGCAACAGTGCAGGGTAAACAGCTTTGGAAAATCCCTTTTTGATGAGCAGCATTCTTTGCCTGCTCTAGTTGTGATGCTGCCCCTCAACAAGGCAAGTTTTGCTGCTTATTCCTCCACATCAAGAAAATCATACAAAGCAAATGGCTAAAATGACAAATCAAAACTGTGAGAGACTGTTTTCATTAAAGAAATGCAATCTAATGAGGAGGATTACCAAATGTGATACTTGGGATTATCAAGGACTAGAACTCCTGGCCCAGGAAGTCTCTTCTAGACCTGAGCTTCTGAATAGGAGCAAGCAATCAACATAAAATAAACAGCCACCACACTAGAACAAGGGTTTGGCGACACTGTTTGTTTAAAGTAGAGAGCAGTGCAAGTCATTGCATTTCTCAATCAAGCAGGTTCTGATGCTCAATAATGGAAAGGTGGTGCTATTTGTTGTACGTGTGTGTCTTTTTAAGCCGCTAATGGCCAGCTGTGACAGCCTGACTCAGATTGTGTAGAAGGAGCTGTCAGCACAAATCTTGGCATCTCGGATCCAGACAACTGCTTGCCACCAGGAGAGGGTTTGTACTCGTGCCAGAATGGATTTTGAGAGACAAGCAAATAGGGCATTAATTCCGCCAAAGAAAAACGAAAAGTGGGGAGAGTTGAGGATCTTACACTTCAGATGATGGCTCTCCTGTCAACAGCTCGTCATTTAGCTCACGAGCTATGAAGGGCACAGACATCAGATCCCTCTTGCCCTAAGCTGGCCCTGACGCGCGAAACGCTGGCAGGATTCGGAGACCACCCCTCCACACGAGATTGCTCGCTGAAATAAAAAGCCTGGCCATCTGTTGGGAGGCAAAGACATCCCTGTCAGCTGGTGCCTACAGCCTCAAACAGGCCCTTATGTGGCAAAACCTCTCAGAGCCACTCGCTCTTTGGGGAGAAGCTGGCGCTGCTCTGGGTTTATGGGGGATTTTGGCGGCTTTGCCGGTGGCTGAGTCCAGCAGCTGCCCACCCGGTCTGCCACAGCCCCAGAGCAACACCCCAGCCCTGAGGGGACCTGGGACATGGAATAGTCCAAATTAGCTAAAAATTCCCATTTTGGCTTTGCACAGCTCATGCGTGATGGGCAATGAGGGTGGTGGGCTGATTCAAGAGCTGCCCAAAAAATGGAAAGGGCTTTGTGAAGCTCTCCAGAGAAACACTGGACCTTCTCTCCCCTTACAAAGCCTTAGATCATGTCAAGACAAAGGCTTGGAAAATCACTCTGAAATACAAGAGTTGGCTTTTGGGGTCTGGAAAACTCTAACCCAAAGTTTCGCAGTCTAACTCCATTTGCACTGTGCTGTAACCCCCAAAGGCTACAGAAGTTTCACCAAAATAAACTGCAGAAGAAATGAAGCTCATCTGTTCAAACCTACCAAAAAACCTCAGGCAGGCAAGCAAGCAAACAAAACTTCCTTTGAATTAAAGCAACTCCAGAAAAAAATTAACTTGCAAAAATAACAGCATTTTCAGAGGAACATGGAGCTTACACAGCCAAGTTCGCTCACTGCATTTTAAGCAAAAAAAAGTTACCAGTTTACAAAACACATTCTGCCAAGCGCCGTATTTTAATTCCACTGAAAGACAAAACAAACTATAGGGCTGCACTTTGTTTTGGAACACACCAGGGCTGGAGTCCCCTCGGCCACACAAAGCATCCCTCACTCATCCAGGCGAGAGCCGAGCAGCTCCCAGGCTGGCACTGCTCACCCCAGCTGATGGAACCCCCAGCCTTGGCAGGAAGGAGGATGAGAACAGAGGAAGACAAGGGGAGAACGGAGCAGTTTGATTCATGGGGCTCAGCCCAGGCTCTTGGTTCCTGCTCTAAACCGCTTGTTCAGGTGCCATCATCACCTCAAGCCCGGTCCTGCCAGCCTTGCTCATTAGCAACACTTCACTCCGCAAATATTTCAGATTTGGATTGACAGGACTGCTCCAGGAGGAGTGCCAGCAGAGCTGAGCTCTTTGTAAGCATAAACCTCCATCCCCATTTGTTCCCATCTAACTTCTTCACAGTGGGTTATTTTTTTTTCAGTTCTAACTTTCCCCGCTTTTGGCAGGACTGTGTACCATTAATGCTAACCACAGAGGATATATAGCATTAATACTCGCTACTGGGGTCTGAAATTCATTTCCAAGATGAAAAAAATGTGCAAAACATGGGAGCGTCAATAAAATCTTCAACTCTCTCTCCAAACTTATGTGATTGCTGAACACCCGCTCTTCTGTCACACAGGACTCAGTCATCAATTATACTTATTGCTACTATTGAAGGTTTATTTTTTTTTGCATGAATCAACCAAAACATATTTTCTGACTCCCTTCCTGACTACTACCATCCCTGGTGTGAAGAAAATTTGTGCATGTGGAGCAGAGAAACACAATCCAGCTCCATGTGAGGCAGCTCAGGTCCAGAAACACAAAATTTTTCCAAAGCACTTGGATTTACTGACTTGCATTGGTATTAAACCAGCAAATTCCATGCATCACTTTTATCCCACAGAGACATGGTTGGAGTGTAAGGAAGGGAAGTTTTGGGGAAAACCAGTTAATTTTAGATTATATTTAGGTGTCCTAAGATGCAGTGCAGGGCAGGCTGCAAAAACGGCTGAAGGGGTGAGGTTTCTGAGTAGTTAATCCATGCCATGGTGTGTATTAGTACAAATCCCTAAGTAACTGCCAGGTCCAGGGTAGAAATACAGCCTCTGGTTAAATACAAACCCCTGGGCTGAATCAGGCCCCAAATTAATGTGAACTTCTCTCTGCCAGGCAAAAGCCCTAAAAAATGTGTTATTGGCTGTTCTGGGAATGTTCTCTCCTTTTCTCACAATTCAATAGAAAATTACTTTTTTGGAGATGAAATTGTTTTGGTTATTTTTTTCCTAACAAAACTGTTGCATTTCCAAAACGATTTTGGTGCCAATAGGACTGTGCTCTCACCATTACCCTCTGCTCTCTGCTAGGGAGGAACTCCACCCCAGGCCTGGTTCCTACAGGCTACCTCCACCTCCTGAAATCAGCTCCATCTTCATACCTGCCCCTTCCATCCTCTGGTCCCCCTTATTCCACTGATGGATATGGTGAGCTGAGGTCAAAGGATCTGACCAGCTGGAGGTCACTCCACTTGTTTAAAATGCTCCCTGACACTCCCTGCTGGCCTCATTGTCACACACAAAACCCTTTGGGTTTTTGCAGCACCCTGCTCTTTGCCACTGCCACAGGGATTTAAATTAAACACACGGCAGAAATGGAAATCCTAGTAATGAAGATGTAAGAGGGTTTTGCCTTCCTGCTTTTCTTGCCACTACAAATTAATACTAGTGTTTATTAAAATAACTGAAGAGTTAAATTAAAGAAAGCAAGCTCTGACATGATCTACGTTGGGTCTTCTGTCACTCCCCTGAAGGAAATTTAAAGGAGCTCAAACATGAAGGCTTAGCAGTAGGATTTTCTTGCTCTTGCCACAATAAATATGTCTGTGGAAGGAGAAAAAAATAGTTGGAAAGAAGACCTGCTGCATTCCTGATGCTGAAGAAAAGCTTGTTTGTTCCTGATACATTGGAGAAGTTGTTCAAGAACAGTTCCTCCATGTGAAAATACGACAGCTGTCATGGTGCCAAGGTCAGCCAGACCAGTGGCTATCCAGAGAGTGAGTGCTGGTTATACAGCTCAGACCTGGCTAGGGCAAACAAAACTGACAAAACACACCTTTTCTGTGGTGTAAACACATTTGATAGAAAAAAGGGCAACTTCAGACTCCTGGATGAAACACAGCAGTAAGTATATGTGGGTTTGTAAAATTAGTAAAACCGAAATACACCGGCCAGGGCAATAATTAGCAACTTTCCATCAGATAAAAGGATTGCATGCCCATTCTGTATGGCACACCAATTCAGCAGAGTACTAAATATGTGCATAAATTTAAATACACAAGCAGTACTGATGGAGACAAAGGTACCACTCACATCCTGGAGCACGTCGCAAGCCCAGCTCTGCTGTCAGCCTGGTGATGCTACAAGAACAGTTGTCTCAAGCATCCTCTGGTGGGTATTTTAGCTCTGGTGAAGACTTGGCACATCAAGAGGTACCACAGCCAACACAGGGTGAGCCCAGAGGTCACCAAGGCTGACAGTGCTACTGTTTTGTTTGCTTCTGCAGGGTTTTCTCTGCACTTTTCACACATTTCTCTATTTCTCAATCTGTAACTTCTCCTGCACCTCCTGGTAACAAGATCTACTTAGTAATTTGCCACTAAAATAAAAATATAGAGAAAATACAATTTAATTGGAGAAGTGAATAATTAAAAGGTAGAGAAGGTAGGTTTAGACTGAACATTAGCAAAAAATTCTTCCCTGATGGGGTGGGGAGGCTCTGGCACAGGGTGCCCAGAGAAGCTGTGGCTGCTCCATCCCTGGAGGTGTCCAAGGCCAGGCTGGACAGGGCTTGGAGCAACCTGGGATAGTGGAAAGTGTCCCTGCCCATGGCAAGGGTGGAATGAGATGAACTTTAAGATCCCTTCTAACTCAAGCCTCTCTCTGATTCTGTGAAATAGCCCTTTAGAAACTTCAGAAGGACAAAGTTAATTCTTTGCCCCTTTCAAGGGGAAAATCTTCCAATCAAAACTCTTATTTTAAAATGGAAAATTCCAAACTTCGAAAAAATTAGGCTAAAATAATTTTTTTATTCTTGAACAATAATTTAATTTTCCAGCATTTCAAAACTTTACTTGAAGATTGTGTTTTGGTTCAGGTTTTTTTTTCCCTGCAGACCTTTTCACATACAACTCCCTGATCACGTCAGGTACCTTATTCACAAAAGAATAATTGAGACTTACACTGATATTTACCAACATGAGGCTAAGCATGGAAATCAAATATAGGCATGGGGAAAACCTCCTATTACCCACATGTTCACAGCTGGATTTTACTTGGCTCTTTAGTCAATAAACAGCAGTAGCTACCTTTTGTGGCATTTTTACAACAGGAAATTTATTCTGCAGAAGAGAAATTAAACACCAGATACAGCCATCTAACTCTCTTCTACACATAACCTCTTGAGTTGTCAAACATCCTAATTAAGAAAAAAAAAATCCCAAATCTGTTCTCTCTGTATTCAGTGTTCTTACTGATTTAAAATAGAAGCCAAATCAGACATGCATTTTGCATTTATGGGATGCTAAGTAATTCACTGGTTTACAAAACAAACAAACAAACAAACAAACACCAAAATGAAAAGCACTGAAAATTATTTACTTTACTAGAAAATATATATCTTCCTCCTGAACTGTAGAAAAGGTCCAAGAAAAGCAACGTGATGCAGAGAATAAACCTCAAGCAGTCAGTTCCTGTTGACTGAAATTCTTCAGGCAGTGCCATAATAACAGAAGCATCATAATAATAATAATAATAGTAATAATGTTATTTTTGTGAACTCGCTGTGGCTCCCGGAGCTCCAGCACCGCCAGGGTTTGCTGTTATCAATACAGTAAATATTCAGCTCAGCACAGCAAATAGCTGAGGAGAAACCCACATAATCACCAAATCAGAAGGCAGGGCTGCCCAAACCAGCCTTCAATTACTCATTGCTCGCTTCAGCAAGTGTTCCCAGTCACTTTTCCTCAGGTCTGTGTGTTCTGCACAGCGAAGCACAGCGTATCAATTTTTCATCTTGCATCTTCTGGACTCCTCTAGCTGTCTGATACTGAGTTATAATGCATCACAGAAATTTAGAGTAGTTTGGGAAAGTGCGTTTGGCATTTTCTCCTGTGAGTGAGTTAAAATCCCAGAGAGGCTGTTTTGGTTTCTTTTCCCAGACTTTTAATAAGAAAAGAAAGAGATAGCACCACTGAAAAACAACATCACAAAACAGAATTAAGAATAGTCCAGAGGCAGGTTCTAATGCTCAGTTTTCTGTAATTTAATTTTGCTCCCAGGTCTGACTTTTTAATACTTTTTTCCTTTAAAGTAGTGAAAATCTGAATTTTCCTAGATCTCCTTACTTCTTCCCAGCTCCATTTTCTAAAATTTTTATTACATTTGAACTGCAACTACCTATCACAAACAAAAAAAAGGTTGAAGGAGTTTATGCCATCTGTGTACAGGGGATACACAAGGCCTTTGGTTGACAACAACCATTGTAAATAGTAAAATAGTAATAATAAAATTCAACAAATTTGCTTCAGTTTAACCACTTTTCCCTTCACTTTTTCCCCATTTCACTCCAGTCTCACCCCTCAAATACTAGGGCATAAAAGTGGGTTAACTATTTTTAATTTTTACTGAAGACATTAGACTTCAGTCACTGGAAAAAACTACAAACCAGCCCTGTGGTCTGTCATAGTTCACACAATGCCAGTGAATTAGCAGCCCTGCCAGAGCCATACTTTAGCTAAAAGAACCTCTGTTCAGTGTAAGTGCTGACAGATAACAGCAGTGCTGTTATTGCAATACGATACCAGGATTTGGTTCCCTGCTTCCTCAAGGTAAACTCCTGTAACTTTAGCATGGGCACCAAAAAGCAGCAGTGCTATCAAGCCCAGGGGATGCTGGAGAGCTGGGCTAATCCAGCCCTCTGAAGCTGCTTTTCTCACAGCAAACAGGGGCCCTAAAATGTGTCACCTTGAGCTGGGGGTGCTGATGACATATGTCTTTCAGCAGCTTACTGAGAAAGTTAGAAAGATTCACATGGTAAATATTCCACGTGTGGGAAACACGTTTCCCACCTTTTCCTGGACCAAGCAAATGTAAATCACCTGCATGTAAAATTGTGTGCAATCTGCCTGCACATCCAATAATTAATGATTCCTCAAATAACCTGACCCCCAGAATATCTTTAAATAACATTGACACACTGGTACCATCACCCAAATCTGCAAAACCCAGAGGCTGAGGCCATTTAAAGGACAGGTCTGAGCTTCTAAAGCACTGAGAAAAGTTTTTGCACAAGCAGAGATGAAGTGCTACTCAAAACCCATCTGAACAGATGCAGCCTTGAGCACTTACACCAGGTGCAGAAATGATCTCACAATGGTGACACCTCCCAAGACCTGGCTCAGAACCTGCTCCATTTAGTTCTCAAGATTTTTTCATATTTTTTTGCTTTAGTACACCAATAATGACTCAGAAGAACATAAGAGATCAAGAAAGTGATTATGGAGTAAATTCATGTCTGAAAAACATTAAAAATACAAAATCCAAGGAGTTTCCAGAGAAATGCAAGAGAAACTTTCTCACCTGACCCATCTCAGCAATTACAGAGAAGTATTTGGGAAGTGCAATATGGAGAGAGAGTGATTGCATCCCCTCCTAAGACAACTTATACTTCAAAGAACAAATGTTTGCTTCAAGTAAAGGAGCAGCAGGGAAAGACCTTATGTGGGGGAGGAAAGAAAACACAATAACTAAATAAGTTATTAAAAGCCAACTTTTAAGAAATTAAAAAGTAAACTAATCTGGGAACCCAGTCAGAGTCAGTGACAAAGGACAATCTGGCAAAGATGCTGCTGAGAAATGTGGTTTTACTTTTTTTAGTACACTTTTTGGGTTCTCTTGAATAAAGAAAAGCACCCCAATGATTAAAAGCAATCTTTCAAATAAACTAGTAGGGTGAGTCTAGAATTTGCTGTCCAGAAAAAAACCCCACATATGCAAATGTACATTTTTATTTACACAAGAGAAGATCAAGTGCAAAAATGTCGTGGAAG
Organism: Lichenostomus cassidix; assembly: GCF_008360975.1. Taxonomy (NCBI): domain Eukaryota; kingdom Metazoa; phylum Chordata; class Aves; order Passeriformes; family Meliphagidae; genus Lichenostomus; species Lichenostomus cassidix. Next base: position 14,693,715 of record NC_139494.1, read on the forward strand.
AAAGTGAAGTGCTGCCCTCAGCTCCCTGCCCACAAGCTGGACATCCCATCCAGGGGTTCCCATTGTTTCATGATATTTAAGAGAATAAAGCCCTCGTTTCCTGTGCAGCAGGGAGCTCTGGCAATGAGCACAGGATCCGGAGTGTAGTGGCTATTTTGAGAGCTGGAAGGAAGCAAGAGGCTGTTCTGTGGAAAGGCGGAGGCACTCTGAGCCGTGTGTGCAGTGGTTCAACAAGAGGAGATATCCCAGAGGTACTTGAAGGGGATCCTGAACTGCCTCTAAGTAAAAAATCCTGCAGAATATTTTGTGTGTGGTGTGTGGGCAAGCAATCCAGACACTGTAAAATTCATTGGGATTTACCACAAGAGGGGAAAGACAAAAAGAGGAAGAGAAAAAAGGTTTCTGATGTGCTGGTGAAGAGGATCACCCCATATGTAATGCTGGAGATGTCATCAATAAATATTGCATATGTCTGCTACCTTTAACATGACATTGAAAGAGCTTAATTAACCTCAGAAATAATGACCTCTGCAGCAGACATGTAGAATCCAATCATATCTGCTTATATCACAGTTTTGGATTAAGTGCTTCAGAGCTTTTCTTAAAGCAATGAGCCTTGAATATGTAGGAAAAAGACTTTTGCTGATGTCCTCTCCTGTGTCAGAGGGATGTGGGAAAGGCATTGCAGGCTGTAGCTGTGAAGTTATCTCTTGCACCAGTTGGGAAAGGTGATGCAGCTAACTAGAATATTTTTTCCTGCCCTTGAAGCCCACCATCCAGTGAGGGTACCCAAGCTGAAGGACAAAACCCTGAAACTGGAGAGGAATTCAGATCAGGATGCTGGTGACAAGTTAGAATCGGAGCAAGGCAAAGACATGAGTCGGCATTTATAAGACATTTATAAAATAAATCATGCTCATGGCACTGTGTACTTTATTGGTCAGATTTTTGAAAACAGCATATTTAGAGGCACCAAAAGCATTGTAAGGGCAGAGGCACAGCATTAAATACCTGACAGAGGGGAGCAGGGAACAGCTACAGACAAATTCCATGGGTGTTAAAACACAGACAAGGCTTGAGATCTCCCCCTCTGTTTCTGGATATCTGCCTGTGACACCGAGATGCCATTCTGTATGTGGTTTAGCTGACATGGTGGTATTCAGGCAAAGGTTGGATTTGATGATCTTGGAGGTCTTTTCCAACCTTGATGGTTTTATGATTCTAAATTTTACCTTCATGTTCCATTTCCAAATAAAAATTTGAAGAAATACTGTGCAGTGCCAATGACAAACTTATCAGCAGACACATGTTAGACAACATGCTAAAATACCCTCACATCAACTTGTCAACAATAACCACCAACTACCAGACAACCCTGACAATATAATGCTCAGGGCTTGATTCAAAATACAGTTAAATTATCATTATCACATACAAATTGCACGTGACTTTGGTATCTGTTCAATGAAATAATATTACTCCAAGCTGGGAAGTAGGAATCATTCTGATTACAACTGAATGACCAAGTTTCTACCTGCAAAGATCTCTTTCACTGCACAAAATAACTGCAACAAGCACAAAATGACTGCACCACTCCAGCCCCTGTAGTGAAGCCTTTCTGCCACCCTGGAGCTGCAGCACTGCCTGTCCACAGCCAGCTTGAGCCTTGGCACCTTCTGAGTCCTCCACCAACTTTTCATACAAAGCTCATGGATATAGAGAGGCAGGTTTGGCTCACTGTGTTTAAGAGAGTGTGAAGATCCCTTCATCCTAAAGATTTAGTAGAAGCAGCTACCTGGAACTAGCAAGGACATTGAGGAGAACACTTTCATCCTTGCAGAAAGCATCTTGGGACTTGTTATGACTACAGGTGGTCAGACACTTGACTTTGTGTCTCTCCTGAAAGACAGCACCTCCAGCAACGCAGCACTCCCCAGTGTGACACCTCTTCAGCAGCTTCTGAAAGGGAAGCAAACCTCCCACTGAGCCACCAAACGCTGCTTCCCACACTAGTGAGGCTTTTCCTTAGAGGACTCTTCTTTGAAAATAAAAAATTGTCAGTCTAGTGATGCAGTGCCAATAACTCCATGCGCTGTTGCTTTTGTATATCCTGAAGGTTGCTTTTAAAAAATGGGTTTCATTACATAATGGGTTACAGCAAAGTGATGTCTCACAAGTTTTAAACTGATTTTGTTTGTTTGTATGTATGTCTTTGGGGGTTTTTTTTGTGCAACTGGACATGGTCTTCTTGATCTCCATGCAGTCATTTAGAAGGCACATTCTAAGTCTCACCTACGTGTCACAAGAGATAAATACAGTCTGTATTCCTTGGTAACAGTTTTAGGTTATTTTGTAAGATCTACTTCTGAAGATCACAAAATAATGAAAAAAATTATATTTTTTTTCTTTTATCAGATGAATCTTTGTATCAAATTGTAGGTAATAATGCACCTGAGACACAGAAACCAGGAATGGATGTGGAGCTGGCAGAACACCCACAGAAATGCCCTCCCTTCATCTCACAGAGAATCATGCTTTTGAGGTGTCCAGGCAGAAAAGTTTCTGGAATTTTAAATATGTTAATAGCTCAAAGTAATGACGACTCCAAGCCAAAACCCCAAATTGGAAAGTTCCTGAGCCCTGAGCAACATTCAGTCTGCAGTTGTAAAAGAGTGAAACAAATTCAGATGGGAACACGCACACCTTTTGTGAAGTTCTAATCTGAGGCTGGCATCTGACCAGAAATAACCAATTCAGACCCCATCTTGGAGACCCAAGCTCAGGACTAAGAAGTCTTTAGAATAAACTGAAAATGTCTTCCTGAAATGAAGAAGAGGCTGGTTTCTCTCTTGTTGCACTGTCTTTTCCCAAACTCTCTCCACCTATTACCTCTTAAAGGACATTGGCAAATGGCACCCCTTAGGCTGTACAAATCTCTGCGGAAGGAACGGCATAATTTTTCTCCCATCACGAACCTTCCAGTCTAATATTTGACAGCCTAGATCAGGTGCTGTCCAAACATTTATTAAAACATTTTAAATGATGAATATATCCAATTATTACTATTAATGCAGCTAATACTGACTAATGAGGGGGAAACACACTAGCTTGTGTCCCGCAATTCATTACCCCTGCCTTGTCAACAATTCAAAGCCCAAAACCTAATCATCCATACCGGGCCCTGTTATATTTCACACGTCACATTTAATAAGTCACTCAGTGCCTATAAATTAATGTAACATGTCGGCGTTTATGAGCGCGGCTTTGTCGCTGTTAACAAATGATGTGCTGGCCTGGTCTGCTGCAGCTCAGCAGTGACGAATGATGGAGGATGATTTCTCTCCAAACTATAAACTGCACACTGGGGACCACGGCTACACGTGGGCATGTGTGTGCACACCCATGCTGGGTGTGGGAATGGCATGGAATATACTGAATTTGGTACCTGTTACAGGTGTATTTCATACATTTGAATGCATTGAGGATTTTTCAGTCCAGTCATTAAATTTTATCAGCACACATCGTAACTAGTCAGACATGTACAGAGATGAACACAAGTTACCACAAAGTATTATAGGAATGTAAAACAACTCTTCAGCAAGTTTATCAAAAACACATCTCCTGCGTGCATCATGTTACAATTTCACTCACACCACTCCAAGCCAACCAAGTTTATAGATACTATCATTTATAACAACAGAACATACAGGTGGGGCCAGATCTTGGGTTTGATTTACAATTAGTCTGAACACCTGTAATATTTCCATTCTTAGTGCTTCCAGAGCCAACCACAGCTTGAAACAGAAATGAAACACCACAGAGTTGTAGTGCAGAATGTGATGCTAAACTGCAGATGACTGGCATGGCACCAATAGTTTCTTTACTACTTCTTGAGCAAAACTGATTTTCTTTTTAACAATATGAATAAAGTATAAAGTAACAGAGTACATGAAAAAATGTACATGTCATATACACGTACTTTTTAAAACCCTTCTTTCAATTTTCCTGAAAAAATGTGTAAGCATTGGAAAGCAACAGGGAAAATGTCGATGTCTTTTTGGTTACTTTAGTTACAGCTGTGGCAGGTTCAGGATTGATGAAAGACATCTGGATCTACATATGACTGCATCAAGTACTATGTGCAGTAATAAAACTGCATGTTGCAAATGCACACTGTGGCCAGGAGGGATGTTGTCACTGGAACCAGCTTTTATAGAGATCAACAGGTTTGTCAGCAGCAGAGGAAGACGACAGGTAAGGAAATGACCCCTGACAGCTGAGCTCCTCACCCCTTGGAAAGCTGACTGTTACCAAAGCGCAAACCAGGACACCCATTTTGGTTTTGTAATGAAGTTTTCCTGATAGTAATGCCAGTTTTACCCTCATGGTCTCTTTTACAAGGTTGTATCCCATTACAGCAATACATTCCTTATGAAACAAAACATCCTGGAATACATGCAATAATGCATTGGTGATGAGCCCACAGCCTGCCTGGGAGAAACAGATCTGACTGAATTCTCTGGATTTTTTTTTTTTTTTTTTTTTGCCTCTGTTGGGGAATAACAGCCTTTAAAAAAAGGAAGATTTGTGGGAAAAAATCATGTCTGAAGGTCTGCCAGCATGAAAAAAATTCTTAGAGAAAAACCTTTAGCGTGACAAAACAACATCTTGAGAAAGTTCATAAACGAAAGCTCTCTGCTTAATCTCGGCATCCATGACTCAATGCTTCCATGTCCTACTGAAGCAGCAATCCTGAAGAGCAGTGCAGCAGAAAGTCACATTTATTTTCCCAAATCAATCCACCCTGGAAGGACCAGCCAATGGTTACAGTACTAGAGCAGGACACAGAAGACCTACATTCCTTTCTGTGCTTGGTATACTTTGGAAGCCGCTGAGTCGCTTTCAGGCTGCTAAAGATGCAATTAAGCCCTCTTGAAAGTCCTACTGCACATTTTACTGCATCTTTAGAAGTCAAAACACCTTTAAAAATCTACCTTTAAATCCCTCTGTCTTCCCATCTTTAAAATAGGGATCATGACACTTCTCTAGCACACAGGTACTGTAAGGATAGATAAAGACAAAGACACTTTCTAAAAGGTGTCACACACATCTAGGATTCTCTCATGTATTGTTGGCATAAAAAAAATCTTAGATATTTTTAAAGACTTCTGATATATGAAGGGGAAACGATGTAGGATTTCATAGACTTTAAATGTCTCTAAGAAAATTATTCTGTATAGGCTGCATCAGTGGAAGAGCCACACTTACCAATTTGTTTTTCTAGGTCGTGTGTGGGATTTTTTTGGTACTTCATATCTTTGGAGCAATAGAGATGGTAAAATTCTGTCAAAAGGCTTGAGCATCGCTGCTCCTGCACTCTACACACTACTCCTTGTTGAAGGAAACTGTTTGGGAGCACAGTCTGAGGTCAGCCACGACAGCAAAGGCCAGTTGTCCAGTTAAGGCTCAGGGACGCCTTGGTGTCCCTGCAGCCCATCATTTGCAAAATGCTAAAGGTCACAAAGACCCTGAAAACCAAGGACCACATATTTTAACAATTTCACTACAGAAGATTTATTTAGTAATTGCCTAATAAAAAATGTGTTATTTTCTCTAAAAGCAATATTGTCTTTCTAGCTCCTAACAGAAATTATATGGTGCAAACCTTCCCTCCACGTAACTCTGTGACAACACCTATGCAAGCAGAAGTTGAGACCACTATTCCTGACCAAAACCAAATTATTTGAGCTGTTCAGCTCAAATAAACAGCATCATTACAAGCACATAATGTCAGCTGTATAGCACCCCCAGAACTTGGGTTTTTTAAATCCCATTCTCCTCTCTGTCATTCATTTACCATCTTTAGTCCTTTCAGTCAAAAATTTTGTGGGGCAGCACCATGTGATTTGTATGGAAGTCTGACCTACTGGAGGTTTCCAGGTACTACCACAAAACATAAAGCAGACAAGAACAAATTTCATAATCCTTTGGGGTTTTTTCCCCTTATATACACATTAAGCTCTAAATGGGCGGGAGAAGCAAAAAGTAAGCTGAGTGCCAGCACAAATCTTGGTACTGTCTGCATGCCACAGCAGCCACACCTAGCTCTAAAAACTTCTCAAACTCCATAAGAAAGGTGGAGATTGCACTAAAGCCACCAGAGAGGCACTGCTGGAGAAAGCGTTAAAAACATGGGAAGAAGAACTACCGTGTTGCAAGGGATTCATGGAAACTCTGAAATCTTGAAGAAAAGGAGAGAAATCTGCATGACAATAGCATTGTTTCCTTCTCTGAGGGACCCTCAGGGCTCACGAAATCATACAGAAAAGAACACAGCTCTTTTCAATTCAGCCCATTGTACAGAACGGTGAATGTCGCAAGGTTTATTTTACAATGATTTATTATAAAGAAAAATAAGGGCTCAGGCAGAGACATATTTTCTCAAGAATTTATTGTTCACCAAAATGGTTTGTTTTGCTGAAACATTTCTCTTTGCTCTATTTTTTTTTCTGGCTTCATTCTAGAGCTGCCTTCACCCACATTTTGCTTTGAGAAAGGTAAACCTTCCACCTTCACCTCTTCTGTCACCTGCAGCCCCCAGACTTGCCCTGAGCAGCTAATGCTGCACCTGAATCAAGCCAACAACCACCTCTTCCTTCTTGCACCACACCTGTCTGGCTCCTCCCTCCTGAAATATCAGGGATGCCTCAGAGCTCTGGAGAGACAAGGGAGCAAAGCACCACCAACACCAGACTCAGTCCGCTGCCACTGGAGGCAGAATCAAGCCTGAATCCCAGGATGAGGTTCTCCTTTGATCTCTACTGGGGACATGGTGGTGGCCCAGGAGGACAGGAGCATGCCCAGCCTGTCAGCTGGAGCAGAGGATCGTGCTGGTGTTTGGGAAACAGACACTCAGCTGGAAGAGCATCCTTTACTCCCTGTGTGAGCAACAGGATGAGCTGCACTGAAATGAAGGCTCTAACCAGTTCTTCCCAGAGACCCTGGCTGGGTGTGCTCTGGGTGATCCTGGGCTCTTCCAGTGCCACCACAGACCTCAGCAGCCTTCCCCTCCTATGTATTCCTACTGAACTTCCTCACTACAGCAAGGAAAATTTATCCTCTTTATGTGCTTAGTCCCGACAGTCATCAAGCCAGTTAAGGAAATGCCAATATTCTCCTTTCAGAGGGGAGGAAAAGAACTGACTTCACAAAAATACGCAAGAATTTTTGGGAAAAGGAGATATTCCAGTGCATGGCTCTGCTAGTGACTGAATTTCTACTCCAAGAATTATTTCTTTCAATTAGAAAAGCAGAATGATTACAAAAATTAAAATAAAACCTACCTCAGCTGAATTGCCACCTAGAATTAGCACTTGGTTCAGAAAGTAAATAAGCCAAAAACTACGCAGGGAAAGAAAACTCCAAATGCATTGTATGTCCAAGCTAAACTGATGCAATTCCACATATTCAGTAAAAAAAATAAAGTCAAAAGTAGGTCAGAAAAGCTGACAGAATTAATCACGGAAGAGATGAATAGGAAATTTGATGGAAATAAGATCACTTTTCGTGATGAATTCATAGTCAGAACTTAATTGAGTACAATGAACTTGAAAATACACTCGGTGAATGTCTGCATTAGCTGGACTTGTGAATGTTTGTAGCAGTTAAGATACACAAACTGATCAATAGTGTAAAACAAAGGAGCTCAGGTATGCATGTGTACTCATACATCACTTCAATAAATTACCCTGGGTGTTAACACCGGGGGAAGGGAGGGGGGTGGATTTAGAACAATCATTTTGGGATCAAGAGCTAAATCATTTCAACCACATCTTGATTTCTGCAAAACTCGGCAGGAATTATGAGGCTTAACAGCATCTCAACAATTAGCATATTATAAATACAAAAATGATATATTAAAGCGAGAGGAGAAAAAGGCCAGCATTTTACACCTACAGTAATATAATTCCACTACTTAATGCAAAGTAACAGGCATTAGAGTGTTTGGGATCCTCTTGTATAGTGTTATCTGTTCTATCAGTAAATGAGACTATGTGAACAGTACAACCTATAAATAATTCAAGGCCTGAGATGGCAATTATAGAACCATGCACAACCAGCATGAATATTTTATGAAGGCTAAAACAGCCCTCAGAATGAATCATGGATAGATGAACACACACACATACACACACACTCAGCTGTTGGCCAAGTATTGCTTCCAGACATGGCTTATATCTGATCCTCAGCACATCTAAAAAGAAAATTCCTGAACCCGAAAGTCAGAAGTTACATCTGTATTTTTAGATATTAGGAGATATTAAAAAAATAAATAAAGGGACTGTAGGAAAAAAAAAAGTTATATTGGTCATAGAAAATGTTTGTTTCTTTTCAAAGATTCTGGTAGGAATTCTAAACAACTTTTTCCTATGCACAGAACGTGGCTGCCAAAAACCAACCATGATGTACAAAATGAGGGCCTGCAAGGGCTTTGGTCTGCAAAATCTGCCCCTAAAGGAGGACTTGCCTACATGGAGATATTTTCCAGTAGAGATATACTGGTGTAACTCCCCATCTGGGCACTATTATTGCAGCACAAGAGCATCCACAGGGGACTTACAGCAGTATAACTACTCCAGCATAATTATACGGGTATAATTATGCCAGTAAATTTCCCTGTATTAGCAAGCCCAGAGAAAACCTCCCTGTAAGGAGCAGGGCAGTGCTGCATCTGCCCCAGCACACAGCCAGGGGGCCTGCAGAGAAACACATCTGGGAGCACAGATCCCCAGATCCTGCTCCCAAGCCAGGGCACTGAGTGGCACATGAGTAAATTAATAATACACTAGCAAAAAAAAAATCTTTTACATGTATGTCGTGTACACAGTCACATGGATGTGCACACATGCATGCTCTAGATATATTTATACTATATATAAATATAGTATACATAAATATACACACTTTTATTTATATGAATCCACATTTTAGAACATATGTGTTATAAACACTGTCTGATTAGTCCACAGATCACCTCCTTGAAATGAGGATGTATAATTTCTCCCATTCTCCAACTGGTAGAACTGGAATACACAGTTAAAACACCACCAGCTATTGAAAGAAACTGGGCTGGAACCTGAGTGGCCATCAGATAGCTCTTCTATGCCAAATATAAACACATCTTTGATAGCCTGAAGATTTCTAATGTACAACTATAAATGATCAGACTGGTTTTGGCTGCATGGCACTCTACATGCAGGCATGAGAAGTAAAGATTAAGACTGAACACAGAAAAATTATAGGACTAAGGAGGCAGCATCAGATGTTTCTTAGCAATCTTAATACATTTCTGCGCTATATTTTATTTTTTAAGCTCTTATTGGGTCTTTCATTTGCATCTAAAAAAGGCTCTTTTAAGGCTACAATTTAAAGCAATGCCTTGCAGACAGGCTGCCGGGTCCTCCTGCAAGGATGTGCCCATGAATAGGGTCACAGTGTCACAGACAGCACAGGGAGCACAAACCCACCCACCTCACAGCCTTTTCCTGCGCGACCCCTATAATTTTGTGGGTTTGGCATACACAAGGGGCAATTGTGTCAGCCAGGGTCAAGCTGCCATTGTGGGGGGTTTGTGGGCAGGAGCAGCATCTGAGGGAGAGGGCTTGTGTCACACTGGGTCAAGACTCTGCAATTGTGGGTGCCAATTTGGCAGCTCCGAGGTGGGTTACTGTTGTTTTCCAGGGAGGGAAGGGATGACCATGCTGGTGGCTCAGGAGGATTCAGGTAGAACTGAAGCTGTTTCTACAAGGTTTGGCACTGAGAAGAAAGTGAAGTCAGTTGATGGAAGTGGGGAGATTACAGAGAAACAAAGCATCCAGGAGCTGGAATGGTTTAGGATATTTGTAGGGGAAAATGCAGCTCCAAAGGGATTGGTGCCTTCAGCAACGTTTATCACTGTGAGTTTAATATTTTACTCAGCAAAAAAGGTGTATTTTCTCCAGCAGAAAATCCTGGAAAACAACACATCCCTCAGTGCATAAGAACCATGAGAACCTGGTGTATCAAGGAGAGGTTTTGCAAGCAAGTTTTACACCGTAATTCTGCTTTGTTTACAACCAGGTCCTAACTCAGCCTTTTTTCTCTCACCTGCCCATGCATTTGGAGATGCTGCATTGTGAGTCAAACTGTAACTCAAACATGACCAAAATCCTGGTACATATGGACCCAGCATGGCAGAACTGCATGTGCAGTTTGGTCTTTCTCATTTAAAGGCAGCAAATAAATAAAAAAATCATGAACAGAAATACCTTGAGACCACAGTCCAGAGGAAATACTCTGCTAATTGCAAGGGTGTATTAAAGTCATGAACTAAGTAAACTAATTTGCTCTTGGCATACTTTCTATACCTCCCAGGTTTCTGTTTAGAACCTCTGTTTAGACATTTCACAATCTAAATCTGGTGAAGTCTGAAAAAGGCCTTCAGAAGAAGGGAGGGGAAAAAAAAGCCAGGCAATGGTGTAATAAGCAGCTTTTGAAACTTGATCTGGCTTTCTATTAATTTGCAATACAGATTTGATTTCCAACTCTCAAAAATCGGAATGGTTAATCTTTTATTTTCATTATTTTGACATTTCTGTTTACCTTTTAGAAATGCTATCAGAGGCACAATGTGGCATTGGAGAGCTAAATGCTAACACATGGAGTGCTCTACGACTGCAAAAATTTCTCTCATACTTTTGCAAATACCACAGCCAAAATCAACAGCAAAGTTTGATTTTCTTCATCATGAATTGACAGCTTATTTATCTCTAAGGAAGAACTTTCTAAACCCCTTAAGCTTCCAAACAACTGAGGAAGGATTCTGCTGACTGTTCAAAATTTTTTGTGCCTCATAAAATTATAAACTACATTATTCAATTCTTCATGTGTTCTTAAAAAAGAGAAAAAGAAAAGAAGGAAAAAAGGATGCATTATGAATTGCAACAGACTGAGAAAAGAAGTCAAAAGACTGATCTGCCAAAAAACTTTCCTATTAGGATTTGTTTCATCTGATATCAAACCACAACACCCATACTGTGCACCAAGTCCAGCTAAACAGTCTTTGTGATATCAGCTGATCTTAAGTACACATAGACCTTCAAACACTGGGTCAAGTCTCATTAAAGTCAAAGTTTAACACATGCTCCAGTATGTGCAGAACAATGATGGATTTACATTAAATGCTCAATTGCTTTCTCGAATTACAGCCTTAACCACTTCATATTCCAGCAAAGGTAAACATGATCCTCCTCATCAGGCTGGGTAATGCCAATGTGTTCCTACAGCTCTGAGAGCAGAGGCACTGCCAAATTGCCAGAAATTATGGTTTCTGGGACTGGCAGGGCGAGATGGTCTATAAACACTGCCCTGGAGCCACGGAGAACACAACCCTGACTGCAGCAAAGCCAGGCTGCACTGCTGGGCAGCAGCATCTCCCCCAAGCGCTGCCTTGCAGCGAGCTGAGGGCTTGTTTGCTGTAGAGCCTTTAAATCAATACACAGGGATGAAAGAATCCAGCAATGCTAACAGATCAAGTATTCAAACGTGGAATCCAGGGAGCATTTCGCTTGCCAGTAAAACGCCCAGCGTAACTCATTCACCCATGAAAAGGGCTGTGTCTGAAGTCATCTTTATTTACAATGTGCTTGTGCCATGTTTGTTTGGAAAGTGGAAGATGAGTTGGAGAAGGTGGCATCTCTCATAGGTTCCTTTCCACACATGCTGAATTCAGGCTCCCAAGGTCTGAGCCTCACAAGGCAGTTACTAAGGAGCACACATATATTTGCACCAAAAATACATAATGTGTTGGCTGTGAAAGTGGTCTGTTAGCCTGAGCTTGTAAAGCAGGAATTCTCTGTGCAAAATGAGGAGTTGCTCTGCTCTAAAATTAATGTAACACAGAAATCAGACCATGTGCCACTTTACCTCCACTGCCCAAGAGGCAAAGTGGCTATAAAAATTGCCAGTCGACCAAGAATGAGCTAACAGGCCATGTTCTGAGTTTTGCTGAATGTCAAACTGGTCAAAATTTGGAATTTTTGTTTGAATTAGAGGTCTGAAATTTTGACATTTATTTTCCTCTGGAATCAAAATGAAAGAACAACACAATATAAAAAACTAGAAATCATACCTGGAATCACCTAATGTAAGGCATGACAGAAATACACAACATGGTGAGAAATCTCTAATTTCCTCAGACATTCTGCTGGACACTGTGATATATACCATGATCATGTGAAACTTGATAACAGGGGAAAAAAAACCAGACTTCAGGTTTTCCTGTTTCAAATTCTCAGCCCACCCTCTCCTTGGAGCTAATGGAGAAATCTCAGATAGCAGGAAAGAGCCCACAAGGAAAATATAAAACCTCCAGGAGCAGGAGGTGTCTCCGGCTATGCCATACAAAGTATCGTATAACATTTTCATCCACTTATTTTTCTAAAGTAAGAGATCCTTTTCCACCACAAACTGTGAGTAAAATATCACACCATAGAATGAAATATATGCTAAAACCATGTAAGGATGCATCTGATAAAAAAATAAACAACAAAACCTGTTATCCCAAGCACTGCTTCAACCTGAAACTGGTATTTTTGTAAGCAATTACATCCAAAAGGATGGCTTGTTTCTAGGTTACTCTGCAGAGTGGCTGTCTCAAGAGAGATGAAAGAGCAAAGGTAGGTCTTTCCTGTATATCCCTATCAAGGTAATAATGGATGTGATGGGAGAAAGCCTGAAGTGATGTCACGGGAGGCAGAGTGCACACAGTGCCATGTGGGTTCCACAATGGAGCAGGAGGGACAAGACACGAACACAAGAGAGGGAAAATGCTGATGAAAATCAGGTAAATAAGAGTGAAATGGAAATTCAGCTGGAATAGAAGCTTTTGTTAAACTGGATAAACAGACACATTTGAGTTCTCAATAAGGGAACATGAACCATATGAAGGAGTAGAAAAAATGAACAGCATCTGATTCTATAAAGTAAGTCCCCACAAGAGATTGCACCATTTAGAGGGTCCTAAATCCCACTCTGGGAGCCCAATAAAAATGCCATCCTGTAGGACCTTTCTAACCTTCCGCAACGCAATACACGTGGCACTTTTGTAAGTCAGCAGAGGAAATAATTTTTGAGGTCTGTCACAAAGAACAGGAAATGCATCTTGCAGCATAAATGGTCATCCAGCACAGAAAGGAGATTTTGTGTTGAAGTTACACGTAAACCCAGTTCCCTGGGGTAAAGAGACATTACATAACACCCCACTATTTACTAAATGTAATTTCTGTTTTACAGAAATAAATGAAGACAGGTAACTACTGTAAGCACAGAATCATAATAATGAACTGACCAACAGATGGCAGCTGAACCAAATCACCTGATTTAAATAAGATCTGCATTCACTTCAATCCAGCAAGTTTTGCAAACAGATTTAAGTCAACTGCCAGATAAAAATCAAGCAATTTCAGAGTCATGCTTGCTTGTAATGGATTACAACTTTATTATGAATTATGTCTCTGAACCTGCCTGTTTAAAAAAACAAACATTACTACTGTGGCAACTGAAGGGTGGGGGGTGGAATATCACTCTAATTTTGCTCACCAATGATATCATTAATACAATGAAAATACAGTGCTGTGCATGAATTTGGCTTCTGATAGCAGCACTTTGGTGAGAGACTGAGAAAATACAAAGCAGAAACAGATTCCTCAGGCAGTCAGTGAATATGAATAAAAAAAAAAAACAGGAGAGCTTTCTGGCCTGAGGTTAGAGGCAGAGGTTGGCATTATTTTACATTAGAAACAATTCACATTCAAAACTGTAATTGATAGCAGTGAAGTGTTAGGGAAAAGAGACTGTGGTGTTCAGGCAGGCTGACCTGCCAATCAAACTCAACCTTTCTTTGAATGAATAAAAGCTTCATTGCCCTATTATGTGGATCTGGGCAGGCAGCACTAAAGTACCCTGTTTGTCAAGTTTATGTGCACTGCCCCAAGCTACTCAGACACCCATGCTCAATAATAACTTGAAATCATCAGTGATTTTTGATAGGGTTTCTTTTAAAACATTTAGTGTTAATTTTACTAAGTCCCTGGGACTTAAAGAAACAGGAGGGCAATATTTCCACTCTCCTTTGTACAAAGACTGACAGAAAATTGTGCTGCTGCTATAGTTAAGGTAGAGCGAGACTGTTGGCTGGGGTTTTTTTAAAACATCTGTGAAACCGTGTAGTCTGAATGCTGCAGGCAACAGCTCCTTATCATTACAGGGAGGAAATGCTTGTCTTGATACTTTTTTTTTTCCTCTCCTTCAGGCAGGAGAGCTCTTGTAAATAGAACAATTGGCTCTTTGCTAACCATTTGATGGGAGACTTTGGTTTTTCAGGATTCCTTTCCTCTCCCAGTTGCTGCCAGTCCATTATGCTCCTTACAGCACCAAATCCACTGCTGCTCACATCCTGATGCACTTATGAGCACTGGAGACAACAGAATTACTTGCTGCAATCAAGCTGGTCTTGCTGCTGGTGAACAGACCCCATTTAGAGGTCTGTACTTTGCTGGGAGGAACAGCGAGAGTTCTGTGCTGAATTTGGCCAAAGTAGTTGATCACCTAAAATGCAGGGTGTAGCTTCCACTCCTCGAGTGCTGAACACCACCTTTACTCCAGCAAGTCCTCAGGAAGCTGATCTTTCAGGAGATAGCAGAGAGGATGGGGGGAAGGTCTGTAAGCAAGAGATCCACAGACCCAGGACTATGTTTAAGAAAGGACTTCACTGCCCTGCTGCACCATCACCCTATTTCTTTCCTACAATCCTCTCCCTGCTGGCAGAGTTCTCTCTTAAATGGGAAGTAGGTGTGTGGCCAGTGTGGAACACAGGTCTGTGTTCAGTGCAGTGAGGAGGGTTAGACCTCTGCAAGGTCAGGTGACAGGAATTTTGAGGGCTGCTGTGACACCTCTGTTCGCTGAGGGAAGTGCCAAGAGCTCCTCACTGAATATGAACAGTGACAAGTACTCTCCAGCCAGAGGATCTGCTGCTGCCTGCACAGCTCCCTTCCCATTTTACTCTATTAACTTGCTTGTTCTCACAGCCTCTGCAGTTTCTTTTTACCTCCTAAATCTCCCTGTGAGCAAGTACACAAAGCCAGGATATTCAGATGTGTCCACATTTGAAGTGCCTTGTAAAGCTGCAACAAAAACTCCTGCTGGGAAATTAGTTCACTGTGCCCAGATATTCTGGTTGATATATAAATATGACAAACTGCATATAAAAATAAATAAGAGCTCCTCCCAGAGCACAAGAACAAAACCAGTGCCACCATGAGAAAGTCACCCTCCAAACACAGCTCAGCCTCAGACCTGATTTAGCAAGCAAAGTTTCTGATTACACTCAGCCCCTGCTTTTCCAGTTCTCTTCACAAGTGATTGAGGAGAAAAGCTACTTTTGTAAGTGATAACTGAATGTTGCAGCAAACACACAGGGCAGTAGTCCGTGGCTAGAAAAAGCAGCAAGGAAATCTTTCTTAAAATGCTTACAAAACTATTAGAGGAGACACAGAGAAAAAAGTGAAGTGCAAAAGAGTATTCACACAAATTTTGCCTTTTAAACCACTTACACTCTTCCCTAGCCTATTGTCTCCTGGGTTTTAAATATCTTCTAAGCTGTATTTTCAAAGGGGAAGCTCTGTGTACTGGTGATCAGACAAGTTGGTTGAAAATAGATTCATCAGGCTTCAAAGGATTATTGTTTGCAAAGAGACAGTACAAACATAACTATTTCACAGTACAGCTATGACATTATTAACCTACTGTGCAAGGATTTTATTGCCAGATTGGTTCATTTATCAAAAATAAGGGAAATTCAAAGCACCATAAGGAAGGTAACATTTCAGCAGGCTTGGCTTTCACTTAACGTCATTAATCTCGCTATTTACACAAGAGGCAAAAGTCTTCATTTAGTGGTGTCTCAGAGTCCCAAGTAAGAGCCCTGATTCAGTGTCTGAGCTTCAGTACATCAATACTGCACTTGGCAGCAGAGGAAATATTAGTATTTCTGCTATGATTTTTTTTTTTTACTTGCAGGGTCCCTTCCTTAGCTAAGTGCTGGGAGGAGGATGACAGTTGCTGTATATGAGAAGTGTCTATGTGCACAAATACAGCTAAACTGGAGAGAAGAAAAAGAGAGCCAAATACTGCAATATTTGTGTCATTAAAAGAATGAAAACTTTTAATATCTGAGAATTTATGTCTTCATATCATGGTATCACAAATAAAAGCAAAGAGTGTGCTGGGGAGGAAACATCGAACAATGACTGGGGTTGGTTGTTTTTTTTTTTTTGTAAAGAAACTGATGGCAAACATCTCAATAATTCATGAAGAAGCAATTGATTTTTTTGGCTGGAAGGACTGGCTCCTTTCGACTTGTCCTCTCCAGAGGAAAAGCTCATTAACACAGAGGTGTGGGGGGCAGGGGGGTGTGTGCACGTGTGCACATGGATGTTCTCCATGGGTGTGCATGTCTGTGCACACACTGTTTATCTGCATATTTTTATCTAACTTTTAGTCACCTCACACAAATCAGATAATATGTTTTTATCTCTACACAGACTAGAGACACAAACGCACCAATACAGTGAAAATAACCTTATGGATTTTCATTACGGAATTCACACTTCCCTATTCCCAAAGATTTTCATGAAGACCGTAAATTATAGCCTTTTAATTGACCCACCTCCAAAGGATGCAGAGTGCTGAGATCCCAAGATGCATACAGTATTTTTGCAATATATTATGGGTCAAATTCATTTCAGGTACAACCCCTCTGCAGTGACTAGTTATATCTTTTGAGAATGTTAGCCCCCAGAGTATAGTGACAGCAATTACCCCTATTTTCCTGCAGGAAACATTACAATATATTTGAACACTACTGAAAGCCCAGGAAAATGTGCTTATAGTCATGGCTCCCTCAGATGCCTAATAATGGAAATTATAATGTCTCCAGTTCAGCCTACTGGGTTTTGACCCCAATGGTCAAGGCATAGGAGAAAGGCTTTTTTTTTTTTCCCTCTTAACCCTCTGGTCTTATCATTGTTTTAAAGATTTTTCAAGAGCTTTTTCAAGCAGGAAGTGTAGCATGCAGCACCAGTACTTCATGATTGGCTTCACTTAATCCCACACAGCCAAGGCATAGAGAAGTTGAACTAAAGCTGTGACTTATCCTCATGCCTGGATTCTGCCAGTTCATGCCCTTGCACATCAATTTCAGCAGATGCTGCAATAGGCTGGTGGAAAAGTGAGGAAGTACTGAACATTTCCTGGCTTTAGGCTCGAAGGACACTCTGCATGGTGTGCAGTATGGTTGGAGGTTATTATAGAGAGCATGCAAACCAGACTCCTTGTAGTCTGAGATTCAGCTGTAGCTCGTATGGGGAGAAGATACTCCAGCACCCTGTGATCCATTAACTCTGTGAAACCAAGGAATTTATTCCTCTGCCACTCACCACAGTTTCCTCCCCAGCTTCCAATCTCCCTCCCTTGCTCCCTTTCTTCTCCTCTTCCCATCTCACCCTGGCACACAGCAAAGCCTTTGTGACAAGATCACTGCAGAGGGTGGGGTGGCACAGAGTGACACTGCACTGTCCAGGTTTCCCACATCCCTGCAAACAGGACTGTGCTGTGTTGACCCACCCCACAAACAAAGGGCTGACAGCAGAACCCAGCACAGGGGCACTGGGCTGCTCAGGGCTCCTCTCCTCCAGAGCTCCAGTGATGCCTCAGCTCCCAGCTCAGCCTCCACCCACAATGAATTCACTTCTACTGGGATACATTCCCCATACTGGGAAGCTGGCACAGCTATTGCTATACAGAATATTCCACAAACCCAAGGGGAAGCTGTGGGTTATTTCTGCTCTCTCCCATGCATGACTGTATTGCAGCAAAGCAAAGGGAGCTTCACTCTAACATACACCCTTCTGGGTGTATACCATTGTCTAAATTACTTATTTTTAAACAATATCAGGGAGCAAACAACACCACTGCCTTTGAAAGTTGGAAGTCTAGCAGCATCTTTTAAAACTCAGAAGATGGGGAATTATTTTGGATTTTGCCGACTCTGAATTGCAAACCCAAATGATTAACCTCTCCGCTGGGCTCCCTGTTTCCAGGGGAAACAGCAGAAAGGACGATTTCTATGCTTAAATCTCTAAATCAGATTGCACAGAGTAGTGCTGGCAGGTGATAGCTGAGCAGAGGATACATCCTTTTGTCATCAAAACCTTACAAATTATTTATTTGATCAGGAAGGAAAGCTGCAAAAGGCATCATATATTGATAGTTACTATTTCAGGGCAGGCTGCCATCCTTTCCAGTTGCTGTGAGGATAAAGGAACAACTCTTGAAATACACTCAACTCTCCATACATTATATTTTTGGAGTGGATGAACATTGAACTTACAGCTCAGACCACAAAGCTACTACATCTCTCTGTAATGGATTTGTGCAGCATATGATCCTGTCAGCTCTGCCCCAGAAACCCTGGGCTTGTTTTTTGGCTTTGCCACTGATCTTTTGTGTGAGTTTGGGCTAATCACTTTATCCCGTTGTGCCTCCCTGTTCTCCCTTCCCTGCTGTTGCCTGTCTTTGGCTACTTATGTACAGTGAGGATGTCTAAGAACAGGGATAGGTTTCTATTCTGTATAGAAAATGTTATTTAGCATCCTGACTTTCGCTAAAGCCATTTCACAATTAAGTAATAACACCATACCTATCCATGTATCTGCTTGTGCACCACCATGCAATCCCAGCTGGCACACTGTGCATTTTGGGACCCACCTTCTCACAGGAACAGTTCACTGATACTGGACAGTTTTCATGAGCTGACTTAAGAAGAGTAATTTGAGCCTGCCCTGTCTCCCCATTTGTCTCCAACACCCATCCAGAGTATTACTTCTAACGCTGACTGGCATTATTGAAATTCTCCCAATAATGGCTCATTTACCTGTGATTTTTATGAGGATTTTATCATGCTAGTTTTTAATGGAGGTTGATTTCTGGTTTTCATATGGCACTACGAAAACCAGAAATTAAATTACATAAATTACAAAGCGAACCCTTGACTTGACCATACAAGACTTCAAATACAGAGAAACCACTACTGCTGTGTTTAAAAATCTTCTCATTTCTTATTCAATCTCATTATTTTGGAGGGAAGTAGTGTTGTAGCACCTTGGGTTGTCACACTCCCAACCTGACAGAAACGAAATCCCAAGGAGACAAAAAAGATTTCAGATCTGGAACTAACTCATTCCAAAGGCAAATGGAGAGTCTTCCAAAGTAGACTACCTATAATATCTTCTATAAAGACAGACACTGAGCCAAGCCTCAGCAGTGGCCAACATAAGCTGTGTGAAAAGAGAAAATAGGAACATGGAAAGTGTATCCGACTGTACTCTCCCAGCTTCCAGCAATGAAAGTTTCAGGGCTCTCTGAGCCCAGAGATCGTATCTGAGCCCTCATATTTAATAGGCTTTGTCAGCTCTATCCTCCTTGAACTTGTCTCTCTTTGAACTCATTTACAGTTCTGACCTCCACAACATCCTGTTGCAATGGGTTCCACAATTTAATTACGCATTGTGTGAAAAAGTACTTCCTTTGTTTGTGTTAAACCTGCTATCTGACCATTTAACAGGGAAAATTTTGCTCCTTGCATTGGGAATTGTGAATATTCATTCCATATTCCCTTTGATAATTTCATAGTCTTGATCATATCTGCTTTCACTCATCTTTCATCCTAAAGATTTCTAGTCACTACAATCTCTTCTCATATATCATTCCACAATCCTGACTCTTCCCACCTCTTAACCCATCCCCAACCCCCAAAGATACCTACTTCCTTCACTTCTTTGTGTTCATCTGATTAAAATGCTTGGAAGTGAAAAAGCAGAAGCTGGAGGAATCACACTGATAAATGTTTTGTTCAGGCAAATCTTTGTATTATTTTTTGGTTTGTTTCTGTAAGATTTCATTTTGTAAGAATCAGGAGAACCAAATGTTTTCTTAAAATGTGGTCCCTTCTCTCAAAATTGATTCTAAATGCTAGAAATAAAAAAAAAAAAAATTAAATGTCATTATGGGCATTACAAAATCACCAGTTAACAGAAAATGCTGAGTGAAGGGTAGGTCCACAGAAGACAAATTTTGGCAAAATGTAGTTTCATAGTGCCTGGAGTCCAGAGTTTATCAAGTAAGAGATTTCATTAATCTTGGTTACTTTCCATTTCCCTCCTGTAATACGTTAAGTGGTGCTCCTTTATTTCCTTGAGCTTTTTGAACTGATACCATCTCACCTGGAGCAAAAGGGGAACAGCATCCAGGTACTGGCTCTGAGCTACAGGTTTTTGTCCTGCTACAGAGCCTTGCAGTGAGATCCATAGCTGTCCCTTAATGTGTCCCTCTGCTTCTTTCTCCAGACTCCAACTCAGTTTTCATTTTTTCCCCACAAAGACCATTGTGAGCATTTCTCTGCTGCACATTTCAGAGCTTGCAGGGCACAGTCACCTGGAGCTCCTTTTCCTGGATTGTGATAAATGAGCAACTTCACAGCATTTTCAACTTTCTGACTTCAGGGACACCATAAGACTTGTCCAAAGCTTCACCTACTCTTTCCATGACTCGTAAAAGTCCTTCCTATTTTTGTTGCTATATGGATAGTGGAAGCATATCAGTCAATAGCATCTCTCCAGGATTTTCTTTTGTCAACTGCAAGGGGCGAAGAAACCTTTGAATACTTCATAGCAACCTCTTGGTCTTCTGTCAAGAAATTCCTTGTCATCTATCAGAGAATTCTGCTTCCTCCTTAAAATTTCTTCTTTCAGATGTGAAATATTTCTGACTGTGGGGGCTTTGGGGGATTTTCTATACAGAAAGTTCCTTTACGAGTTGTGCCTATACAATTTCAAAACTTCCCCCTAGTTCATTCTGCAGTCTCAGCTGCCACTTCACAGCCTTCAGGTTTCCTTGCTAGACTTCTAATTCTCTTGCTTATTTCTATTGCCGTTTTTTATGCTTACTGTATTGATTAAACAGGAGCATGCACAAATAATTCCTCTTTGGCTGACAGCAGGCCTTGCACAGTTTGACTCAAAAGATCAAGACTTACAAATGCCACATCTGGACAGCCACAAGATGGGGACAAAACCCACAGGACCCTTCCTGAATGGGCCATACATTTTTGCAGGCATTAAACTAAAGTGATAAGAATTCCTGTTTCTTAAGTGTCTCCCTTTTATGCATCTTCAAAGGTGATAATTTTTTCAGTCACAATGCCGTCTTTTGAGTCAACTGCTGAGCTAAACAGGACAAACTTCCACCAACTTTTGTTTCAAACTCCTGGCAAACTCCACCAAAAAGCTTTGCACCCCTTTCTACTCAGTGACATACCAGTTTGAGAACCAAACCCTTATTACTTGAACCAGTGACTGAGGATAATGTGAAAGAAGGATTTTATGCAACCTGGGAAATGCAATCACAAGGGACCCAGGAGGCAGAAAATTTCAACACAGATGAGAAGGTAAAACTGAAATAATAGATTTGTGCCCGCTTGGCAAAGCTGAAGCAGCTGAAAACATGAACTTGATGAAGAAACCCAAACTACAGTGGAGAATAAAAAGCAGGAAGGAAAGAGGATGACTCCAAGGAGAAACAGCTCTTCCAGTTTCCAGCAGATCTTCGAAGAGGTGTTAACCAAATGAGAAGACAAAAGACTGATCAGAGACCCAGAGCAGGAACCAACAGCTGGGAGAAAATGAACGGATCAGGAAAGAGTATGTGTGATTATTTTGCACATGGTTAATGGGGGAGAAGAGGTCCTTGAACTTGTGTGGGGTGAGGTCACCATGGGTGACGTTAGCTCTGCAAAGCAGCACCATTGTTCTCCCTGAAGTCTTCCCCTCTGGACGGTCAAAAGAAAATAACTGTTTTCACCATCTTCTCTTTTAATTTCAAGACACGGTGATTCGGCTCCAGCTGTTTCCACACCCTGCTTTACATCCACAGTCCATGTGACCTTTCCTCCCTCCCCCACCCCCAGCCATTTCCTCTCTGAGCTCTTCAGAACAGCTTATACCAAACAATATTTAGCCCTAATTCATTCTTGCTCCATTTGGTGACTTGTCTCAGCTACAAAACACAAAATAGCTGCACTTCCCTAATGAGACAAACACAAAAACCTAATGAAAATATTGGCACTGTTAAATTCTTCTAATGTGAAAGTCAACGCTGCCCCAGCCCCCTCTCCCTCATTTTCCATCTCTAGCATATATATTATTAACCACCTTTTTTATTTTGCTGCTTATGAAAGAATACATGGTCGATGTGATCTTGTGTCCCTGGGATTAGGAGTTAAGACATCCCCTATAAATCAGTGTAATCTTTGTAACAGGACATTGTTGCATTGAGCATTCCTGTCTCTATGATGCATTTTCAATTACTCTACATGTTTTCTACTTAGTAAGCCAGCTTAATTCTTCGCTATGTCACAATATTAGAACATGTCCCAGGTTAGAAAAAAGGAGCAATCTTAGAGCCCTTGTAAGTTGTTTAGCCTCTGGCACTTATAAATCCAAAAACACAAGGGAAATCCCTTTTTCTTGCTTGTAATATGCCTTTAGATTTATTACTTAAAGAATCTGTTCACTTAATCCCCGGCTGAGGTCAGGGTTCATCTGCATTCTAATAAAGGTTTTAGTAAGAGTAAGACAAAACAAAAAAATGAAGGAGCTGCATATGCCTGTATAAGCAAGCAATACTGCAGATAAAGTATATTCCCAAGTAAATTCTCCACCAGGAAAGAAAACAAAGCAGAAAAAAAAAAAAGCAGGATGCTTTAAATTACTCTACACAAATCCAGACCATCTATCTTGGGCTGCTCTCTTCGACAGCTTGGCCAGGGTGGGCAGGCAAGGCAGAGGCTAAAGAGCTCTTTAGGGACCAAATTACTGTTTCAAAATGGGCCTGCTGCTCCAAGGATATGACAATATTATCTGAGAAATGTTACAGACATTGTGTGTCCTTCAGAGTTCTGCTAACACATCTTCTGTGATTGGAGGCATGTGTCACTACCAAAAAAAAAAAAACCAACCAAAAAAAAAAACCCCAGGAAAATATGTTCATTATAAATATTCTCAAGGATATCTGGATGTAGAATTAGGAAAATTACCAAAATATGGCTATGAAACTTATTAACATTTCATCTTGATGATCATGTTTGGATTTCCAGAAAACTAATGTACGGATGTTTTATGTTGTCTCTGTCTTTTCAGGGGAGCTTTAATTTATTGGGTTTTGTGTGGAATGAAACAGTGCTACAAATTCCTACAGTGAGAAAGAAAGAATGAAGATGATGCAGAAAAGTTATCTTAGCCTGTATTTGCAAACTAATAAGCACATCTGTTCATAAGTGTGTGCAATATTTTTTTTTATTATTATATCAAATTAAAGAGCTCTGTTTGTTGAGGAGAGATCTCAGAAAAATCTGAGATCAAAGATATACCCTGGGTTCTAGCTGATTCCACTGCAATTCAGGCAAATCCAAGGGCGCTGAATTCATGGTGAGTTCTGGATTCACAGAACAAAGCTCCTGGAGGCAAAGCACACCCTCTGCACCTCAACTTTCTGACTGAGAACAGCTCTCCCCACAACGTCCTTCCTGCAGAGATCTCAGTCAGATCTATGGATTTGGTTGTCAATGCACTGAGCAGGGTTTGCTTCCAGGAACAAAAGCAGCTACTCTGCATCAGAAAACTATTTTAACACAAACAAGTACTCCACATCCAACAAATATTTGGTGCAGATACTACCAATGTAAAATTCACTGGAGTTTTGTTGTTTGTCATGAGGTCCTAACCCCTGCCCTGCAGATAAAAGCACTTGCACCTGGGGTAGCATCTACAGGATTTCTCCTACTTCTTGACCCAGAGCCAACACAGAACCCACCACCCTCAGTGCTACAGATATTTCATCACTGATAAAAATCCAATTGCAGCTACCAGCACTGATTTTAATGGTGCTGTTACACAGAACGCTGTACAAATTAAACACAAGCATTTTGCCCTTTTTTCCAGACATGTTACAGCATGGAACATCCCTCATCCATGTTACTGTGACACAAAGCAGGGCTTCTGAAGGGGAACAGGGGGAATTGTGTGTTGCTCTACTTTTCCTGGATCCTCCAAACTGCAGACCAAGTTTCTATGGAAAGGTGTGAACATAAAGCTGAGACAACAAAAGAATTCCCCTTTTTTTTCCACACCTGGCTTTGCCTTGCAGGTCCTGGGGCCTGATCTGGCAGTGAGATACTGCATTCAAACTGGAATTCTTCTGCATCAGTATAAGGAACCCAATGTAGGAACGTGGAGCTAAGGTAAAAGCTTTCCAGGGAAAGGACTGCACTTAATCGTGTTTTCCCCAGCACAAGCCTGTTATCTGCAACAACAAACAAAATTTACATTCTTGAATTATACCAGGTGGAACAGTGATTTATTCATCAGGTTAGGAAAATTGTGAAGTTGTCAGAGGGCACCTACTGTGAATGTTTGTACAGAACCATGTTCATCCCTGTTTACAAACAGAAGATAAGAGGATTCAGAGGCAAATTTCCATACCATAAGCATCTATTAAGACTGCTTGTTCTGCTGGTATATTGTAAGTTCTTGTTTCCATTTACTTCAGTCTGCAGAAAAAAATTCAATATATAAAAGAGAAAATAATAAATAACTACTATTCACAGGAGAAGATCTCAGCAATCGGATGCTGAGCTGAGAACACCATTCTCCTCACAGCAGCATCGAGCCATCAGTTCAGCACATGCTGATATTGCAAATGGCCTTCCCTTCCTTTCCAAAGGCCAGAAATAGAGCCCACTTAAGATAACCCATCCCCAAATTCAGGTTTGGGGTTTTTTTACAATTACAGGTACTGAAGAACTGGTTTGTTTTTTTCTTCATCTGATCCATGGCGAAGCCCATTTGTGTTCTTACACAGATTTATACCATC
Source organism: Lichenostomus cassidix (assembly GCF_008360975.1). Classification (NCBI taxonomy): domain Eukaryota; kingdom Metazoa; phylum Chordata; class Aves; order Passeriformes; family Meliphagidae; genus Lichenostomus; species Lichenostomus cassidix. Next base: position 14,718,798 of record NC_139494.1, read on the forward strand.
AGAGCACCCCTGACCTCCCTATCACTCCTGTTCATTGACACCACAAAACATTAGGAGCAAGCACAGCTTTTTCTTGCTCATGTGTGTGGTCTTCACTGGCACACAGAGATTGGAGCTGCTCTATTGTGACTAAATACCCTGGTGAACTGAGCTGTCTCTGTCAGTTGGCACTGGACCTCTCCAGAGCTGTGTGAGTGCACAATGAGATGTTTTTGAGAAAATAATTGATTAGCTGAGAAGTATGGGTTATATTAACACTTTGATATGACTACAAATTCAATTCCCCAACTCTTCTATCGGGTAAATTCTTATCCATAAGAACATTTCCATTCCATATGAGCAAACAGTTTTCTGAGGTATTCCTGATTTTCTGGACATAGTTTAAATTACAACTGTTCCTGGGAAGAAAATTATTCCTGTTCTGGTCAGAGCTCATGCTCCAATCCTAAAAAGAGCTGGCTGCCTTCTGTTGGCTGCCTTTCCCCAACCTCTAAAGGCTTAACTCAAGCCACAAAAGTTAGTGTCTGGAAACCAAAGGCAATCACCCTTCTCCCGATTAAATCCCAAATTGCCATCTAAAGTTCCCCACATTCAGCTTTCCAATCCCCTTATTAGACTATTTTAAAAGCAAACCACAGTGGGGTTCCAACAAAGACCATGTCTCATTGTTATAGGCTTGACTGTCAGTAACTAAAGATGTCACACATGCAGAGTGTGCCCTGTGATGAGCAACCGTGTCAAAGGAGGTTCTCTGTTAAAACACTGATACTTTAAGAGTGGGATTTTCAAAAGCACTCAGCATTCACACAACTGTTCAATGGCAATGCTCCCCAGCTAGGGCAATATTGAACACTTTTGAAAATCCCATCCTACATGTTTACACAGTCTTTTAATCATTTCTGTCCAGGCTGGCAGGCCCTGGGTGCCAGAGAAAGAAGAAAAGGATTTAACAAAGCAGAAATAAAAATAAGGAAAAATAGTATCTAAGGTAAAACACCTCCTTTAATAAATTAAAGGGTAAAATAATTCACATTTTTAACCCCCTGAAGAAAGCTAATAGTCAAAAAACACCTAGAAATAAAGCAGTACTCCAATGGTATCAAATAGTCCAGTCTAGATAAATGCTTAAATTCAAAGGCTTAATAACCAAACGAAAGAATACTGAGAATCGTTAGAAAGGAAGACAACGTGCTCTGTAACATTAGAGAGAGCTGATTAAATGGGCAGTTTGTTCTACAATTTGGTCAGTGGCATTTTGGCATTACAGTATAAATGGGTGAGGATTAAGTCATTTCTCAGCTTTCCTTGGCAGAGTCTTTTATTATTTACACTATTTACTTCAGGGAAGTCTTGGCGTATGTCATATTTATCTTGCTGAAAAATGGGCCAGTAAATGCATATCACCTCTTGAACAAAGCAAAGCATTGTGATACTAACTTGGTTCATGAAGTACGTAATTCAGCCTCTCTGCACAGGGGCAACATTTGTCTCCTGCTTTATTAAACAACTATAAACCCATTTTTTTCACTTGGTACTGAAATAGGCCAGGCCACTGCCACACACACACATTGGCCTTTTGGAGGGCTGCCTGCACACAGGAATTGTCATCTTTCAGCACCCACCACCCTCACGTGAAGGGCTGATTTCACCCTCACAGCCAGGGCTGCAAGAGCAGAGAGGATGTTTGGATCAAGCCTTTCCAGCATTTGGGGATACCAGGGAAGCAGGTCCTCAGAGACAAGCAGATAGAAACTCTTTGCTAACTTCTCCTCTACATTCCCACAACAGTCAGGTTTTCCCACCTGAAATTCTTAGCTCAGGCAACTCCTCTTGCTGCTAAGGGTTTGTCTTGCCAGCCCAGCCGACAGGATCTGGTTGCAGTAGGGCAGGGCAGGGCTGAGCACAGAGCATTTCAGAGGGACGATTTGCCACTCCACACTCTCCCCAACACAGCAACACCCAGGGGCATTGCTGACTGCACTTCCTGGCAAAAACACACACACACCAGCAGAAACAGCACAGTTGAACACCCATGGCATCCTGATTTGCCCATGTCACTGCAGATTCCAGTGTTTCACTTTTCACCAGCCACATCTCTAAACACCACTTCCTCCCATAAGGCTCTTTTGTGCTTCATTTCAGACCAAGTCCTAAGCAAGATCTTCACTACTCCACCCACACCATGTCCTAGGAGCTCTACACCTGTTTACCACCTCCTGCACTATGAAATACATAAAAGTGCTGTACATGAACGGGGAAAAAAAGAGATGGAAAAGAGGAAATGCAAAAAGGCGAGTTCCAATTATGAACCTCTTATTCTAAAGCAGACACTTTATACACAAGTGGTTTAAGAGTAATTTGAGATTACAGAGCAACCAAGTATGGGGAAAGGAGGAATGATGTGTGCAGCTTACAAATGCAGAGAATAAATACACATTTTTAGTGAATTGAGAGTGTTTAAAATAATTTCACAGACAAGATTCACTTATCACCACAGGTGGCCTGTGTAATAGATGTTTTAGTTGAAGATGCAAAAATTCGGAGTAGCAGGAATTGTTGATTACAAGCAAGAGTGTTTGCACTTAAAATCCTATCAAAACTGATCTTTGTAAGCAAATAATATTAGACTAATCTATTCTCCAGAGGTTATTAAGTGCGTGGGCAGAAAACAGCATTGTCATAATGTTAATTAATTTGAACAAATGGGGTAAGGGGGAAAAGAGCTGCTTTTATGAAAGTTTCTCATTTTATCTTCAGAAATGTTAGACCAAGAGCTGATCATAATAATAAATACCTAGGTTTTAAGGGTTGTTTTTCCCTGAGAAGGATTATGCAAGTACTTACTTCACATGCAGAACTATTGTGATTTATATTCTAAGTGAGAGATTAACCAGAAAGAGACCAACAACCCAAAGCAAAGGCCAGAGCTGTGTGTTCCCTCATTATCCAAACTGCATCCATGAACCAACGTGGGACTCACCATCTGGTTTGCTCTGGAATGTTGCTGGGACACACAGCATTCCACACAAGAGAAGATTATAGGGTCAAGACCCAAACCACCAACAACCAAGCTGAAGGCCTGCTCATGATGAGGCAGTCACCTCCCATGAAAAAAAAGAGAGAAGAGGCAAAAAATGGTGGGAAAAGAGACACTAAAATAAATCTAAGTGCTTTAGTGTTTTTGAACAAAGATATGGTTTGGATTCCCTTTTATCCACAGCACCTACTACATGCAGCTGCCTGAGCAATCCTGCTTTCGGATCCCAGGCCAACAGAAGTAAGAATTACCAAGTGCTCTCTACCATTCTCCCCTCCTGTAGTTTGGCCTGACAGCCCCTTTTTCCTTGCTTGATTTGTCCCACAATTAGGATGTCACCCTTTCCCTAGTCATACCTGAAGATGACAGAATAGCACCTCTCCTTACCCACCACCCAAAACAGATTACAGCAACAATTAACTAAAGCTGTTAACTAGCAGTCTAAATAGATTTATCTCTGTGCTCCATGCTAGTTCCCCTTTTATCAAATAACTGTTGTCCTTCAAGCCACCATGTTCTTACCACCATGCTGCCTCATGAACTGCTTCCTCCTGTCAATGAATTTCTCTTCAATTAAGACTTTTTACAGGTGGCAGCTACCTGGTGTTTGTTGCACCCATCAGGAAAAGGCACAGATGGGCTGATGGTCATCTAGACAACAAAACAATGGATACTGCAGGGTGTTTTCCGTGGAGCATTGTCAGCTAAACCTAAAAGATTGACTGCTGCACCCAGTCACTTGCAGAAAATTACAGAGGACAAAAGCAGACACAAAGAAGGGGCATTAAATTCAATGATGTGTGTGCATATAGGAGCGGAACAGGCAGTTTCATCCTATAAGTTTTAATTGCCATTTGTCCAGAAAACTCACATAACTCAGTCATTAGTTCTAAGTATTACAGCTTTCCTTAAGAGAGGACAAAAGCTAGATAACCCCCATGACACCCTCAGCATCAAATACAGTGGATTCTCTTCAAGAACGTGGTTCTGTTTTTTCATTGTGTTCCATACTTGTGGAATATGCCACGAATAATGTCAATAATGCTATGAAAAGATGGTTATTTTTACTGTTATTACAACTACAAGAGGAACCAACAGTATCCACTTAATTTGGAGAACTTACAATCATGAAGTCACTGTCTGAAAAATAAAAATTTAAAAGTGCATTGACGGTTTTATGCCTTGCTTGGTCCTCACAGTCTTGTGTGGATCCTCTAAGCAAATATCTAATGTAGCAAAACCTGTCATGTGCTGCCCAGATGATATTAAGGACAGGTACATATTATATCCATCTTGCAAAGATAAGGAGCAGCATAAATACAAGTAGTGGGAAGTGAGAAAAATACAGATCTAATATCAATCCATGCTGCAAATCCTGAAACTGCTGCACAAACACAAGATCCAATCTCTGACAATTTTGCATCTTCAGACACTGTATGGGATTAGCTTCTGCCATACTTGCTAATGCAATGGATGCTGATTTTTCCCTTTAGATTTTCCTATTAAAACACAACATGCAGTTACTTCATGAATTTTTTTCAGCTGCCAGTAATCAACTGCTTTCTATCAGCTCACAGCAATTACATACAGGGGCCATTATACATGCATGGATATCCTATACCATGCTTGCAGTATTCTGAACACACCAAAAAATAATAATAAAGGCACAGTCAAGCTGACCTAACAAACTTTACAACAGACTGGAATTAAGACTAGAAATTTTTCAGCACAAAAACAGGCATTTCGGTTTTTTCCGTAAGAAAAACTTCAGAACGGTGTCTATGTAATGCCAACCAAATCCACACACTTTCTTCCATGCATCAATGCCACTTCGTTCAGACTGGCTGGCTTTTTCTGCAGTGACCCCATCTTGCCTTCTGTATTATTTAAAAAGATTTATAGCTGGGTGTCTCGTGTGCTGAAACATGAGCTCTGACCCCCAGGCTTGGAAGTTGTCAGGCAGAAACATTAATATTATGCCACATTAGGAAAGAAAACTCATCAGTAGCAGCAAACCAAACGACAGAGTGAAACATGATGCTTCTTGTCATACATGACACTGAACACTTAAACATACCCAAAAAGTTGTGCCCTCTAATGTGTCACCTGCTCTGCTGCACCAAGGCAGCAGCCAAGGAGTTGTGCCTGAGGTGGGGCTGCTCCTGCTGAGGGTGATACAGGAGAACCTACAGGCACTGCAAGCAACAGTGAAATCTCAGTGGCATGCAGAAACACAGACAATTCTTGCCTAAAAGGACTTAACAGACACAGCCAGGGTGGAGGATGGAGAGATGCACAACCTACACGTGGAGCATTAGGAGGCAGAACTGAGAGATGCAAAATGGCTTCTCCAAAAAAGCCTTAGGAATCTATGCCTGAGTGAGGGATTCTCCTGAGACCCCATCGAGTAACCTCACACCACATGATTCTTCTTTACCAAAATCCTCTACACTGACAGAGCTTGCAGAATCATTTCATCAACAAATGCCTGTGTGTCGAGCACTGCCCACAAAAAAGCACAAAGCCCTCACCCAAAATTTTAGAAAGGGTTGGCTAATTTTAATGACTCATAAAATCAGTTGTGAAGCTTCATGCTAAAAATAGACACGAACAGCCTAAGCTTCAGGGAATAATCAGATTGCCACACAGGTAAGCAAGGATTTTCCTCACAAATCCCACAGGCAGAGCTTTAGTTTGGCAGAATATTTGAAGGAAGCACATACACATATATGTGATTTCGATAATCTTTTTTCCAGTTTTATACATGTTGATGTCAGAAATACGTAGGACTATATGGATTCAAGGAATGAATTAAGAACACAGAATTTACTATGTCATAAATGTAGTCATAAAAGATTCAAAACATTACCCACACACAGATTTTGCCCAAATGTGTGTTTTGCACGCAACCTATTTGTCAATAATTAACCCCCCCAAAAAATGAAATAGAAGAGAAATTAAAAGAGAAGAGGAAGAGAAGAAGAAGGGGTGGGAGGAAAATAGGAAGAAAGGCAAAGGCAAAATGAAAAATGTGCTGTCTCTGCTTCCTAAACCAGCCTCAAAAGTCATGTGAGCTTGAACTACCTTGATGAAATCAAAGGAGTAAAGACATATATGTTTAATCACTGAGGCAGATATGACTTTTTCAAAACCATATATTTTATTTAAGTATGATTTCCTTTTCATAATAAAAAATGTATTAATATGTACTTCTGACTAATCTCAGCAATACCTGGTAATTTTCTCATATCTTTAAATATTTCTTAGAACAAATGGTCTTGGGGTCTTCTCACGTGCCATGGTGCACAGGTGTATGAGTGTGAGCAAGGTCCTGTTCCTCCTCTGAGAATCTAAATTTGCTTTCTCAAGACCTGTTCATTTAATGCCCTTTTTATAATGTATAGAAACCCAAAAGCTAAGCACACAGGAGGGTTTTTTTCAGACATTAACCAGAGAAACTCTAATTCCTGTGGAAAAATCGGGCACAAGCAGAGATTTTCACCAGCTTCACATGTTGTTTTTGTACATATTGTTTTTACTGAGCTCTTCTAAAATTCCAACATGCCAGAACAGTTGTGAGCCCTATCATAATTTGCACCTCTCCTGACACTCTGCTAATACCACAACTTATATGCACCACTAGGCATGGACACAACTCTGTTCCCCTGAAGGATCTGCTCACGAGATGCACACGGCGACATACATAATGCAGGAATCTACTGAATCAAAAGTGGAGTATCAAGAGTGTTGCTCATCTCTACAAGGTGTACAGAATAAGATGTTAGCTTGGTTGCAAGGCCAAAAACCCGGCTTCTGGAAGAGGAATACATCAGCAAAGGTTTACATATTTCTTTCAGTAAACATCTGCTCTTTTACTGAAAAGTCTAAGCCAGCTTGGGGCATAGCCTGTGAATCCTGGAAATTCTAAGGTACAAATTGTGGTTGCCTAAATAGAGCGAATTGGAAAAACTCTTTCCATTACAAATAATTTTTTTATATTTTCCTGACTTTTAAAAACATTATATAATAAAAAATAAAATTATGAAAAGTTGGACTCTTAAATTCAGAGGTTTGCAGCATACAAGATTTTCACTTTCTGAGAAAATGAAACAACACAAACACCAAATTTTCCTGACTTCTGTCTTTTAGCTATACTTGTGGGAGGATTCCTACCTCCTGCTACTTTCACAAGTTTTACATACATGCCATGCAAACAAAAAAGAGCATTTACATGAAGAGAAGCAGGAGATTAAGCGAATAATGCATGTAACTAACACAAGAAGTCCACAATGCCTTGAGGTTACTACACACTTTAGATTTTTTTTTTTCCTGAGTGAATATGGAAATCTACCTCTGGGCTGGAAAGTGTAAAGACCAGGGACAATTTACAAATGTCTTGTACGTGCAGAGAAAAAACTGGCAGCCAGAGGACAAATGCTAGGATTGTGTGCTTCCCAGGCCCGCAGACTTTCAATTAAATTAAGTTCTAATAATTGTGAATACATTAGCAAATATCAAAGAGTGCAATCAGAATACAAACAGAAAGGAAGGGAATATTTTTAACAGATCTGTTATTTGCAAAACAGTCAACTGCCAACAATGATAACAATTCAGTTGAAGTTTCACAAACGCTAATCAGGGATACAGTTTTTCAATGATTTTTAGATTAAATAAATAGAGAACTTTGGAGAAATCTACTACATTTTTAAGGTTCTTTGGCAAATGGGAATTTGTCATGCAACTATAGAGATATTTTTTTTTTCTGGGTATTTTTACACACACACATACAGCCAGGCAATTGGACTTAACCCAGAAAGACCCTGCAAGCACAAAATTCGAGCAGAGATGAGGGTTGCACAGTGTTGATGCCATGTCCTTTGTGCATTTAGGAAAGGCAAATCAGGCCTGACATGAAGTGATCAGAAGGAGCATTTGGCCTAGAGAACTGTGGCTAAGGCCAAGACTGTCAATGCTGCAATCAGAGGCACTGGGACAGACAAACAGCTCATGCCCAGGTCTAAGTTCACCAGGACCACACGGTGCAACTGCTGATCCTGCAGTGAAGCTGCCCTGTGTGCAAACTGTGCCCCTTCTGTGCTGAACTTGCCATGCAGAGATAGGCTGAACCCAGGGAAAGCATGGCCTTTAGCAAGGAGAGCACGATAGCCACATAAAAATCAGGGGAAATGAACAGGGCGTATGGATTTCCCATACGGTGAAGCACTGGCCCATGTACACAGAATAAAGAATAACTTCTACCCCTCAGTTCAGGACACTTTGTTTCAGAGCACTCCTTCTTCCAGAAATTCTCATCTCAAAGCTGAAGATGTTTCCTCCCCGTTCTATCGAAAATTCAGGGCGCAGAAGAAGTGGCAACAAAATCTGAAATTTGTTTAAAGAAACCTAAGACTGACAAAAGGAAACTCCAGAATCAAGGAGCCGAGTCCATACACTGCACTTGTAGCTTGAAAGCTCTCAGATGGGTTGCAGGATTCTTTTCCATGTCTCTTTTTATCCAGAACCCCTCCTTACCCCCAAAAACACCTCTGTCAGATACCTCACCACGATTGCTTAGACAATACACCCCCTTGTGAGTTTCACAGTTCATGTAGAAAATCAAAGTTAATAGTTTCTCAATACTATTTTCATTTCCTGCCCATGATCCCAGTGCAACAAAGTATTTAAGCATGTGCTTCAAACTTTGTTCTAGAAGTGCTCAAGAAGCACTGCTAAGTTGTGCTTTTCCTGACTCCAGTTAGAAGTGAAGAAGGGCAACATGAGATAATTAACATTTGCAGTACACATTCCTTTCATTTGAATTTCACTTCCTGCTCAAAAAACACAATTGTAATTTGCACGCTGCTATTCTGTATAACTTTCAACTGATATGACAGTTAAAAAAATTATTTAACATGATACATAAACAGCCTGGAGCAAATGAATCCAACAAAAATAAAATATTTGCAAATAGAAACACCAAAGAGTTTCATGTCTCTCTAGAAAATTAAAGAAACCTGCTTTAAAACAACTTAAATGAGTAATGTATTTTTCCAAGAAAAGGGTTTTTTTGGGTTGTTTTTTTTTTTAAGATGAATGAGTTGACAGATGTTTTACTAAAACCATTAAGACAAGATGGCAATAATTTCTGGGTATGTTAGCTAAGCCACTGCTCGCTGGATCATGTGATGCATGACAACACCGTTTTCACATTAGGTGCAGAAGCAGTTTACCAGTTTGAAAGCCAATCTTGTGAGCATCCTGTGCCCCAGCTTTCCTATCCCCAATCTAGAACACCATCAATAAAAGGACAGATATAAATATACCTGCGTGTAACTTTAGCAACAGATTTAAGGTAGGTGCTTATTAATATCATGAAGATATGATCCTTAATGATGTGGGAGCAGAGCCTTATATAGGTTTGAATAATGACATTGTCTCATTGCATGCATAGTTTGTGCTTTTGTCTGAGACAGGTTCATTTTTCACTGGAGGGGAAAGGTTCATCTCGCACGAGGGGGGTAACCAGTTGATGTTACAAGGCTGACGATTAGCCCCCTCGCTGTTCCACATGACACTGGGAAGGACTCCAGCAGGCATCCTTAATGCCTGCTTCAGCATCTTGAAGAAATTAATGAACACAGCTTCGATGGCAAAACATTTCAATCAACCCCAACCAGCTGTGCCTACCATTTAAAAAATATAAATTAAAAAAAATGACATATTTATTTAAAAATGGGCTTATCAAAAGTTTCTTCGAAGGATACAAGTTATTTTGGGAGCGAGAGAGGGAGGAATAAAAAGGAGGAAGGACAATGGTGGTTAGTGCCAAAAGATGTGCGATGGCCCCTGTGTTTGTTGAACAAATTAAGCACGTTCTGGTTTTTCACCTGCTGAAGTAGCAGCAGTGCATATGGCCCAGAAGTTAAAAATAAGGAAATATGCATACATTACCATACTTAATGGACGACCCTCTCCATTTAATATGCAAATTTCCTGAAATATTACTGAATGCCGTCTGTTCTAAATGAATAAATTTGAATTGCAATTAGAATAATCCTTTATAATTAATGAAAACTGTCAATTTTGGTTCATAAGTAATTTGATTAACAGGATGATGGGACACTTATCAAGTTCACTGGACTGCTAGGGTATGAGAAAGCTGACAGGGAAAATAAGGTGGTCCAGGCACTTAGGCACCACTGGAATATTATCCTAAATTATTGATAACACAAGCTAATGAACTTCAGAAAGTGAACTCTGCATGCTTTATTTAAAGGGACAGTGCAGTGGGGTGGTAAGGACTGGTTTGGTCATGATAGCCTTCTCCAAAATACAGTCATGCTGTTACCCACTCTCATAGGAGGAAAAAAAAAAAAAAGATCCACAGGCAACAACACACACCTACTTAAACCTGAAATTTACACTTCCCAGCTGCTTCCAGAGAGGGAAAAAATGTTCACACCATAAATGTAAGAAAGGGACAATGCAAGCCAGGTGGAACACAGTTTATATAATGTACCACAGCCACTATTTTATGTTGTATTTCCATTGGTTAAAAACTGGCACTCATTACACCTGGTTTTCCAAGCTTTTTTCTTCCTATCATCTCCCATGCAACAGGCCAGCAATATTTTTTCAAAATAAGCTTTTGCTAATTGAAAACAGGAGAATGTTAATGTATCCGTTTCAGTCTTATAAGAAAAGCAATTTTGAAAACCAGCCACTACACACCCAAGAAAAGCCCCAACTCTGAGCTCACCATTTCCCTCAACCCACGTGTTCCCTGACAATGCCATTCTGCCACAAATGGGAAAGATGACTACAGGCCAAACCTCTGGGCTAATACACCACTCCCTCTGTAATTCCATTAACTTTGGGGGTCAGGGAGGATGAAATCCAATGCAAAAGTTGCCCATAATGGCATTTTAAATCAGTACAGCCATCAGCACGCACAGGCTGCAATTCTGATAATCTACCTAATGTGCCCAAATGTGAGCAATATATGTGAACCTTAGTAAAAATATCAAATCCATGGCAATGTCTGAAGATATTAAGTTTCCCAAATCAGTTTAGTTTTTGAATGAAAAGTTCAGCTGGATATGTTATCCTGCCACAAAATGGAATATGGTGGAATTAGAAGGATTTTTTTTTCTTTTCCACCCGCTCTGTTTTCTTACAAAGACATTCCTCTAAAACCATGCTTCACTCCATACACATCATTCACCTCTCTTAAGAAACTATGTCATATTTTATACATTGCACACGGCATTTAGTGCATGCAATTATTCCATATCGCCATCTCACAACCAGCAGAACAATTCCGAATGCAACTTCAGAGTGAGATCTCTTTCCAAACATCCTGATAAAGCACATCCTGGATACACCCACACGGTATAAATGGAATCCAATGTAATCCGGCCTTTTAAATTTTGCAAACAACAAGTTGAAAATGGTAAAATCGCCTGCTGAACGAGCCTCCCCTTCGGCTGAGCACAGGCACAGAGCCAGGAGATGCTGGGAGATCGTTTGGAAAAGCCTGCTATTATATAACAAAAGCCAGGGTGCATGAGCAAGGTTTTTAAACCATTAGAGCACTGAGAACTCAAACCAGATTTTCAACTAATCATTGAAAGACACTTCTGCGACCCAGGGACCAAATCTCTGCCGAATTTTAGGTTCAGACACTCTGAGCACCAAACCACCAGCACTACCTGCAGGAAGACCACAACTTTGAGTAGGATGTAAACATTCACAGACACAAGAACAACACATCATTTTTAAATCAAACATTCTGGTAATGTTCACATCTCGCCTAATGCAGAACATTTCGACACAGGAGGCAGCATTTGTCAGAAGTACAAGCATCTGGAAAAGGCTTTTTGGAACTGAAACGCTCCAATCCACAGGTGTGTTGTTATAGGTAGACATTATTAGAATTTGCAAAGCCTGAAATGAGTTCACTTCACTAACCCTGCCCTATATTCCTATGTAGCCATTTTAGCTTGTTTCCACAGGAACATGTAGTTACTGCAACACTGAGCAGCATCAAAGACACCCAAACACTTTTGAGCTCAGACCTTGGTACAGTGCTCATCAGTATGGCAAATAAACCACATTACAAGAAAACAATGCCATAATTGGCCAGTGGGGCAGTTTCCTGTCTTCTTCCCCTGAGGCATTCAGGCCTTTTTTTTAGTCTCATTTCCTAAGGAAACCAGGATCTGCGAGATCACATTGTCTGCTCATAAGTCTCTCCCCCTAATAGTTTTAACCCTTTGTCCATTCTCTATGTAAGTCTCCAAAAAGTAAACACTTTTTAACGTGTTTTGATATTTTCATGAAAATGCCTTGACAGAAAAGAGAAAGATAGGTACAACCTGCCATGAAAGATAGGTACAACCCAGCCAGGCAAGCAGCAAATGCATCCTTGTGCAGCCCAAGTGGAAGGGAGCACAGGATACAAGGATCACAGTTAAGGAAGAGTTCTAAGGGAAGGCAGGAGAGCACTGGATGTTTGCAGCGGAACTCAGGTTCATAGGAAAGTACTGAGAATATTGGAGTGAGGGCTGTAAAGGTTATGTCAGTGATCAAAGAACATTATGGTGACAAGCAGATATGATGAATGGAGTTATTGTGATAAAGAAGCACAGGAAACAATACAAATCTGTGGAAAAACAGGGTTTAGTTTCATTAGTTTCACTGCTCATGGAACAAACTCCTATTTCAACAAAGCTATACATTTTTTCTGTATCTCTGCTTTTCCCTTCCCTTCACTTCCCCCTTTACCTACTGTTTTTTTTTTCTTGCTGCTTTCACTGTGGCTATGGAAAAACATCTTCTGCAAGCAGTAACATACAAGCATACCTGCTTAAGAAAACACTAAAAAATTCAGTCACACATGAACATAAGAAACACACAAATTCACATGGATTTGTGGTATCTCTTTCTACATATCATGACAGTGAATTCTTTAGGATTTCATAGGAGTGATAATGACCAATCTCACTGAGGTAACAATTAATTTAAAGCACAGCTAAAAGTTCCTGGTGAAATCTCTTCATTCATTCATTCACACAACACAGGAGAGTTTCAAGTAACACAGTTCCAGTTCTACAGTGGAGTAATACTGAACCATCCACTAGGTAACAAGCAACAACACTGGAGAGGCAGCTGAAGGACTCACCAACATGTTGAACAGAAAAATGCCTCTATTTAGTGCTCTGTCATGTGAATGGGAAACATAAATATTATATTCCCCTGGCAGAGCTTCAGAACTATGAAGGCAAAGGGCAATAACCAGCAGGTGAGCAAAAAATATCTGTTGGGAAAATAACCAAAATTTGGAAGTCCTTCCCTTGGGTGATATCAGTAACCATTCCATCAAACAGAATCTGTCTGTTCTTATCTTATTCCTCTTATCATGGCATCCAAAAACCATTATCATTTGCTCTACTTGGTGACTAATGCTGAAACAACCATGGCAAGAGGAAATAGAAAATAAATTTAAAAATAACTCCAATGCAGAATTTAGTGGCATAAAGCCTTCTGGATATGGATGTAAATAACAAGTTTATTTATTCATGCTCCTTTATTTTTTTTTCAGTTTACTGAGCTAAGAAAATTCTTTTCAAACTGTTGAGGTTAGGAAGGGAAGGTTGGAAGATGGTGAGTGTTAAACAAGGCTTTGCCCCAAACAAATGAAAACCTTTGAGTGAATTATGGTCTGACTAGTTTCTTTTTTAAGACACATCAAGGCATTTCAGTATGTGTCAATAAAAGCCCACCTGGAGGAAGAAATTACAGAGCACTGGAAAGAACGCCAAGATTACTCAAGTCTTTGTGTTTTCATTTGTTTTAAATCTGTGTGTTGTTAAAACAAATGTAGAAATTAGCCATATGGGAACTTAGTTTTGGTGCAATATCTTCATCTGTCACCGCATTTGGAAAAAAAGCACACACACAACAAGATCAGTGGCCAGGGAGGGAGGGTGAGAACAGCACACAAGGAAACAATGCTGAACATATGCACAGGATTTCGACCTCGCAGCATGGTGACTAATGATTATTTCATAAATATTGAAGCTGGGATGGATTCTTATTACTGAAGGGGTACATTTTTCAAGATCATCTAACAGGTATTGTATAGGAAGGTAGTTCACACTTCTCACTGGGACAACCTGCCCTTCCACTCAGTTTTTCTTACCCAAATGCAAACCACATGCTATTTTCAATTCAAACCTTAGACCCAATCCATGTAAGACAGGGGCTTAATAGCTTTCCAAACTCTCATTTGGCCTCAGTTATACAACCAGCTGACACTGAAAATAATTAATGCCCTTTAGGACTCGCATCTGCTCCTATGGTTCCATGTCAAGGTTTTTAATTGGGCTATTTTGGCATTTGGAGACAATGGCAAGGTGAAATAACCTTTCTTTAATATTTCTGAGGTCAGAAGTTAGTCCTGCCAAAGGTCATCCTTCAGGTTCACAAATGAGTCATTTGTATCACCTAATGCAATCTGTGACTTGCAAATTGCACTGGGAGATGTTCTAGTGCATTAATTAGTCCATGTGGTGAATACTGAATTCATCATTACCAGTGAAGCCTGTGCAGGCGTGCCAATACTCGTTTTGGTGGGTTGCAGTAGCTGATTATATTGCATATTCTCCTTCAAACTGTGGCCTTTAATACCAGGCCATGTTTCCTGCTAAAAGCAAAGATAAGGACAAACCAATACTCTCACTCTGAAGGGTGCAACATAGAAAACTCACACATCAGGAATTCTCCAAGTGTGCAAGGAGCCACCTCAGCTCATTCATTTGTCCCACTGTCACCCAGTACATCCACAACCAACACCAGTGCAGGATTGTACTCAAGTAAGAAGATTAGTGGAAACTTCAGAAACTGAGCTTAGTTGTCCCCTGCTCATCTGAGCCTAAAGAGTAGTTCTGACTTTTTTTTTTTTTGTTAGCTGGTTGGTTGGTTTTCTCCATAGCTGTGGGGATTACAAGCTTTAAAAACAGACAGGCATAAGCAGTAATTAACTGCAATTCTCTAGTGACCTCATGTCTACAAAAGCAGGGCCTTTTAGAAAAGCACAATGAAACTGCAAGAGCACTACTAACATCTTTCAGAAAGGATATGGTTATCACATAAATGTCCCAAGTTTCCCAGATTTTATTTCCAGCAGTGACGTGGCACTATCATTTTGTACATCTGCACGTGGCAGAGCCACTCTCCTCAGACCTGAGAATCCCCCTCAGGGCAGAAGGGGAGTTTCTCTCCTGTTTTTCCTCACATGCTTCCATGCCCCAAATCTCCCCCTGCACTGGTGCTCCATGGCTGGTGCTGTTCCCCACATTCCTCACAGCTGCCTGCCCTGCAATCTGGCTACATTTAGGGTCCCTCTGTGCCCAAAGGCAGGTCAATACCAAACCCAAGGCCACTTTTTAAAAATCATTCAGTTAAGCTTCCTTGCTGCACAGAAACCTTGCAGAGAATTTCACCCCAAGTCACAGTCTGATCTTTCAGCTGGTTGGCAGCTATTGCCTATAATGAAGGGATTATTAATTTCTGTTTCAAAGGGATAGGAGATCAGGATATGGACACGGCATGACTGTACCATCTGTGCAGTTGACATATATTGATTCATACCATCTTCCCATCTGTCCTTGACACTACAGAGCATCAGAGGTCACAATCAACTCTTTGCTGGAATTCCCCCAAAAAACAAGTTTTCATCCAGTTCCCTGTCAAAAGAACACTTCGAACCACTTTTACAGAAAATGGATCACCTCTTCAGTTATTATGGAAGCAGATACAGAGCCTACAGTTTGGCCTTCTAAATATATCCCACACAAGAGGTATAAGAGTGAGAAATGTTATCACACAACAAAAAATAAGAGCTTCAATGTCCATTAATGAAAGCCCAGGCTAAAATATTGATTTTGAAACAGAAAGGGATTGAGGAAACGATGAAAATTACTAAAGTTCTAAAATTATTTGCATACATACATTACACTAGGTGCAACAACCAGTCAGAGCAGAAGGCTGAGAAATGTGAAGTTGGGTGGCATGTGCCTATGGAAAGTGGTGGCGAGAAAGCGAAAACCTGCAGCTGAGTAAATCATGAAATGTATCAAAGTCTCTGGAGACGACCTAGTTTTGTTTTCATGATAGGTATCATTTTTTTTCCTGTCATCCTATGCAAATTGCTAATAGCTCGGAAATGAAAACTTTTGAAATGGCCATTTTCTGGCTTTTGTCAGCTTAAATATTTCATCTGGCAGAGCCCACAGTGTAACTGGAGGCACCGTGTGTAATCTAGGATTAAGCAGTGCTCATGTGAGACTGTATTTTCTGTGAGTTACAACTGTCCCAAAACAGCCTGGGGTTAAAACATGTCATGCCTTTTTTTCACTCCAAAGAACTGATTGAAGAAAATACAACCAGATTTGAGCAAACCAAGAATTTTTAAAAGTCTGTGGTAGGAGGAATGGCAAGTAAACAATCATTTTTTTGTTGTTGCTGTTGTCACAGAAATGACCGCACAAGTCCTCAAACTTGAATAACTGAGTTTAGTCGTCACGCACCACTTTTCTCTTTGGGATAAACCAAGTTAGATTAAGTGAAATCTCAAAAATTCTTGCACGCCCTTTTTTTTACACTTAAAAAAAGAAGGCAAAAGGATAACGTGGTCTGCTGGAGTACCAAATCTGAAGTTGTGGGTCCTGATTTGATTCACAGCCATGGCTCACATTACAAACTCTATCAGGATCAATTTCTTTACTCAAAATGTTAACAAAACATGAAATCTCTCTGCTGTTGTTGGAGTGCAACAGTGAGGAAAAGCCCCAGAGAAAGAGCTCCTGCTGGATCCAACTTGTGGTTCCAACATGGCAACTCCGTGCGTTCAGCCAACAACAACATGGCCAAGAAGCCATGGATCGGCCAGCTGGGAATGCTCAGGTGACAAGAGCACCTTGGCAGGTCCATCCTACCTGGTTACCCATCCCACCAGCCAAGGACAATCCGACACATTTCACAGCAGCTGTGCAAGCTCTCAGATTTATTTTTTATTGAACGACCCAGCCAGGTTCTGAAGCTCACCGCCAGCAGCACACCGCTGTTGTGGCTTACACCTGATCCCTACCCCCTGCATCATCTGCGCTCGCCCGAGTGAGGAATTTTATGAATCGACTTTTGAGCGCGTCCATCCACAACAGGTGACGGCGCGCCGGGATGCGCTGGCTGCCAGCCCTGCCTGCGCCCCGTGCCAGGCAGCTTCCTCGGCCTGCCTTGGGCTGTGCGCTCTGCTGGGTGGTTGTGTTTTGTTCCAGGGGATTAGACTGCACGGCCGGGGAGGTTTGGGGCAGAAGCTGAGGGGGTTTAGGGCACACGGCGAGGGCAGGGCGGGCCCGCAGCGCTGAGGGGCAGCCTCAACATGGCGCCGCGGCCAATGGGGAACGCGCGCCGCCGGCCCGCGCGCCCCTGCCACCTGGCGGCCACCGCCGCACACTGCGCCCACCCCGGATCTTGCCCGAAACCCCTAAATTTTGTCACCCAAAAGCCCCTGGTTTTTGTCTTCCCAAAAAAAATCTGATTTTTGTCACCACCTGCGGGGAAACACCACAAAGATGAGCGGGCACCAGGTCCCTCACAGGCTTGTGAAGCCTTGGGGTAGCTGGCGGTGCGAGGCCCAAGGCTGATTACATGAGATGGCGGCATTAATGAGGTAAAATATCGCCGCGTTATTGTTAATCTCTTAATAAATGCATTGAAAGCTGGGCACCATCCATTAAATGCTGCCCAGGGGTTGGCATGTGAGCGGGCAAGGCTTCCGTGTTAATTTACTGTGGGTAAATCAGAAAGTAAAAGGACCTAGTAGAGTTGCAATCCAGTCAGCTTAAGAGTGCACATGTGAAATGAGGCTTCGGGATTTACAGTTTGACTCCTCGCCAACTTGCTGGTTTCACAATCACATTCCTTTTATGTGCTTTTTCCCTCTCCAAAAATACCTTTTTTCCCCCAAAGTACATTTTTTTAGCTCTGCTTCTACTATGGCATATGAAAGCAGCACACCAAGAAACAGAAAAGTGAAGGCTTGGTCCATCTCCCATGAAAGCTCAGCGCAATACCCGACACACTCTAAGTCTCTACTTGTATTCAACAGAGAACCCATCTAAAATGAAACCTTCTGAAAGTACTAGGCGATTAAGTACCTTGAAAATCATGTTTCAAGGGTACATCAGGGGATTTGTCTTTGCTGAGGTGGATGAGAAGCTAGCCCTTTCAAGGTATTTGCTGTAGACATCACAAGAAATCAAAGTCCTGGCGCCTATAGGAGCTGAGGCACCAGAGTGGCTGATCAGAGCCCGGGGATTTACAGTCACAACAGTTACTGACAACAAATTGTAGGTGCTCTGCAAATCCCCACACACTGATGTGTGAACGATGATGGTACTGAGACATGAAGTACCAGCACTGCCCTCAAGTACAACGCTAATGACTCCATCTGAAATTACAGCAAATAAACCAACTAGCAGAGGAACTATGGAAAAGGAGCAAACAGCCAACAGGTCAGCTTCCATTAGTTTTCATACCTGTCTGAGTTCATGTTATTTCACTTTGTAGTAAAAGGATAAGGAGATCTTTGTAGTTATTTTACTGAGGTCAGAGAGGGTGATGTGCATCTAGAGCAGCCTCATAACCAAGCAGCAGGAGCATTACTGATCAGCTCAGAACTCACCTGAAGGCTAAAGCCTGATTTGTATTATCATTTACTTTTGTAAATCTGTTATAATGCCTGCCATTCAGTCTGGCTTTTACCCATTCCTGTGTTTATTCTGTGCATGCTCAGTTCTATCTCCTTAATGCAAATAAATGTGTTTATGTGTTGGTTTGTTGTTTGTTTTATTTTAATAAGTAAATGTTTTTTTCATGAATAAATGCTAAAAAATAAACCAAAACAACAACAACCAAACCAGGTTTCTGTGATTACAAATTCACTTTACCTTTTCTCTACCTCCAAAGCAATAGGGTGATCCAGGAATCAACTATCACTTATCCCTGTAACTTCCTGTAACCTTCCTGTCTGGGCACAGCAAAGATAACCTCTGCCCCACAGGGCTCACAGTCTAAAAAGCTTTGTCCCACATAACCTCATCACAGTAACCCTTTCTGCATCTTCCTTCTCCATCTCTCCACCATGCACGCTTTAAGAAATAATCTCAATAATCTCTTCCCTGTCTTCCTTTTCAGTGATTCAGAGGGAAGCAAAGACTTGTTGTGGTCAACAAGTGAATGCTGCAGAATCCCAGTAATTAATCCTTGCATGTGGAATAAAACCAAGCTCCACATCTACCTGCTTGTTCTAAGGCAAGGACACATTTCCTACAGCATCTCATGAGCACAAAATCTAACACAAAATCAGCGGCTTGCCACAAGCAAGCCAAGCAACCAGAACAATGTTTTGCCTCCTATGAAGACCTCCGAGCAGTTGCCACTGGCAGCAAACAAACCACATAATTCTCTGTTAAATAAGTTACCAGAAAATAAAAAATAGAAAGAAACCCCTTTACTTAACATATTCATCCCCACATCTGGATGATAAAATATAATTCTTATGGCAAAATATAATTTTTAGGCGTTATGTTCCCTATCTGCAATTACATCAAAATCACATTAATTGAGCTATAACACTGTCAGGCCCAGCAGCTGGGAGGCACATCCATACATTCTAAAGAGGTGGCCATTAATTCAGCGCTCCACAGCGTGGCAATGAAGCTGGGATGTCCGTTCCCCAACGTGATTTACTGTCTTTCAAGCTGCTTAAGTGGGAACCTCTACAAAAAGATTTAAGTTAAGTGACTCTTATGCCGAGCTGGAGCTCATTTATTATTGAATTAAGTTTTCATTTCTTTTAAAGGGAAAGAGAAATATAGTTTTATTTGAAACAAGGTAAAACAGTTCAAAGGAATCAACTATTACGATTTAGGAAGTAAGAATGTGTATCAGTGGGTGATACACAGTGGGTGGCATTTTGCTTTTCTATTGGTGTAATGATAAATTAAAAAATTATGTGTGTACTTATAGTAGAAATGCACACATATATGGTTTATATGTATGTATACAGATATGGAAACATATATTGTGTTTTATTTTTTTTAATAAAAAAAAAAGACTTGCACCTGACCCTCAAGCACCTTAGTTAAATGGGGATAGAAAGGGTGGGTGTTGTTTTTGTCATGTACTAAAAACTGAGTCTGAGGGAGAAACAGATATTTATCCTTCTCAAACAGCAGGTACCCAATTTCTGCCCTGAAATTAGAACATCAGAACACAGCAATCAGTGCAATATTTGGCCTCTGTCCTCTAACCACATGAAAGAAATATATTGAGCTAAATTTGCTGCCAGCTTAATTTTATTGAAATTAGTGGAGTTTATCCAACAAAATATTTGGCATCTTGCATTTGATAGGCAAAATGTGCCAGTGCAGGGAATGGGATTTGGAGGGAAAGCAGTTATTCTGCATGCTTAATGTTTCTGCATTGGCTAAATACTTCTGAATAAAATATACTTTAAAATAATAATTAAAATTTGCCAGGACCCCCATAATGGTGTCATTTACACTCCAGTCACATGAGTCTACAGCACAAGACCCTTTCATAATTAGGAACGTACACTATATAAGCTCCCTCCCTAATTAGCAAATTATGTTGAAAATAGCATCCTGCTAATTAACGGTTATTATGGCATTTCTGAAGCTGAAGCTTTAATTATCACCAACCTAATGATTGTGTACAGAAAAAAACAACTTTTTTTCCTTAAATTATCAATAAGGGCAGGAGATTATTATCAGGCGAATCTGCTGACGGCTGATTAATTTGTTTGATGCAAAGTTGCTGTGTGTTTCATATTATTTTATCGGAGTTGCAGGAAAAAGGTACATAATTTGGTTTCATTAGCAACTACTGCTATTTATCACTAGAAGATACCCCTCCCTTTTTTGTTGTTTGTTCAATTCCCTCTGTGTTTTTGCCTGCACCAGCATCAAAGTCAAGAGCAGGAAGTTTTAATTAAGTGACACTAATGAGGTCGTTGAAAATGATACTTCAGCAATTCAGCATGCTGTTAAATGTGTTTATTCTATAATGTCATCAAAGGTGATTGTTTTCCCTTGTAATAGATAAAATTCATTACCATAAGCATTGTACTTTTGAGTGTAAGAGATACAAAATGCGAGTTAGTCAGGTGTGTCTGCACATTTCATCTCATCTACCTCTGTAAATGAATTTGCATCTAAAACTATCCCTTGGAAAGGAAATGTAGCATGAGCTGTAGTTGTAAGGGGCTTTTTGTTTAGCAATAGCTAGCTGTGAGTAACCTGCTTGGCTGTGATGATTGGAGCCCTGCTTTGAGAGCTGCCAGCCCATTCACGAGTGCATCTCAAAATTCTCTTGGCTGTAGCCTCTTTTGAAAGTCTTAATCAAACAGTTTGAATGAATCATTTCCAGTTTGCAAAAGAGCTGTAGAGTAGCAATACGAAGAATACCAGGATTTTGAAAATCGAAGAGTTCATGATATGCTGAAGATATGATAAGGCAAGACATATTTTGTAAGGAGAGGTTGTCATCTCTTAGACCAGCTGAACTAGATAGAAGAAAAACACTCTTCAAGTCTGAACCTGGAGTAGTTAAGAACATTTAGGAGTCTCTGCTGTTCTGTTCCTCACTGGGAATTTGGCCACATAGAAATAACCTTTGTTTGGCCCCACATTTGCACAGGAAAAAAATCTTAGTGATGCTTTATGAGATAAGGCTCCTAGAAACACACAAAACCCGGAGATCCTGCATCAGGGCTATGGAGATACACTCATGTCTGTAGAATTAGGCATGAGCAGGGGCTAAAAAATTCACAAAGGGTCCTAAGTGTCTGGGACAAGATAGGCCTTGTTGGAAAGACAGTGTTTGTATCAATGGAGTATCTGGTCTGACCAATCCTCAAATGCTTTGATTCCTTGTCAAATACATTTCAGAATTTAGAAAAAAATTAATACTAATCTAAAATTCAGTTTGCAGAACTGAACTCTGTGTTCAACAGAGAAGCTGACTCTGAAGTACTAATCTGAACATACTAAGGGAGAAATAAGCAGACTTAAATGGGCTTCAGCTCTCCTGACATCTTGCAGTAGGTTAAAGACACGGAAATTCAGCTTAACTCAGAACATAATACAACCCACAGTACTTCCTGGCAACCCACTTCAACCCCTAAATTTCACTCATATGATTAAGAACGTCAAAATGTTGCTTTTTTGCCCTTGTATGCTAAAAAAAATAAGGAACTAGGTACATGTGAACACTAAGGAGAGTAGAAAGATAGCTCAAATTTTCATTGTATTTTTTTTAAACTACTACAGTTCTGAAATTCTGAAGGTTTCCTTATTTAGAATAACGTGAAACGAAAAAATAGAGAAATAAGTTCTATGGGGAAAGCCTTTCTTTTCTTCCCTGAAGAATGGAGGCAATAATTTGTTTTGGTTTACATCAAATTAATTTTTAAAAATTCCGTTTCTTTCCAGTAATTTTTTTTTTTTTTTAAGTCAGATGAGGCAAAACCAAAAAAAACTACAAGTTACGCAGAATGCCAAAGCACCACAAATATTTTTCAGTGGCAAAAGTCCAGCGTCTCCAATAAATAACATTTGGAAACTGCTCAATCGCTAAGTGAAATACAACACGGCGTATGCAGGCTTAATACTGGAAATCTTTACTTACAGTTCAAATTTAAAGCTGCCTTTCAAAGCTTTGGTCTTAGTCAGATCTCGTTTGAAGCACCTTGTCCATCCTGCAGGGTTTTGCATCTGGCTGGAGGGAGAATGCTCTCAAACAACGTAAAGCCACCAAATTGACCTTGTCCTTTGGTCCATGAAAAAGATGGCCAGGGCCATTTGGATTTGTCAGTCCAGCCCTCTGGACAACCCAAAGAACATAGCATTCCCTGAGATGATACTGCAAATTCATCCTGGGAATATGAATTGTGTTTCACAGTGTAAAGCCACTCACTTCCCCCAGTTGTCACCCCTTGTAGTTGCTAATGCTGCAGGGACACATCAGAATATATTGGAGATAAAAGAGTCTCATCCTTCCTCCTGGAAGTCAATGGCAAAACTCCTATCAACTTCAGTGGGGCAGAGCTGGACCTTTAATGAGAAATAAACAGCTCCCAAAGTGATTTTTACAAGTAATAGTTACAGTGGCACCACAAACAAGCTGTGATGGCTGGATAAGACATGAAAAGAATTTTCGCTTTACAGTCAGGAGCAGGGAATTAGAAATTGCCTGCAAACTCACCCACCCATCCCCACGGCAGGAGCCATAAATCATCATTTTGTCCACACAGAGCAAAAAGCAGGAATGGCAGCAAGATGCAGGGAGAGTCGCCCTTCATGTGGACAGCAGGGGACACGTCTGGGTCACGTGACCCCTAACCTTATCTTTATTTTTCCATCAAGCTCTGTGACATTTGTCCTTTTTCATTCAATAAGATGCAGGACTATTTGCCATTTTCAAGTAACCCCATTATACAGTACTTCCCATTGACAGACGCGTCCCCACAGCACAAGGTGCTTTAACTCTTTCTAATAGGTTTCTTCCTGACTTCTGTATCCCGAGTGGGATTTTGTGTTTTGTTTGCTTTGACAAGAAGAAGAAAGGGAAAAAAGAAAGAAAGAAACATACCCCCTGGGAAAGTTAACCTCAAAACATAACATTTCCAAAGCAGGATAAACCACTATCGTAACTGCAGAGGACAACATAATTACAGGCAAAACCATAGAAAAACAGATGTACTGAGCAAGCAGTGTTGGCAGTCCAAAGTTAGAAGGTCAATAGGTTGGGTTGCCTAAATTGTAGCTTTTAAAAGCAGTCATTAGTTTCTTTCTGCAGATTAGCCACTTCAAGATCTATGTTTTGTCTGAAATCACAGGCACCTTCTCATCCAAGAGCCCGACTTCCATAGAAATATAAAAATTGCCATAAAACTTCATTCCAACTAATACAAAGGGCTGGGGAGGAGCTGTGTGTAGAAGCTGACAGTTTGCATCTCCAGAAGGTTTCTACCACCTTCACAAAATGTTGTCTCCTATCAGTGATTAAAGCTCAGAGCTGCACTGTCCTACTGTCATCTGAAGAGGCTCATCCTGGTGTCAGTGTTCCAAGGGGAAGGGGACATCCCATCTTTTTCTGTCCTCTACAGACTGAAGGGATCCTCAGGGGAACAAGTACCTTCATATCTGAGCTCTGACATATTCTTCAGGAAAGCCGGAAGGATGTACCCACCTGCTCTTCCCATAATGTCAAAAATTTCCACACAAGCCCTGCCAATTTTAATAGATTGGAAGGAGTAAGGAAGAAGTAATTCTTCTCTTTTTACTGATAACAAGCTGAGGGCCAAATAAACTTTGTAAAAGAAGGTATTCTGCCTTCACCATGGTTAGCTCCTCGCCCACACACAGAGTAATCATGGGTCATGGAGAAGGCAGGATTTCAGCCTGAATGCAAACACGAGATACAGACCAAGAAAATGCTCTTTGGGGTTTTTTTCCCCACCATGTGATTACAGGTACATTCAGATTCTCTGAGAAAAATGATGCTCTGTTTAGTCACTGCAGGAAGGAAAGCACCACTAGAAGCAGCGTCACTGGGGTGTCCAAACCACATTTTCAAAGGCAGAAGTTTAGTCATTTGTAGCTGACTTCCAGCATATCACTATGCTCATGTGAGTGGATCCACCTCTGTGGCAAAAAAAAAAAAAAAAAAATCAACCACCAATTCTGGTTCTGTTCTTAGCTTATATCTGACCAGTAGCAGCCACAAATGCAACCTTACACCATGTGCTGTAACACAAGAGATGATGAAACCATGGGAAGAGGCTCAACACAAATTCTCAGTGCTCATTCTGTGCCAATCCATCCCCATACCCCCCTGAAAAGTACCTGATTTGCATTAGCAACAATTCCAAATAACACTGAGGTGGATGTGGAAAAGTAAATACCCCAAAGAGAATCACAGATCATGATACCAGTAACTAGAGACTTTCTGTGGCAGCAGCACTTGATAGCAGCCAGTAAATACATCCCAGATGTGAGGTATAATGACATTTCTGAAGGGCAGTTGATGCATGTGTGCACCCAGACATCCCTCCCCAGAATGACTGTCAATGTGATGACTTCCAGAGAACTTCTGAGATGCCATAAGATCACTGTACGGTCGGTGGACAGCAAATTAAACATGTGACAGAGCTGCAAAATGATCAGTGAGTTGGAGCCAGACGCACAAAGGTGGCATGTGATGATCAAATGGCACTGGTGGGGATGCACCTACAGCACTGTGTTTTCCAGACAGCAAGATTAGACAAGAAATATTGGCAAAGTAGAGGGAGATAAGAGAAAAGTGACAAAAATCTTCAGTGATATTCAAGGGAAAAAGAGATAAAGTAAAGTACCAGATAAGCCACAGACTTGCAGGCATGCATTTATTTTCTGGTGATAATAATTGAATTTGGAGGCTCCTTTACAATTAAAAAAATAAAACATAACCATAGAGCAGCAGTTTCATGAATGGTGGAATCAATACACAAACTCTCAGGCAATGGTGGAGCTGCACAGACAAGTTCTCAGAGAAAGGCTGCAGTATGTTTATCCTTATCACCTCTGAGTGCAGTTCAGTGGTTGTGCAGCACTGCAGAGCTGACACATCCTGCAGCCTTGCTCTCAGGATGGACACTGGCTACATCCCAGCTGTGGGAAGATGTAACCCACACTCCCTGTCCCCCAGTCCTCCAGATTAAAGACTTGTAGAAGCATTCTGCTGCTCCTCCTCCCCTTGCCCATAGGAAATCAATGAGTGCTGAGGTTTTATTCTGACACCTACACAGAAAATACCTGCGCTGTGGACACAGAGACCCAGGCAGGGCACAGAATTGCCTCATTTGAGCCACAGTCCTGCTAAAGTCAGGTGACTGCCAGTGCTCATTCAACACGCTCCAGATATTCAAAATGCAGGTCAGGGATGGAGCCTCAAGTGATCAGTGATAGGTTTTGAGCAGCACATTTTACACTGACAAATGAAAGTTTCTCTGCGGCATCCCTTCTTATAAATATTTCTACAAAATTTTTGTGCACCTTCAACAGAAGGTTGAACTTTAAAGCAAAAAAGAGGACTCTGTCTAAGAGAGCTACTGGATCGAGGACTCTGATCCAAAATACTTAAAACCTGGACTCAAATCCTTGATCTTAGGTACAGCAAAGACTAGAAAATAAATGGGAAAGCTTTATATTTTTTGCAGACTGGAATTCTTTGTTTTCAGTCAGCACTACTGAGCCCTCAGAGCTGAGTTCAGCTTTCCAAGGACCTCTGGAACCAACAATTCCCCAATTCCTATTGAAACTCATATAACCCCACTCCCAGAAGCCTATAGGATCAGAGATATGTTCAAAAACAGTGTTCAGAAGGCTGTGGTACTAGACATGGCCAGTGAGTCTTTTTGGCTGCCCAGACCCACCCATCCAGACATTGTCACAATGCAGTCCCAGGCCACACAAGTGCATGGCTGCCTCCCATTTAATTGCTTCATGTCTTGATTTCCTGCTCTTCACTTTCACGATTTATTTTCTCACAGCTTCCTGCCATGTGTTCTCAGCTTGCAAAAGACAGGATGCCATTTGCATTCACAAACTACCAGGAGATTTTTACTGAACTGTAAAAGTTACATCGTTGGACATTATTTTGCCATTATCAGCCCTGGGCTGACATGTGAAGCTGAAGCTTATTATCCAAGCTGCTGTTCATCCCTCTCTTGAATTTGGTTTCCATGTTGGAAAGCCAGTCCATAGGCCAGGAGTGCAGGATTTAATCTGACTGTTAAAGGATGGCAACACAAAAAATTCAAAATACTCTAGATGGGAAAAGTTTTAAAATATGAAACATATGTCATTATGCATTCAGTCTATGTGTTTTATCCTTCTTTATTTTTTCAAACTTCAAAATCTATATTGTACTTATATCATAACCACGTTCCACCATTTTCTCTCACATTAACCTTACTATATGTAAGACAAAGAAAAACTATATTAATAGGCTCTATTGATTATCTACTTAATGCAGCTGTGTTACTAATCCCTACACCTCAGACTCCAAATGCACTGTGCAAACAGTCCATAATAAGGCAGTTTTAAAACCACAGAAAGCTTGCAGAAGACTCTTCTAATATTAAACAACAATTTCTTTTTTTTTTTCTGAACTATAAGGAATAGAAACTCTCTTTTAGAAATAAGGATTGGTAACACTGCAGCCAAACAGCACCTCTGTGGTTTTACAAAAAGTAGATTTTATTTTAAACTGAACATTCAATACAGAATACAAAAGGTGCTCTCTCTGACAGAGGGCACCAAAAGTAAGAACCTAGTGTTTTAAAATAGTTCTTACAATTACAGGTCGTGCTTTAGCAGCTTGAAATGCCTTATTTGTATAATTTCTCCTTCTGGGTGAAGGCAATTTTAAAAGGAAATGAAGCATTGTAATATAAACTACCACCTATATATACCTAGTGCTCTCGTTAGAAATATTATCAGAAGCAAAAAAAAAAAAAGGCAGCCAATGCTTTTTCAAAGGAAGAAGACTTTTTTTGTTTCATTCTTTCTTGATCTTTTGTTGTGGCTCTCCCTTTGATTGACAGGTGGCATTCTTGTCTTTATGGATGGAGAAGCAAAGCCCTTGATGGTTATCGACATAAGGAAATGTCATGTCTGACTATGTTTCAACAGGACCTTTTCCCCCCTCATTTTCTACTCCTTCCCCTCACTTAATTTAGTATATTTAATGCCACTGAGTCTCTCAAATATGAATTTATAATCTGAACACTAATTGCAGTCAGGAAGCCAAACCTGGCATTTAATTGCCATTTGGTATTAAAAGTCACATTTGCAACAAGTGTCCTTACAAGGTAAAGTTGACCAAGTTCCCTTTTCCTTTGCTCCTGTGTAACCAGAACACTCCTTGGCCTCAAACCTTCGAGCTGGTGGTGGAAATGTGCTGTTGAGTGACCTGAGCACGTAAACCAGCACGTCATGGTAAATTACACTTGGGAGTAATTCATTCAGAAACCAGAAGTGGGTGGGAGCAGCAGAGCAGGGCTGACACAGCAACACGAGGGCGATTCACCCCCGAGAGGTTCTCAGTGCCTGGCAGAGGGGCACCACCCCCATTTGTGTCCAAAATTACTGTGTGTCACTCCACCAATATGCATCCTGACCCAGTGCTGGGGGGAGTGCAGGGACTGAGGGAACTGTGCTCCCCACAAGCCTGGGTCTGGCTGTCTTCATGGTGTCTCACCAGTGGCACTGACCAGCACATGTCATAGCCCACCTCTCCTGTCACAGCATATCAGCAACATGAACCATCCTTCCTCTGCCCCTAAAGGACATTGCTGCCCTCCACACTATCCCCAGTTCTGCCCTGTATGATACTCCATGTTAAAAACCCCACTGTTTGTTCATGCCATGCACAGGCTTCAGACTACCTCTAACACTTATTCCTCTCCCCCTCTTGCACCCTTCTCCTCACTTTGTCATGTCTGAAATTAATTTGTTCTCCTCCATCTCCAGCAGGGATTGTATCTTTTATCTGCATTGTGAAGTGCCCAAACAGCATAAAAATTGTATCTTTGGTGATGTCAAATAATAAATAATAACAATAGGGCAGACTGGGAATACTTTGTCTGGGATAATGCATCCATGCTCTCTCTACCATGACCCTAATTCATCTGCATAAATTTCCACATGTTTTATATGCATTATGCTAACATTTTGACCACTAACCACAGGGTGAAGAAATGTGACATAGGTGCTGGTTTTCTGCAGCCAAAATTAGGTATCTCTAATTAAAAGGAACAGGAAACTACTTTCCAAAACATATCTGTCCCTTTGAGTGGATCTATATTCCATCCCAGGTGGAGAACCCATAGGCCTGATTGTACTTGTTACTCCATGAATGTCTCATGTCTTGCAGCAAGCAGATCCTAGGCAAGTGAACAGTCCTTCCTCTGACATCTTTGCATGGACAGCTTCATAGATGAGTAAATTTTCAGTTATTTTCAAATTAAAACTCTGTATCTTGCTTCTATGTTATGAGCAGTGTTTGGGGGTCTGATGACTCTATTGTGCACTGAAATAAGGCACCAGTCCTTCACACCAGGCAGCAGGAGCTGTGCAAGAAAACCTTGCAAGGTTTGGGTCTCAGGTTAGTGTTTCACTGAATGATGTCACCCCAACTGCAGGGCAGATGCTGCAGGTCCTACCAATGCTACCTGTCAAAGTTCCCAAACACAACCAAACCTTCCTCCCCATCTCTTTGCCATACATCTCCAGGCTTTTTAATCCACATGCTTTCAGGCATGCACAGGGCAAATGCTTCACCCAGAAGACTGAATAAAGAATACCCAAGTAATTATATTACTTCTCTGCCATTGGATTCAATCTCCTAAATGCAAAAAGAACATCTGAGAGGAGAAAAGTCTGCCTGGCCTCCTCTTCTCCATAGCAGGAGTACAAAAAGCAAGTTCAGTGTCAGATTTACACAGTTTAAGGCCAGCCTGTCTGCAGTTACAAGTTTTACTACAGAAGAATGCCAGAAGTATTCTCTAAGCAGCAGAACAAAGAGGGAGAGAGACCTGAGCCAGTTCTGAAACAATTACATTACCTCAATTGAAGGAGTACTTGGGAAGACAATCACACGTGGGATGCATGAACATTCCTATTTCTTCTAGTTAAGTACTCCTGCTTTTCCCTCATCTTGTCACTGAATGCATTTCTACTCCTTTATAGCCAGCCAAGCTATAAAATTCAGCATGAGCTTGAAGTATACTACATGCTAATTTTGTATTGCCCTAATAATGCTCAGATTTACTGGGATCTATTCTCTCACTGATGCATATTTGTAAGTACTATTAACGTTAATGGGAGTTACCAACTAATTAGAAAGGAGAACAAAATCTAGGCTATAGGATGCAAATTAGAGTAGTGGCTGTGTCACTTATCTTCCCGCTGAGGAATTACAGAGTAGAGCAATATCAAGGACAGTGACTCTAAATTCTGTTGACTGTTTGCCTTACAATTTACACCCTTGAACCCACAACAAAACAAGACACTCGAAGGGAAATAACAAGCCAGGTTGTTATTAAAGTCTGTTGCATAATCACAAAAATCTCCAAGCTAGTTCTCAAACAGAAAAAGATTTGAAAAGTCCCAGTCTGGCTCACTTAAACACACTGGGCAGAGAGCTGTTGCAAGGTGTAGCCAGCAATTAATATTTTTAACAAGCTGGTCAAGAGAGTGTAGCTCAGTGAGTCTGTGCATTAAAAGGGCATTGTTAGCACACTGCTTGGCTTTTATGAGGTGAAACAATCCAAACCTACTTCAGTGCGTGGAGTGGTTTGGAGAGGTTTTATTTTCATCCTTAAAGTCCAGGGTGGCTTTGGCATAATAAAGGTCATATCTCCTAATCATGGTAATGTTCACACACAGCAATATGAGCTCATTGCAGAGAGCTCCAGCACTCAGAAATCCCCGGTTAGAAGGTGTCACCGATTAAACTATCGCATTTCAAAGGCTTCCATACAGTAAATAGGAAAGAAAATAAGAAAAGGAACCGTGGCCTTTTGTTATTCAAAAAGCAACGGAGAGCGATAATTAACCCATTTTTGTTGAGAAATCATTTGGACAAAAGTCAAGGGATTGCCACCCTGTCAATTGTTAAGTCTAGATAAGGACATTATATTCCACTGTACAAAGAGTGACTGAAGATAGTGAATAGAAAGTAGGCCACTACTATGACTTTCCCTAGTCCATCGAAAAAGAGGTCTATTTTTTTCCACAAAAGAGGTAATATAGTAAAAAATTCTCTCCCTACATTAAAAACATAACTACAGTGCTTGTTTTTGCATTTTGTTAAATATTCAAAGGTACCATGCAATTAGCATGTCATTAATGAATAATTAATTACTGCTAAAACAGCCTTCAGATTTTTTTGCAAGTAAATTATTTAAAGAGCAAATATAACAATGGAATGCAGCTCCCCCCTTTCCTTAACTCTGTGTTTTCATCAGTGCATTGGTTTGTAGATGAATTGGGGATTATTAACCAAGAGAAAAATATTTTGGAACACAAAAAGATTCCACTTTCCCTTCCTGTTCCTCTGCCCTCACCCCTTCAAAGGAAACTGAGGACAAAAAGTGATGTAGTCTTTTTTAGGACTGCGTGAGTAAAAATGTCTGAGATGTGCTTCAGAACACAAGATGTGTATATTTCCTGAAAAAAAAAAAAATCAAACAAATTAAAAAAAAAGTTAAAAACTAGTCCTGCCAGCACTTTGCAGCAGTGAACCCCAAGTCTGAGCAAGTGCAGTGTATTTTTGTTGGTCATTCGTCACCGGCTCTAATGACAGTTACTTTATTATTAAAATCTACCTCACTATACAGCCAAGAGCTAAAGAGAAAGTAATTTGTTGCCACTTGCAGATATACATCAGTAGTAAGACGTTAGTTTATATTTATAAGCTGCACATCTGTGAATCAGTTGGTCTACCCATCTGTTAACTGCACCAGTAAACAGGGAGTCTGTGCGCTGCAGATCCCTGCATCCATCACAAATTCTTTCTTTAATTGTATGTTTATGCAACAAACCTCCACTTAAGTGTATTTGAGAATGTTTTGAACAGTGATAATTAGTTTTTATGACTCAATACTACTCTTCCTAACACTGATTCAACACTGTTATTTTAATAGAGACAGCACTTTTCTCTGACAGTGTCAAAGCAGGTTTTCTCCATGGAGCAGAATTTGTCCCTGCAAAGATACTCTGGAAAAACAAATCTCTTCCCAGTGTTCCCAAGCTACCATCACGGCATGCAAATGTGATTCTTCATCTTTTCATAAACTTTTCTTTTAGAATTTGGTCCTTGAAATAAAATACATTAAAAGCTACCAGCCCACCTCAAAAAGTTGCAAAAGAGCTTGGATTGCACTGGCCTGGATAACAGGGCTTGAATTGTAGTGTTGGACACACAATTATTAAGACACACCTCGTGAGCCAAGGAGACCACTCACCTGTTTAAACTCAAGATCCCTGCTTACATATATTGATTCCAAGTGCTGTTTCATTTCCAAGCAGATTTATGCTTGGGTACTCCACCTAATTTCTGTAAACAAAAAGCTAATGGAGAAAAAAAAAAAAAAAAAAAGAGCCATAAAGTTATACCTCTTACTGTATCTCATTTTACTCAGGAAATACTGCATGCACCTTTTTGCATAAGAGGGGATTTTCACAGTGGTTTTTTTGTAATGGCTTTACAGTGAAGTTGTGTACAATATGATGTTCAACTTCATAAAGCATTTAGTTACAGCATTGAGTTTGTTTGAGGAACTGAAAGCACACTTATCTATGTATCATTGTGCTGATGCAAATGGCAAAATTTTCCACATGATTAAACATCATTTTCTCAGGGTATTCTGTGTCCAACTGCCTGCTACTCAGTAAATGTTTAGATCAATGCATGGTTGATTCCAAGCCTTGCAAGCCTAAAATCCTCCCATATCTAAATAAACACATAGGTTTACTCAAGGCCAAAAAAAAAAAAAAAAAAAAGAAGACTCAGGCAGGATCTGGAAGGAATCAGCTGGGTTAAAAAAAAAAAAAAAAGAATTTTTAAAAAACACACATGTGCTTGTGATAATATTTTGAATGGGCTACATTTCTGTGTATCTCTATTTACTCCTTACCAGGAAAGGGTTTCTCTTAGGGACTCCTGGAGCAGAAAGTGCCACCAGTGAATGGGGGAGCCCTGCAGAAAGTGCCATTGACTGACAGCAGTGACGCCCACTGGCACCGGCGGCCCCAGGAGCTGCCAGGAGCTCCCCTGGAGTTGGTCTTCAGCCACCAAGCTGCTCACAAGTCCAGCATCTGTTCTTTGCTTAACATGACTGGGAGCCGTATGGACACAGTCCTCCTCTCTCATTCCTGGGGGCAGATGCCAGCGTGGTCTTATGTCACTTCCAAGAGAAAAAGCCCCGACCTACACAGTGGCCATCAGACAAACCAGGATCTTAAGGAGCAGCAGGCTTGGCAAATCATGATGACAATTTTTAGAGCATGTGGCAGCCCAAAGAGAAATTTTCCTCGGTAAGTATTGCGATTTTGTGTGATTACAGATAGGCAGAAAGGCCAGATCGATATAAATTTACTGAGGATAAATGCAAAGGTAAAAAGTGCAGGAAGAAGCAATCATTCTGTTCACATCTCTCAAAAACTCTGCTCCCAAATCCACCAGAGCCATACAGCACCAGTTAGGCTTGGCAGGTAACTGGAGCTCAGTGCTAAAAGTCACGCAGTCCCCAGCTTCTCTATGAAACTGATGACAAGGGCATCAAATTGATGCCTCTGCCAGACCTGGCCAGAGTAAAAAATCTCATTCCTGAGCAGATGTCAGGTAGGGCGAACATTCAATCTCCACAAGGCTTGGACAAAAATGTAGGACAGCAGCACAGAGGTGAAAGAGGCTTGGTGAAAAGAACAGATCCCAAGTCTCCAGCCAAAATATTTCAAAGCAAGTTGTGTAGAGGAGACACAATCAACAATTCCAGTGAGAAAGAATGTCAGCCTCAATACACACAAAAAACCTTCCACTAACATCTCCCAAATGGAAAAGATATTATAAACAACATTCACCTCACTCTCCTCCCTCCCTGTCACAGAAATGACCATGATTCTCTACTACATACCTTCAAAAACAGTCCTTTGCAGATGAAAAGAAATAAAATCTAACCTTAAGAAGTACATTCAGAGACCCCCTTTATGCCACCGCTCTGTGTTATGGAAAAATGAAGGTAAAAATCTGTTGAAAAACATTTCCCTGCTGTATTGTGATTGACATCTGACAGTGCTCAGTGGTGTCCTAACTTGGATGAATTTAAATGACAAGCTTTCCTTTATAAGTAACAGAGCTCCTTTTACAATAGAACAGCACGATTACTTCATGGAAAGGAAAAAAAGGAAGAATCAAAGTTTTTCTTCAAATCCCTGGGGGCACCCCTGACCTGTCACCAGGCTACGACCTTCCCTCGTTAATCTATGCAAATCGGATGACTCTAATTTGTGGCGCCGATTGCTTTGCCACACCTTTAAATTCAGAGATCAGCTCCGGGATGATGGCTACATCACACAGAGTTCACATCACCTTCATGTTGCCAACATTTTTAATGCCACGACAGATGACTTCCCCACCATTCTGGGACAAGGCAGTCCACGCAGCCCTGTAGACTACTTTTTGATTAACATCGAGACAAAAGGCAGTGGTGTTTTGCCTCCTCGTTTGTGATTAGCAGCATTGCTGCTGTAAGCATTCCTAAGCTAGAACCCCTGGGAAGAGTATCAGATCCCAGGTCAAGGCACAGACTGCCAATATCACGGCTTTGCTAACAGTCACCCAATCGCTTTCATGGACATGAAAAAAAAAAAAAAGAAAAAAAAAGAGGAAAAAAAAGAGGTATTCACTGTAATAAGCACTGGTTCCAACTGAGAGATATTATGTCAAACTCTAAGGCCTGTTTCAAAACTTTCCCCATTCACGTAACTTAATACACTTTGTGAGCCAAAGAGGGCAATATCACAGAAGATGCTCTATGTTCACCTTCCACGTCACACAAAGGCCATGGAAGCTATTTTGTCTGGGTTCAGTGCAGTATGGGGGTTAAACTTTTTGCTTTAAATTGGGTCCTCGACAAGGATATACTATTTTTCATTTAACCCTAGCCTAACTTATTTTATCCCTACCTTTATCCCTTTTCTGCAGTGAGACTTTTGTCTTCACAGTGCTGAAAAAGTGGAGATCTTCATTTATACTGGAAAATGTGTTAGTTATTTCTGTTATCCACATACACATCTTTCCATTCAGAAAGTCACTGGAGAGAAAACTTGAAACCCATTTTCCTGAAAACCCAAACGCACATGGGAGTATAATAAATAGTAAAACATTCCAAGAATTTAATCCGTGCCCTATGTAATCCATCTAACAGTACACTCTGAGCAATGATCTTATTTGCTCACGCCTTGCATCTCTGACAACACCCAAACCTGTTAACAATCTTTTCAAACAAACTCTGAAGGTTGCCAGTTGTGACAGATTTGGACCAGTGTTGATGGTAACATGGGAGTTAGCTAAAGTGATTTGATAAGCTTGTAGCAGCTTGAGGGGCGGTGAGATTCCAAATAAGTAAACAACATTGTCAACAACATAGCCCATCAATAAATGCAGCCTCTATCTCATACAGTCATTATTAAAATAAAAAACATAATAATATAAAAAACCAGAAAGGAAAGCACACAGACAAGGGGAAAAAAAGAAGTAAGTTTCTTTGTCTGTAGCAAAAATATGACATATAGCACCAGGGTTCACTGAAACACTGACAAATGTGTCAGCAACACTTGTTTTTAGCATTACTGTATTCTTTACAACTATTAGAAAGCAAGTACAAGGTTATCATAGGCACAGAGGCTAAACATACAGTGACATGCTTCACAAGCTCACTCATGCTTTGTATCAGAGCTTTCACTTTCTATAGAAGTGGATTATCCCATTTTCTCATGCTGATCCAAGTGATCTCATTACTTACAGAAGAATCCTGGCATACAAGGATTGCTCTGCCAACGATCACTTACAACATCCCAGCAGACTCTATTTTTAAAGAAAAACTATCATTTTTTTTTCTAATGGCTCTTCTATTGAAGAAAAAAAATTAAAAACTGAAAACAGGTTCCACAGGGATTTCAGCCTTAGCCACTGGG
Source organism: Lichenostomus cassidix (assembly GCF_008360975.1). Classification (NCBI taxonomy): domain Eukaryota; kingdom Metazoa; phylum Chordata; class Aves; order Passeriformes; family Meliphagidae; genus Lichenostomus; species Lichenostomus cassidix. Next base: position 14,754,729 of record NC_139494.1, read on the forward strand.
GAGGCCAAACGCAATTATGGATCCAATACTTTTTAACAGCTCCCACTCTGATGGCCAATAAGCAGTTTGGTATTCCCCCATCTCCATCCCCTAAGTAAATTGCTATATATATATATATGCACACACATATCCAGTGGCAGGCTGCCAGAGACTTTGGAGGCTCTGCACCACAAGCATGCTCAGTGACTGCTGGCCATCTGGTGAGCTGGCTAAATCCCTGCTCCAGGATCCATATCTTTGGGCAGAACCAGCCCCTGGAGGATCTGGCTATGGGCAAGGACCATTTTAGGGGACAGGCTGCCTGTGCTGATTGACAAGTGGCCCATTCCTCTGCTCCATCCTCAAGAGCTTTTATCAGAAAGTGAATCCCAGAGGTCCTCCAGCATCTCATAATATACAGAAGCTCTTTCCATACGGTAGGACTCGCCATAGCAGACCTCAAGAAGAGACCTGTAAATTAGCTGGGAAAGTGCTTTAAAATAAACAACAGCTTTCAAAACAAACCCTAAAAGCATCCAGGCCCCTATCCAACAAAACACTTAAATGCTCATGTAGCTCCAGAGAGGGAAGGCAGCTCACCAAATATGCTCACATGCTTGATAGCCAGAGTCACTTTCCACAGTTCTGCCACAAGCTCATCTGTAACCTCCTGCAAGTGATTTGAGCCCTGCCCTGCCATGCTTCATTTCCTCCAGCAGCAAAACTGGGAAAGTCATCCTGAGTTTCAGCCTTGTGAATATTGTCTTATATATTGGATGTTTATCCAGTGCTAGATATGGAGGTGATGAATTAAACAGAGGTGCTTATACATTTAACTGCATTTAGGAGATATGGGATGTAGAAAAGAATCCCAGTTTAAATACAGACTTCTTTGGAGAATTGGTTTCATCTCTCCTGTGAAATCTCAAGGAAACAACACATCACTACTTCAGAGGGTACATAATCCATTAAAATATCTCAGGTAGAGTTGAAATAACAGGGGTTTCATCCATGACACTCTTTTTTTCCCCCAATTTGCAGCCTATCCAGACTCCACTTATTCCTACACCTCTACCCAGGCTGGTATTAAAATCACCTTGGCAGTGCAACTATAAGATAAAGACATCTGCTAATTCAGAAAGAGCATGAAGGCTGCCCCTGCTGTAAGAGATTGGTGATCCTGAACAGGGTCATACATTGGGCTAAGATACTTCAGGAAAAGCAGAACTCCACAATCGCCTTTTCCAGTCCAGCTAAAGCAGCCTCCCCACAGCAACCATGAGGAGACAGAAACACTCCAGGAAAAGCCAACCACGCAAGTGAGCAATTCTGCCTAACTGTTGCCAAGTGCTACTTGAAAAGAGGCAAAATTTACCATCACAGACCTGAGCAACAATGCCTGTTTCCTGTAATTAAATGATTAGTCCCACTTCCGAGCTGAGACTGGAGCCAGAGTGCTCACATGGCCCATGAGTTCCAGAGGGGCTCCTTGTGGAGACCCCAGTGCTCGTTGCCCTGGGAGGAAGTGAAGAGCTGCATTTCCCAGGGAGCCACAATCAGAAACCATCCCTGGCACTCGAGGTGCTGCTGTAACCTGCACCTTGGAAAGGGTTTCTGTTCCAGCAGTGGTGATTAATTGACCTGGAGCTGTGTTCCTGCCCCTCCCATGGCATCTGAGCACATCTTGCCTCTGAAATAACAACGGGTTAAGTTTTGCCACCTACATTTTTAAGGCTATAAAAATGGGATGCTTACACTTTTCCTAACCCCTCACCAATGACCAGACCCATATGTAAATTTCACACAGTAGTATTTAGTAGCATAATTAATCCCTACTTTATGTTATGAGTAATATTTCCTATTCCCGACCCTGCAACGTCCTTTAAGAAGATCCATGTTCCAATTAGACTAGCCCATCGGCACTCTTTTAATGAGCAGATTAATCATTCAGATGGGTACAATGGTGTCATCACAGGTTTTAAATATGATAATCTACATCCTAATGGTGCTGCAAAAGCCTTGGCTCACAGCAAAAAAAGGTAGGCAAAAACTGGTGAGACTTTCTTTTTTGTTCTCTTTCATTTTCCATATGACTCAAGACATGAGAATTCTTGGGTAATGCAGAAAGTGTAGCAAGAGGCAGCTGAGAGAGAGGGCAGCAGAGCAGTGTGGTAATTCAGGTGCAATAATTGTTTTGCAAGGGTAGAGAGATCTTCTGATCCCTGGAAAACCTTCTGTCATGAAGAGAAGAAGTTTCAGTTCAGCCTAACAGATCAGCTCTGCCCTTACAGCCTTTTCTCAACACTTATTTAAAACATATCTAAAATGTGAGACTGTCATTCAGAAATTCATTTAATTTTAATAATAATAGAGGTCTTTTCAGATCATGCCAACTTCACCATTTCCAAAAGGCAGACTGGGTATTTTTAAAGCCAAATAGAACCTATTGTATTTATTTAAAGGGAAAAAAAGAAAGAAAAAAGACAAAAATTACTTTGAAACTACATTATACGGGCTCAATTCCATGCAAATAAACCTGGTGTAGATACTTCTGCTCAAATGGAATGAAAATGCTTCTAATAGTACCTTCAAACTAAAAGTGCCAGGATTTTAAAGCAGGACCATCCTCCATCTCTTAAAAATATGTACTGCAACACTCCTCAATTGTGGCTTTTTACTCACAGGACGTGTTTTAGCAACAGGTAGAAGTTTCATCTGCTTTTCCACCTCCTGAGCTTGTGTTAGTAAGACAAACCCTGCAGAACAGCAGCTCCTTTGCAGACACACAACATTGGTTTTCACTCTGACTGATTTTGATGTAAACAGAAAAGAACCAGCAGCTCCCAGTTCAGGACAAGACTGTATTTTAAACCCAGTCAGAAAAGGATAGTGGTGGATACTTGCCTATGAAAAAGTTAACTGCCAACCATGACCCATTTCTGAGCCCTGTCCTCTTGTAAATGGTCCCCATGAAGTCATGACCAAAGTCTGAGTAATTCTTTCATCACTGTCTGAGGATGAACTGAGTAAGGGATATAAAATTTGGACTTAGCCCTAATGTGCCCACACACAGTCCATGGAAGAAGGCAACTAAATTCTGCCTCAAGACGTCTGAACTTCATTAAAACATGTTTTTGCTACAAAGGAATCTTTATTTCTTATCATTAAAGCAAAATCTCTCCCTCAGCAGCCAAAATCTGCTCTCCAAAGTCACTGTCAACAGCGTGATTGTATTTTTCAAAACACATTTTTCAGCTAATTGCTGTCCAAAGCCTCCTTGTTTTACTCAGATATGTAACTGTAGGAATCAGTCATGCCACTCAATTAAATTGTATCCTTCTTGGCCCTTCATCTTTTAGGATCTGATCCAGCTCTCCTTGACTACGGAGACGACTGGATCAGAGCCATTTTGCATAAAGCCAGCAGAGGATTTGGTATTTCAGTCAGGTGTTCAGGTGTATTGCCTGAACTCAGTCTGAAATTGCCTGCTCGAGATCGGCTGATGCAGAGAACTCTTTGCATACAGAAGGAAGCACTGAAATTATAAAGAGCTGCCTTGTGCCCAGGTACTTGCTGGGCTAGGAGACATTATTCTTACTAATGCACCTTTGCTAATGTCCACATCACAAGGATATTATTTTTTTTTAAGCATAACACTAATGTTAGTTGTCCATTATGGTATCAGGAGTCATAATGGCCAAGGAATCCCTACAGTGAAGGAGCAAAAAGAACATTCAGAAATAAACTCCTAAATTGGTTATGAGAATATTGCCATGGCAAAATGCTTTTATTATTATTTAATTTATTTTCTTTTCAGTGCATTAATTTCTGCTCGTTTTGCAGATTTAGGAAATCCTTCACAAGGCAGCACTTCAGAAGCACTTAGGAAGAGCAGCCTCACCCTTCAGATGGTCCCTGTGACATTCCTCTTACAGATATTCCTCTAACAGATATTCCCCAATGCTCACCCCGGCTGGCTTTTCTGCAGCAAATGCATTCTCTGCATCTGACATGAGGATCTGATTGTGGCTGTCACTCTCTGCTGAGGCTTTAACTAAACACTATCTGTGCAACTCTAGAAACCACATCAAATTGCAGTTTTTCCTGATTTTATTCCAATTTGCATAATAGGTCACCGTTAGCACACTGTGCTGAAGGAGAAACAGCTCAACTGAAATCTACCTTGAATGTTTCCATTAAAATATGCTCCATTTTTCCCCTCTGCTCTCTCTCCTGTCAGCCCACTAGTGAATTAAGGAAATACAGATGTAAACAACTATAAAAATGCAAAAAATAATTATAAAATTAGTTCTAGATGCATAATCCAGTGTGATTCATGTTATGTTCCCACCATGATCCCAGTTCCAGAAGAGTTAATCAACCATAGCAACCTTCTAATCAGAGCAGTGAACTAATGATCCTATTTCTGAGTAATACCAGTCAGATAAGGCTCTCAAAAGGTAGTTAACATCACTTTGGTGGAAAGGCATGACAAGTGCAAGTTCTAGCAGTGAGTAATGCATCATTCATGCCCCCTCTCGTTCTGACATTTTAACGTTATCTTGTTTTACTGTGTCGGCCTAACACTGCCACTGCTGGCAAATTAAACTGTGAACTTACAAAGTGGGTGGCAATAAATACAAATTATGAGAGTTCAAAAGATGTCCCTGGAGGTGTACTGCCAGACATGGAATGTCTCTGGCTTTTCTGTCACATAGCAATAGACAAGACAAAGTGTAGCATGAGCTGAAAAAAAGAATTAACTACATCATGGTGAAAAATGAGAGGAAAATGAAAAGAAAAAGTGGAGAAAAAAAAAGGAAAGCCAAATAAAAGGGAGATGTAAAGGCAGGGCAGGAATGAACAAAAGAGCATACCTTTGGAATATAAAACATAGCTCTATTTCACCTTGCAGAACAAAAAGCTATGTAAATTAGGGATCAACAAATGCCTTTTAGAAACATCGACCAACTATAAAATGTTGTCAATGTTATTACAAAAGTAAATGGCTCCTCCTGAAGAAACTGCCACACAAAACCAGCAGCAGCATGACGTTGCAGTATTTGTATCTCTAGCAGAAATTCAGAATATCTCACTTATCCGGGCTAACAAAGATTTCACGTTTCGCATTGACTTAAATACATGGAACAAAATCCTGCTCTCAATCTCAGGAGGAAAAAAAAAAAATAATTGAGAGAAACTGCCTGAGGTGACAACAAGGAAATCAGAAAAAGGCTCCTTGCACAGTTTTATCCCCAGCCTTTTCTATTTTGTGTAGGGAGATAAGAGGGGCAGTGGGGATACCCTCAGACCCCCCAACCCTCAGGAGGCTGGTGGCACACTCAGCCCCCCTAAGCCAGGACCCAACACAAACTGCAGCATTTGTACTGCAGATTTACCACAGACAAAACAGAAAAAGTTAACATTTCTTCCTTCCCACGGGAAGATAAAACTTTCCATGCTATTAATGGGGTCAGAAAAAAAACCTGATTTTTAATATACCCAAGCCATGAAGCTTATTCAACTTGGTCTAACACCACTAATGAATCTTATAAAACACTTTATCTCCCCCGCCCATGTTCACAAACCACTCACATGAGGCTTGAAAATCACAATAATATCTTCCCAAAGTGCAGATATCACTCACACCATATGCAGCACAACTCTTTATTTTTCCCTATAAACTATTGGTTTCATTGAAACTCATTAGCATCACCTGTGTTAATTACACTAGCAAACCAATCAACAGCTCCTTCTTAATTAGGTTTTCTTTATTAAAGCCGGAAATTACCAAGGAGACAAAAGTCAACTGGGGAAATTATGTGAAAAGGAGTGTTTATGCCAAATTACCATACAAAATATAATAAGGAAAGGAAACTCAGTTTGTTTACAGGAATAACAAACAATATTAATTTTCAAGGTCACTGGCACAATTATTAATTACCTGCCTTACATTTTATTGTGATAGTTTAGTCTGCAGAGGCAGGAGCAGCTTATAAAAAGCCCTTTGGAGTGTGGCTGCTCTGCGTTTCAGCTGCCGCGGTCGCTGCCGGTGACGCGAGCAGCGCTTTAGGAAGTTACTTTCATGAGCATTTCCCAGATGGGTTGGCGAGATGGAAACTCTGTCAGGTACATAAAAAGCTTCGTGGTTTGACTGCTGCCTCCCTCAGAGAGGTCCCAGGGGAAGGGAGAATGCAGCCAGCGAAATCCGGGTTGCCATTCCCGGTGGAAGGCATTTTGGGGTCCAACAACACACCATGAGAAGTGCTGCTGCTACTGATCCTTAGACCTCACAGAGATGCCATTCCCCACCCTTTACAGCCCCTGATAGCAGTTAAAATGTCTCCCACAGCTCAGGGAGCAGAGCTGGCATGGGCTGAAACAAACCCCACTCAGCATAACTGGTTTTATGATGTTCAGTGGGGAGCAAAGTCAAACGGACCCTTCTGCAGAGGAAATCTGCTGGCATACCCAACTTCTTCCCCTCCACCGCCTGGAAAACACTACCAGGCTTCATCTGTGGGTCCAAAGCCAGACTCTACAGCCTCCTGCTCAGTCTGGTTGGCATTGGGTTGATGCCAAGATGAGGTCAGGGTGCTGCACCACAGAGCAAATGCTGTGGCTGTTACTGTAGGAAGTTTGCCAGATGCTTTCTCTGCCCATGCCCACCTACCACGAGAGTCCCTTCTGAGTGTTCTTTACCACACTGGGCCTTCTTTTCAATTTCCTCCGTGCCCACAAACACAGGCTCACACGTTACTGCAGCTTCTCTGCAGCTCCATGGCTCTCCCAGGATTCCCAAAGAATCCTTAGATATCACCACCAAAGCAGTTAACCAGATTAACCATTTTCAGCTGACCAATATAAAAGTCAAAGCTTGAGCTATGCATCCCTGACCAGAGCTGTCAAAGGAACCTACTGAAATAAATAAGACATTCATGAACTGTAGATTATCTGTTCTTAATTTACCTGGAAATCCACCTCAACAATTGATTATTTCGAAGTTACTCACTGTGCTGCACAACAATTCAGTTTAGCTCTCCAAAAATCAGGTGACTGCTCCCAGCCTTGTGCTGGTTGACATATCTACAGCTTTACAGAACTTTGTTTTGGAAATTCCTTCCTAATTCCATAAAAACTCAGAGCCTGCATCTGACTTCCTCATCATGTTTCCTAAATGGTTGTGAAAGGTCCTTTTGAAGCTGACAGCAGTTAGTTCAGGGTAATTTGCATACATGCTGCTCTTACATTATGTCAGATATAACATTATGCCTGTTGTTTTGTGACAATTTCTACACTGATTAAAAAAAAAAAATCTAATTTTTAATTAAATCGTTGTATTCTGCTCTACAGAATACAAATTTTGGTGCCTCCATCCTTAGTTAATCAGTTCTTTTCAGTCCTGCACACACTTGCATTTGGAAAAAGTAATATTCTGTAGTTTTACAAATACCCAACATCCTTGAAAAAAACTAGTAAAAAAACTAATTGTCTCCACAGAATAACTCTCCTTTAACCCAGTTATCTCTTATACCATCAACATCTCAGTCTGCAATAAGTCCATTTATTAACTTTCAAATGCACATACCTTAGCTTTATTACACAGATCTATTCCATAATGGGCAATTATCTCATTTCACAGACAGTTGCTTGTAAACTAAGATAATGTGGTTTCCCGTGAGTTATTCTTGTATGGATTATGGGATTTCTCTCAATTTTTTCGTGTGTTGATCTTACACTCTGCAGCCCTCCCTGTGGCACCAGGGAAGATGCAGCAGTCACCAGTGCCAGGACACCTGCAGCATCTGCTCTCTGCTGGAAAGCATCTGCCACACTGGGGCCTCAATGCTCATCTGGGCTCCCAAGTGTGACCACAGTACAAATATTTCACTTTCTCCAACTTGTTTGTGAATGTCACTTCATTCCAGCAAGAAGCATTACCACCCCTTCTCTCCAGCTCTGCAAGGACTTGCTCCAAGCTGACACTTCCTTCGATCCTTTCCCTTCATTTCCTCACTAAAATAGATAATGAAGACGTGACACACATTCCAGAGGGCTGGTGAGACACTGGGTTACCTCCTAACCTCTGATGGAGGAAAGAAAATGGTTATACAAAGATCCAGCTCTGACTCTCCAGAAAACCCTGTCTGAACCATAGTGCTCACACAGGGGAATGGGCAGGACTGGGAGGGAAGTGGCTGCCCTGGAGGTGTCTGTGGAATTGAGGACATCTCACACAGTCCTTGGCAGGAGTTTCCTCCTCTCCCCACTGCCTGGGAGCATTTCCCCTCAGCTCATCCCCATCATTCCCCTGACACAGTGGCTCTAATGAAAGCAACACCTAGAATCTGCATTCAAATCACATTTGCTGGTTCAGTCAGAAGATATATCCATCCCTGCTTTGATCTTCACAAGGGGCTGCTGGAGAACAGGCACCCTCCAGTCATTCCCTGAATCTTCCTGGATTTCAGAGTACAGAATAACATGGTCTGCATACACCAAGGAACTGCTGGAGGAGCCCCCCAGGTGAACATCCGAACTCTGGAAAAAGTTTTGGGAGCTCTCCACACCCTGTTTTATGAGGGAATAATTTGTCAGTGCAGAGAAGCTCCAGTTTAGCCTCTTGCACTCAATGAATGCCAAAAATAATCTAGAGATGTTGCCTATTATGTCACTTGCTGTACCAAGCCTTTGCAAGGTAGGTAATGTCACGGAATGTGACAGGGCTGTCTCAAAAAAAAAGAGTGGATGGTTTTGGAAATGCATATTGCACCCTAAAGGTGTTATCTGCGTATCATTTAAGCCAGACTATCACATTCTGTTTAAAAAAGAGAGAAACATGTAAAAAATGTTCATTTCTTTTATATTAGGAGGGGAAAATAGCCCAGGAAAGCAAATCCCCTATCCTAGAAATGCATCACAGTTGCAACAATTCAAGAATGAGTATTTAAAAGACAATTTTTTAAAGAAGTATATGATTTCCCTGATAAATCATAATGGCTCTTTAGAACCCATCATGGTCTACTATAAAAAATCATATTTAAAACACTTTTAAAATATGTGTTATAAAGATTTTTTTTTAAATGAAAATTATTTACCCAGAAGACCATAATGGTTCTGAAATGTACTTTGTAAATTTGTATTCAGGGACTTTTTTTGTTAAAAAGGATTTTGGTTTTTTTTTTGGCCCAAGAGATCTTGAACAGCTTCTATGGAACTATCAGGATTTATTGTTTTAATAGGGCTGAAATGAAGTTTGGAACATGCACATACAGCAGCAATGTTTTTCAGAAAAAAATGAGAAAGAGGAAAAAGAAAAAAAGACAGTAGAAGTGGAAGGAGGAAAGGAAATGGAAGAGGGAGGCAAGGAGAAGGAAGGCTGTCCACACAACTGAGATACTCAGGCACAGAAGAGCCACAGTCAGGGTAGAAGATGCAGTAAGGAGGTCTGGAATTTCCAGGAAATTGGGGGGAGAAAGTATTTCTCAGCTCAAGGGAAAGCACTGCTCCCACAGACTGCAGCATTACAATGTGCCAGCTCTGAAGGAAATAAAGTGAAAGAAAGGAAACATTGATTGGGGTGAGCAGGAGCTGCAGAGCTGACAGCAACCCCAGGTTTGTTTAAATACTCTAAATGCTTTACAGCAGCATCCCAGGGCTCAACAGCATGGGCTGTTCTCAGTCTGCTCCTGAGTGCCCATCAGGCAAACCCAGCCCACACACTGGTCCTGACTGCAGAGAAATGGTGTGAGAGGAGAAATGGGAAGAGCCAGAGTGAGGTGACACAGCCAACATCCCACTTGTGCCTGAGCAGAACCATCAGAAGCCTCTGCAGAGCCACAGCAGGTGGGTGGAGAGCCAAGGCAGCCCATCCATGTCAGCAGGTGGGTTTGGTTCACACTCTTCAAAACCTCCTCCAGCTGATAAAGAACAATTCTAACACCACTTCCACGGTGCCTCTGAGTGCAGTGCCAGAGACATGAACCAATCCACCTTCCAGGGCAAACCCTCAGGAGGGAATTAGGAAGGGGATAAAGACCCTGGACAGACAACCAGCTGTGGCTGCACTAAACAACCTGCAGCAAATGGCAAGTTTTACACATGTGCACAAACACACCAGCAAATACACACACATTGCCATTTCCAGGAGCCACAGTCAGGGCTAGCAGATGACTTTGAGGCATTACTTCTGACTTTTGTTATCCCAGCACTTTAATTCTCACTTGGGAAGAAAATACCTGGAATGATACTCTGGGACCAGGAGCCAACTATTTCAGTACAGGTGTATCAGACTCTACTCAAAACAGCCCTCATTCAATGCAGCCTTTCAGTGGCAAAACCAGCTTTGCTCTGTTAGAAAAGTCAGAAATCAAAACTCCCAGGAGCTGCTGGTCTGCACTGTGCAAAACTCCACTGCTCAGCCACATCAGGGTAATTCTTGAGCTGCAGATGGCAAGTGCCCACAATTGTCTGTGACTAGAGCAGAGGCTCAGCCTCTGAACCAAATCTAGGGCAATTCTAAAATCTTAGCTGCCATCCTTGCTTATTTTTCCTTAGTAATTGGAAATAAGTACCAACTAAAAGCTAGCAAACAGGGTTTGTCCTGAGTCATGTAAACACATCATCAAATCACAGTAAGTCTGCTGATACTGCAAAGGGCATTAGTTTAACTAAACAAATGCCTAACACAACACATTTAAATCATTTTAATCTATGTCTAAAAGATTTAGAGAGAAAGACAGGACAGTTCTTGGACTTTTCTATGCAATCTATGATATCTTCTGAGTTAGATATCCATAACACACTGCATTAAGAATTTCTGTCTTTGATCCTATTCTGGTATTTGTTCATTGCCACTGGTGAAAAGGAAGTCACCACCAGTGCACACTGGTGGAAATGACCCTGCTGGAGCCACTGAAAATGTGCATTCATGGGAAGAGTCCAGCTTGTGCTCCCAGGAGAGGCCCTGGTGGCACACTACAGGCAGTGAAGGGGTGATTTTCCCTGGTGGGTGCCAAGCAGAAGCTCAGATTGCATCACCTGTGATCTCTTCTGGACTGCAATTCCTTACATCTACAGGTCAGGAGAGCTGGGGTTAGTGGGTGAAGCTGGGAGAGCTCTGCCCCTGGAGGCTCTCACTCCTCAGGGATTGAGGGATACATGTCTGTGGAGAGGAGACTTCTTTGGCCACTTGCAGTTGATCTGCCTTAAACTCACAAAGGATGACTTTTGTCACCAGTCTTCCCCATAACACTTCAAGAGCATAAAATGTACTTTGAGGAAGGTTTCAAACAGTTTTTCCCCTCAAATCTGTCTACACTTATTCACCGTGGATTCCAGAGGGATGACCTGGATTTCCTTGCACACTCTAAAACCAAATTTATCAGTCCCAATTAGGTCATGTGCTAGCTGCACCTGCAGCTCAGGACTGCAAAATTCCTCCCCCTGTGTATCTCCCTACAGTCCAGACAGGGCAGGGAAGCCTTCTGTGTTAGAATAACTACTATAAAACCATATAACACAGCCGAAAAATACAATTATAATTGCAATGCCAAAAGCAAGCCAGTCAATATCTTCAAGATTCTAATAGTTTCAAGCACTATTACCTTAACGGTCTCACATCACAGTACTGATTAAAGAAACATTTTGTCTTTTTATCTGTATTCAATGGAGAGCGTAATCACTGGAGTGTAGAGAGCTAAAATATTTATTAGGAAGTATACAGCTTGGGTCAGGCAGCAAAAGCCAATGTTCAAGCAGTGAGTTGCAGCCTAGCTTGGAGTCTAAATCACAGATCTCATCCCATCATCTCCTTGGGATCATCTGCTGCACACAGGACAAGCTTTGGAGTGAATTCTGCTCCTGCTCTGCCCCTCTGAAAAACCTCACAGGAAGGTCCCCCTCAGGATCTTAAATGGGCAGCATCACTCATGGAGCAGGTATTTTTATTCAGCTAAGTCAACAAGACCTACACATGGAGATGGAATACAAATTGGCCTCAAATATAGAAAATACATGTTTTTTTCGAAAGTAAATGAGCAAATCTGCCCTCACTGACAGTAGCACTGCTCTTCATCTAGAATTAAGGAAAAAAAAATAAATAAAAAGTCTATGCCCCTGTTCTTGTCCTGATAAATTTGTTTTCTCTTTTTGCCTAATTGCTTAACAATAAATCCACACACACTCTATTATCCATAGCTTACTGCAATATTCCTCAGGGCACATGATCAGCAATCAGAAAGCTTGAAAGATGGCCAACATAATCTTAAATATCCCAGTGTATTACCAAATCAGTATTTCAAATTTAGTGGACATACTCAGACATGTTTTCCTCTCCACAAGAGGCATCATGTAAGTGGCAAACAAGATACAGAAGATCGATTATTTAGCATAATTGCACAATCTAATTGTATGGATTTTAAATGGAACAGGAGGAGAAAGATTAAAATCATACAGCACAGCAGTATACTTTCACAGAGTGCATGAAATAGATTTTCCCCAATTAGCGGAACAATGGAAATATTTACTGTCAATCCAGTGAAGATATTCTGAAACAAGAGTCAAACAACATCCAGATCTGCACAGGGCAGGAGCAAATAATTTCATGATTGGTGGGGGAAAAAAAAAAGACCAAACCTAAAGCATTGAAAACTTACACATTCAACTCAAAAAGCCACACTCCTGTGGTGCTGCTTCATTCCAGAACCACATTTGGGGTCCTTATGAACATCCTGTGCCGACTTCCCAAAGGAAGCACCACATCCACCTGAGCACAGCATTCCACAGCACCTCTGACTGCTCACCAAAACCTGCACCACTCCAGTCCATCCTGCAGATTAACCAGGGGAGTAGAGGGAGCTCCCCTGTCTCAAAAATTAAGTGCAAGCGCTAACCTTGTCATATTCCCCGGGCAGACAAAGGCTCCGCTCAGCCGAACCACGGGTTAACTGGCATTTCTAATACTTTTCACCTAGGCTGGCTTGACAGATGCCTAACCTTCGCCGGGAGTGGAGACAGCCTGATGGGCCCTGGCCATACAGGGGGAAAATTTTTGATGCTTCCCACTTATGACATGATTGATTTTCTTTCAGCGGCCCTTCACTTTTGGCTGTGGCGAGGGCTGCCTGCCCGAGCCCTGCGCGCCCTGACCTCGACATATGGCCGCTGTGAGGCTGAAAACTGATGACGGCAGAAACCTAAAAAATCAATAGGCCCTGTCAGTCAGTGGGGAGGCGAACGTCTCTTAAAAACCCAATCACGACATGTACTTGCTGCACGGTGCGGATCCGCTGCACACTTGAGAACACACTGAATTTCCCGGGGTTTTTATTTTTTTTTTTTTTTTTCCAAGTTCTGTGTTAACACACCGTTTACCTATTTATTCCTTAATATTTTACACAGGAAGAATGGGAATGAATTTTGTTAGGGTAGAATCTCCACAATATTAACTAGAAGAAAAAAAAAATAAAATCCCTGGAAACTCTCTGGGAATAGTATGAAATAAATAAAGAACACCTTTCCGTTGCCAATATAAACACTGACATCATTATTTTTGACATTATCTGGAAAGAATTTAGATATAAGGACTTCTAGAGTCTAAAAACATATGAGTATGAAACTGTTTTAATTTTCATTGCAGGGGGTGAAGTATTGTTTTGGTTTGTTTTGATTTTTTAACTTAGTTTTTAAAATATGCAAGAAAGAAACTGAATTCATGATTGGTTCTACACTTCATAGTTCTTGTCATCTGTGCTCAGTGAAGAAAGGAAATTATTAGGCCCACTGAAATCAGCTGGAGATGCTGGTGCTGTGTAAACTGCTCTGAGCCATTTGTATCCTGCAGGATTGGGCCAACAACATCCAACTGATCCCTTTGCTCTGCCAGCTCAGGAAACAAAGGCATTTTACAAGAGAGAGATAAGCAATATAGCATACAGTGATTCCATTTACATATTTTGCCCCAAAACAGTCTTCCAGAACCCTGGTGAAAAGCAAACAAACACAAATCGAGCCACAATTAGAAACATAAATGTTAACCACGGATAGTCCCCATTATACTTTATCACCTCCATCAAGAGTGCAAATCCCAAACAAGGAATGCCTCCGAGTGATTTACCTAACCTGGCTGAAATTTTAGAGAGAGGCTTTATTTGAAAACCATATCTTCATGCAGGGGGAAGAAAAAAAAAGAAAACTGTAAGGAGATGTTGGCTGAGAAATCAATGCATTACCGGGATGCATTTTAGAAATCCACCAAAAGTAAGAAAGATTTTTAAAAAAATATTCATCGCACAAATAAACAAAACCTAATGCTGAATTCCCAAATTAAGACCAATTAAAGCTTTCTTTATGACTACCAACCTGACAAGCTTACAATTTCGCCCTGTTGCAGTGGGGTGTGTGTGCGTTTTAATGTAATATTAATGAGCCAGGATGGAGGGTCATAAAAAGTGATAGGTTTTTGCGATGGTAAATTATAAATCGGTATTGATTTTTCCCGGCACTAATGCAGCCAGCTTATTGTAAGACACCACAGGCAAAGTGCACTTTATCAGATTAGACTGGAGCCTGGTATCAAATATACATGAGAAAAAGGATGCATTTGTGACTTAGACTAGACTTTTTTTTAATGATACATGAAATTTTTAAGGAAAAAAAGTCTCAGAATATTAAGAAATTAAATACCATTTTAAAAGATCCCAGATGGTAGCAAATAGATATTAATGTCACATTAGGGTAATTTGTTTTTACACTGATGGAATATAGGAATATAGGAATAAGTACGTGAGCTAAATCCTGCTCAGATTTAACCATGTGCTTAATCAGTCCAATTTATGATCATCTCAGCTGTTCATGAGAAAAGTTTCTCATTTGCATAAAATGCCTGAAGAATCAGGCCCTATATCTGCTCCTACCTATATGTAATATCAAGTCACACATACAGACATCTATTCAGTGAGTATAGATCCTGTGAGAGGGACTTTTACATCCTACCCTGCTTTGAAGAAGTTGTTTTTTCCCCCCATACCTTGTACCACCCCACTATGCCAGCCAAAGACTATGAAAGAGCTTTTCCTTGTAGTACTTTTATTGCTTAAATACTGTGAAGCTTTTCTTTCCCTTTCATCTCAAAAATGCATTGGGAGTTGGCCGCGCAGTAAAACTGGGCGTTATTTCTAAAATCAGCTCTGCTTTTCATCTCCTGACCTTCCCGCAGTCAGGATTTCCTCATTAAAACATTTAAGTGACGTGGATAATTGACCAAAAAAAAAAAAAAATTGAGAGGGAGAAAGAGAAAACAACAACAACAAGAAATGCTGTTTTCTGCAATTTTGCTCTGGATGGGCAGCAAACCAGCACCCCTTTCTCTGCACCCAAGAAGAGAAGGAAAAACTTTGCAGCCAGGCACGTGGCCACATTCCAAATCATGTTCTAGGGATTCTGCCATCCCTTCCTGGTGTCCTCAGCCCTCCTCCTCTGGCCTCAAAGGTCCTTCCAGCCTCCCAGAGCAGAGCTCCTGCTGCCTCGCTGGCCCGAACAGCCTGTGTGAAAAACTCCATATTTTTCCCCAAACCCGTATGTTCCTTGACAGGTTGTTAACAAACAGCCCCACACAGGCTGCCTGTGCAGGACCTGAAGTGTGAACCCAAATAAGTAACAGCAGGAAGGAGGAGGAGAGGATGGAGGGGAAGGGACTGGGCTGCATTTGGGGGTATTTTCCAAGGAAGAAGGTGTGTGACTGGGGAGATGGGGAACCTCAGGGGCATCTAAATCCCTTGGGAGGTTTAAACAAAGGAGCATTGAAGATAATCCTTTATGTTTCAGACAAAGGGGCAGAGGGCTGAGGAGCCCCCAAGCTGGGCACTGAGGAGGGGTCTTGGTGCAGGGAGATGGAGAATGCTCCCCTTCCCCATTTCCCTGTGCCACCCCTCGCCAGGCTGCCCCACCAGAGCACCACCTTCCAGCCTTTTTGTATTTTAGCTGCAGAAATTGATGCTTAGCATTGCCCTCTCAAAGCCTTTCTGAAGCTGTTTACCTTCCTATATTCAGTTTTATTATTCTTACAAGCAAACTAAGCAAGAGATGAGAAACTGGGAGAGGAGAGGGAGGGGATGCTGCTTCTTTTCTTTCTAATAGATACGTACAAACACTCCCAAACAAGCCCAAAACACCAAGATTTCACCACTTCCAGCCCAGCTGGCCCCTCTCTCTGTGTCCAGCCACACTGATGGCCATGGCTGTGGCTTGGTAGAGCTGACCTCGCTGACCACAGGCCCTCAACACCATGGACTGAGCCCACAGCGTGTTCCAGGAGCTTACAGAAGTCTTCCTTGGGATTAAAACAACAAAGAAACTCAAACACAACCAGTCTCATTAGCAGATTGCCAGCAACCCCGCTCATCTTGCAATGATGCATTCATTATATCACAGGATAAAAATCTGAGGCCTGATCTTAACAGCCATTTCTCAGACAAAATTCCTATAAACTTCAATGGAAATTCTGTCCCTCTCAGGACCGACTGGGCTTTTGCCTTGCAACTTTTCATATGCTGAAAGTAATAAGAGGAAACTTTTCTTTTTTGACAAGACCTCATCAGGTAAAACCTAATAAAGCTAAAAAGGAAATTAGAAAAATGAAAGGCTATTCCCAGAGCAGTCTGATCCTGCCTCAGCCAAAGCTAACGCTGGAGACTCCTCCATCCTGAAGGTTCCCCCAGCACATCCCCTAAACCAGCAAAACCCCAAGCAGCACCACACCCCAGGCACCAGGATGTGACAAACCAAGGGGGACAACAGGAGTGTCCCACCAGACTGAAGAGGATGATAAAACAGCCCCAGATGTTGCCCAGGGAAAGAGAAGCCCCCTGCACTGCCTCAGTGCAAACTCACTGTGCTCCCAGTCAAAGCAGCACTTTTAAAAAGTGATTGCTATAAATGTTATTAAAGTGAAACAAGCCATTTTTAAAATGTATGCTAATTCCACTTTATTAGTGATGCCAAAGTCCTCATTTACATTTTTCATAAAAATTACGCAGATTTTTTTGCTGCTTTAGGGATAAGACTAATAAACAAATACATAAATTAGTATATTTTAATTAAATGTTATCCCACCAAGTAATATTGTATCCCATTGTCTAAAACAAACAAACAAAAAAAAATCAAATCTATAAAGCACCTCTAACTTGAAAATTTGTGTTCTATTAAAATATTAGAACTCATTAAAAACTAATTTAAAAATCACTTTACCTATCATAAAAATTTTGAATTCCATATTCTAATATGTGTTATTTGTTGTTGTACAGGATATTATCACTGCAGCATGCATTACTATTAGAATATACATGCATTAGAGGCATCATAATGCCCCCAGATCCTCTCAGAAAATAACAAAATCAAGTATTACCTGCAAATATATCACTATTTCCATATTAAATACACATGATTCCTATTCTGTAACCTCACAGCCTGCACAAGCACATTTGTTACCTTGCTTTTAGGTCCATATATCCCACCTGAGCATGTAAAAAATACGTATGTATTTTGGGATGGACTGTGGCATGACATTGGCACTTTAAATGCTGCTCTGAGTACAATAAAGGGGGCAGGTTAAGGCATTGCTGGAGCTGCGAGGGGAAATCCAACAGGCAGAAAACAATCACATCTTAATTCAATATTTTAAAGCAGTCTGCAGAAATAGCTTGAGTATTAAAAAAAAAAAAAGTCAAATGTGCATTAGAACATATTCACCTCATTAGAAGGTTTTCCATAACCCTGCTTTACCTCAGATGGGACAAATAGACCTTGGCTCTGCATTTTCATTACTCTCCATCCTCCACTGTAATTTTTTCTAAATGTGAGATTATTGCTTTTCAAGGCAGGAATTTAAATGAAACAAGCACTCTATTTGGCATTTTCACTGAAAAAGCTTTGTCTCCTACTTGGTTATGTTTCCTGGAAATTGAAAGATTCAAAAAAACAGAACAGAAAAGGAACCAAAAGGAAACATGAGGAGTTTTTGCATATATAAATGCACATTCTGAAAAGGTACAATGACTTATTGGCCTCCCTGAGAGTGTAATTGACTGCAAATTCCTATTAAGACTATCTTGCACTATAACCTCAGCTGCTCTAAGGCCATCCCATCAGGTATCTGTTTCCAATATCAGTGAGAAATTCCAGCTGCATGGATTGAGGGGTAACAGGATGAAGCTGAAGTAATTAAGCAGCAAGTTTGAAGATCACCCCTCGTCAGGGGCCTTTGAAGGAACAGGTAATGACCAGGATTCTGCAGCATGGAGCAGCCCAGGCCAGTCAGGAAAATGGACCACAGCACCTAGGTGGGAGGACTGAAACTCCCAGCAAGGTGAACCTCATTGGATAAACCAAAGGAATCGTCACAGAATTATTTAATTTGTGGGCAGAAGAATCGTGCAACTATGGGGGTTTTGTCCATTAAATGTAGGGGGTTCTTATCTGCCCCCAAAGAGGGGTTTCCTGCAGCTTAAATGTCCTGAATCTTCCTCATTTACCGGATGTCAAATATTCTCATGAGGGAATTGGAGTTTCGGAACATATAACCAACAAATCAAAACCTCCAGCATCCAGTTCTCTGCCAAATAGTAACCAAAAAAAGCTTTCTCCTGAACTTCACCAAGCACTTTAAAGGCTTTAAAATTATTTTCAAAGTGTACTTTTTAACCTGGTAAAGCTCATGAGCCCCTGTAAAATTAGTCTTAATGTGGAGAAATGACTCATCTGCAGTGACATCAGAGAGAGCCCAATGTCCTCTCTCCCTTTACACCCAGCCTTATCACCCCCTTGCCTCTCCCCAAGTCTTCTCCATAAATATTTAAACAAGGAGCAAAGTGATATATTACAGATATCATATTCAGACCTGCCTAAGTGACTTGCTTCAATCAGAGATCCATGAATGCATTTAGATACCTAAACTTCAGTTTAGATACTTAATTTTCCTTTCAAAGCAATGGAAATGCAGGTTCCTACAGAGCAGCCAAGATCCTCTTATTTTTGTGCCTCTGGCATTAGGTTACTCACAAACAGGGTGTTCAGCATCCTATCCATCATCTCTGGAGCTGGGAACAGATGGACAGAAGAGGTGTATCTGCCTGGCAAAGCAGGGCTGGGGGAAGCTCAGCCCCAAACATCTGATGCTACTAAAAGGCTGCCCCCGTGGTAGTGACTCCTGAATTTCCTCTCCCTAAATGCAGTGCAGCTGGATCAGCAGCCACACAGCTGTCTGGCATCAAAACCACCCCCCACAGCTCCTCAGGGTGGAAATCCTGGATCAGCTCAACGCTGCTCCACACATTTTTATGTGGAGGAACTCTGAAGGGATGCACTGGTTCTCGCAGCAGCAACTCCAAGGTGGCCAAGTCCCCCCAAAGCCCTGTGAAACTCAGAGTAAGAAAGAGGATTGACAGATTCTTGCTGGTAATTAGGAGTTATCCCCCATTTTGTGCACAGATTTCACGCTGGCAATCCTCCTTTCCTCTGCCTCTGTCCACATGGCGTGGCTTTGTTCACAGACAAGGCAAGAAGAAGGAAAAGGCTCTGGCTCTGCCACTGCCACCAATATGTGACAAACTTCCTGAACAGTCAGCAAAAAGCTAGATATCCCAGATAGATATCCAATCCAATCCAATTCACTTTTCCTAGGCACAGTCACCTACAGCTCTGCCTAATTTTGGATAGAAGAGTCCCAAATATTCTTATATATTGTGCAACAGCACCATCGACCCCTTCGTTAGTGGGTGGGACCTTGTATCACCTCCAGCATCCCCAACAGACACAAACATGACAGATTTCACTTCAATATTTCCTGGCACTCCGCAAGCAAACCAAAACACAAACTTTATATTCACCAAGAACCTCTCTATTGTACCATAAAGTGAAGTCATAAAGTCTCACAAGCATCTAACAATCAATGACAAGAGCACTAAGCAGGCCACCTGTGTGGGAGCTTCAGCAAAAACTTTCATTGCTTCTCTCACCCTCCCTTGGCTTTAATGGAATAATTTGTGCTTGCTGGGACACAGTGCTCAGTTGTGCTTGTCATCAGTCCCAGACACCAAATCTCAGTGCCAAGGGTTTACCTCAAACCTAGAAAAATGGACAGTTAAACCAGCCCCTTCACCTAGAATTATTATGTTAACATGAGATTTTTTAAAGTAAAAAGAAGTAGCTTTAGGTTTTCAGGACTACCCATCAGGACTGCCTCAGCAGAGTCCAATGTCCTGACATCCTTCTGACTCGAAAACCAAGACGCCAGACTCACAGCAAAACGTAAACAGGCAGCTACTCCAGCAAAGAGAGCATTTCTCTTGCCATCAGCATGGTGCTGATTTTGTAATCAGTCTGGGAGGTTTATTTTTAACTGCTGTACCAAGGTTTTACAGAGACACAATTGTTCTTTTGAAACCTTGCTATTAGGGCCGATCAGTAATACCAGCACTACACAGAGAGCAGAAAAGCACAGCATAATGAAACTGTACCAGGAGAAACTATGAACGAGATATTCTTTCTATAAAAAGCATTTTTAATAAAACATGCAACGGCTGCAGAAACTGCTCATCCTATTCTGATGAAGAGAACTGGTGCTGCAATCAGTGAGTGCTCAAAGCCTCTCCATCTCCTCTGGGCCCCACAGTGCTGTTCTGCCCCTTTGGAGAGCTCAGCTGGCAATGTGAGGATGGAGATTTTTCCAAGCTACTTTCATGTTGACCACACACTTCATCACACTCAGAGCCTATTCCAAGGAACAAAGTGAGTAGAGATGCTCCTTCAATGCCTCTTAGGTTGATGTGATACAATACAGATGCATTTAGGTATTCAGTGCAGATTGCCACGATTTAAAAATTCAGTACCATTACCAGAAATACAACTGTGGAGCTCCAAAATTTGCATACATCCCCTGAAAAAATGTTATTTCTCAAGAACACTACCTAAAAGCTTATTTACAAAAGCAGTTATTGATACATGCATACAAAAGGGACAGCCAGAAAGTGAATACAGATTTTAAAGGGTGTGATCATTCGAGAAAAGTCCATAGTTTCTCTTTCTGAGAAGTTTGTTGTTGAGAACCTACTTAAAAATTAAGATTGTGGTTCCTGTAGTTCCTTCAAATACATAGAAAAAGCAAATTGTGCAAGATAGGGTTCTCTGCTGCGCAAATTTGATAACATGGAATAGTTGGTCAAAAGGCATCTGAGAAGCTCTTTTGTCCAGTCTGTAGGCTTTTTAGAGTGAGCATGATCTAAATAAACCACACTTCAAATTTATCTCTAGGGAGCAGAAAATAAGCTCAAGGAGCCCATTGCATTCTGACCAAGCTCCAAAGGTGTTATAAGTGACAGGGAGCTCCTCTTCCCAAGCCAAAAAATTCACACTTGGTTCCCCAAAAGTAATTTGCCCCATGAAGTTTCTAAATGTTCTAAATCTCAATCTTTCCAATAATTTAAGAAACTTGTGTAAATATGGCTCAGGTCCTATTCTTGTACCATTTTAACAACTAAAACCATTTCTTTTCTTGTTACCATTGGCTAGTGTTACCTGAACAAAATAGTCTTTGCTGCTACTTCAACAGGAGATCAAAATGCACTAAAAATATTTTTTAGAAGTTTACAAAGTATTGAACTGCTTTGCAGCCACACTGCACAATTCAAATCCCTTGCCACATTTGGCATATATTTCTAGGTACTCGTCTGACCCTCCCCGCTGAGCCAAGCAAGCACTTCACAGTGATTAGTGGATTTTAACCTCACCACAATGAGGTGGAGGCACAAAACAGTTTAAATGACTTGTCCATGTCCATGCCAGGAGCCTGTGGCAGAGCAGTGAGTCACAGCAGGACAGTTACATTCACTGTGCTGTGACCCAGCCATAAAAGTAATGTTTCTTGTCACAGAATTAAGATTTTTCTTTCAATTTATACTGGGAGGGGTCAAGAAAGAAATGTTATTATTTAACACAATTGTAAAAGGGCAGAGTTAGTGACCCCAAATGTCGGGTTTTTTCTTAACTCAGTAGATTTTAAAGCTTTATTTATAAATAGAAGAAGTCATAACAGATATAATCCATTTTAAAAACACCCTGTATTTGCCACTGCTGTCTTTCAAGAGGGGGAAGAGGAGAAACAGACAGAATTGTTTTGTTGTCAAGAAAAATACATCTAGCATAAAATATTAAGGTTGCCAAGAGATGACAGTATTTGGCAGCATCCTAAAATGTTTGTCATTTTAAAAGTATTTATGCTAAGGCAGAAAATAAACTATCCAACATTTTAGTCACTTTAAGTGATTAAAACGAGTCATTAGAATTTTAGTTTAAAATCCTCTTAGATAAAATTTTCCCTTAGCTAACTAGCCAGTTTTCCTTTTTCACAGAAAAAACCCTGTGTTCAGGTTTTTTACTCTGAAAGCTTGAGTCTTAGCTCTTAGTACTCTTGCGTGATGTAGGTAAAACAAAATGTGGGAGACTTTGAATATCGTTTTCATTTTCATTGGAATCATTTTCGATTACTACACTGCTGAACAGAAACAACTGGGGAAAAAAAGTCAGGAACATTTTAAATGCCCGCCAAAAGAGCAAGAAACTCTCCTTACAAAAAGAAATGAGTGCATTTAGTTGCATAAGGTTATATTTTAGCATGGATTTGGCAAATTTTCCTGATAGCAACTTGCCTTACTCCCATTTATTGTACCCTGTTCAAGAGTATTTACAAATGCACATTTCTCATGACATTGGATGTAAATTTGGATCTATTTTTTCATGTTATAAAGACATTGATGTGTTTTTTCTGACATGCCTCATGAACTCAGTCAATCACAAGTCTTTCTTAATGGAAACCACATGTCTGCCCAGAACTGTGTAATTACAATGCTAGTTTTCTTGGCACTGCCAGGAAAAGGGGCATTGTCAAACCAATTAGAGTTTATTTATTTACATACCATTTCTGGATGAGAATGTTCTTTCTTTTATGCTGATGCTGAGAAAATATATATTTCATCGAGTAGCTGTAATTTCTGCTGGATACTGTTTCATTTTGCAGCAATTACATCTCTAGTTTTCAGTTACTTTCCACGTAAGGGAACTTTCCTTACAGCGAAAACAGCTGGGAACAGCATCACGAATTTTATCAGCCCGGTTTTCATTTGTTTCAGATGATGGAGGAGATGTGAGGGCGGCTGTTTCCCTCAGCTCCACAGAGCCAATGTTTCCACCCACTTCCACCCCACTATGAGCTTTTCCTTGTACAAGACATCTTGTTTGTACATCCATCCTCCTGGAATATTACCTCTTCCACACCTCTGCAAACTGGTACCTGCAGCTGGCCCTGCTAAAGCAGCACAGTGTCTCAGGAGAGAGAAGGAGCCAGGCTGAGAAGGTGATCTGCAGGGCTGCTCTGAGGCAGATCCCTCTGGATGGCATTAAAAAGGAAGTTATGTGTCTCAGGAAAGCCAAATCCCACACGGGTTTGCACGGGGCTGAATCATGCGCGCTGCTGCTGGAGGATCACAAGCAGCCAGAAGAGGCTGTGTGGTGGGAAATGCATTCCAGGGACACCCAGAAAAGGCCAGAGCTGGTGCACTGTGTCTCCTGCAAGCACCCTGCACACCATAACCTTCCCAAACACCATTCCCTGCTTCAGATTCTCCCCCTGTGAGCCACTGGAGGCTGCTAAGAGAAATGAGAGCCTTTCTGACTGGGTTTGTCCCCAGGAGAACAACTGCAGGCTGCCTGAGGATTCCTATTTATAGCAATAAAAACAGGAGTAAAGGGACAAGATTAAGCTACGAGTTTAATGGACGTCCTTCTCTTTGTGTTGCTCCCATCTGTCTGAGATGGTTTGTGAGATTTTCAGACTGACACCTCCCCAGCTCTCCCTTCCTGCACTTCCTGAGCACCCAAACATCCCAAATGCCCCCAGCCTTTAACCCACCCTGGAGAGTTGTGACACCATCCCATTCCTGGGGTGGCAGGGACCATGCAGGGATGTGCCCAGGACATAACCCAGCCCTCTCAAAGCCCAGACAGGGCTGTGCCAGGCTGCTTCTCAGCTCTGACTGACAGGAACCTGTGTTGGGAGGCTCTTCCTAACACATAAGCAAGCCCTTTCTGTTTACACACAAATCTGATGTTTCCATATTCCTAAACAGCATCCCAACATCAGCAGGCCAAGATGATCCCTCCCATGGCAGGGGAGATCAGAGTCTACACCTGAGACCTACAGGATTTAGTTAGAGAGAGAGGTGGGGATAAAACCCTCCCATCTGGACCATGCCAATCCTGCTGGGATTCTCTCTGCTCACAGGAGGCACCTCCTACTCTGAGGCTGGGTTATGCCCTTCCACTGAAAAAGCAGAGGAAGGGAAACAGCTGTAAAAATCTCCTATTTAAAGCTCCTGAAGCTTCAGAGCCTTCTATGAAATCCCTTGTACGGGATTCTTTCTTTTTTTTTTTTTTAATTTGTTTTTAATTGCTGCTCCAACCTTTCATGACTTCCTCGTCTTTGGAAAGTTCCAAAGCATTAAAAGGAAACATTAAGTTCTAACGCCCTCCGACATTATTTTTCAGTTTAATCATTTTTCCCCATTTTCCTCCTCTTTCTCTGTGCTGAGTGAGGGTGGGAAAGAGACAATTAAGGGAAACTCAAAACTCTCAGATGTTTCAAATACGAAAAAAGTTTAATAAAAGTTTTCCCACACATCGGCAGAGAAGTAGGAAAAACTGTTTTCCTATTAAATTCTCAATGCAGAAATGACCAAAACATTCCTGGGGTTTGTGTTCACCATTCCCTCCCCCATTTTTTGAGCCAGAAGTCTCAGCTTTATCTTACTTTCATACTTGTGTGCATCTCTGTGAGAGTCAGAGCCCTGCCCTGATGATCTTACAGTTTCTAGCGACCAGACAAATGCGGGGTGAGGGCTGAAATGGTGGCTCAGGGAGGGGAAATGACTTGCCCGAGGTCGTGCAGTGGGGCAGTGACTCAAGTGGTTTCCAACAACACATTTGTTCCTGAAAAGGCTTTAAATAAATGATTCACTGCCCTGCACTGCTGCTGCCGTGGGGAGGAATGAAGTCCCGACAGCATCGAGGAGTTACAGGGTGTTGTGTCAGGGCAAGGGTTTCAGCAAAAGCTGGCCTTGCCTCAGCTGGGAAGGGAGGAGAGGGGGAATGCATGTAAGTGTTTCAAACTGCAGACCCTGAATAAGAGAGGGAGAGTCCTCAAATAAGCCCTTAGGTGGGTATTTTAAGGGATGATGAATGTAACCCACATCTCCCAGAAAGAACAAGTGAGGATGAAGAAGAGTTGACAGGTTGGACAAAATAATCTTTTTCTGCTGTGTCAGAACTTTCATTTCCACTGAGGTCCAGGTCCTGTGACTTGTAGCCATGCAGCTTTGGGCATTCACAGCCCTTCATCCTGCAGCTGGGTGGCTTCTCACCCCTCTCACACAGCCAAGCAGGGCAGAAAACTGTTTGGTTTTCAACCGAACAACCAGCAGCCCTGTTGCAGGTACATGACTGGTCAGCAGGAGAGGGAGCCTGGCTGGTTCTCCTCGCTGCAAATGAACAGCCCAGAAAGAAAAGAAAAGCAAGAGAAAGGTACCCACAGGGAGGGTTTGCTGCCTTCACAGAGCAGGGGACTCCAGGGAGAGGCTGGACTATAATCCATGTTGTGTTTTTATCTCTGCTCTATTCACAAGGTGCTGCAGCCCCTGGCTGAGCTGTCTCTTGTCTACTGCAGCAAGGTTCATCATCACTTCACCAGGAAAAACTCTGCCACCTTGTAAAGCAAACCCATGAAAATGACGTGGTGGTGACTGGATTTCAATGCTAATTTCAAATTACAAAGCACAGCAGCCACTTTCTACACACAATTTCTGATTCTGCTTTCTATTCCTGTCGAGCTGCAGCCAGAGTTTTGCCAGTGAAAAGTGCTATAAACAGCCCTGGCCTCGCTGAAAAAAGCAATATGCCGTCAGTCTGACATCTACCTCGCTTTTCCGCTCATTGTCAGCACTTTGATTGATGGTGTTGTTCATTAATGTGGGACGATTGTCAGCTTTTCCTGAATAAATATAAAAAGAAACAAAGAAATCCCCACCCTTTTCAAGCCAGAGTGAATTATTTCCTATTTTCCTTTGCTGAATTCAGGCATGTAACAGTACACTGCCCTCAAAACATACCGGAGCTTTAACCACAAAGTAGGAAATTGGACTTTGGATTGAGGAACCAAAACTTTACTTAAGTAGTAGGTACAGTAATTAAATTTTACTATTATTTATTTTCCAAAAGGAAAAAAACCAATACTATGCCCTAAAGGCTTCTGCTTTAATACAGTACTTCAATTTTGCACAAAAAGCTAAAAGAAATCTATTTGGTGAAGACTAAAATGACATGTGAAAAGCAGAGGCAATCACAAGCACGGCAAAAGATAGGCAGAGATTCAATTTAGTACAAGGCTGCATCTTAATTCACACTGGGGAGAAGGGGGAAAAGAGATGTGAAAATTCACATATATCAAAGTATTTAAAAGATGGGTAAGTTTTGTTGGGCTCTCAGTACCCCCAAAACGCTCCCATGATGTCTGCTCAGCAATCTTTCAGTCTTGGACAACCTTGTTGTCTTTGCTGTATTCCCACACAGACAATTAAAAGACAAGGAGATGCCATAAAACTCCTCCTAAACTCTTTTTTCCACATTTTCCACTTCCACTGGACATTTTACCCCTGTGAGTTCTTGTGCTAGCACCCTTGGCTCTCTGCTTGATGGAGTCTTTCTAATCAGGTCATTGCTTTTATCGTCAGCAAAAGGGTCATTGCTCAACATCTTTTTCAAATGGTACATTCCATCAGGGTGTACGAAACACAACAACAACAATAACAACAACATCATCAATGATTACAAAATCCTAACTGGGCGTGGGGGAAAAAAACGGGGAGAGGAATTCAATGGGTGACCAAAGATTAATTCAGCAAATTATGCCTCGGCACGGATTTGCTTTAGAAGCAACATGCTAACAATAATAATATTCTCCACAAGTGCTACATTTGTAGAGTTGAATGGCAAATTATTTTGAATACCTCTGTAAAGAACAGGAAACTGAGAACTGTGGAAAAACTGGCATTACGCCACCGATTGAAGATTCAATCTGACTGTAATAGAAGGTGATTATTGGGGACTAGCAGGCAGATGATGGATGATTTCCTCCTAAAATGACAGCTCTGCTGTGTATCAGCAATCCTCATACAGCACAAATGTACAGGTTGGCTTTTGTGGCTTTTTAATTCTTACCATTGTGGGAAATGGATTTCAAACCTGTGGCGAGCTATTTCAGGCTGGCAGGGCACATTTGGATTTTTCCTCTCTTTCTCTTCTCCCCTTCTTTTTTTTCTTTCCCTTTTTGCACACCTCACGAAAGATGCTCACTGAAGTTCCCCAGCCATTTACCTCAGGCAGCCAGGGAACAAAGAGCAGAACCATGCAGTCCTTGCTCCAGCAAGCTCCCTGCTCCAGTGCTGGAAGCCCACCTGGGAGGGCAGAGCAGGGTGAGCAGAGCCTCCCAGCAGCTTCCCTCCCACCATCCTGGGGTACCCTGAAAATTAAAATACCCTTCAAGTATGCAATGCCTTGTTTATCTTCTGCCCTGACCTGCTTCGGTGCAAAATGCACACCCAAATTATAATTGGGCTAAAATCCAATACCTTGCACAGTGTTTTGTTTCAAAAATACTCATTTAGGGTTTCCCAGAGAGCAGCACAAGCAGGGACTGGTGTGACTGCAACACCAACACACCTTCCATGCTTCTCTGCAGGAAAAAGGCAGTCGAGAAATTCTTACAAGGTTAGAACAAAAATTATTTTAAGTTCCTTGCATGAAGCTATAAGCTCTGTACAACCATTTGTTTTAAAAGACAAGCTGATCAATAACCCCATCTTTTACTGCTGTGCCCCTCCACGTACTCCGTTAATGATCACACAGCACTTTTAGTGCATCATGAGATCACGGAGAGCAGTTATAGGAAATGCTGTCTTGGAGGAGGAAAAAGTGCCATCCAACAAAGTCCAGGCCTTCCACTCCATGTCAGGGTGGCCTGGTGTCTGACGACGTCCTGGCTCCCTGGTCCTCGCTGTAAATTAGTAGGACACATGTTCTGGTGTCTGTCAAGAGCCAATCCTGACACTCTGCCAGTCCTGCACAAAAGGACGAGGTAATCCACAAGAGCAGTAAATTTATCAATCAAATCCTGTAAGTGTCCCTGGCTGATAACACAGCAGCCTTTTCTCGAATTTAACAACAAAGAGTGATGCAGCTTGGTGAGACATCATGGGTTTGTTCTACCCATGAAAACACCCCTGTCAATATTGCAGGATTCACTTGCCATTCCCCTGTCTGCAGGCAGTAGGTGCTGGACTGTGGTCATTCACTGGCTTTTAAAAATGAGGGGGTTCCATACCAAAGACCAAAAAAGAAAAGCAGCTGCATACAGGTAGTTCATACTGAGCCTTTTTTTTCTACTAATTGAAAAATAATCACGTTTTGGCCTTTATTTATGTCTCAGCAATGGGCAGGTAATTAATTGTTAATTTCATATTTCTGTGGAATCTGCATCATTTTTTTTCATTATAAATGCAATTAGGGGTGATGGAATAAAACAAGTTGGCCAAAGATGCTGCACAACAACTGTGAATTAAAAATTATGCATTTTTGGGTCTCTTGTACCACGGGTTGCAGTCATCAACTTCTGCAACAAAACAAAGAATATGTTCTGCTGCTGTTTGGAACACTGTCTTCTTGCACAAAATGATATCCCAGTAGAGTACTAGCTGGTGTTTATAGTAAAGTAGAGCAAACCATTATCAGTATGCGATGTCAATTTAAATTTTACTGGAACAGAAACCTTTTGACCCCTTCCAAACTTGATCCATTACTAGGTTTATACATGAAAGCTTAGGAGAGAATTAAATTAGAAGGAACATGGCAAGAGAACTGTATTTGCATCTATTGCACTTAAGACTGGAGATTAGTTGACCTTTGGAAAAGGGGATTAAAGCAGTTTCACCATCAAGAGAAGACAATCTGTGTTCTTTAGGCAATCAGATTGGAAAGGGTAACAACCTCTGAAAGATGAATTGAACTGAGGAAGAATCCATGCTAATTTCCATGGTTTACACTTACAAATGAATTTTGCAGTGATTTCTGCAAAAGGAATTGTGCAGTATTTGAATTATTCCACGAGTCCTCCAGTGCTGGCATGTAAATGTGGAAACTGTGTCCATTTTTACAATCTAATTTTACAATAGATTAACCTCACAAAGGGTATCAGTAGATAGTAAAGATGCTGTGTGGTGCATACACCTGGAACAGCAAAATGCAGTCACGGGGAAGTTTTCCTCTTTTTCCACAGAGAAAAATGTCAAGAACAATAATCCCCAAATCCCAGCATCACAGAAGTTCCTGCTCCAAGATAATCCAAAGCCAGGGAGCAAATAACCCCAGATTGCAAGAGGTCCTAATATGGGGCATAAAATGAGGCTTTATCACACAGGTAGCAGAATGTCTTGAAAAATATATGAAGCTGCTCGCATTTGCTGACAATGTGGTCCTCAGTGAGTGATGGAGCAGAACCGAAAAATGAAAAGAAAAAGGTGAAATGATGTTGTCTATTAAGCATCATTAGTGCTGTGGTTATACAGAGGGAAAGTCTGTTCTTTCCCCAGGTCAGGAAAATACCTGTTAGCTTTATTATCTATGCCACAAGATTTCACAGGAGAGCTCATCAATTAAAGCATAATCACATTCTCATGGAAAATTAATGACGAAAAAGAATTATCCAAGTTGGGCTCTTCCTCACTTTTCTAATAACCAGGAAAAAGGAGCAGCGAATGCAGATTTCTTACAGCCTTTGTGTATCTCTGCAAAGTTACAGCTCCTCAGACTCCAGTGGAGAAACCTCTGTCCATGGCATGGCATTTATTCTGTTTTTATCAACTGTATTTTAGTTTTGGAGTGTAACAGGCTCTGAAATGACTGGTGCTGGTACACTTTCTGGGCAATCTCAAGAACCAAGCCAAGAGGTCATTAAATATGATCCCATCAATGCCATAAAGTGACGTTGGACTCATCATCAGACAAATCAACAATGAACTGGGGTGTGTTCCGCGAGACACGCCCAGATCTCTGAGGAATCTTTTTAAAATAAAATATCCCCATTTTCAGACAGAAAGACACACACACAACCAAACATGCTTAGGAAGCCATTTCCCAGCATAAACCTATTCGTCAGCAGGCTGTTAAGTAATGTGACAGAACTTTTCATGTTGACTATTTATAATTTAAAGGGGCATTTTGCATTCTGTTGAAAACAGATTGCACTGTTCCACGCCCATAGTTAGAACACCTCAAAAATAACATCAATAATCCAGACGAAAATACAATTTGCAACTTGGCATCATGGAAAACATACATTCTATCTGTGAAATTTGGGTAGCTTTGTCCAAGGAAGAGTGCAGACTGTATTAGGGCTATCCATATTCTACACATCTCAAAGCAAGATATGGGTCAGAAAAGCATTTGTTAAATGTATTTTTCCCCCTGAATGACCAAATGGCCATTGCATGGGTACCCAAGGGAGTACCTAGAGAGGAAAAAAAGAAAAAAAAAAAAGCAGAAGGAGCATAGAAGGAAACATTCATACCTTAAAGAGGAAAATACACATCAATAAGAAAAAAAAAATCTGTTTTAGCAACAAAAAAAGTTTACTTCATTAAATGAGGATGCTGGGGACATCCTTACTAAGAAGAGTTCTGCAATCTGAACACAGCTGGGAATCAAGTATTTCATGTTTATTTAAACTTTAAACCACAGCAGTCCTGGTCTGTAAGGAGAAAACCGGCTGAGGCACAAGTCGCTGTCTGTGCCCCTGTGCCAAGGGCTGAAGGACAGAGATGGGACCTGGCCATGAGACCAAACTACCTTGGAAAGCAGCTGGGGTTGTCTCGCTCCAGGAGATCACCCTGGACAGAGGGACAAATGCAGGGACAGGTTTCCAAGTGCTCAGGCATGACAGCTACCTCAAGCCTTCAGCAATTCTCAATACTTTCAGTTCTTCCCTTTTTCAGAAAAACTTGGCATCCAAAATGCTGAGTTTTTTCTCAGGAAAAGCAAGGGGCAAACACCTGAAGCCTAACAGAAAAACCAGAGCAGGAATTAGCTGACATCTCCAGAGTGACAAGTCCATCTTGTGTCTCATCTCTTGTCCCCTCCCAGCAAAGATTCACTCATTGAAACATTCCACAGTGAGGGCATAAGCATAAGCATCAGATTTAAAGAAAAAGCAAATCCTGTAATGCACAAACCACTCCAGAACCATCACTCTATCTATTAAAATGGCTCCCATCTTTTAAAATTGAAATTATTCAGTGCCCCTAACTTCACTCTCAAAAAATTTTAATAGAAAACAGTTAAGAGAAAAGTGATAGGGAAAGATATTATTTTAGAAACCCAAGAAGTGATGGCTTTCTCAGTCTATTTATTAAATTGTTCTGTGAATGCTTAGAGAATTCACAAAAAGGCACTCAGTCCTACTTTGCAGTACTGGCCCCTACATAAGTTTTACAGCAGCTGCAATCATACGATGAGTCCAGCTCCAGGCCAAATGAACAAATAAATAAAATAAAGATGCACCCCTAGGCTGTGTCTGACTTTTCCCATATAACTATCTCCAGGATGCCACCTCTAAAGAACCTCAACGTTTCTTTTATATTCACCTGCAGAAAGCCCCTTCCTCTCCCTTGCATTAAAGATTCAGCCTGCTCCCAGGGACACACACGAGGGGTCACACACACACACAGACACTATTTTATCAGTTACTGATTTACAGCTTGGGAGCACAATGGGCTGAGGCTGACACTTCAAAGGACCTGGGCACCTCACCCCTTCAGCCTCCTTGGAAAATCACAGCTATGTCCCTAACAATAACAACACACACTTGCTCGGGACCCAAACCCAGTTATTACACTTGGAAAACAGGCTGGGGAAACCAATTAAAAGCCCAGTTCAGCATCCAGGTAAAGCAGCAGCAGCAGCAAGCCCAGGCTCGGTAGGTAGGTTTGCATGTCAGCTACTTCCCATGGGAAAAAATTATAAATTTTAAGCGCTGCCAACTGCCCCTTGTTTGTGGCTGATGGGTCTCAGCTGAGGGACTGGGAGCTGCTACAGTGACTATTTGCAGTCCTTGCACAGAGATGCTCCAGCAGGGATGTGCAGTGGCTGCTGTGCTGGGGCTGGGGAGCTCTGCTGGTGCTGAACCACCCACACACCTTGTCTGAGCCTCTCCCAGCCCTTCCTGCTGCACCACATGCCAGATTCAGATAAGCCAAGGCTGGTAAAACAACACACTGAGAAGGTCCCCATTTCCGAGGATGGGCAGACAGATGGATGCTGCAAACAAAGCTTTTGTGATCCAGATTCCTCACACCAAGAGGAGCAGGCAACAATTAGAGTGGCTAAACACGAGCTAAAGGGGGACAGTAATCCAGCTTGCATTGCAAGAAAACCATGCCAACTTTCAAATCTGTTTTCCCTCTCTGGCAGCTTATTAATTAAATGCCCTAAATACCAACAAAATCCCTTTTTCCAATATTAATTTGAGACCACCTGGAAGAGGAGAACCATTGCTCCCACAAACAAAATCCTCTGTCCCTCTCCATTTCCCTGTCCCTCTCAGGATGTGACCCCAGCGCTGGCACCTCCTTGCCACTTCCAGCATCCCCAGCCCTGCCAGCTGGCGACACAGCCCTGGCCCCCCTCTCTCACAGCCCTGCAAATCTCTGCCAGAGATCCCTAAGGCTGTGGTTTGAGGCTAAGCACCTTGGAGATCACTTTCACTCCCAATCTGTCAGCCCATCATTCGGGATCAGCTGTGGCCCTCTTGTTAATTGTTCCCAGCTCCGAGCAAGCCGGGATGGGAAACAGGCCACGGCTGATACATGACTCCAGGCTCTGGAATGCTCTTTACCATCAGCCCTGCCGGGACCGGGTTTGTTGAGTTTAAGTCTCAGCTATTTGCCTTAGTCCAATTTT
This sequence comes from Lichenostomus cassidix, assembly GCF_008360975.1. Taxonomy (NCBI): domain Eukaryota; kingdom Metazoa; phylum Chordata; class Aves; order Passeriformes; family Meliphagidae; genus Lichenostomus; species Lichenostomus cassidix. The sequence goes on from NC_139494.1 coordinate 14,787,816, forward strand.
TGGGGAGAGACAGAGGTTTGACTGTTGTGTTTTACCCACAGATGGGAGCGCATGGGTAAAGAGCTGTCAAAAGTGGTGTTTGTTGTTTTAAATATTGGTGTAGAGGAGTACATTGGGCACATTTACATTAATTTCTGATTAAAAAGGGGGAAAAAGGGATTTAGTGTTTCTAAAAAGACAAGATGTCTGGATCCATAAGGTAAACTTTCCGCGAAAGAATATTCAGCATCTGAATTTAAACCTTTGCAGATTAATTCACTGAACATCTGTTGACCATGAAACTTCAGACAACCAACATTAACATATACAGGCTGTTTATTCCAAAAAATAGATTATTCACACAGAATCAGTAAAGCCCTTAAAGAACTGTTTTTCTGTTTGGTTTTTTTATCCCAGCAACATTTAAAAGGGGGAAGAAAAAGGAACTTTCATGAGCAAGAAACATTTTTTTAATGTATGAAAAATGAGACTTTTGGATTAGAAGTGGAATTCCACACAGCATTCAAGATTGCGTTATCAGTTTTGTGGCACCCTATTAATCTGTTACAATAAAATATGGGTTTTTTTTAAAGGGAAATTGTCTTTCAAGAAAGGAAAAGCAAAAGGTCCAACCTTGATAGTAAAGCTTGTGCTTACTGAAAGTTACAGGAAGATCTGTGTCATCTGGCCATCTAATTGAAGAAAGATGCTGAACACAGTGCAGAACTGAGTATAATAAACATGATTTCTTTTCTAACAGAGTGTGGAAATGTTTTATAGATTTTTTTTTCCCCTCCTTTTCGTAGGTGTGTGTATGCCTGTGCCGACACATTTTTCCATTTTTTTATAAATATTATTTAGTACTTATATAAAGCTGTCAAAAAGCACTAACAAACCAGCAGGATTCAATTAGCCTGAGCTTTTTAGAAGACGGCCCAAGCCCACAGAATGCTCCAGCTCCATCCCAGCGAATTTTCCCAGCGCATAATTTTCACCCCGCGCTCGAGACAGAACACGGCTTTATAAAAGAAAACCTTAAATATTAATGCGTGTTTTGCTAAGGAAGTGGAAGTCGAATCAACTTCCTGATACCCCGAGTATCTGATTTCTAAAACGGTCTGAGGCCGATGGTCGCAGCCCCTCCAGATGTGGGGTGAAGCGGAGCAGCGGAAGCCCAGGTTTGCAGCCCACTGCTGGGTCGGACGCAGAGCTCAGTGGACTGCATCCTCTGATAGTATATTTTTGTTAGCTGCCTGCCCGGAAACCCTCCGCTGCTCGATTTGTTTTGTGATCCTGCAAGGGCCTTGCCGGTGCCGATGACAGCCCTGAATTCAAGGGCTTGTTTGCTTTGGTGGGGTTGGGGACCAGCAAATGCCTCGGTGTTTCATTTATCCTCTGCAGGAGCGGGATGGGGGCCTCGTCCTGGAGGATGGAGTCTATTTTGAGAGGTTCGTGCTGCTGTTGTTCACCACATACCGAAAAACAATGACTTTTTGTTACCGATCCCGCCTTCTTTTATTGCTTTGTTTATTGACATTTGCAGTGCGGGACTTTTTAGGAGCATTTCCTCATATGAGGAGCAAATGTCACAAATGCCAAAAATTTGAGTGAGGGAGAGAGAGAAATCCCAAGTGGATTACTGATTTCATTACCTCCATTTTGGCAAAGAAAATGGAAAGGAAAACTTTTGCATTTTACTTCATTTTGTCTCCTGCCCTCCTTCTACAAATAAGTATTGGGGAAGAAACAGCGAAAAAAAAAAAAGAAAGGCAACAATGTTTGCTTAATCCATCCCAAAAAAACCAAAAACATTTTTAGGACTTGGAGAGCAGAAGAGGTGATGTCCATAAAAAGAAAACAACAAAATAAGAACTGTCCATTTGCCCCTTCTCCCAGTTTGGAGCCGAAATGCCGGCCCTGCTACAGGGAACAGCTTGTCTGCTCCAGAGATAATTACCAGTGCAGCAACGTCCTGGCAAAGTGGCCCATGTGTCAGGCTGAGGACGGGTGCACACTGTCCTCCTTGACTTTTCACTGAACTGTGCCTTAAATTTCATGTTTTAACTCTTTTTTGTGTTTACATTCAGCATTACCACATTTCACGCACGTTGCTCACAGAGGGCTGAGTCCCACTTCTGCAAATATTTTCTCCTACCTCAGTTATACAGAAGTTACTGAACTTTTATTTATATAAAGTTATTTATATATTTTGCTGTTATTCAGGAGTTAAAATGTGTCGTTGTCTACAAAAACATTTCTGATGGCTTTATTGTTATTCCTGTGCAGTGACATTGAACTGGGAGCTCATTACAAGGGATCACATTATTCTCCCCATTTTAGCCCACTCCTCAAGCCCCAGAAGGCTGAGCCAGCTGCTTCAGCAGATGCTCAGCCACCCATCAGAGTGATCAACACCACCCTTTTGGGTGCACATGATCTATCCAGGTACCATCCTCTCTACCAGATAAATGCTGAGTGGCAGCAAAAGCTGCTGCAGGAAGAACTTGGGGCAAAAATTTTCACAGCTCACACCCAGTTTTGTTCAGCCCTGTGGAACATTCAGCAGAAAACCCATTCCTGACCCCTCCATATCATTTAACTTTGCAAGATCTGATCCTCTGTAAGCAGCTCTCTGCCCACCTCACTTCCACAGGCACAGTGCTTTGGTTTGGCAGGAAAGACAGTAATTAGCGTAAAAATATGCTCCATATCCATAGGCCTCACCCCATAAATGCTTAGGAGTGAGCTCCTCCTCTGGTTTCCAGAACCCCAGAAGAGAAATAGCGGCTGCTCGTTCAATAACACGGCTTGGATTTTGTCAGGTTGCAATCTCCAAGAACGACACGGTTCCAGCCGGTTAAAAGTCAATACATGAAATGACACAGCAGTACACGGCATGACAACAGAATCCAATTTAACACAATGTAACATATCAGGAATGTAATTTTTTCCCTTTTCAGATTGGCTGTCTGCTGGCATTTCGAGTATCAAATAGCCAACAAAAATGTTTTCTGACCTGGGAGCTGTTCCATTAGCATTGTCTGCAGCGCTCCGATAGCCGCTGGCCACGGCATTCCCACTCTGGACTTGGTGGGCAAGAGTTCCCCGCTCACTTCACTTTCAATTTCCAAAGGAAAAAAAGAAGCCCTTTCCCAACTTTTGTTCCCTTCATTGCAGCATGTAAAGTAAATCTGTTTAGTATTTTATTTATATGGTTTAAAGGGACTGCATTCGAACAAGCTGTTCCTATTCTCAGCTAATAAACTGATTTAAAGCGTGGTGAGTGCTGTCCAGAACACATGCACCTACGGAAGTCACTGATTATCAAGATAACGTATGAACAGGCCACATTTTTCAGATTTTTATTCAAGTGCCTTCCTAAAACTATTTAGCGTCCTGCACATGGAAAAATACGTATGAACACGGAACTACAGATGAAGGAAAACAGGATACTTTTGCTTATCGCTAGAACACTACAGTAAAATTAGTGAAATACAATAGAAAATCCTCTGGACCACCAAGACAAAAAGGCTTTTGCTCAGTTATTAAAACCACAGATCAACTAAGGACAAGAAGAATTGAATTTTCAAAGGGTCTCCAAACACATATGCATAGTGAACAGGGAAATCTGTGCACAGAGACATGGCCTGATCTTTGCAGCCTGTGCCTCAGCTCAGCCCTCACTAACTAATTCAAATGAGATATTTACTACAGGAAAAGTTGAGAGAAGGGCACTGTATGTATGCTGGAAGAATTTGGAGTATTTCCTGGACTACTGCCTACAACATGGGAAAGGTGCATTGATTGATACAACACTTCAAACAAGACTTGAGAAAGTAAAGCAGACAGAACTAAACACGTGGCTTTGCAGCATCATTTCATTCTCTGCCTCATCTGTGGGACTTTACTGGACTTACACCCATGTCAGGGGTGAAGAAGAGAAAAATATGAGCAATATTCTTAGCCCTGCATAACCACTTAGTGACAGGCTTGCATTCCTTTGACCAAAATCATTGTACTTCTACTGCTCAAAAAATGCACTTTATTAAAAACTCATTAGGCCCCATTCATTTATATTTACCTAATTCTCCTACAAAAGCATTAATCGTTGCACAATCCCTCCAAGCATTTACCAGACGAATATTTAAAACAAGAGATGTCCTGTGACCATAAATGTCACGTTTATTTGTGTTATATAACTAATTAATATCTCAGACTTCCTGCATGCATCTGGATAACAGTACTGTAAATATAAATGAAAAATAAGTAATAATTTATGAAATCCAATTTGCATTTTCAAATATAAAATGTGCAAAATCCAACTAATTAGCAAGAGTGAAGGCCAAGGTGTTTCTATAGCAACTATAAAAATGCTTTAAAAATGTTTTATATCAGGCTCATTAATGTGTGTATTCCTCCCTTCTTCTGTGGGTATTCCCCCTGACACAGATTCTCCTTTGCTGTTCAGTTCTGATCACTGAGTATCATTTACCACGTCTGGCAGAACTCTGGTACTACTTTATGCTGACACTTTTGTCACAGGCTTAGAAAAATATTTGGTGTGCCTTAGAAAAAAATTTATAATAATAATTAGAACGGGATCCAATGGCACAGGGAAAGTAACCCAACCAACTGCCAAAGAAGAGAAAACAATGAAAAACAACCCCTGAACTCGCCCTTTTTCTCCCTTCTTCCAATTCACTCTTTTAATTCTGACCTGCTACATGTTGTAGATGGACAGACAGCAAAGTTTCTGGCAGCCCCACCAGGCTGGTGCCAGAGCTATTCCTGGCTCAGCACACAGCATCTCCCGGCTCAAAGGCCATGCTGAGGAATTCTGATTTTCCCTTCCTAACCAACCCCCTCCTGTGCAACTTTCTTGCTTAGTAAATTGAAATTGAGACTCTCACGTCCGTCTGCAGCGCAAGGAGCTCCTGGCAGATTGATTTCTGCACCAGAGCTAACCATGATGCCTGAAAGGCAGTGAGATCCACTGTACCCCCACGGCCCTGCTCAGCTGGTACCTGCTGGCCTGAGAGAGGTAGGAAGGTGACAAATGTCCTCATAAAGTTGGGACAGGGTGCACTGCAGTGATCATTCCTTGTTTGCCTTAATTACTGAAAATCATTTGAAAACCTTGAAGCCCATCACTTCTATACTGGTTATTTGAATGCAAAATAAACTTATGCTGAGTGGCAGAGAAGAGGCCACCAAATAGCATTTATTTCCAAGATGGCTTTAATCAAATGCTGATTCCCAGCTCCTCTGCTGACTATTACTAATACTTTATGAAAAAGTCCACAACATTAGGTCTATCACAAACAATTGAGATATTCTTGAAGTACTGCAGTGTTGACAAAAAAAACATACACAGCGGCTGCTCACAGTTAGGGCATTAATTCCTAATGCCACATGTGTAATCCTTATGATAGTTTCATACTATTAGACTGCACTGAAATTTTAAGTGACCTTATAGCGATTTTCAATTATGAATACTGGGAAAGGTCTAGTACACTCTTGTTACTGCTGCTAGTTGTAAAATACTTGTGTTGTATACACTGAGGACATTAAATTAGTGTCTTTAGTTAATTCCAAGCAGCTCATCCTGAGGGTGATCAGCAGAGTATCACTGACTTTTAAAAAGGCCTTTTCCTCAGCTCTGTCTCCTCTGGGTACTGCACGAGGCAATGCTGAAAGGTTCTGATCTGCGTATTACACTTGCAACAAAGCCTCTGTTTCCTCAAAAACTTGTTAACAGCAATCTCCTCAAAGGCTCTATTTTGATAGCTTTGGCTGAGGTTGTCACACCACTCAATTAAAGGCTGCAGAACAGGCAGCAAAAGACGCTCCAGCGCCCGGCGCCGCTCCTCAGCTCCCAGCACTTCCCACAGGATGAGCTCTGAGTGACCAGCTGCTCTCCCAAATTTGACACCAGGCATATGGAGGGGAGTCAGGCCCGGGGGTAACGAGCTGGGGCGAGCTCCAGTGAGCAATCAATTAGGAGGAGCAGCAGCTCAGCCTCTGCGCCGCAGCCTCAGCCGTTCCCACCACCCCGCCGCCAATCCCGAGGATCCTGCCTGCAATAAAACTCGTGGGGAACCAACTCAAGGCAAACTCTTTAAGATATATGATGAGGATTAGCTGTAAAACACTAATTAAGGATGGGCTGAGGAATTAGTGGGAACCTACAAAACTCTGCGTTTTATTTCCCCGTCTAAGAGCGTTGCTGCTCTCCGGTTAATGAAAAGAGAAGTTGGCCAAATGGATTTGAGTTTTTTCCCTTTGTTTCTTTTTATTATTAATATTATTATTATTATTATTATTATTATTATTATTATTACTACTTAGCTTATTTTGTAAGCACAGGTCATTAAAGAAGGAACACAGCCAGAAAAAAAAATCTCCAAGTGAAGGCTCATTACATTTTTCAAGCACAAATAAAGTGTCACTTTAAAAGGAAATCCAGTTACTCTGAAACATTTGTCGCTTTACTTCAGTGCATGTGAAATGAATACAGGGCCCAGCACTGCCCTCAGCTTCTGTAATTTCCTAGCAGCTCAATGCTCAGAGGCAGCACGATGTAAAAATATGTATATTGTTTAATTTATTGCAGTACGTTTCCATTTTTCTCATGAAAACAAACAAACAAAAAAAATTCCAGCAGCTGGTTCCAATACCGCCCACTTTGCTCAAATTTATAGTGAAAACTAGCAGCATCATTAAAAACAAACATGTTGCTCCTCTCCAAGTATCCTATAGAGCAGCTCCCAGAGAGATGTGTAATTTCTGTAAGAGATCCAGGAGGCACTGGCCAGCTTGGAGCTCAGAGCTCAACCTCCAGCTATGTTTTCCAGGACAGAAATAACTAGAATTTTATTCGTCTAAATAGTTTTCTGGAAAAGAATGTTTTGGATAGAAAAGAACAATCTTAACAGAAAATTTTCCATTTGCTGAAATGTTCCAATTTTCTGGTGAAAATTAACAATGAGTCCTGTAATTGGATTTGGGAAGCCAGTGTGAGCTGAGGGCTGCCCTCCACCACAGCTCCCTGCTCTGCTCTCCTTCCCTTCTCGCCCTGAGGAGGGGAGGAACAGAGGATGAGAGGACAGATGGAAGAGGGAGAGAAGGGGAGCAGATAAAAACAAACATATTTTTTGTTTTCAGCTCCCTCTTCCAAATTGATAAACTATGTAAACATTTTCCAATGCTCATTAATCAGATGTCTTGGAGTGAGGCAGATCCTCAGGCTCTTTCATGGAGGAAACAAACACAATCTCTTCCTTATTCTTCCCTTGCTCAAACTGCCTCCCACTAAACCAATCTGCCTGGGCAAAAGGAAGGAGATGCTTGTATAAAGTATTTTGGGATTTATTTTCCCACAGTGGCAAAAACACCCATCATTCTGCAAGACCATCACCCCTGGCAGGGAGGTTGCCACGGGTGGGAACAGCCTGGGCTCTCTGCAGCCTCGTGGTCCCAGCAAACAGCAGATGAGATCCAGCACTGCCTGCTGCTGGCAAACACAGCAGCCTAAAAGCCACGTCAGGACTCATTACATCTTTTCCTCATGTTTCTCAACCTGATGTCTGCCTGCTGGTGGTCTGCAAGTGATGGCGAGAGGACTGGCAGAGGGGTTTCAGGAATTATTTGTGTACTCTTGCAGGCATGCTGATGAGCAGAGTGGGGAAAGGCAAAAGCAAAGACAAATGTTCAAAGTTTAGCTTGGTTGGTACTTGGCTATAAATAAAAAGTATTATGGTAACAATTCATAGGAGGGTCCATTGGGCTAATATTTTTCCCTGATAAGACAGGTGGAGCTACAACTAAAAAGACTGAGGTACAATACTTAGAAAGTCAAAATAATCTGCTCTGAAGCTCCTTTTCAGTTACAAACAAAAAAACCAAATCCATGAACCTCACCGATGGAAGGTGTAACTTGCTGACTGCATTTCCAATAAAAAGCTGCATCACCCCAAGAGCAGCTCGTGAGACGTGCCAGCAATTTTAATAAAATCAAAAGCCCACTGAGATCACAGCTAAGCACTTTTTGCAGTCCAGTAACTCTCACCTGCAAGTGCTGCTTCAGCCTTAACTTTAGACAAGGCAATACTGATCTCCTTGGAAGAACTGAGCTCACAGAAACTGTGCCTAAAGATGGACAGTGTGCTTGTAAGGAGCTGCAAAACTCAGGCCTGATATATAAAGCAGGTAGAATAGTCATAAGGAAGAAAAAAAGTTTTAAAACTCCCTCTTTAATAATGTTCTAGCATACTAAAGTTAAAACTAATGCCAGAGACACCTGGAAATAATAATATGTCAGAAGAGCTTCAAGTTCTATCTTTTCCTATTTTTTACAGATGTGAATTACATTGGAAATCAGATACAAGAAAGCACCAAAGCTCAAAGCATCTCAGAGGACAATGTCAAAACATGACTCATATCTAACTTCAGGTGCTTTGTTCGTGTTCCTGGGATTCTCTTATTTAATTACTTACTCCATGTATGCATTTATTCACTCATTTGCATCCCTCCATTTATATTTAGAACATTCAGTGGACTCAACTACATTTTTTTTTCCAAATATCTGTGGGAAATAGGGGCATTCAGTCCTGCCCTGCAGCATCCTGCCCTGCCTGGAGTTAGCCATAGCACCAGCACAAAAGAAACCACATTGTATTATCCTGCTTCCAATTTCTCCAACTGCTTTGCTCCCAAGTTATGACTTTAGTTTCCCCCTTGATATGCCATCCTTTATTTATTAGGGCATATTTATCCGTGGGGTTTTTTCCTTTTTATTGTTGGCCTGCTTTTACTTCTTCTTTAACCTTATTAACCCTTGCTAGTATTTGACAGCTTAACACCCTCCATTACTCTGTAACATTTGCTATAAGAACTGACATGGAACTAATAGCAGCCTTTTTATATCCAATCTGCGAGGTCACATGAAACTGCCCTTGTCTGAACCCTGCAAGATTTCCTATAGGTGGTTCTCCTTTTCTCTGGATTTTCTACTTAATATGTCGCTACAGGCCTGTCTGAATGTAAAAAATGGAATCAGATTCCTGCTAACTTTAGTTACTGACAATGTACACCTTAGAATAGGAGTTAGTTTTCCCTTTAATGAAAGCTCCCAGTAATGTGATTTGAAACAACTTTGTGATATTCTTTTCAAGCATTATGTATCACTATTTAATGGCATACCCACAGACCTTCCATTTCAAGGGATCTTTGATTTTCCCAGCAAAGGGCCAGAATGGCATGGTCACATCCATCCCCTGAACCTCAGCTCTGAGAGTAAGTAGGACATTAAAGCAATAGCGTGATAAGGTTGAGGTGTCTAGCTCAGTTGTTCAGCATGGCTTGATTAAATGTAATTAATTTAGGTCTCTGACTTCAGGGGACACCCAGCATGCTGCACAGTACAGAACCAAGCTGTTGTTTATCCTCGTGACCAGGTCTGCTGGAGCCTTCCCCCAGCCTGTGGAGCTTAACTCTGCACTAAAATCCATTGTGAGATTCTTCAAATGCAAAAGGCTGGAGTAAAAACAGCCCTGCAAACACCTGAAGGGCTGCAGAGCTCAACAGCAGCCCAGGGAGGGAAAACAAACCACCAGGGCAGGATTGTTCAGAAGAGATGCAATGAGAACACCAGTTAGTTCTCCAGTTTTTTCCTAATGGAGCCTCACAGCAGGGAAAAAAAGGTGTTTTTTCCATGCATTTATCCTTTTCAAGCATTAGAAATTAACTTTTGCTAAATTGAAAAGTAAAGCACAATGAGATCTATATAGCTGAGCAAAGGAATACATGGAGGACAAATTGAAATTTCTGAGAATAGGTTTTAACAGCCTTTCTCGCAGATGTAATACCTGCTTAGATAAGTCTGTGATTATCTATTTTAAAATTAAAAAAGTCTTCAAATCCACCATCCTTATTATTGCTATTTTAAATGCAGCAGAGACCCTGGGAACCAAATTCTTCACTTAAAACATCTTGGGGAACATTTTTTAGTTTTGAAGTCCACTGTTTCCCCTACCCAATTTCAATTTAATAGCATCTCGAGTGATAAAGTGGGAAGAGACAGACATCTGGTAGAGCTAACTAGTCATTTGCTGGTTCTGTGAAAGTTCGTGCTTCCCAGTCAGTGTCACATATGAGGAATACAGATGGTCCCAAGTTGGGGAAAAAAAAAAAGTGTTGAAACATATACAAATGTTATGAGGACTTCAAGTGTAAAATGTCAACCAGCTGTGAATGTGACATCTCTAGTTTTACTAACTCTGCTGAGATACATCATTACTGCACATGAAATCCATATATTTTCTGTACTGATGGCAATTCCCTGTTTTCCATTTGCTTCTAGTTTGGGGCCAAAACCATCCAGATGAGAATATTAAAAAGATAGGAATCCAAAAAGAGAAAGAAAAGTGGACTCTGTTCCTAAGAGCTGTTTGTAACCGCCCCAATAATTTCCTGTGTTATAAGCTGACTATTTACTGGGGGGAGGGTAGAAGTCACAAACAGCTAGAGTTAAAAATAATATATAAATGTTAAAACAAAATCAAAAGGTTACTAATTCACACAAAGTCCTAGAGATTTAAAGTCATCCATTCTATATACAGTTCAGCAATGCCTGGAATGCAATAAGACATTTAAACCACAACACAGCAGTGATCTTGCCCTGTTGCTGGCAGTATCAGTTGTTTCCCACACAAGGGCCTAAATCTGACCCTTTTATGAAACTTTTACATTTGCAAAAATAGAACAGTTGGGAAATCTTGGGCACTTCTAGTTAAATTGCAAACAAAATAACCCTCTCTTTGCTGCTGCTTAAGGTCGAGACAATCATCACATATGAGACAATCACTTTCTCCCCCCATATGAGTTGTTTTGACAGAGCTTTTCAGATGTTATGTACAGTGCAACCTGAAAGGAAAAGAGAATGTACATTTCAGGACTCAGAGTGTTTGACAGGGAGGGGAGAGGGGGAAGGAGATGGATTTTCCCCTCCCTTTTCCTTGGACTAAAGCTGTGAATGGCCATGTCTACCTTTGGCAGCTCACAGGGGTGTGCAGCTCTGTGAATCCCCCATGAAACCAGTGAGGGATGCACAACCCCACAAGGGGCAGAGCAGCTTTGGGGAGCTGCACACCCAGCGTGTGTGGTACCTCCCCTGCCTCCTCATCCCATCAGGGGCCAGCGCTCAGGGAGAGGGGAGACAGTTGGGAATGGATTTTTTGGATGTTTGTTTGGTTTTGCTAGGAGTGGAGCAGCACTGGAAGAAAGTCAGATTCCCTGTACCACTTCCTAAAATGTAACTGGGAGCAGGAGCCAGCCTTGTTCATCCTTGACTGCCAGGAGGCTTTTCTGTTCTATTTTTGCTTTTCTTTTTTTTTATTTTCCTCTCCAGAAAAAGCAGGCAAAATCAAAAAGAAGCCCCAGTTTTAATATAGACCAAACAAAGATATTTCTTGGTAGAGCTTTACACCAGTTTAGATGAGGGTGAGTGACTGCAGAGCACAGACCCTGAGCCAGGACCAGGATATCACCATTTTGGAAATACTGATGAGCACAAGGGTCAGAGAGTTCCTAGAGTGAGCAAAACTAGGGGGTCCAGTTGAAACGTAAACCTCCTTTCTTCAGAGGACAGAGCTGCTGGTTTAGGGTTCTCTTACTACTAGATTGCTTGCCTGTTATTATGGACTTTATTATGACATTAGCTTGCTTTTAAATGTTATTTTTATAAATAGCTTTCCCAATGTGGCTGTTCAGGTAGCACATTTCTTTCAACAGTCACAGCAGAATTACCCTAAGATGCCACCACAAACTTTTTCAAGTTCTTTTCCTACTGATTTGTGCATCCCAGCTACGAAGTTTTTTGCCTGAACAAAGGAATGGTAGCACATGAAGTCAATTTGTCTTTTCCTATCAGAGACAGAAAGATGAATTTCATAACCCTTCCCTCACTGAGGGCAATACCAAAATGACATCACTTAATAGCAAAAAAAACACATTAAGGCATCCCTGAGAGGAATAAACCCTTTTGATACAAACTGGGGGTAAAGCAGTCAAACACATCCAGCAGAATTTGTAGGCCTCAAATTTAGCCAGGAGCCAAACTTGTGCAGGCATTTAGGCACCTGAAGATAGGGATGAATGCCTGTCAGGAGACTCCCACCTCCAGCAGCCACTTTGAAAGCCCCATCAGTGCTTCCAGCCACTCCATCCCTCTCCAATCTTCACCCACAGGCTAAGCTCCTGCAAAGTGCTCCTGAGCAAGCATTATTGAACTTGGCTGAACTGAGCAGCCCAACAGGACTTGGTGGCTACTGCTGAGCCCTCGTGGGCACCCAGCCCACAAAAATCCCTGTTCTGCACTCCCTGAGACTGAGCTCCAGCCTCTCCTGCCCGCCAGGCAGACAAATTGACTTCCCAGCAGTTCATTGCGTGCAGCACTTCAGCGAGAAGGTTATAAAGTGAAGGTGCACAGGGACACAAAGTTATCTCTCCCTGGTGGCCATGCCTTACTCCAGGTGGGAATCCATGCCTGGGTGCCCCCACATCCTGTGGCACTGCCTTTTCCCAGTGCTGGGGACCCCAGGCACAGTCCAGGACACTGTCAGGTCCCTGACTGAGGAGCCTGAAATGCTGAAATCCTCTGGCTGTCACGCTGTGCTCAGGGCTCAGGAAGTTGGCCACCTGGGTAAATGTTAGAGGATCTTGTGCATATTATATCCCCATTATTTTCTGACAGACTTTTCCTTCCATTATGCGATACAGGAAAAGAGGTTCAGGATTATAACACCACCAACACGGGTTTTGAGCTCCTGCTAACTGTAAGCCCAGATCCTGGATACAGACACACACAGCTATCAACAAACACAAGGTAGCACCGAGAACACATTAGGTTTTTCCTTTACATTTCATTTTTAAAAAAAAAAGAAAAAGAAAAAAAAAAAGCTTCACATAGTTTCCTCCTCTTGACCTAACACAAATTCCATCAAACTTCAAAAACAATACTTTGGGATTCTGGAGGATGCAGGCCGGAAACTGAGGAAAGACTTTACACAAAGTTAGGAAATCTTTTTTGGAGGGAATGCTTCAAGCTACTGAACAGTTTTATCTAGATGACTAGATCTTATGGTAAATGAGGATATAATTAAATTTAAGAGCTATGCTATTGTGTTTGAGGTATATCAGCTCATCAACAAAAGAAAGACTGTTTAGCTATGCTAAAAGCGATATGTAAATACCATCCTCTGATAAATAATTGATTATTGCCTTAATGTTTGACAAAGCCATAAAATGCCCTGCAGATTATGTCCAAAACATTTGAAGGTGATGTGAAATCATTTTTATTGTAATGACAGTGAGCTGTCCATGGTTGACTGGTTTAAATTTTATCTTTTCTTGTTAGGAAAGGTTTCTGTTTTCTTTGAGAATTTAATTATCAGAGGGTGTTTAATATGATAGGAGGATTTACAGCCTTCAGGAGCTATCCAAAAATAGTGCTATAAAAATGGACTTAGATCCCATCACAAGCAATAAAGCTGCTATGCAGACTTGATGCTTGCAGTGAAAACTTTGCGTATGAATATATTTCACCATCACACATAAAAGTTCACTTTGGAGGATTTTGAATTTTGACCCTGAAATGTGACCCAAACAGCAGGGTGAGGGGAAAAAAACCCTTCACAAAAAAAAACCCCAAGCTCTGCTAGTACAGATCCATTAGTGTTTATTTTGGAAAATGCTATTCACTACCCATAAATATTTGTTTTAACTCGTTGCCATTAAGATGCAGCAGGGACTAAGTTGTCCAGGAGGAGATAAAAAGAACAACAAAGATACACTCCTATTGTGTAATAATCAGTCCACATTTCAATGAATAAGTAATATTTCTCACAAGCCAAAGTTAGATAGTGGATTTATTTAACCTCTGAGGGTCAGGTAATAAATACTAAGTGAATTATTCAGACCAATGGCTAATCAATACAATTCAGTGATATATTTTTTGTGTTTCATAAAAGGTTGTACACTAAAGGCAGTGAGCAATTATGGAAATTGGGCCCGAGCGGCACTCAATTCTTCTCTTACTTGAAACCCCAGCACCACTACCTTGACAGCAAATCGATTAGTGTGCTAGTGAAGCAGCTCAGCAACCTCTGACCCCTTCCAGCTCTGTCCAACAGCCTGGAGAGTATTTTATATTTATTTTATTGAATTAACCCTCTCTTGCCTGCACGCTGTTTTACACACGCAGTAATGTGGTGGGAGAAAAACGACAGGGTTCTTTCATTTAAATACCCCTCTGTAGGTCCAAGGAAGGCAAAGTTAACAGAGCCCTTTGTTCTAGCTTCAAAACATCAATTTCTGCCACAGCACAGCATTTTCAAGTCCATCCCAAAACTAACATAATTAACAGGATGCAAAGAATGTCCTAAGTGTACCCCAGACACTGAATCACTTCTATTCATACCTGCCTGGCACACAGCTACCAACTTTATACAATGCTCAAGCCACTGTTTTGCACCAAAAATAAAAGCTCCTCCATAAAAGTGAGTTAATATTGCTATAGGTATAATATCCTGTTTTACACAGTGCAAGGGAGAACACTAGAGATTAACAGCATTTTCCACCAGGAAATTAAAACTAACATAAAGCCACATAAAGCACTTTTTTCTGGACATTTAACTCTGTAGGCACCACTCCTGTGTCGTGTGCCTGACAAAGCCCTGCCTGATCCCAGTGGGAGTTTGCAAATATTCAAGGTAATGATGGAGAAAATAATTTTAAGTCTAAGGCCTGTGGGCTCTTCCTTTGCACCATGCAAAGGCTTCAGCACAGATACTTTTGGAGGTGCTGTGGATCAGGAGCCCTCACCCAGCCAAGGCCACCAAGGTGTCACCTCTCTGTCACCACCTGCTCAGATTCCAAGGGGAAATGTCAGCCATGTGAAGGAGAGCATCTTCCTTGCCCAACAAGCATTTCTTAATACCTCATCTCATGTCCCCTTTATACACATCCTGAGCAGGCTTTGAAAACGATGCACTATTTCCTTTTTCAAAAAACAGGCAGGACACAGAAAAGGTGCTGCAGCAGCTGCTGCCTTACCCAGCCTCAAGCACAGGGATAAAAACATGATTTTCTGTGCCTTTAACTGGAGAGCTGAGTATTTCTATCCCATGGAGGGCCCCACGTGAGGTATCCTACCCAAAGTACAAATCTCTTTACTTTTTCAACACCATCCATAGGAGTAAGCAGCAGCTGCACCTATTTGAATACTGTCTATATCACATATAACCAATTCTCCTTTTTCTAGGAAATTTATTCCCAATTTACACTGGCGTAGTTGAGAGAAGATTCAGACATCAAAATTCCTAAATCAGATTCCATTACTGTTCCAATACACAAAAGAATTAAACATCAGGTAAATACTCAAAGACTTGCAAGCATTGCATCCCATCTGGTTATGAATGTGTGCTAAAAAAATATAATAGGAAGTCATATGCAAATAACATAAGGAGAGATTTCTCAGGAAGAAATCAATCGCCCCAGAAAAAGTGAAGACATGATGCTGTTTCCATTGAGGCTAATGGGAACCAGATTAGATTTCCACTGTAGCTGATCTGTTCCCCACCAAACAATGATAATCAAAGTAAAAATGGCATTTAGTAGGAGTCCAGAAGCTCGTGTGCTCTGTCTACAGGTCATATTCTGTCACTTCAAGGCTGCATAAAGCCTGCATGCATAGCAGGATACATCACTTTTAATAAGACTATTCACAGCAAAGGGACCACTCAAAGTTCACCACATCTGACCGTAAGCAGATACACAGCACAGGCTCAAGCAGGGTATTTTATAAAACCCTTTTATGCTTTCGTATAACACTGCCTTGAGTTCTGAATTATTCTTTTCGTCTCTTTCGCTCACAGAATCCATACAAAAGTGATTACTTCAGTCATTTTTCAATATTACTTTCATTCCTGGAAAATGCATTTTCAAAAGTTATTTATTTTTCACAGCATGTCATGTTGTTATATTATACTAGTTAAAATAAAACCACTGTAGGCTTCGGCATGCATTTATGTTTCTCCTCCAATGGTATGATGTAGGATTTGCAGTTTTTATGCTGAATGTATTCTACATATTACATTATCAATCCTTTATCTTAGGTTTGGTGTAGATTTAAAAAACAAGCTGTTAAATCAAGTTACTAAAGTAATTGAGCCATAAAACTGCCTTCTTATTTATAATCACCATTTCCCTCCGAAAAGGAGTTTTTAAAGATCAGCTGTGGTTTCTGTTATGCAATTTTTTGAAACAACTTTATGCCGTTGATTCCACTTCAAATCTAATTAAAATAGTAGAGAAAATGTATGTTTTCTCCATGCAGGCAGTGAACTGACTTTATCAGCACATTGCAGGCTGGAACTGCCCCTCAGCCCTGGAAGCTGGGTGAGCATCTTCTCAGCTCAAGGGGCAAATTGGGGCACAGCCTGGGGCTGGGCAGCCCTGGCTCTCTGCTCACCTCTTCTCCCTGCCCCAAAATTCACCTCAGAAACCCTTTTCCAAAGGTTTAACTCTGTTTGTGTTTCTTAATACATAATCCTGGGTAATGCTGGAATGCAGAAGAACATAATTTCTGACTGGGAAAGAGGCTGAAACAGAAGTTATTTGAAGATGAATGCTTTGCTTGCCCAGCTGGTGGCCAGCAGTGACCACCCTGCCCTTCCTTAGTGGCCACTTCTTTGCCCAATTCAGTTAAACATCAGGAAAGTGGCTGTTTATCCAGCTATTTGACAAAAAATCCCTAAAAATCTCTGTCACCATGGGGAGTTACCTCAAACACAACAGTGTGGATGCCAAAGCACAGAATTTCCAGGGCTGGGGACACAGCAGGAGCTTGGGGACCTCTTGTCCCCCTGTGGGGTCACTGCCCACCACACTGCTGGGATGCACTGCTAGGGTGTGAAAAACTTGGATACTGCCACCCATAACCACAAAACCACTTGAAAATCCCATGTCCCCAGCACTGTGATTCCTTCAGAGTGGGCAAAAAGGGAGAAACACAGCTGGTAGTGCAGGGAAATGCCAGAATGGAGTCATCCAACCCAAAGGAGGATGACAGAGGGATGAGATGAGCAGATTATTGGGAGCCATGGGGTGGGTTTGAGGCAGCTGAGGGTCCCACAACCCTCTGCCATGACACATCTTACAGGCTGTAATCCTGCTCTGAGATTCTATACCTCCCCCAAACAAAATCTCTGCACAGTACTGCCCATCCCTCTGTCACCCCACACACTCAAAGGATGCCCCACATCATCAATGAAACACATCTGTGCTATAAAGTCTCATCCTCCCAAAAAAAACATCTTATCAGGCACCAGAGCATCTGGATGCCTTTAGAAAAACTGCTCTCCTTGCAGTGCTGCTGAATTAGGGGCAGGGGAAAAAAGGTAAAGAGGTTAAATATTTAATAAAGCATTCCACAAAAACTCCAAGAGCAGCTCTGAAATGCCTCCCCACTCCACACCCACGGAGGTGGCTGAGAAATGGCTGAGGGCCAGATGACAGGGGACTTTTTTTCTGAAATAGCACTGGCAGAGGCCTATCAGGAAATCTTTCAGAATTGCTTTAATCTTTCATTTTAGTTTGGTCTCTGGCCACACAAGTGCGTCCAGCCCTCGGAGACCCTGGAGGTCACTATCTGTGAGTTTTTAAAAACAGGAAAGCCATTACAGAAAAATCAGAGGAGAAAGGGAAAAAAAGTCCTCGCTGTAAATATGTACATTTTTAATACAACAGAACGGTAGTTACATTTTTCGTTCTGCTATTGCTTTTAACTAAAAAGGAAGGGAACCTGGAATGTTATAAACACCTCGCAGTTTTTAGCTCTCTGCCAAAGAATTTATCCATTAAACACAACATGAACTATAAATCTGAATTTCAGCTCCTGCTCACAGCATATGAATCTATTCTCCCCTTTGATATGCATGTGAAGTTCTCATTGACACTAATGGGAGTTACACGTGCTTATTATGGGATAACTAGACCTCTTGGTGTGAATATATACCTTAGACAGACATCTCTGCTTAAGTTGAAAAAAAAAAGGAAAGAAGAAGAAGATACCAGTGGGGGGAGAAAAATCCATTACAGGTGTTGTGCAAACAAAAGTACCATTATGTGCATTTTTGATCAGCAGGAAGCTTGGGGGAAAAAAAGTCATGTACAGGTATTCAATTGCATCCATGTACCTCATCCAGGGACACGTGTGAAGATATTCACCAACACGTGTGGACCTGTGAGGGAGCATCTTCACTCAGTCCCACCAAATTTCAGTGCTAGTCCCAGACTCAGCTCGTGCAAATCAGCTCCACAATTCCCCCTGAAGTGCCCAATTTACAGCAGCTGAGTGGGTGACACGGGGTCTGTGGGAGTGCTGGAAGTCCTGGGTCTCTCCCACAGGCTCTGTGTGAAGTAGCTGCTGCTCTGAATGCTAATGGGTGTGGGAGCACAGAGCGCCGGTATCGGGGAGTTATTTCTTTTATGGGAACATTTCCTTAGATGTGTATTTCATTTTTTAGCTTTCTGGCTAGAGGTGTTCCCAGGGACGGCAAATAGAGAGGGAGAGTCATGTTAAATTCATAAACATAATCTGTAGAAAGTAAGTGAGCGTCTAAGGATGTGGTGGGTTGAGCTACCAAAGCTGCTCTATCCCTCCCCTCCTCAGCTGGATTTGGGGAGAAAATATAATGAAAGCCTCATGGGTCAAGAGAAGGACAGGGGGAGATCCCTCACCAATTACTCTCACAGGCAAAACAGACTCAACTTGGGGAAATTACCTTAATTTTTTGCCAATCAGAAAAGAGTAAGGTAATTAGAAATAAAACCAAATCTTGAAACACCTTAAAACAGTTTCCTCACTTCTTCCTGGGCTCAGCTTTGCTCCCAGTTTTCTCTACATCCAGTGACACAGGGGGTCAGGGAATGGGGAGTGCAGTCAGTTCTGACTCCACGTCACCTCTACTGCTCGTTCCTCCTCGGGGGAGGACCTCTCACATCCTCCCCTGCTCCAGCGTGGGGTCCCTCCCACGGGAAACAGCCCTGCAGGAACTTCCCTGGTGTGAGTCCTTTCCTTGGGCTGCTCCTGTGGAGCTCTCTGCAAACTGCTCCAGGCTGGATCCCTTCCCTGGGCTGCAGTCCTTCAGAACAGGCTGCTCCAGCGTGTCCCCTGTGGGGTCACAAGTGCTGCCAGCAAACCTACCCCAGTGTGGGCTCCTCTCTCCATGGATCCACAGATCCTGCCAGGAGCCTGCTCAGGCTTCCCACAGGGTCACAGCCTCCTTGGGCATCCCCCTGCTCCACCACAGACTTCCAAGAGCTGCAGAGGAATTTAGAGCTCCTTCTCCCCTCCTTCTCCACCACCCTGGGCATCTGCAGGGCTGTTCCTCTCACACATGCTCACTTCTCTCTCCAGGCTGCAATTGCACAGGGCTTTTTTCATCTTCCTCTCTTACCCCAAAGGTGCCACCACCACCTCTGCTGGGCTCAGCCTTGGCCAGCAGTGGGTCCATATCAAAGCTCTGTCATATCATAGGTCCTTGGCTCTGTCAGACACAGGGGAAGCTTCTGGCAGCTTCTCACAGCTGGAACACCCCTGGAACACCCCCTGCTGCCACCCCCATCTTACCACGCAAACTCAATACAAAGGATAACATATGAGTGAGAATATACCACATCTGCATTTTTATAGCCCAAATGGATCTGTGTGTATCTCTGTACAGCCCTGTCTGTGTACATGGGTGTCAAAATATTGGCACTTAGAGTAAAATTTATAAATTGTCCAACCAGCCCAGATTATCTTCAGCAGGTTGGCTTTTTTTTTTTTTTTAATCAAGAGCTTTTACTGGAAATATTAGTAAAGGGTCAATTCCCTTCCATGCACCAAGTGACACTTTTGAATAACTGTGTTATGCACAGCGCCTTAAGAAGACTTATAGGACTGTCACAATATTTAACTACTCATTTTTGCCTGCATGATTGTGGTTGATATGACCACAGAATACTGATCTATCCAAAAGAGAAAAATTATAGAGTGGAACAGTGGGATTTATGAATGAGATATCTTTGGCTGCAAAGCAGTCCCATTTATAGCACTCAGCCACCACAAAACTGCTGTGTAATTGGAAGAGAAATTTTTCCCATGTACTGAAGCTGTAGTTGAACTGCCAAACAATGAGAGACAGCCTTGTCTGAATTAGAGGAGTCACATACCTGATTTTTCTCCCACTCACTTAGAAACAGACCTTATTTCCCATCTCTGCTCCTCTAGTGCTGAGACTGGGGGTAGGAAAGCTGCGATTTGCGGGTGCCAGAGCCGAAAGCTGATTCCATTTAAGCATCATATCAGAATAAATGTGTGGACAAATCAGCAGGACTAGTCAGAGCTGCCAATTTTAACTTCCTGAGTATCTGCATGTGAAAACTGTTATTTTCCCAAGGAGGCACATGGGCTTTTGTTATGATTATTTATTTGTATTATAACAGGCCAAGGAAGCCACAGAGAGGGCCCTGTGATGTGAGAGGACACAGAGACACAGCGCTGCCCCAGGACACTCGGGAGGTGGACGGAGGCTCCTGGGATGGATTGATGCTCCCAGGAAAGATGGATGTTTGCCCTCCCACTGGCTCCATGTGAAGGCAGCAGGCAAGTCCCTGCCATGCTTACACGGTTTCTGGAGCTTTATAAGTCTCGTGACTGCAAAGCCAGCAGATTAAACCTTCCATTCCACAGCCCCACAGCACTGCATGGACAGACAGATGGACACACCGAGATCCCCCTGTGTGCAAACCCACAGGGCAGCCCCCAGGGTGCTAGGCAGGGCAGGTGCCCTTCCAGGACTAGCTGCTAAAAGCAGCAGCTGGAAAACAGCGATGAAGAGACCATGAAACAATTGAATTCCTTGTGAAAAGAGCAACCTCAAGTCCTCCCCTCAGCAGGCAATTCCACAGGGCATGGTCCTCCTGAGGGCACTGGATGGGGCACATCCCATGGGGACAGCACAGTGCCACCCCCTTTGGAGCCAGCAGGACAAACTGCTGTGTGTCACAGTGTCACCACAGTGTGATCCCTTTCCTCCTTCCCACCCTCTCCGTTTTCCCTTGAGTGGCCTCTACCCTGGAGGCTGCTGGCCAGGAACACAGAACTGTGCCCAGCCAAGCTTTCCCCTCCCTGCCCAGGGTCACTGAAAGTTCCACAACAGCCACACAACAGCTCAAGACACCAGTTTTACAAACATTTTTGCAAAAAGAAAGTTCTCAGACAATCCTTTCCATGTAAAGTCCCTCTGACCACATCCCTGATTACAGGCACTGCTCAGGATACCCTGCATGACCCTCAGATCACAGCCCACCAAAACTCAAAGCTGGCTACCCCAGAAATCCAAGAACCTTGATGCTGCTCTGGAAATTCAGGACAACATTCTCAATGATGTAAACGAAGGTTCAGAAAAGCTTCTCCAACTGCCAGTGTGTTGGGACAATTTACATTTTCTCTTTTCACATCCCCCTGCTCCACAGTGAAAATCAAAATAGCGAAGTACAGATGTAACACAACTCTAACAGGTTTCACAGTTTGTCAAGAGTTCTCTAATCCATTTCAAATTCCCTTTAACAACAGGATTTCTTCTATGTTTGCTTTTGAACTGTGGATGATTAAACAACAAGCAGCAGAAAATTAATATGTTAAATTCAAAGCCATAGAAAAAATAGATAATCTCATTGTCCAGTGAGAATCCCAGGAATCCTTGAGTTTCCAGGAACAAAAGCCACAACTCACTCAGGCTTAGGTCTTAGTGGAATTAACGTTGCTCAATAGCAAGTACTGATTGTGGGATTTTTTACTAACCTACAATACAGAACTTGGCTAATACTTAAACAAATAAATAAACCTTATTTATATTTAAAGAAGGAAAAAAAGGAGAGAGAGGTCAGATGTGCCACAGAAAGCAATGAATGCTATGGATTCAGAACCACATCTGAAAACCTCTTCCAGGTCCCCAGAGACAACCACAGGACGCTGCTCCCAGCCAGGCAAATTGGAAATGTGAACAATGACTCCGGATTTTCTGTTAAAATTCATTGGGTTTATTACTTGGCTGTGTTTTTCCAAAGGACACTTTGCACATAGAAGCCTCAGTGCAGGCTCAGGGTGCCAAAATCTCTCCCTCTCCTGTTTAGCAGCACATATTGATATTGTAACGGGATTTTCAAGGACCTGGCTGAGATCCTCCTGACAGAATGAAAGGATTTTCCTCGGGGCAATGACACCATGACCAGAGCTCACTGATGGCAGCACAGTTCATGGGCAACGTGGAAAGACAAGGACCTGACGGAGCTCAGATGCTGGCAGAAGTGATGCCAACTATTTATTTGGGAAAAAACCCAACAAATCAAACATGACTTCTAAAGTGCTCCTGGAATCTCTGTCTCTAGAGACTCCCTTCCTTTGGAGCAAGAGCACTTTTTCCTACTTACACCATCGATCCAGAAGGATGGGGTAGGGGAAAGCAAACAGGAGGTTACTAATCCCACTGCCCACAGCACTGGGCTCAAGATGCATTCCTGCCACTGGGTTAAGAGGAGCTGCAGACAGGGATTTGCCCCTGGCAGGAGCAGGGAATCCTATATTCCCTGGGCAGGAGGAGACAGTGGCACCTCATGCATGCTAGGGGCAGAGGCTTCTCTCACATGTGCACTGCTCACATAGAAATACACAAAGACAGGGCTCAATCAGCCTGTGGACAATTAATATTATCACTGGAGCAGCCTCGTTTCTCCCACTTGGAGCTCATCCATGGCAGGGAGGCACAGAACTGGCAGCCATAGAAATAACCTTCCTATATTTACATACCTATCCCTTGAATGCCCTGTTGATGTCCCTGTGAGAAAGGACTCAGTAAAACACTGCAAATTAACAATATAAGGAGCAAAATACATTCTGCACTGCACAGTTTAAACAAAAAATAGTCTCAGATGGGGAGACACGAAGTAACAATATAAAGGCAGAATGAAACATTTTGATCTGCTGAATGCCTTTATAAATATTTGAGTATCATTTATTTATGTTTTCCTTCTTTTCATTGTAAAGCAAGGTTTTCTGACAAAAGCCCTCGTTCGGAGAACACTGTGCGTTATTATTTAACTTCCTAAAAGCAACATCAAAGGCTTGAGTTTAAAGCTTTAAAACAAATGAACTATTTGCAATATTTTAAAGATTTAGAGATGAGAGGAGTAGGAGTTCTCCACAGCTCAGATCTAAAGGCCTCTGTGGTCTGTGCTGGGCAAGGAAGACACAAAAGCTCTGCCAAACACTGGGGAACAAAATCCCTGACATCCTTTTGCAAGCACCAGCTGTAGCGTGTGCCTAGGGCTGCCAAGATGCTCCAAGTTCAGTCATTCTCCCTCTCACCATTGCATTTCACCTGCAGTCACCCTCTCTCCTCTCCAGCCATCCCACCATCACAGTCAGGGCCCCAGGAAGGGTGTTGAGTGTCACCTAAACCACAGGCAGTGGTCCCCAGCAAGGACAGTCTGCATCACTGGCACTGCTCAGACACAGATCCATCCCTGTCCTGGCTCTGCCATGATCCCCTCTGAGTGATCCTGCCAGAAGAAAATTGGCCTGTGCCGTGTCTGGCACCTGTACATGTCATGGGAACATGTGGCTGTTCCTGGCACTCACACAGCAGATAATATGACAAATTTCTCCAGCTTTGTAAGGCGTTGAGACAAAGCTTGGAAGCTCTGCTGAAGGAAGCTTCCAGTGCTGCCCTGGTGGATCTGGTCTGCAAGACAAGGCACAAAAAGAGCCTCCAAGCTGCAGCCACCTCAGGGAACCTTTCTCCATACCCCCATCCCACTTCAGCCCATTCTCCAGTGAAGGAGCTTTGCTCTGCAATCCACACTGTCACACAAACAAAGCCCCTCGAGGTTTCTTCATGTGGAGGCAAACACAGCACAGCCCCAAGGGCTCACTGCAGCCAAAAGCTGAGGGGCTGAGCAAGCAGCAGATCTGGTCTTCATTTTATACCCCTTACCCTGCTTGCCTCTCTCTAATGCTTCAATCTGTGATGTGCTCAGACATCACATCTCCCCTGTATGTTCTGTCTGCTCCCAGGCTCTCCAGAGCCAGGGCAGGCTGACTTGTGCTGCACAAATCCTGTGCAGGCCTCAGCACCACCCGGCAACACTCACAGCACTCCTCAGCTCTCACAGCTAATAAATGGTCAAGAATAAGAATTTGCCTTTTGGTAACACTAATCACCACAGCTGCAGTGAGTGTAAATCTGCAGAGCTCCACCAGCTTTACTTTTATATATAATAAAAATATAAAACCTTCATTAGGTGTTATGCAGTTTGTAAGAAAATCCCTAAATTAATTTATTCAGGGGGAAAAAATTTTAAGAGAACATTAACTTTCAAACCTATGCCAAGACCATTTCCTTATTGGTTTGCTCTGAAACAACTTAGTTTAGGTCATACAAACTTTAAACCCCTCAAACACATTATGAAAATCTTAAATTCCACCTAAACTGGCTGAAATTATGCAGGCACCTTTAAAAAAAAAAAGCAGTTTGCGTTTTAAAGCAGAATGGACTCAGCCATCCATTAAATATGACAAGGTCTGCATTTTATTTAGACATTGCCATTAATAATGAAATGATGTATGATTTCCATTCCTGCAGTTCTTCCTTCCCTACACAATCAATTATGCATTTAAGAAAATATTTACTTGTTATAAAACTCTTCTAATTAAGCATTACTGGTATGAGTTTGAACAAATCAGGAGATGATCTCTAAGATGTACAACAGAATATGATATTGTGCTTCAAAGAGGCATTTATTCCTGTCTGGTAGGAAAAAAAATCCTCAAGAGTTAAGGGGATGCAAGGTTCAGTGCAATACTGCAGATCCCACCATCTTTCTGACCTCAAGAGGTAAATCCTACTTGTGAGAAGGTCCTTGGGGCTGCTCATGTTCCTAAAGCAAATAGAATTTGACCCAAGAAAAACCACATGGGAAACTACATGTGTATGTATGAATGTTGGCAAGGTGAGGAAAGAGCTTCCCAAAGATTCAGATATTTCCAGGCTGTTCCTGGGTGAAGAACAGAATCCCAAAAATAAATTTAAGAGTGGTGGCAGTGCCCAAACTCCCTTGAGACTGCAAAAATCATTGCTATCCTGGTGAGCACAAGCTGGAGCTCGGGCCTGCCCTTGATCCCCATGGTGACATTCACAAACACATCCTGAATTCCCCCATGGCAAAGGTAATTCCCTGGTTCCTGGGCAGCAAAGGGCAAAACACCCAAGGGCAGCTGAGCTGTGCAGGTCACCCAGTTGTTCCCCAAAGTCCAAGAACAAGGAGCAAACCCACAGCATTTACAGCTCCACTTTGCTTCCCAGGGTCAACTGGAGGCCCTGGAAAGCAGAGCAAAAGCCCCAGCAGGCACAGGAAAACCTCTCCAGCCGTGCTTGGGGAGCAGTGCCCTTCCCAGCCCTACAGAGGCTGAACGCTGCCTCTCGGAGGTGGCGTTGGAGGTAGGGAGGGAAATGGAGAGAAAGTGGCTGGAGGCCAGAAAGCAGCAGCCAAGGAGAGAGCAATTAGGATGCAGGAGCTGCCAGAGATATGGCATCACCAGAGATTTACTGTGCGTACACACCTCCCTCCCTGCTCCCAATGTACTCGCTCTTTCTTTCTGTCCATATACATACAGTAAATCTTCAGTGACTCCTTATCTCCCAGCCTGCTTCTAGATCCTAATTGCTATCTATCTCTGTCTGCCTGCCACTTCCAGGTCTCCCAGCCTCTTCTCTTACAGCTCCCAGCCCCCCAGCAGCCTCGCTGGTTTTCCTGCCTCCTCCTCTTCCTCTGCCTGCAGGCAGGAGGGTTCTACATGGCACTGGGACAGGCAGCCAGAATTTCCCCTTCTCAACCAAACATTGCACCCCAAAACACTCAAGAGAATACTCAGCTCACAACACAAAGCTTCCCAGGCAGGGCTAAACCATGAGAGCACAGCATGGGAGAAAAAACTTGTAGCAGAGGAGCTCAGCTCTGCTCCTGCCCCACCAAACCTCCTGCCCTGGGCATCAGCTGGCAGCATCTTCCCAGGCTGGCAGCACCACTGGGGCATCCAGAGGGTGCCTTCCGCAGCGCTCGGCATGGCGCTCGCTCGGTTTCATTTTTATTTACTACTATTCTTTACTACTATTTATTTATTCGCTCCTATTTTTATTTCACTTTGAACATGCCCAGCTGTGTCATCTTGGTTTTGCTGAAAATGTAAACAAAAAAAAAAAAAAAAGGCTGCATTCAAATGCAGCCTTTCATTGCATGAATACATTTCCCATCCAGCACAGCTCCCGTGCTCCCACCCTGGAATTAGAACTTAAAAAAAGGCAATGTCGTCACTGTACAGCCTATCTATTCCCCCTTTCCAATGTTTTCTTCATTCATGCTATTAATTCTTTTTGCAAAACAAACATATCAAGACTTTTAATAGGTCGGTTTGCTCCTTGCAAGGCAAGAGGGAGCAAATAAATATAAATAAAACTAATATATATTCCATATGGTTACAAACCTGAGTGCCTCTGCTTTTTCCTAGCAAAATGTCATGCCTGCTTTTAGTCTTTGACACAGAATTGGTCACCAATTTTTTTGTTTTGAGCACTGAGTTCAGTTTTTGTCTTGCGAAATGTAACTTTACTCTAGTGATCTCTAAGCCTGAGGCTTTTTGGTTTGGCTTGACAGTAATTATATGGATGTTGAGAAAGGGAAGAACGTTCCTTACACTTCATAATTCTCCCATGCTTCTCTGCTCAGAACAGAGAAGGAATATTTTCTCTTTCACAGAGATGACGATCCAAAAGGAAGATACAGAACATACTGTGCAGAAGAAAACATCCCTGAAGAATCCTGCAAACCACAATGCCAAGGCAGCATTTGTAATTCTGCCGTTGGCTTTTAGCAAGGGAGCAATTAGAGAGGGAGAAAGAAGAGAGAGAAAAGTGAAAGAGAGAAGAAAGTGAAAGAAAAATAATTTTAAAAAAGAAATGCGTGAAAGGGAAAAGTGGATGAGAAAGAAAAATAAAGGAAAAGGCAGAGGAGAAGGCAAGA
The DNA here is from genome assembly GCF_008360975.1 of Lichenostomus cassidix. Classification (NCBI taxonomy): domain Eukaryota; kingdom Metazoa; phylum Chordata; class Aves; order Passeriformes; family Meliphagidae; genus Lichenostomus; species Lichenostomus cassidix. Next base: position 14,814,975 of record NC_139494.1, read on the forward strand.
AGAAGAAAGGAAAAGGGAATAGGGAAAATGGGAAAGGAATTGGAGAAGGGAAAGGAAAAAGGCAAAACGGAAAGGAATTGGAGAAGGGAAGGGAAAGGAAAAAGAGAAAGGGAAATAAGAGAGAGGAGAGAGAAGAGAGAAGAGAAAAAAGAGTAAGAGAATAAGAAGACGAGAGAGAAAACAGGAGAGTGAAGATACTAGAGAAGAGAGAACAAAAAAGGGGGAAGAGACAAGAAACGAGAGGAGATGAGAGAGAAAGAAAACAGAAGAAAAGTGAAATACAAGTGAAAAAAGCTAAAAGAGAGAGAAAAAAGAGGACAATAAGGTAGGCGGGGGAAGAGAAGGAGAAAGGAACAGGAGAGCGAAAGCAAGCAGAGGGGGCAGTAGGCTGGAGCCCGCAGCGCCCCCCGGGCACGGCCCGAGCGCTCCCGGCGACACCGCGGAGGCGCCGCTGTCCCTGCCGTGTCCCCGCAGCCCCCGATGGCAGGAGGCACAGCCCCGATGGGACAATGGCAGCTCTGAGCCCCAGAGCCTCCCGCTGCCCGCGCCGCGCCGCTCCCGCACAGCCGGCGTGCAGAGCCCAGCGCGCTCCGAAATTAGCTTTACCATAAATCTTTTAGGCTCTTAAATAAATAAGTAAATAACACTGCTCCCTTTTGCCCTTTTTTTTTTTTTTTGCTTTTCTTTTTTTTTAGCATGTAACCCTTCATCAGCCTCAAGCCCTTGGACTTCCCTGACAGCAGTAACAGGAGACCCGTTCAGTCTGAATTTTAAGGGATTTGGTTGGGTTTTTTTTTGGTTTTTTTTCCCTTTCGGCAGCGACTTGCTACTTTCAAACTTTGCACAAGGCTTTGGGTTGGTTTGCTTCCCTGCTTTCAAATGACATTATGATTTTAATCAAAACGGACTGGTTTCTGGAGAAGGCCAGAGCAAACTGGGACGGGGAGGCAGCTCGGCTGGGCGGTTTACAGCAGTTCAGAAGAAGGTTTTGTAAACAAACACGGCTCAGAGGTAGAAAAGCAAATACGGTGGGTGAAATTTGGCCTCCTCCAAAGGCGATGGCACAGCTCAATGGGGCCAGTATTTTCACATCCACACACAACTTTTCCTCCAGCAAACACAAAACCAACAGAGACGCAGGTAATGGAGAAAACAGCTCCAAAACGGCATTATTATTATTGTTGTTGAAACAACTTGATGCTGTCAGGCAAGGGCAACTAAAACACGAGTAATGACTGAATACAGGGAGCAAACACCATAATAGTTTTTCTGGCTAACAGAGACTTCCTGCCACTGCAATCTCCCCCAAGCACAGGGCAGCATTGTGGCCCCTGAGCTGGCCCAGAAGGGCTCCCCCAAGCAGGGTCACAGCCCCCCTTGGTGCTGATCAGGGCTCCTGCATGGCAAAACCTCAAAGAAACCTCAAGACACAAAGGTTTAATTTTCTGTTATCCACATATTTCACTTGTAAAGCCTGGGGAAAAAAGTGGAAAATAAAGGAGAACTGGACAAGGTTGCAGGATTGGGTCATGTGGGGCAAATAAGATAGTAATTTCCTTTAGAATCAGTATCAATGCTCCTCTGGCCATTTCCACAGGCTGTGGTTCCAGCAAGGAGCCCAGGCTGGGCTGCCTGTGGCACCTTTCCCTGCACACACAGGCAGAGCACTGAGCCTCTGCACCTGCAGCTCTGTCACACCATGCCCAGGGACACCTGAGTGACAGGAAGAGAAGCTGCTCCCAGGAGGAAGAGATGCACACTCTTATTAAAAAGCAGAAATTAAGGTCCCCCTGCTTGGCTTGAATCTGTCCCATTTCTTTCCCACCCCACCTCCCTGTGCTCAAACACATCACCCACCTGATGCTGCCAAACCCTGAACCCCAACAGAGCTCACCCTGTGAACAACCTCACCAAAGGGAGAAGGGACTCCCAAAGCAAACCTTGACTGAATCTGGACTAGGGCGAGAGAAAAATGAGTCAAGAAATACCAAAACTGTGGGCCAAATCCTGCCAACACTTCCAGGGCCAGCACAGGGAGCTCCAGCAGAGGTGACCACCCTGCCACTCCTCACGTCTCTGCTAAGGGCTGAGCAAGGTGAGCTCTGGGCTCCACTGGCAGACACCTTTGGGACCTCCCAAAGCCAGGGAAACCCCTCCAGACAGGGAGAGCTGCTGTGTGACAGTTTTTGACATTGGAGCCATATCCCATCTACATTTGTCCCTTCCTCCCTCCAGAAATGGGAGCATCAGATTAAAAAAAAAAATCAAAGGGAAAACATTAATAAATAATAATCAAGATCATCTGCAGTTTTAATGATAAGCTATTTAATGAATTATAAAGTACCTATAACTCAAAGTATGAGACTGTACATTGTCAAAACTGGCATTAAAGTGTATGGAGATAATTAGGCAATAATGACCTCCACAGAGGGCTTTTCCTGGGAATTAATGACCAGTCGGGAGGAGCTGATGGCTCAAGGCACAAGCAAGGGCCATTAACCCCAGCTGGTCATTAATACTCAGGAAATGCCCAGCTCCAAGGCCGTTGTTGTGACTGTATGATAAAATAAAGGGGGAGCTATTATGAATATCTGAATTTGTGGGCTGATGGGAAAGGTGAGGCTTGCAGGTACTCAGGTCCAACCACACCCCAGCCCTGGTACTCCTGCAGCAGGGTGTGCTGAGGAGAGCACCCCTGACACAAACACTGGACCCCTGACACCAGGTTTGGGGGCTCTGCCAGCACAAACAGAGCCTGTGAGGCACCTTTGCAACCAGAAAGAGTGAAAAACCCACAAAACCGGAGGTTTTGTTTCAACCCAAATTCCAAGTATTAAATCCTTGTGCTATTATCAGCTCCAGAGCTCAAGCCTTGGGATTATTTAAGTGGCATGTCGTGTAACATAAGACACACTTTTGGGATCGTCACAGCCAGACTCAGCCCCTGGAGCAGCCCGGGGCACTACTGAGGGCAGAACCCCAGAGGCACAGCAGCCTCGTTTCATCCCAAACCCACAGGCACCTCTTCCCAAACTCGTCGTGCCTTCGGGGGGAATGGGAGGAGGGAACAGGAGTGTCACCTTCTGCTGGGGCAAAACAAAAGCTGGTGCAAAGCTGATTCCGTATGCAGGACTTGCATCCTTCCTGCCACACACGGCACTGCAGCAATGGGCTACAGCATCAGCGCAGAGCCAAACCGCAAATCTCTCCTGTCCCCAGGAGGGCATGGAAGAATTTGGGGAGCTGGTCGGCTGGGATTGATGCCCCGATTCCCCCTCCCCATTGCAAACAGAGGCAGGAATTAGCTTGAGCTGTTTTGCTGGGTAATGAAGCCCAGCTGCCCCTGCTCCCTGTCTGTGCTGCTGTCCCTGTCCCCCTCCCCGACAGCCACCAAGGAACAGGGGGTTTGTACCTCTGAAAGCTCTGAATCAACATCTCCATTTTCCCCTGGCTGGAGAGGGAGGGGAGGGAATGTCCATCCCCCGACACAGCGCCCGCCCCACTGCAATTATCCAACCTTGTTCTAAATAAACCCGCAGGGGAGTGAAGGGATTTGATTTTCCACTATAGCCCCTCTGGTCATTTATTTACCCCAGTGCCATATTCCTGCACTGAACACGCATCAGTGTGCCCGGGGGTGACAACCCCGCAGCATTTTGCCCTGTAGGATCACAGCATATGCAAATTTCCACCTCCACAAACAAATCTATGATGGTTGTAAATATTTCCAAATGATTCTCCGCAGCGATCGGCACTAATCACGCTGTTTGTGAGAACGCAGCAGCGATGCTTGTTGGCAAAATAAAGGATCTCTAAGTTTCTTACAATCTGGAAAAGAACCCAGAGCAGCTCAGCCACAGTGTTTCTCCTCAACTGTTTACAATCGATCAGAAGGGAAAAAAAAAATAAGTATCCCACTGGCAATGTGGAGTTTGCAACAATTGTACATTAAAACCCGCTATTGCTCAGCATAGGAAAATCACTACATAAGGAAAATTAGTGCTTGTTAGTACATGTAATATTCAGAATCACGAGGAGAATAAAAGCAGCAATGCAGAAACTGTTATCAGCAGAGGGAAAATTATTCAAGTATGCATTTGAGTAATTCTGCATTTTAATTTAACCCTTTGAAACATTAATCAAACCATGGCTAATTATAGGAATTAAGGAATTAAACGATGGAATCTTCTAAAAAGATATTATTTAAAAGGCAGTTTATACAATTACTTGTATAGATGTTTGCTTTAAAGAGGGAAACATTTCTACTGTAATGAAAAGGGTCTTAGAAAATTAAATTAACAAGAGGGGACCAGGCTGATATGAAACTAAATTAGCATCAAATGCAAATTACAGGGTACTTAATGGTAGAAACAGGTGCAGAGCAGGTCCCTAAATGAGATAAATGAATAAAACATCCCTCTGCACAAATGTGGAAGCTGACACAAAGTCAATGATATGAATAATTCAGCAGCCTCAACACTGCTGTTGAGGTCAGCTTTCCTTGACCTTTGAAACAGGAAGTAAAATTCTGTCCAAATTTGAGTGACTGGAAATGCAGCAGTTATTTGTTGGGGGAAAAAATAAAATTAAATTAAAAAGAAAACAAACAGAAAATCCAGATTAAAAAATAAAAAGAAAACCAACAAAGCCAAAGCCACCAATAATACAAATCCACAGTATGCATGTGAAAATGTATATAACATATATGAGAGATTTTGAGTTATGGTATGATCAAAACATATTCAGAGCTAAAAGGTTTCATCTTTCAAAAAATAATCTAGTTGTGCTAAAGGCGATATTAATAGAGTAAAAGACATTGTATTCCAGGCATTAAAGGAATCAAATAATTTATAGGTTCAAAGCTCAGTGATCAGTCCTTTTCTTTGCAATAAACTTTTTTAAAAGGAACAGAAAGATTTCCTTTCTTGACTTTTTACCAATTTAGTCACTATTGTATTTCAAACATTGAGAACTCCCAATTTAAACTATAAACCACCCTAACAACTCCATGTAGAGAAACACAAGTGTGCAGGAGTGTGAAAGAAGCTTTAAAGTAGAAATTATATATATGTATGTATTTTATATTGATATCTTAAAATGTAAATAAACCCTGGAAACAAATCCTTGTATTCCAAAGAACAAATACTTCTCTCTTAAAGAGACAGAAATATGAAGCAGCTGCCTTAAAGCCAGTGGAATATCTCCAAATTTACATCCTTATAACTAAATGAAGAAGATTTCTGTGCCTTTCCCTGTGACAAAATACTCAGCTAAAAGCATAGCTCATATAATTTCTGACTATATGTATGGTCCTAATTTTAAATTGAATTTGCCACTAAAACAGATTAATAAGGTATGACAAATAAGTAATTTCTCCAAGCTGGAAGAAAGGAAGTACATCACCCCTGCAGCTTGTCTTCTAGGGCAACAAAAGATGTTAAGATAGCATAAGTTACCTCTGCTCTTCCTTTTGTTGAATTAATCTCTCTTTACCTGCCTACCTGTCATCTGCAGAACTTGTGTCTGATACAGTTATTTGACTTAATTTTTATTAATTAATTTTATTTTCTCTGCTTTAGGCAGGTGAAGCCAGGAATGGAACTGCAGGGTGCACCTCTGCCTCCAGAAACTTTTAGGTGAGGAGCTCACGCTATGCCTGGCAGAAGCCACCCTGGAGATGCATATTAATGAGATAAACAAAAAAAAAAAAAAAAAAGCCAGTCCTGATATGTCCTAATCCCATGTGGCCAAGGCAGCAGGGGCAGTTTGGGGGTTGAGCTCAGCTCTGCTCAGCACTGGGGTTTCTGTGCAAAGTGGCTCCCTCCAAACGCCAGCTCTGAGAACCCAGCTGGTTCTCATTTCCAAACAACCAGTTTCTCTATCCCCAAGTGCTAAAGAAAATAATCCCAGCAATCCATGACTACACGCTTTCACAGGGACAGCAGTGAGAATTTGATTGTAGAGATAATTAAAGTCATTCCTGAAACTTCCAAGGAAAAGAAGCCAGGGGGGAGAGGAGGGGGCCAACAGGGACAATGATGCTCATGTTTAGCTCATGTTTAAATTGAGCTAAGCTTGGAGAAGTAGGGGGACACATATCACTTTTGGGGAATTTGTTTTCCTGAAAATTCTCCCTTCTTCACTCTAACAGTTACAATACTTGCAAAGAAAATGTAATAGGCTGTGGCAAGTAGGAAGATTAGAGTGAGGTTTGGAGCCTGGCTGTTCCTAATTTGGCAAGAGTATCCAGAGGGAAATGCTTTCACATTCTGGTAAACTTGAATAAAATTACGTACAGCCACTTCGATTAGAAGGGTTTAAAGGGAAATGATACCATAAAAGCAATAAACCCCACTGCTATCTGCTTCAAACACTGAAAACATCTTTTTAAAATTAATGTTTCCTGCAGCCCTGACATGAGTTAGGTCTGAAATAATTTTAATATTAACAACACTCAGGAGCAGATCAATCTAGAGCCAATCACACGACTGCATTAGTCTTCTACATCTTTCCAAATGTCCTCTGCACCTTTCCAAAACAGTGGAGTAATTTACACCATTCCAGCTGGTGTAAATCAGCAGGGTGTCCCTGGCATCAGGAGAGAAGGGAAGCAATGGCCTCGCTGAAAAATAATCACAATGATGATGATTAAAAGGAAAATAAATTAAAAAAAAAAAAAAACCCAAAACACAAACAACAAAAATAAAAGCCTTGCTCCCAGCAAAGCTAAATTGTACAACCCCCGTGTGACACATCTGCTCTGACCCTCATCATCCTCAAATGGGTGTGAAATTCAGAGATGGAGAGAAAGAGTTTAAAGCACTTGTAATCTCTCCGTCTGCACTATCTGCCTTGAGCAGGAAGGAGGGATCCGCTCAATGAGAGCTATTCAGGGCCTCTCAATTAACCTGATTAGTTCAGCACGCTGCTCTCATGAATGACACCTTATCTTGGAAATGAAGGGAAAAAACTTCCTTCCTTCTGGAGATCCAGGCGGCCTCTAAAGCCAGCGCAGCAGTGCCCACAGCCCGGCTCCCCATCTCCCCGGGGAGCTGCTTTTGGGGTGGCAGGGCCAGGCAGCCCAGGTGGCCCAGGCAGGGAGGGGCTGTCCCTCTTTGAGGCCCATCCAGGCACATGATGGGATTTGGTGGCGGGGTGAAGCCTCCCAGCAGAGCCGGGGGTGGCCGCAGGTACCGCGACCCCCGGGAACGCCGCCTCGCCGCCGAGTGTCGGAGTCTGGAATTCGTTTCATACGTGACAGATTAATGAGCGATAACTGGGTTACCATGGCAAAAAGCATTCCCAAAATTCTCTTTTGTTTCCCTGAGAATAGTCTCCCTACTTTATTTTCTTCCCCCTCCAAATCGTGGCACTTTGCAATAACGCAAATATTAACTAACAGCGTGTTGTTCTTTCAAGTGCGCGCGGCTGAGGATGTCAACGAGGCTGATTGTTACACACAAACTCCAAGGATTAATCAGGGAAAATAGGTATCTCAATTACAATTATGATGCTGAAAACACAAATTTATGAATGGCCAGCCAACTTTGAAGACATTTATTAGGGAAATTCCGATGACTTCAAAAGTATTAATGCACTAATGAAACATTAGGGCATGATGTATTAATGTTCTTGTAATTTCTGACAAATTGAGTTACCATTGTCACAGCAGGGCAATCCTTCAGGAAAAAAAAAATAGAAAAGTTCCTCTCTCCTGCCACGTGGTACACGACAGATGACAATTTACGTACACATAATGGGGTTCAGCAAGAAGTTTTCCTCCTACACCATGGTACAGTTTATTCCATTTTTCAGAATGCCAGAGCTATTATGGAGCTCACTGTGCTTAAAAAAAAAAAAAAAGCTCAGGGATTGTCTGCCTAAACAGCTCCATAGGGCAGAGACTCTCCCACTGTGCATCTCCCATTCAGCAGCCCCAGAGCCCAACAGGGCCCAGTAACACCAGCAGCCAGGCTTCCTCATTTTTCTTCAAAAAGGGGCAAATTCTGATCTGAGCTGCAGGTTCTTTCCTTCTCCTGCCTGTAAAGCCCCCAGCAAGACATGCCAGGGGTGTTCTCCCCTCTGCAGCCAAATCCCAGCTCCTGCAGGACTGTGCCAGAGATGCAGAGGCACCTGGAGCAGCTGGGAGGAGATGCGACCATCAGATCTTAATAGCTCTGAGTGTGGCTAATTTTATTCTTCTTTCGGAGCAGAGAACTTTATAATGAATACAGAATACATCTCTCCTTGTGTCATCTTTCTACAAAATTTGAACTAGGTAAAGTGGTTTTTAACATCCACTTATCGAAGTGACTTAACATCTGGGAAGTCAGCCAATGGTTATATAGTGATGCAGATGCCAAAAACTCCAACTGAAGGATTATACTGAGGGAGTTTACAGAGAAGACCTGACTCAACTGGGTGGAAGTTAATGGTTATCCTGGTCAGGAGAGCCTGAGAGTCTCCCTGCAAAACCTTGGATAAAAATTAAGGAAAAATATTATGTTTTAAATAGCTTATTTTTAACCCATTATAGACACTGGCTGTGTCCTGCACCAGTAACTTTTTCCAAAGGCAGATTTTGGAATCAACAGATGAATTTGTCAAAGTCCAAAAGGAGATGAACAGAAAATTATTTTCTGCCTCTGACAGTCATTGAAACAACACTAAGTGGAAGATCATTTTTGATTGCAAGACACTCACATTGGAATATTAAGTCTTTCTAACATTTAGTTATATAAAATTAATCCTTTCCAGAGTCACAATCATGTAACTTGAGGGTGTCTTCTTTTGGTTTTTTTTTTTAATTAATCTTTCAAAAAATTACCTAAACATTCAGCTCATTGAATAATGTGTTTAGCTGAATGTTTGCAACTCTGATTAGAACATCAAGGTGAGAGAAGCACTAAGAAAATCCAAGAGCCAAGCAAGTCTGTATGACTCTGACATTCTGGCATCATATTTTTTCTTTTCTTTTTTCTTTTTTTTTTTTTTTTTGGTAGCCCCATTTGTCATCTCCTTCTAGTCCAGCATGGCGCTGGAGGAATTAAAGAAAACAATAAAAGAACAACTGAGTGTACAGGGTAGGATTTACTGGCATTTAATTTTAATTCTATGGTCCTTTGCTCTGTGGCTTATCAGCCCTATGTCAGCCCTTTTTCCTCCTTTATATTGCATGAGGGGACCCACATGCTGGTACTGAGAGACAGAGCCCAAGTGTCTGTAAGCTTTTTGTCAGGTAAAAAGAGAAGAAAAAGGAAAGGAACAAGAGGAAAAGCAAAGCTAAGAGGCATCTATTAGATGTCACTAGGCTTTTGTATTCATGTCAATGATTCAGGATTAGAGTATTTGAAATAATCTTATTGAGAGAACTCAAAAGCCCCACAGAGGGAAAGCCTGCTCGGTAGCATATGGCAGAGCAGCAGACAATATCTTATTAAGGATGTGTTAGCTAACACCATTACTTTTTATATTACATTACTGAACTCCGGTGCCTCAGCCCGTTAGCGAGATGCCGTAGTTGTGGAATGCCAGATTGGACGTGTTGTTACAAACCCAAAAAGATTTGGCCTCCTGGCACAGTGGGGGCGGGGAAGGGGGGATGCTGCTCCCTCTGCCCTCCCCGGAGCCCTGGGAAGGGGAGATGATGTCCCCAAAGGCAAGGGTGGCCACACAGCACTCAGTCTGTGACAGCACCCAGTGCCCTCCCACCCTCCCCATCTTGCTCCCCCCTTCTCAGGCTAGGAAAAACACGGGGTATAGAGGGCAGCTGCTGCTCCAGCTCCAAGAAAAAATCCCAAACTATTGCCAGACTCTGCTTCTTGTCAGATGAAGGGAATTTAATTTTGTTATAGTGAATGCTGTTAGTCTAAAAATCTTTCTTTGCTCTTGGACAAAAGGTTGTAATTGGAGAAATAGCTCTTTTTAAAGTTATCTTCATCTGCCTACACCTTTAGAGGCAGCAAGAATCCAAAGACAAAACAGTACTGTTCATAGCATTTCAATGATTGCTCTGAAAAGCTCTATATCTGGGTCACCTTACTACAGTCCAGTATATAATTTCAGTGACTTGATATAAAGCCTTTTAATAACTAATTTCATATAATTCACATATTAACAGCAACAGAAAATTTGTATTCACGTTTCCTATTTCCAGATGCTATTTTTAAAAAGCGGGTAGAAAATTATTCATTCCACTTTAAAAAGAAAAAACCCTCTAAAATACTGTCCTTAGCAAAAAAGTAAACAGCCAGTTGATACAGTAATATATTCTGATCACAAACTACCTATGCAAAGTTGCTAATGTGACACACTGGGAACTTTGTATGGCTTTTCTGTACTTTTCCAGAACTGTTACAGAAAAAATATCACGATGTTACAGGGAAAATTCACGCCAGCATTTCCCACTACTACTACAGAGACCTGCTGCTCTCTGAGGACAGTGTTAAAACCATTTCTAGAAACTTAGTCATGATTTGCACAGTAACATACAAGTGTTTCTTACACTCTTTTAAATTTATTATTTAGATGTTGTGTTATAATTAAATATTTCCAGCAGGCAGAAGTGCCTTTGAATTTAACATAGTTATTTTTGTAGGTGTGGCCAATTACTTATAAGAATATATTTTGGTGGCTGAATATGCAAACATTTATGACAACCTGCAGGAAGAAAACAACTCACACACCTCAGCTCCTGCAGAATAAGGCTTGGGTTGTGTTTTCACCCAATAAACGCTGGGTTAGAGCTGAGATACATTTTTCATGTTCAGAAGAATTTCAGCTAATCTGCATTAAAACTGAGGATGAACTTTGCAAATACATTTCCCCATTGCTCTTATTCATGTATGCATTCCCACTGCGACAGCAAATATGGAAATAAATCAGGTGTTAAGATGGAAGAGGGAATTTATCCACTCCAGAAACTATGTGTATATATATATGCATATGAGAAAAAGAAGGGCTTTTTTCCCCCCCAAAAAAAATCCCCATTCTTGGGAGAGAAGAGCTGGCACTGAGCTGCATGGAGCCAGGGAGCAAACTGCGCCCAGCACATCCTCCCTGCAGCAGGACATGCTTTCAAGTAGGAGTTCAGATTAAGAAATCAATAGGTATGAAGAGAACATTTGAAGTTTTGTGACAAGAAACAAAGGGATGGATCACCCTGCCAGGCTCTGGGCTCCTGCTAGGACCAGAGCATTTGGAGCTTTCCTGGTGCTGCAGGAGGTCACTGCACCAAACTTTTTAAAGCACCTCCAACCTGAGATGCCCAAATCCTCACACCGGAGCAGAGCAGCAGAGTAATCCATGAGGTCTCAGATTCCTTTGCACAAGGAAATCCACAGGGTCTTCAGGATGATTCTGAGGACTTAAACAAACCAGTGCAGTTTCTTAAAATTGTTAACCTTTGCTGAGAAGGACTGAGATTTACAGCAAGAGCCTAAGGGACTTACTGACACTGACACACTGACCCTGGGGCCTCGGGGCAGCAGCTCCAGCACATCCCATGTGTGCACTGAAGTCACAACTGGCCAAGCCCATGACTACAGATGAACACTAACAGTCAAATGCCAAAAGCAGTAATCTTCTCTTCAGTTTCCCTCATTTCCAGGACATTCAATACAAGCTTTTTATTTTCCATATAAAAATCTCAATTTTTCCTCTGCGTCAGGAGAACCATTTCTCTTCAGGAATGGGATCATCTCCCTACTGAGAGACTACAGAGCATTCAGCACAATGAGCCTGCTTTGCAGGAGAAACCTCTGCTACATCACCACTGATATTAAATAGTAATAATCAAGCATAAGATCACAGTTAACTAAAGCCCCAAACACTAGCTGTGGATTCAAAAGGCATTGCTCAGAGAAGGAAGTAACTATTAGAGTAGTGTGAAATGTTTACAGTGAAACCCAAAACCACATAAGACTTGCCTGGTTTGGGTTTTAAAAACAAACTGAAAACTCTGAACAGGTTTGCTGAAAAACTCACAAGCCTTCTGAGTGAAGCTCAGACCAAATTAAGGTTTTGCATAATACTTCTGAGATTGTACAAAAATTCTTGTACTTGGAGGCAGAGAGAAGAGAAATCAAACAAACAATAAGCAGAAGCTGGTTTGACCCTGACCAAGTTCATTCAGCCCCAAGAGCAAAATAAAGGAATTTATAAGCAGCAGTGATATGTGCCAACCCCAACAGGCTGAAACCAAGAGATTTTTGCAAGAATCCTTGCAAAGTTACCCCCAGCTCTAGTGATTTCATCACCAGAAAGAGGACTGACACCACATGCATGAGGAACACTGGTAGAGGGGCAAGCATTCAAGCCTGAATCTCAGTGTGAGAAGTATCTACAGATCAGAGTCTCCCATTTATCTCACAACAGTTCCAAATGCCTTTGGTTGCCTAAGTCATGTGGGAAATGTTCTGGGTAATGCTTCTCAGCTGCATCAATCACAACCAAATCCTGGAGGATGTGTGTTTGGGTCCCTCCCCTGTCAGAAATATGTGGGTTCACAGGCTCCCGGAGCTCGCATGGAGTGCTCGAGGCCAACTTCTGCCTCTCTGAACACCCTGCTCAGAGGCCCAGAGGGTTTAGACAGCTCAGCCTTAAAAGACAGCCTGGGAGACATCTCTGTGCAGTGCTGGGGGTAGCTCTCTGTCACCCAGCTTCTGCTCCCCTGACTCCCTCCCTGATGGATCAATAACTCCCATCTGGCTCTGGAGGGGCACAGCAATGTGAGGGGGGACGGGACAGAATTTCCAGCACAAAATTCCAGATAACTGGGAGCAGGACACCAGAAGACACAGCTTTCCCTGACTCCACACAGCCAGGTTCTGGTAGAGATATGGACAGGGGGACAAGGATAGGATCAGGACAGGGCAGGAAAGGGGCCACTGCCAGAGATTCTGGCATCTCCTGCCACTTTGCTATGACATCAGTGCTGTGACAAGCCCATGTCCCTGTGGTCTGGTGGGGATCAGCTGCAGCACTGACCCTATCCCTGCAGCAAAGCATCCCTCAGCAGCTCCTCCCAAGCAAAACCCACCTTGTCCCCTCACCAGAACCTCTCCTGCATCACCATCCCCCTCCTTCCAGGCATGGAAAGCTACTGCAAAACACATTATTTACCACATCTACCTAAGCAGTGTGTTTGTGGGGAGGATGCAGGGAGTGTGATACAGCCCTCCCAGTCACTTTTCCACCTGCCTGGTATTTAGGATGAAAAGATGGTCAGGCCTGTAAAATACAATTCACTCCGAGATGACTTGTAAAGTGTTAAAACAGAAGTAATGACTTTTCATGTCATTGCACGGTGAATTCCTACCCAAAAACATAAAACTTTTCAAGTTAAAGGCTGAAAGATTTCAGACCCATCTGTAGGTATGACTGTGCTGGGACAGGTTACGGAGAGCCCAGAGGAGCAACCTGCACATATCAGAACTACAGAGGCCTTTCAGATACTGGTCATGCATTAAAATGTGCTTTGGTGTCATCTGATAACAAGGCATAGAAAATATTACAACCTCCAATCCATGAGTCCCCATCCCTGCTCCATGGACAAGAGCTGTGATGGCACTGGAATGCCATAAACCTCTTCATTACCAGAGGGAGCCTCATTGCACCTAAATTGCATCCAAAATGCCCCATGAAGAACTTCAGTGTATTATCAGAGCAGGACCAGAAGAAGCCCTGACCATCCCCATGATGTCCTGCCCCCGAAGGTCACACAGTCCCACCCAGGGGAGCTCCAGCATGAGGCTTATACCTCACCCAAAGATTATCAATCCAAAAGTAACTGCCTGTTTTCAGCCCTTTTTCCATGCAATGTCACAAGCAGGATATATGTGATGTATATGGTATATATATTTTCTGCCACTATATTTGGGATTGCAGTGGTTATTCCTATTTTATCAGTCAGTAGGACTCCTATTTACTGGATGCAGCCATAAAAGGTAAAGAAGCCCCAGCAGGCACTGGTAACACCATTAAATATCGGTCCTGACAATGGTAAATTGGGTTTAAAAGTTTGGAACAGAGTGCCAAGAGAGGAGCCTTTTTCCTGAACCAAGGAATAACATAAAGCCCCACTTTCTCCCCTATGTGACTTTTGTCATTATCATCTTTTCTGATTCTTACAAAGCAAACCTAATTAGGAAGCTCTCTCATTAGTCTTCCAGAAAAATTAGCACAGCTTATGCTAATTACTCCTGTAAAATTTAATAAACTCGTTGAAATGGGAATAGTCTAATGAGGTTTTATTTATTGAACTAAGATAACTGTAAGGAAAAAGGTTAGGACACCAGGATATCCAGAGTGGTAATAAAACTACAATTTATTCAATTTCTTCACAGGAATTTTATTGCGAACCTTTTAAATTCAAATATGAGTTACAATTTGAAAGTTAAATCAATCTAGAATTTAATTTAATAACAGGAAGTGCTCTGTGTTTTCTTTAAGTGTGATTACAATACAGCCCTGCCACTGCACTCGTAGGAGGAATTGTGCATTTGTATTGTGACAATAATACCCCTTTTAAAATGAGTTCCTGTTCATCAGATCTTCATCTCAACACATGTAACTGGATTAGAGATAAAATATACAGGCTATGCTAAGAAGATGATACAGACACACACAGGTTTCCAAGAAACTTCCTTGGGATGACTGCTCTGTAAGCATAATAGATTTATTTTGTTCTCCAGAGAAAATCAAGATCATTATTTTATATGAGTATAAATTTCTTTAGGTCCCTTTCACTGCTGTATTTGCTGATACTATACTAGAGCAAAGCATAAAACAATTTTATAAAGAATAAAATCATATCCTGTTTCAAACACAGCTACAGACTTTCTTTTTTTTAAATCTCACATTTTCATTAAATAGAAATAAACAATTTGATTTCATATTTATCCAGGGTTTGGAGAAGAATACAACACATGTAACTTTGAAGTTGCCAGAGCACCTCTTCTCCAAGTTCACCGAACCACCACAAAGCCAGCGCCCTCTCTATCCTGAGTCTCTCCAGCCTCATCAAAGAGAATTAATCAATCCAAAATAGTATTCCAACTTGTCAGAGGAGGACAGCATTTCCATGTAAGTACATATGTCAAAAATCCCATGGATAGATTCTAAGTTAAACTCTATGTTAGGTCAGAGTCTGTGGATTCGCAGGATTTGATGCAAGAGTTTGATTAAATCCATAGGCAAAGACTTGATCAGAGCATCAGGCATGTGGGAGTGCTTTAGCCCAAATGGTAAACGAATTCTCTAAGCTCAACGCAAATAAAAATAACTAAATATGGCTTTGCATATCAATTGACATAATAGTTAAAAACTGTGTGCATGGAGAAGTGACAATGGAGTACAACCAAACACATGGTCTGACTTGTGCCGGCATTTTCATCACAGAACAATTTTAAAGGACTCGTTTTAAGGTAAAAAAGCTCCCTATCAATCACTTCATCCTTTCCAAACCAAAGGGGACAAGAAAAATGAATAGGATAAATGTCACAAGAAACATCACTAAAGCCACTAACTGTATAAAGCACATACTTGCTTGGCCTAAATTGTTTGAACTAGCCCCGGCCAAGAAAAGGTTTTAAGTACCCTACTGGGACAGATGCGAAGCGGCAACAATAGAAGCCACACTAATGCAATCCAGGTAACACAATCCTGTTTCAAAAACACGGGGAGGGCTAATTACAGTACTGCTGAGTCAAATTTCTTATACCATTGCAACCCACAGGAACAGGTCAAAATCAAGTGTTATTCAAACCACAGTCATATCAACCTTCTGTATCAAAGTCACAATTTAAAACCAAGCTAAGAACTTAAAAGCTTAACCCATTCACAAGCCAAGTGTGATTCAGTGCGGGTGGCAAGGCAGGGTTTGTATTATCAGCTTTGAATTGTGTTTAGCTTGCATTTTAAGAAGAAACTTCAAAATCGGTAACTATCGCATCAATTCATGTAAAGACTGAGGAATGGATCACTGCTAGGAAGATAAAGCTGTTTTTTTTCCTGTACCTATTTTCCTCATTTTGCAGGAAACATGTAACAGACAGCATCTCTGGTTTTCAAAGTTTAAAATGATTTGCAACTGGCAGTTTTGCATACTAGATAGTTAAACAAAATATTTCTGTAAACCTGCCATTAGCATCTTAACATCTCACTTTCCAGTACAATGAAAAATTCATGTGAATTTTGTAGCTTTCATGTCGCTCAAAATGCCACTCTAACACCATGTTTACAGTGTTCAGCTCTGCAGCACGCTTATAAAACACAGCTCTGTACAGGTTTCATGGTGGGCTTTTCCCCCTCACACGCTTTCTCTAGTGCTCAGAGAAGATGAAAATATGTCCAGTTAAAATAGATAGAGATATCTTCTGAGATGTAAACATTCTCAGGATTACTTATTACAGCTAATCAAAACATCTGCTATAAGCATCCAAAATCTGCACTTTCCTACCCAATCCATCCAAGAACTGGGAGCTGGGATGAGCACAAGGCTCTGGACCACTCTCCCTCTGGGGCCCCTAACACATCAAACCCTCCTGACCTCCTTTCCTAAAATGGATGCTCTGGCAGGGAAGATACTCCAAACTTCATGCAGCAAACATAACTCAGACAGGAATGCAAGGAGAGGGAGATGCTGTGTGCCCTCACCCCTCTGGGGTTAGGTAGCTCCCTTTGGGGTCCCTCTATCCACAGATCATGCAAGGGTGTTACTCTCCCCAGCTCTGACAGACACTTTTGGTGCTTCATGGCCATTTAACTCCAATAGAGTAATGCTGCACAATACCCTGACTATCACACACAGCTTTGGACAATGCATTTGGACAATTAAAATGTAAAAATGGCTCTTTGGCTACCATTTTGCATAATTTGCAAGCAACAGAAACTACACATGGCTCGGAACAACTGGAATAGATGTATTGTACTGCAAATGATTTACTCAGTGATGTCAGATTAGCAATATGGATCTGTTTAAAAACACAATAATTAAGACAGGCAAAAATGAATTAATCAACTGACAATACAGTCAAAATAGTATTCCAACCAAAGAAAATAAGAGGAGGGAAAAGACCTTACATTGCAGATCTATTTTCTTAACTGTTTTTATGCATAAATAAAAGCCTTAAAATGTAGATGGATTGCATCCAACAGAACTACAGTAGCTAAGTGATAATGATTCAAACATTTTTCAAATAAAAGTTAAATATTTATAAGCACCCAACCACATTTCATAAATCACAAACTATTATTATTTTATTCCTGAAGCTTCCCTGGCATAGCATGTGAATTGAGTCACAGAAAGTCAGAAAGAAAAATCTCCTCTTCATGCACATGAATCAGTTACAAGAGCTGGAGCCCTCCACAGAGCAGGGCACTCCAGTATCCCTACGTTATCCCACATATGGCCCTTCCAAGGCAATCACAACTGCAAAGCACAACTAATTCTGCATCAAAAAAACAAAATTTCATCCGTATATCCTCCTAATTCTTCCCCATTAGCAACACAGGGCAGGTGTTTCATTATAATGAGGAGAAGGAGGAAAGAAAAAAAAATGGAAGGAAACAATAGCAGTCCTTACCTGTCAATTATCACTGGATCTGATGGAGTCTCATTTCTGTTGCCACAGCTTTTCTTGTCACAACAGCGGCTACAGAGCAAAAGCGAAAGGATTTAGTGCGACCATTACACTGTAAAATCATCATTACGAACATGGTGGGTTCAAATTGCCGGCTCGAGTTACCCTGCCGGCCCTGCCTGCAAATCAGTCAAATGTACTGGGTCACATATGGGTTAATTACGATGTTTAACTTCTTGCACAGCTGGTTAGCAATGAAAAATATAAAAAGAGAGGGGTTTTGCCCCTTTCACAAATAATAATTCAAGGGTAGCCCGAAATAGGGAGAGCTGCTTATTTGTAGGCTCTTTTCCGCAGGGTTTAACAGTTGTCCCGCAGACGCTGGCACACAAAATAAGGCAGATTTTTCCCTGCTGAGCCTGGTTTTTACATTTGCTTAACGCTTGTGTTACACATCCACAAGATATTCCTGCTTCCACACAATTCTCAGCTACTGGCAAACCTCCCCCCAAACTCCTAGAGCACAATTATTCTCCCTCTAAGAAACACTGGTGTTAATGGGGGAGTTAAAATGCTAGCAGCAGCAGCAGCAGCTTTTTATGCTCGAGCGCGCCTGTTTCCCCAAGTTTTCTGAGCATGTTAATGATCACTAATGCCATGGAGAGCTCTGCTCCGGTGGCTGGTGCCCTGCATCAGGTCAGATACAAAGCAGGCATGTGAAATATAAGCTCCATCTCCCAAAGCACTGCTCCATGGCTGACCTCCGGGCTGGGATTCTTTTGCACTAAGGTGGCTTGTTGTTTCCTCAAAGAACTTAAATTGTTGTTTGTGATGATTCCTTGTCAGGGGTTGTTTTCCATAAGGAGGAATGAATATATTGTAGGTGAGTTCATAAGCGAGGTACATGTTCCTGCTCAAGGTGGGAATCCCTCCTGGTGCCTCTGGAGCTGTCCTGCTCTTCCCACAAGCCTATCTAAACCCATGAGACCAAATCACAGCTACAAAGGTCAGCAAAGCCTTTAGATTTCACCCACCCAATGACCCCAGGGAGGAAACCCCCATCTCACAAGGAAAGCTTCTGTTTGTTGATGTCCCTTAACAGAAAATCCCCTACTGAAGTCAAGTCATCAAGGAATGTAAAAAAAACCACCCCAAAATCAACAAGCTCCCAACTTTCCCAAGACCTTCTTGGTCCCCAAGGACCTGCTGGATGAAGCCTGGGCAGCTTCAGGGCTGCAGGGACCCCATCCCATGATGGCACCCAAGTGTCAGGCAGTGAGGACCACCCTGCCTGCCCTCCCTGGCCAGACCTGAGCACATCTCCCTGTTCAATAAACTTTCTGGTCAACCTCAACCACACACAACCAAATCTTTGGAAACCACTGAGCTTGTTCCCATGGCATCCTGGGGACCAGCATCTCGCCCGTATTTCAGCAGCTGTCAGGAGCCACCACTCCTCACTCTCCCTCTCAGATGAACTATTTTCCTTTCCCCAGAAGGTGGAAGAACATCAGGGCAGGAAGAAGCCCTCAGAAGTTCTATGCTATATAAATAGCCCTGTTGGGAGTATGACAAAGGTTCTCTTGTGTTGCTGAACAATAGAGGGAATAATATACAGTTACCCACCAAGATTAGCAATAAAGCAACTAACCACACTAAAGATAACAAAAAAGGGGCCTTTTACAAAAACAGCCTGTTCAAACATGGCTTAAAAAAAAATAATAATTTTGTTTTCAAAGAGAGGAAAATACATAATTCTTTTCACCGCAAAAAGCTTCAAGGCAACTATTCAGGGCTGAAACTTTTCACAGTTAACACATGTGCGGTATCTTCATTTCGGTGGAAGTTACATTGTTTGGGATTGCCAAAAAAAACTGCTTAATTTTACAGCACAATACCACAATTGATCCACCAGAAAATGCCAGAGCCTTGGCACCCTGAAAGTATTAAAATTTAGGAAGGAATAAAATATGCTGTAGGTAAATAGTCACAGGGACGTTCAGGGGCTTTTTTGCCTATAAAAGGACTTGTCATTGGAGTGCAGCTAGAATGTGTGGGGTGAGAAAATTTACCCACAAACAAGGCAATAAAAACTGCTAATCATTTTTAAATGATTAAAATGTAATTAGAAACAGAGTTGGCACAAGTTAAGACAATGCAGTTCTTGTGACTGAAGCGAATCAGGGCTAGTCCTGACATTCTCCCAGCAGACTGGAGGGACAGAAATTGCCACACTGACTCAGGCAAGCAAAGGTTCCCAGGCTCCCAGCACGAGATGGGCAGATGCCACCATCCATGCACAACCAGGCTCAAGGGTTGGCACCTTCCCAGAGCATTAGCCCAGAGGGAGAGGTGGCCACAGGGGCTTGGGGACACTTTGGTCTCACCTCCTGCCACGAGTGGGATGGAGTCAAACACTGACCAGTGGGGATGACCCAGCTTTAAGAGCAGAGGAAACTCTTCCTTGCCCCTTAATTGGGGTGGATCTTCCCAAAAGTGCACCCTGATAATCCCAAGTGATAGTCAGAGACCTCACTCCTTGGCCACAATTGGAGGGTGATGTGGAGGGGCTGCATGGTTGGCACATCCCACCATCTGTTGGCTCTCTGCCATGAAAGGAGGCCCTGAATGCTCCTTCGTGACCTAGAGAATTATATTTTAAAATTCAGTTTGCCTTTTGTGATATTTCCCCCCCCCAAAAGCAGGATTCAAGGCCTCTTCACTCTAGTCTTTCTATGCAGAGAATTAAAACATCACACAGATCTTGAGTTTCAGACCTGGTTAAAAGTGCTTTTAATTCAATTTCCCTCAAAAGCTTTGGCTTTTAGTGCCTACTTAGCACTTGAAAATAAGTTCCTAAATATTCAGCACCCTTTCTCCTTTCCCTGAAAGAATTTTAAAATTCCCAGGAGCTTCTCCAAACCACTCAGAAACACCCTCCAGCTCCCAGCAAGGCTGTGTGCAAGAGCAGGGAATGCCAGCTGCTTGCAGCCAGGAGGATGGGGACTTGTCTTTGCTGTTCTTCCATGACACCTCTCCCAGGGTGGGGCCAGGAAACACAGCTCAGACACAATGCCATGCTTGCCCACAGGAAAAGCCTACAAAAATTGAGCTTTGAAGGGGGTTTGCTTGTTTTTAAAACAAGTAATGTTTGATAGCAATCAGCCTCCCATCACCTCCAGCTCCTGGACTCCATCTCTGAGCACCTCATGGTTGTTGTCATCCTCACCATCCTGAGCTCCTCACCATCCCCATCCTGCTCTTGCCTGGCCTCCATCACACCCAGCTTTTATTGCTGCCTTTCTCCTCACCCCAGTCCTCTGGGGACCTGCTGCTCTCCTGTATTCTTGCTCCCCATCCTCCTCCTCCTCTTCCCTTCGGCGCGCTGGAGGATCTCTGCCCGCCCTGCCCAGTTCTACAGACAAGGCCTCCTCACCCCAATATGCAACTCCCCCAAATCCTCCCTCACTATCCCCACCCTGGCACGGTCACCAGAGCGTCCCCCTCGCGAGGATCCTGCTTTGTGTGTCCTGGGGACAATGAACAATGAGGAATTAGGGGCCTGTGGCACGTGGCCAGGCCAAGGCGACGTTCCGACCATCAGCTGCCAGGCCCTAACGAGTCACCAGCAAGGCCATCAAGGATATTTTGCACAAATATCCTTATTATTTGAGGTGAGATGAGATCCCTCCTGCCAGTGATGCCACCAGGACAACCCCTTCTCCAAGCTCCTCACCCTGGAGCATGGAGGTGCAGGACCCCCTGGCCAAAACAGCTGTAAGATCTTATTTTACGCAGACAAAACCCATCTTTTGCTCCAACCTCATTCTCAGAAATCACTGAACCATTTTAGCTGAAACTTTCCAAAGAAAGTCAGCCCGAGGCTGACACCCTGCAAAGGATATTTCAGCCAGAACAGTTTAAGTTTGGCAAAGCTGTAAGCCACTGAAGGTTTCATAATGGAAATTGTTGAGGCAATATTAACTATAGATGTCCCTCCCCACGCTGCCTACAATACTAATAAATTCCATTGAGGTTGTGAATTCTCCCCAGCTATTAACATTTTCACCAACAGTGTAGATTTTTATATCTGACAAAACACAATGAAATCCTTTGAAATAAACAGCTACCTGAAGCAAACCTCAGCTTCGCTCTCCTACCACAGCTAGGACTCTCTTATACATTTGAATTCTTTGTCTCCTCCATGCCGTAGCTGTAGTACACTATAAATACCCAGCTTTGTCACATAAATGCAAAGTTTTATTGTGCAGTTAGCCTTGATAGAAAGCACTGCTGAAAGTTGTTTAGAAATTAAATATCTAAAACAAGCTATTTTAAAATACAGAGCCCTCACTATTTCATGTCTGAAATGAAGAAATTTCATCTTAGGGAGAGCAAGCTGTCTTTCACACCATATGGCTAATGGTAGTGCATAGCAATTAGCTGGGCTGATTAATGGGGAACAGACTCTAATTTTATGCTTATAATTGAGGCTGCATTTGCACCCCTGGTGCAAATTCAGCACATCCCAACTTCCACTTACAACAGGCAAGAAATCAAGAGAAACAGAATGGTGTGGAGAGAGAATTTTTCCCCCTTCTAGACCCCTAAAGAGCATCAGATTTGCAATTTAAAAGCGTGTTAGCAGCACAATAGATGACAGATTTGTGCAATAGGGTCAAGCGGCCTGGTAAACAAACAGCACCCTCTTACACACATATGGGCAGCAAAGGAAATGGGGAATATCTAATATGAGCCGTAAGAAATTTGAATATGTCTCCCCCACCCCGTCAGGAGCACAACATTTGCCTACTACAGCCAGTTTGGGTTTTTTCTACCCCTCTACCTTACAGCCATGAAACACAAAGCAAGGACTAGCAGTAAATAAATAAGAGAAGAATAAAGCTTCTGAGCCAGTGGATTTTAAGAACAAAGAAAGTGCAAAGTGCTTTAATAACAGGAATGACTGCACATCTTTCCACATTCCCAGAACAGAAATAATTTTGTCTCAGTCAAAGTATATTGAATGGCTGTAAATCTGTGATGTGGGCATTTGGTCTTCTGGTTAAAACTCAGCCCACTATATAAAGTTTTAATTTACTTCTTACGATTTATGTTTCTGAAGTATTTGTAAGAAAATTAATGCATTAAAGTAGTTTATTCTGGCTCAGTGAGTTATTCCTACCACCAAACCTTGCTGGTTTAGGATCAGGAGGGCACATCAGCCAGGACTAATGGCAGATTTAGACCCTGACACTGCAGGCACCTGAACATGTGCTTAATTTTACTCATGTGCCCAGTCCCACTGTTTTACTTGTCTGTTACAGGAGAAAAGTAAAAGGCACTTGAATCTTATCAGGTCAGGGGCCTCCTTTAATATTTCCATGAATTGTTCCTAGCTAGGTACCCAGTGTGAAAGTCATACTAATTGGGCCAATGAATTTTAGGACAATTACAAGTTGTCAACATGACTGGGTTTCCACTTGGAAAGGCAGAAGTGGCCTGGAGTCCTCGGCAAAGCAATGAGGCTCCCAAAGGCAGCAGAAGCTCGGGCACCTCTTGGAGACACCCAGCTGCTGACTGCTCTGGAGCTGCCATGGGTGGCCTTTGGTTTCCTGGAAGAAGCCAAACCCACTGAAGGAAGCAGCCTTGAAAAATATGACATGCAAACTAAAACCCCCGAAAATCCTGCTGCAAGGAAGAGTTTTGGTGGGGGGCTGTGCAGGGTTTCACCCAGGCTGGCAGAGCAAAGAGAGCAGCTCCTTTTCTGCCTTCATCACGGGGTGCTGCCCCCCAGAAGGGTTTTATCAGGAGGAGCTGTCAGTGGAGGACAAAACATGCAGATCTCAAGAAAAAAAAAAAAGAAAAAAAGAAAAAAAAAATCAACCAACAGAGAAGTTTCCATCTGAGTATTTTGTCAAAGACTCTCCCCTGCCAGGAAACCCTCATCCAAGTTTATTCTCTTAGAAGTGGGTACTAGTTTTTACCCTCAAGTTACTCCTTTTTAGTAAATGTGTTTTGTAAAAGTTACAACGCATGCAATGGCATTTTTACAGTCTTGAAACAACTGATTGTAACAATAAGCTTATGCAAGAACGCCTTGTCTTCCACCAGGGAATTATTTTCTGCCATCGAATAACATGTAACAAATGATTTTTTCAGACATGCAAAAAACACCCACTAACTTTAATGAGACTGAGAGGTCAAGCTCTCTGAGGTGTCGAGGGGGTCTGTAGTAAAAAGGAAGTAGAAGAGGCTTCACCTACTTCAACCAGCCAGAACAGAGAAGGAAGCAGCTGCAGAAGTTTGGGGGAGAAGATATTTGACTGAATTAAAGTCACCAACCCCAAGCAGGGCAAGAGAGCACAGGACAGAGCCCAGTCTGCATGGGGAAGTTTAAAGAAAATCAAGAAGACGACATCTTTTGCATGGAGGAACATCAGCTGCTCCACTCCAGCCGAGCGGGGACCTCACGTGAGCAGCAACCAGGACCAAATAGCCCCCTGACCTCACTCCTTAATGCACATCCAGAAAAAAAACCCCAAAAAATACTATTTTGTCATTTTGCCGAGGAGTTTTTGTTGGGAATTGGGGGCAGAGACATTTATTGCTACAAGACTATAATAGACTGTTAATTTCGGTGAGGAGACCTTTTGTGGGCTACAGTGTCTAAATGAAAACCAGCAGCGTTCTGTTAAGAATAACTCTTTATAAATAATTGAAAACTAGTGTGACGACTGAGACCTTGCTGCTAATTACACACACCGAACTGTGTTATTTTGGGATTGTTTAATGCGAGAAAGATAAATTTAAGTCCGAAAATAGCTGTAGGTTCAACCTAGATTTTGGGAGACAGATTCATCTTCTCATCACTAATTAACTGGAAGAGGGGTATTTCTTACCTGCACATTATTTCATGCGTGAGCAGAACTCGGCACATTTCTGGGTTCTTGTCTTGGCCTTCATATACTATCGCCTAGAAATAAAACACGTTTTTAGTTGTGCATAAAGTTGAGTTTGGAGAAAATCAAAACACATCATGGTAAACAAAGGCCCAACGAGTTGCAAAGCACAGCTCAGGCTAAAAAGACCACGGCATCTCCACCAAACCTGCTCCAAGACCTACAGTTGGAAAACAACGCAAGCTGAGTGCAGCTAAATTCCCTCCTCTCTGTTGCACATCTCTCCAGCGGTGTGTAGGATGGGTTTTTTCAGTAGTCAAGACAACCACAATTTTCTTTTCAATTCAGAATAAAATATAAACCTAATAGCATTAAAAGGAAGGGGGAAAAAAAAAGAAAGAAAGAAAAAAAAACCAGCAAGGCTTGGTATACTTTGGGTCCTATTCATTAAAAAAAAAAGACAGAGAAGAGAGAGCTCATGCATTTTTAATTACAAAAGCTGCACAGCCCAGGCATTTTCCTGGTAGCTCCTGAGAAAGCGCCTGGGCCTGATTCTTCCCTTGAACCTCCTGATCCAGCGCTTTCCAGAGAGCACCTCCGGAGTTTCAGGGATATAAATAAGTGAGGAGAAGGCCCTACCAGAGCAGAGGAGACCAAAACAAACAGAGGATCAACCGACTTAAGAAATTTGACTCTGAGACAGCACGGGGAGAATCCTTTAAGCTAAAACTGTGGAAAGGCAGTGTGTTCACATTTCACGAGGAGTCTACTTTTGCTCCCACCAGCAGCACCAGCGGCGAGGGATCGGCGTTACACACAAACTGGGTTAGTGCTTACAGCCCCTGTGGGATGTGTTTCCATCTCATCCCAACAGAGTCATGTTTTCCAGCCACCCCTGCTCCCAGGCATTAGCCCCCCAGCAGCAAAACAAGAGTGAAAAGAAGTTTCCTTTGTGACAGCATCTTTTGCTGGCACTGAGGTTTCTAAACATTTCAGGGTGCCACTGCAGAGCTGAGACCGGAGCCCCAGCCTGGGAGGGATGATGACCCCTGAATCTGAGCATCAGCACTACCCTTGAGCTTGGTGTGACCTTTCCAGCCTCTAAAACACAGACTTGAAAAGAAGAAATTGGAGGAAAAAAACTCAGCAGGTAAAATGACATCTGAGATGGGTCTCCCTAAAGCTAACGATAAAATAGAGACTGAAATTTAAGAAGTGTGCTCTATGGATGAAATGCATTTTTAGGAATGAGATCAATTTGAAGTGAAAATGTGGGAAATACTGACAGAAAAATAAGTTACCTTAATATAGGATGAAGTAGGGTCATATGAACTGCTTTCCAGTCCTTACAAATGTAACCCACCAAGGATAAGAGGTGTTGTATCCCCAGAAGGGACACAGTATCTCAAGACACACAAATCTGAAGAAGCATGAGCTGACTCTAACACAATTTAAATGCCAACATGCAATATTAATATTACGCATTATAAAATTACTTAATAATTCCATAAATAATATCAGGAACAGGGCTGTATTACCTTTGCTAATTTTAATTTTTTAACTTCAGTTTTGGTATGTGCCTTCCCCTAAAACCCCAGAGCCCATGCAGTGGGGTTTTATTGCTGATAAAACAGAGGCTGCAGCTAATTGCTGCTAATGGGCCCAGAGTCTCACCTGATTTCTTCCCCCTCATTTCCACCAGTGAGGCACAAGAACTGTGAACCCAGCACTGGGATAAAGGGGATGCACAGAAAGTGTCCCCAGAACAGACACCAGCAACCCCCTGAGCCCAGCTGGGACCCCAACCTTGAGCTACTTCCACATTGGTGCCCGAGAGAGATAGAGATGGTTTGCAAGAAGCCTTGTAAATAGAATTATATGTGCTACAGCAGGAGGTGAAACAAATTCAGAAGAGCCTCATTGCCAGCATTAAAAGGAAAGATGGGGAGAAGCTTCTTCCAGGGAAAGCTGGAGAATTGAAGTAACTGGCTGACACCTGGTGGGGTCAGTCAGCGGGGACATTGCAAAGACACCAGAAAACCCCAGATCAGGTTCCACCAGGCAGTGGGACAGGCCAGGCAAGGAGGAAGCTCATGGCACTTTTTGGACTTCATCAACAGTTAAAAAATAATCTCTGTCTGAGAACGCAGAGCAGGAGGGGAAAGAGCAGATCTACCCCAGAGGCCTTTAGTGGGGACAAACACCTCCAGATAATCACAGCATGGCATGTGAGGAGAGGGCTGCTAGACTTGGCTCGTTCTTCTTATACTTCCAAATATTAAAATTAATATACCCAGGATGGGTTAGTTTGTCGCCAGTAGAGCCAAGAAAGCGCCAGAAATGACAAACCAGAGCACAAAATTTACTTTCTTTTTTTCCCCTGTTCTCTCTCCTCCTCTCCCCTTCCTGCTGCTGTGCTTATTTAACCTCCAGGTACTCGCTTAAATAACTCAACTAAATAGCAATAATGAACGGGCAGAGTCAACACTGTGGTACCTAATCACCTTGTCTGTTGTGTTTAGCATCAGTGATCCCTCCTTTGCGTGCATGACATTCTTCTGCCTCTCTTCAGCCTCAGGATTTGCTTTTCACTTTATTTGCATTCAATTATCGAAGTTGCACCCGTGCACATTTTGTTTTCTCCGCGTTAAACGCAGCTCCTCTCGCCTACCCTATTCCTGCAGGAATTTCTAGGAAATTCTAGGAAGCAGGAGGATGTGCTGAGCGCATTTCTGAGCAGTTCATCCCCATCTCCCCACGCCTGTGTCCCAATTCACTTGTGGGAAGCACCAACTGTTTGCCCCCATGAATGGCTGCCCGAGAGCCCTGCAGATACTCGACCGCCTCGCAAACCGCGCCGCTCTGAAGCATTAATTCTACAATTAGTTTCAAAAAGGAAACAGGAACTGCTAAAGTTTCAGATCGTTAGAGCTGCCAGAAGTATTTTTACAGGAAGGGTCTACTACGTTACTGTTGTGAAAATGTTTACCCCTCGGATTTGAGAAGCTACTCTTTATAACAAAAATATCTTAATTTTTTTCATAAACTACGGGGTTTTTGAGTTCAGGCTTTGAAACGGAGTGATTGCGTCGGAGTTCCCTGTCGCACTAACATCGTCGTGATTTTGTCAAATAGGGATCACATTAATGAGAGACAAAGTGAAAGTTACAGTGCATAAACTTAGACCACAGCAGAGCTAAAAATAAGCCTGCAGATACACATCAGAGTTGCACAACAAAACACCGGCAAAGGAAATGCAAAATTATAGAGTTTGGTTTTTTTTCTTTTTGTTTACTTTATGTCGCTGTAACTCGGTGGTGTTTCATAAGTACTTGAAAATAGCGTTTCTTCTCCTGAACAACTCAAACATTTCTCCACAAAATTCATCTTCCATTTTGCCAGCTGTTACTCACCCAAGTAACCTTCCTACAAGAAGTTACATGAGTAACAATCACTCATGCACAAACAGACTTCAAAATCAGGCCCGGAAAAATTAGTGTCAAAAATATAAGACTTCCTCTCTTCCATTTAAATAAAGATGCATAAAAAGGTAAGTCAAATTCAATTCACTGCTTAACAGCAAATAAAAATTACTAAATTCAGCACATCACTGTCAAGTACGTCCAAAAATTTGCTTAAACTTTTCAGCGACAGACTTCATTATTAAAAAATTTAAAAAAAAAAATAAAAAAGAAGGGGGTATTATAAAAGTCAAGGCTACAGTTCTCATTTAATTCACTTTTTCCCCAATAGATATGGTAGGCTAAAGCAATAAAAGAGTTGACAAATACGATGGAAAAATACAGAGACAGATTTTGTCCTTAACCATTCCTGAATAAATCCAGATTTATGCTGGTACAAGTGAGGGCAGAATCATCTCGTGGTGTCAGTTTGCCAGTCAAGCAATCCTGCTTTCAGAACTGGACGAAAAACAATCTTGAAGGAATGAGATCATGGTCATTATATTACTCAGTTATGTCATGGCCTTGATTTTAAAAGAGCGAGAGAAGGAGAGAAATCACCAACGTGCATCTAAATCCACTTGCTTTCAGATTCCATCTGCCTCACAAAACAAAGTATCTCCCTCACAGAAATAAAAGAGAAGGGAAAACTCATTAAAATTAGGGTCTTTTCCAAAACAGAACTAAAATGATTTGGAATGACGTTTACAGCCGTACACACAGGGAGAAAATAAAATCCTGGCCCCACCGAATTCAATAGGCGCTTTGCAATTGACTTCAGATGGGCCAGAATTTCACCCAGAGAGGATTAGGCTTGTATCCACTGTATATCTACAGCGAAAATACTGTGAATTACATTTATTTGGCTTTGAATCCTTAACCCTCAATTACCCAAGGTTTTACCCCTTCCCCAGGCAAAACCTCGACTCATCCCAGGGAGGTTTATCCCGGACGAGCAGCGCGGAGCTGGTCCGGGGCGAGGACAGGGAGTTCTTGCTCTGCCTCTCAATGCACAATTCAGAAGCATCTAATTATTTTATCCAGTCTCCCTCTGCCTTTGATTCACAGCCTGCTTATCGACGTATTCACACAAATTAAATAAATTTATCTCTCCTAATATGTTCATTTTTAATGGTTTTCAAACATTCACATGGAAACAGCTCTAGCGTAAATATCCCAGAACAAATGGCTGTATATTATACAGGAGGGAGCAGTTGGGCTGCCAGACTGGGAATGCACCAGGCCATCTGGCTCAGGCAGTCTCTCCAAAATCCTCAGCTTTGTTTTCACCCTCAGACTCCAAACAACACATTTTCCACTGTGATGAGTTTACATTTTCCCAAACACAGGTCCTGATCATGCATGCAAATTCCAAACTTCTCCATTCCTCTCTGTACAAGAAAATTAAAATCACCTGCGCTTCTGACATCTCACCAAAGGCACAAGAAAGCTGCTAAAATCTGGCGCAATGTAAACTTTCCTCGTCACAGGGGTTAGGTTTTGTTTTATGTTTGTGTGAAATTTCTCCGAGTCTGCTGAGGCTCCTCTGAACTTATTGATAACATTTTTTTTTCCCATGCGTGTAGCTGCCAGAGAAGGGCCCTGCCATGCACAGAATAGAGCTGATCAAATATCTGCAGACATCAGAGAATGACAGACAAGTCAACAGAAAAACCATTTGCATCCAGAGTTATAGCCCTGAAAAAAAAAAAGCAAAATATAAACAGGGTTTAAGTCTGAAGGAAAGATTTTTGACTCATGAGGGCTCTCAGCAATAGACAATAGCCATTGAGCAAAACTTATGATTTTTAAGATGCCTGAGCCATATTAGCATCCGTTATAGCTTATGGATGAGAAAGGCTGAAGGAAAAATGGGTGGGGAACAAGTATTTCAGATTTATTTCCTCCATCTTTCCTAATAGTGAAATATCTCAACTTTATGAAAATACAGCCAAAGAAATAGAAGGCATCTCTTCTCCATAAACATATTAAACTCCTTTGACTTGCCTAAAAACTCCAGTTTTATTAGAGCAGACATATTTCACGTTTTGCAGGCAATTTCAAAATGCATCATTGTTAGAGCCAGATCTTCTGCAGGAGGAGCTGCTGCTTTACGGAAAGCAACAGCTATAAAGTTTGGGATCCTACAGGGTTTTGAGCGCATTAGGAATGTGATCCTGACCTAAAATGAGGTGCCAATATAACATAAAAGTAAATTTAATTAAGCCAGTATTGACGCCGAGTGTTGTTACCCAAACTGAAAAGAACTTCCCTGCCACAGGAATGACTTGCGTGTAGCGTTTACAATTTTCAAGTGACGGGGACGCATTTCGGAAACAGCGAGACCCCCGAAAGCCACGTAATTCCCATTTTACTCAGCGCTTCTCTGGGGCCACCACCAAAGGCCAAGTGCGATACCCCAAACACAACTCACAATTATGCACTTTGAGAGCAGCCCTGGCTGGGTTTCCCGTTTGGAAGTCCCACAGCCCAGGTTCCCGAGGAGTGCACGTGCAGCCCAAGCTCCTATTTGGAGCAGCGCATGCACAGCTCATCCCACAGCCCAGATCTGCCCTGGCATGCAGCTCACTACAAAACTCTTGGTTGCTTCAATGGTGCCACTCTCCAGCCCCACTTCCCATCCTGCTCCACAGCTGACAGAAATACACACACAGCAGGACACAGATCCCTCTGTTCCATCCAGGACAGGACTCTGGCTACGAGCTTCTTAACTGGGCACAGCCACACAAGCAAATCCCTGACCTAGGAACACTCAGGAGCAGGAACATCCACTCTTTAGTACATACAAAGCCCCCAGCATAGGCAAGCCCTGCCTACCTACTGGTATAACACATGCTGCTAATGGGACATTGACATTAAATCTCTGAGCAGCAATGCTATGTACAGAAATCTAGGTCGGATTTGCAGAAGGGCTTTTATTTTATCTTACCTAACTTAATAATCCACAACCGTACAAAACCTTGCAATTTGTGAGACAAAGAGAATATATTTAAATCTGGTGTGTCCATATTAAAAAATAATTTAAAAAAATAATTTAAAAAAAATTTAAAAAAGAAAGCCACAGATACTTTCCTGTATGATCTGGGGAACCTAACTCATTCAAGCTTTGCTTCTGTGGGATTTTTAATTTGCCACCAGAAACCTCAGAGTAGCTGTAATTTCAGTCTGGGAATTCACAATTATCGAGTGTGTGAATGTGCGTGTGAGAGGACTGAGCAGATACTTGCCAGCTGAAACGTGTACGCTTCTGCAACAGTTTCATTTAAAAGTAATCATTTCATTATCCAATTTGTTCTGAGCGTCATGCATTAAAATACTACACCTTCAAGTAGACTGACAATATATATTTAACTTTCATTAAAAATTAAAGAATTTTCAGACAGTCTTTGCAATATTTAATTACAGTTTGATGATTTGAAAGTTACTTGAGAATCTTCTATATAATTCACTGTCATAAAATATAAATGATATATTCAACATTTGGGTGAGCTTCTGTCATGTGTTGTACTTCACTTCCTAATAAGCATTCAGTAACCGACGCAATCCCAACTCTGAAATAATTTCACTTTTGAAAAGAAAGAATTAAAAAAGGAGAAGAGGAAGAATTTAGCGTCTGGCCCCTAAAAAAATTCAGAGAGGCACACGCCACAGTTTTGACATGACAATGCCCTATTTTTCATAAGCAATTACGGTTATGCCTAAAGAAACTACAGACATGAAATTAATATGTAAGCAAACATGTTTGCGTTTAAAACAGCCTTTCGCTCCCGTTTTCTAATCTTAAACTCAGAGAGCTTTTGTTCTTAAATCCTCGCTCCTCAACCCCACTGCACTTTTCCCAAAATCTGTAATTTGCACTAACTTTGTTTTTCTAAGACTTCCTGAAATCAGACGGAATTTTTTTTTTCTCCTCCTTCTTCATTGTGAACGTGCTTTAAAGCTACACGGTAGGTTTTACAAATAAACTGTATCTCGGAGGTTTTTTTCCTCTTTCTCTCCAAAGACCCTCTGATGACTTGATAATAATGAGAGACCAAGAGGTCAAACAGTGCCTTAGGATGAACTCTTCATATGCAAGATGCCTTTGTTAAGAAAATTATTTTGAATCCACTGCTCTCCATGAGTTCAGGGCTCTGTTTTCAACAGCACTATGAGCAGAGGCTTCTGCATTTCCGTAACGATAGGAAAGCTATTTAAAGATAATATTTATTGATAGTCTCTCTCACACGATCTACACTGAAATACAAAAGCTCTAAAAGGACTAAAAAGAGTTCATATATCAGGAAGATTTTGTTACTTTTAACACAAACTAACCAATTTCTGCCTGAAAAACAGGGAACGACAGCAAACGCTTTCCAGGATTTTTCATGAAGAAGGGTATGTTGCTGCTGTTTTAATTCCTACAGGGAATGGGCTCTGTATGGAAGTGTACAGTGTAACAGAGTTCAGATGCACAGTGGATTGTCTAGTAAAATTCATCCAAGTTCCTTTTTTTCCTTTTTTTTTTTTTTTTTTCTGTTGAAAGACAGTCTTCAATAGCAGGAAAAGATGTTTTGGGACCATCAAAGAGAGTTTTGTAAAACAAACTCAGCCCTTAGAGCTTTATGTTTTGCTGTAGAAAAGAAACCCAAATACCAACCAAGAGTTTTGTCCCAGCAGACAACATACAGGGACTGACGTTTCCTAGCGGTACAAAAGAAAACCCTAAATGTTTTTCCTAAATAAAATTTAAGAATTTTCTTTAACAAGCAAAACAGATTAGGAGGGGAAGAAACATATTTTAAGGATGAAAAGGCTTAAAAGCGATCCCAGCTATCTAACAGAAACATATTCTAAGAGAAAAATATTCTGACAGAAGCAGGGGAAAAAAGCCGGAGTAACAATCTTTAAAAAGAAAAAATAAAAAAAGAAAGGAGGGAGAGTCGATTTGTTCAGACAGTCCCTTTGTAAAAATACTGGTTTTAAACAGAAAAGTATTTTTTACAGGTAGGCACGCACGTTATTACTCTGTTTGGGAGGCTAAAGAACAACCTTAAAATGAGGATTAATCCACTGACAAGCCCTGCTGCCCTCCCCGAGTCCTTCACCAAGCTGGCTACTGCCCGCGCCGCTGTTCTGGGGGCTATTCCGACACGCAAACGTGTCACGATACAACCGCTCCTCCTCTAGCCAGCGGAGCCGGCGGCAGCGCGAACAGTGGACGGACGGACCGACAGAGCCCCGCACCGGGGCAGCGCCTTGTGCTGGCGGCTCTCTGGGGCTGCCCCAGGCCGGAGGTTAATTCTTATTAATTAAGCGGCAAAACCATCCGCAGCCCTGACTGGGACGGCTGGAGGGTCGCCTGTATTTTTCTCCCGCAGCCCGGCAGCAGGCAGGGTCCCGCGGGGACCCTCCGCACCGCTCCGCAGCCCGCACTCTGCCCGGTCTGTGGCCGGAGCGGGGAGCGCTGCCGTGCCCGCGGGACGCGAGGGCTCCGTGCCTTGCCCGCCGGGCAGAGCGGCTCCGCCGCGGGGGCGGGTTTCACCTCCCGGGGCCGCCCCGACGGCTGCCACCCCCCTGCTCGGCGGCCGCCCCGCAGCACCCACCTGCTTGGTCATGGAGTCGATGAGTCGCACGTAGAAATCCTGCTCCGTCCTGATCCCTGAAACAAGGCAGAGGCGTGAGGAGCGGGGCCGGCGGACGGCAGCGCTCCGGGGCTCGCCCGAGGGCTCGGGCCTGCCGGGGCCGCCCGTGTCCCGACAGCGGCCCGGCACAGAGCGCAGGGACCGGGGGGAACCGGGGCGGCGGCTCCGCGGGCGCTGCTGGGCTCTGCAGCCGCGGAGGCGGCGGGGGGCGACGGGGCTGCGACCGGGGGCTCCCAGCCCTTACCATTGCTGTAGAGCAGCTGCAGGCGGTAGTGGATGCCGTTGTTGGTCTTTTCGCTGTTGGCTTCCTGCAGTCAAAGAGGACACGGGAGGCCGGAGGGAAAAGGAAAACAGTATCAATGAAGCTTCTCCATCACTCGCACGCCGGGTGTCCCCGGGGTTGGACGGGGCCGCTCTCAGCCCTTTCTCCTGCCCCGGGCATAGCGAGGGATCAGGGGACACCCCCTCCCCGTCTGCCCTCCGGGACAGGGGAAGACTGAGGCGCCCGGGAGGCTGCCGTGGCTCCCGAGACGAGCCGGTGTCACGGCCCCGGGGGAGAGGAGCGGGGAAGGCCCCGGAGAGGCGGCCGAGTCCCCGCGGGGCTCCAGGGTACTCACCTTCTCCTTCTCCACAAAGCCCACGAAGGCAGTGCGCTCGATCTCCACGGGCTGCCCCTGCCGGTCGTACAGAGCCAGGACGAAGTGGAAAAAGTTGGACTTCCTCAGGTTGGAAGGCGGCTGCTTCTCGAAGTGAGCCCGGGCCAGACCCACTCCGCTGGGACCAGAGACACGCGGGTTAGCGGCAGCTCCGACGACGCGGCCTCATGTCCCCCCAGCCGCCTCCCGGGCCCGTGCCTTCCCCCGCCGGGCCCCGGCTGGGCCCCCCCGGGGCAGAGCATCCCTCCCTCCCCCGAGTCGCCCCGGGGCTTTTTCTCCAGGCACGGAGAAAGACTCAGGCTCCGAACCTCGCGAAACCCCGACCCCATGCCGTCCTGCGGCGAGCCCGAAGCCCCCCGCAGCCCCCCTCAACCCGGCCCCGGTACCCACCAGCCCTCCCCGGGGGCCGTGCCCGCTCGCAGCCGGCCCTGCATGGCGGGGGAGCCGCGCTCAGTCCCGCCGGCGCGTTGCCCCGCGGAGCAGCATCGGTCCTGCCACTTCTCAAACTCGGCTCGGAGCTGTCACCCCAGCGCCCATGTGCCTTATCTTGCAGCCTCAGTCCTGCGAGCCTTTCCTCCCGCGCCGGAGCGGTGGGTAAACACCGAGCCCAGGAGACAACTCGAAATATTTCAGGGTTGTCCCTGCAGAAACTTTCCCTTCCTTAGAGGACTCCAAAGGGAGGGGTGCGGGGCGAGGTGGGAGACACCGGGAGATGTCAACATTAAACTGATGCCGGATGATGCCGGCTCCAGGGCTCAAGCTGCGAATCCAGCATCAGGGTTTAGTTCGTGTTTGGAGGGTTTTTTTGCGGGGAAGAGGACGGGAAGAAGGAGAAATAAGAGAGAAAACGAGGCTGGGAGCAGCTTCGCCAAATCCATCTTATATTTGGAGAATTTCTTTTAAAAAATCTAAGGTATGTGGCAGTGGTTTTACAAAGGGACTTCAAATTAAATTTCTCCTGGAGTACGCTTTGCAAACTCCCTGCTTATCGGAGGACAAGAAGAGGAGCTGCTGATTCTGACGAGAATAGGAAAGCGAGGTGGAGAAATATATTTTGGATACATCCGTGCACAACTCGCTGCTTTTCGGAGGAGGAAAGTGTCATTTGAAGATCTTAAGACTAAATCAGCACCAAACATAGTTTTGAAAACTCCTTCCTCCAAGCGAACACGAGGAGCCAGAGAGATGAAACCTACCTATCCGTACCTAGCGAAACTCGCCACTTCCTTTATTGTTGTTATCATTATTTAATAAAAACTCATTCCTACGGGACAATAGGGATAAATATTTAACTGGCGACATCTACGCGAAACTCACTGCTGGCAGCAGAGCTCCAGAGCCGGGTTTTTGTTGGCGCGGGGGGAAAGGCGCTGCCGGCGGGGAGCAGCGCTGCGGGCGGGGAGCGCCCCGGGGCGCGGAGCGGGGCGCGGGCGCGGAGCGGGCGCGGAGCCTGCCTACCTCTGAGCGGCCGTGCTGGCGTCCAGGACGCCGGCTCCCTGCATCCACGTCCGCACCGCGTTCATCCCCGCGCCGAGGGGCTCTTCCTTCATGCTGCTCCCACTCCGCTGGATGCTTTCCTGAATCCCAAACATGAATCAGAAACAACAGCGCAAATCTTCCTTCTTTATTCAAAATTTTAAAAAGTGATAAAATCGCCAGGCGGACTGCTATATGTGGGTTTTTTTCTTTCTCTCTCTCTTTTTTTTCTCTCTCTGCAGCTGATCGCTGGAATCAAAGCAAGTCGGAGAAAGCAAACACAGGCACGCACATTAAAAAAAAAAAAATCCAGACGCAATCAGAGCCCGGTTTTGTTGCTGCTGTTTGCTGCGTGTGCAGTTTGTTTGGGTGCTTGGAGGGGCTGGCGGGGTGCTGGGGGCTGGTTGCAGCGCTCGCAAGCCGGAGGAGTACTTGAAGTCCCTTTTGTATGAAGACACCCCTCGGATGGCAGCAGGCAAAAAAAAAAAAAAAAATCTCAGATGGCAGTTTAAGAAACAATAGGACGAACAGGAGCTGCGGCAGGCTCTGCTACATCAAGTGTCATTTTCCAGTGACAAGAGAGGCAAGTCCCCCCCCCTTCTCCCCTCTCTCTTTTCTTTCTTTCTTTTCTCCCTCTTTCTTCTCTCCTCTCCCAGCCGAAGCGCTCTCCGCTCCTCTCCTCTCTCCTCCCTCCTCCAGCCGCGCAGGAAGCGAGTTGCCGGAGCCGGGCGCACGCCGGGAAGGGAGCGAGAGGGGCGCACCCGCGGCGGCGGCGCGGACGGACGGCCGGAGGGAGACCCTGGGGCTCCCCGTGCCCCCTCCCTCTCCCGCAGCGCCGGGCGGACTCGCCGTCTCTCCCTATGGGAGCCACTTTGACTGTCCCCGCCGCCGAACACGAGCCCCGCAGCCCCGGCGGGCGGGGGGCGGGGCCGCCCGGGACACGCCCCCTCATTTGCATCGCGTCACCGCCCCGCCCCCGCGCCGCTGCAGCCAATGGGAACCCGCGATGCGCCACCGAGGGGCGGGGTCACGCCTCCTCGTTAGCATAGCCCCGCCCCCGGCGCGGCCGGCCCGGGGGAAAGTTGCCCCGGAGCGCCCGGGGCGGGAGCGGCGCAGCGCGGCCGCGCCTTTGTTCGGCGGTGCTGCCCGGGATCGCCGCGGGGAACACGGGCACCGGCCCCGGAGGGGCTCCCGCGCTGCCCGCACCGACCCCCGGCGCCCGCGGCCCGTCATTCTCAGGAGAACGCCGCGCTCCCGCTCAGCCCGCAGCAGGCACCGCTACGTGCGGGGCTGGCCGAGCCCTCCCCGCTCCCCCGGGGATGCCCCGCCAGCGCCAGGCTGCCCACTCTGCTGCCCAAAGCCGGGCATGCCCCGCGGCCGCCCGCCGTGCCCAAAGCCGAGCCCGGGATTGTCCCCCGCTGGAAGCGCGTGTGGGGCATCTCCCCCTCCGCAAAGCCCCGCTGATCCCCGACCGCTCGCCCCGCTCGCCCCGCTCCTGCCTCGCTCCCCGGCAGCTGTGCGCTGCTTTGCGGCACAAGCTAGCCATTCTCGAACAGGACAGTTCGCGGTGAAAGTTCTTTTTTTTTTTTTTCTTTTTTTCCCTAGGAAGTCCGATTTTTGTTTTCCCAGGGAAAATAATAATAATAACAAAACCAATTCATGTCCCCGCTAAGGAAGAGCCGGGCTGGTAGGGCGGCGGCGGAGCGGGTGCAGTCCCGCATCTCTCCGCGGGCTCCCGACCCGCCGCTGTCCCCGCATCACCCTCCATCCTTCCCTGCCCAAGGCGCTCCGTGGCCGAGCCGCTCCCGTCTCCTCTCTCCCACTCTTGCCGCGGCAGGAGCTCCCTGTGCCGGCGGAGTGGGTTATGCCTCCCCAAACACAGGCTTGCCCATCTTTGCCCGTAGAATGGAACAAAACCCTGCGCATCCCGGCAAGCTGGGCTACTCGCCCTCTCCACGGCGATGTCACACCGTGGAGTCTCTTGGGAGGGTAACCAACCCAGACCCTCTGAAGGGTCTGGGTTGTCTCTGAATTGCTACCGTATCCCTCTATCCCCCCGCTCCCCGATCAGAGGTCGGGGAGATGCTGCCCCGGGAGATGGAGGAGCGGGCGGCTCCTGTCCGCTCCTTCCAGGGATGCAGAGCTCCGCCAAGGGCAGCGGAGCCCACCGGGCTGCATCCTCCAGCCCGGAGCCCAGCTACGGGCCCAGAGAGCAGCCAGTCCAGTCTATCAGCACCACTGTACAGCTCCAGAAGAACCCCACGGCAGTCCGACAACTATACAGGACCCTCCCAGCCACCTGTACATCATTCTGTGTGGCACAGCCGCCCGAACCCACAGCTAAGCCTCGGGAAGAGAGCTCTGACTCCAAAGCAGGCACAGAGCCTGCTGCCAGCGCCTCGCTGGCACTGAGAAACTGCGCCCGATCCTCGGCTTTCGGCAAGTCTACACACAAAACATCCACATCCCCAGCACTCTGGGTCCTCAGGCAGGAACTGTCACAGACAGCAAGTTTTCACATTCCCTGAAGATGCCATTTGAATCTTGACATGATGCTACTGTGTCATGTCTCAGGGAGATGTGGAAGAACACGGACACACAGCCACACATGAATATTTACGCCATAGGTATGGCATAGGAGCACTTTGGTTCCTGCAGTGCTCCAGCTTATTTGGCTTCCTCCGGCTGCTGCTGTATCACTTGTATCATATCCAGCCTAAATGCCTCCATGGTGAGATACATTCTGCAATTAAAAGCTATTTGCACCTGCACTGATTGCTCCTTTCCCTGGGCAGGGATCTGCCCGGGGACGAATAATGCATTTGAATCAATATACTGAGCAGTTGGCAGATTTCACCCTTCAAATCTGTTCAGGGGATCAGGGGACCATTTCCCTGCCTTTTGCAGGATGCTGAAGGGAACAGCATCCCAGCAGCAGTCTGAGGGCACCTCCACCGGGCAGGGACAGCCAGCCACCACAGCAACAGTGACAAGTTCTCTGCTGTTTCCCTCCTTTTGCAAGACTTGTGCCTCTGTGCCCAACACACAGGAGGCTCCGGCTGAAGGCTGGGGGAGATGCCCCGGCTGGGGATTAGGGACAGCCTCACAGCCACTGAAAAATTGCTATAAGGATGAAAGAGTTAAACACAGGCTCGACCCCCACAGGAGGAGTGTGAAAGAAAAGCAGAAGGGAAACAGGAAGGGGGTGAGAAAGTCAGGACTTTGCAGGAGAAAAAAAAAAAAAAAAAAAAAAAGGAGGAGGGGAAAAAAAAAGGAAAAAGAGCTGGCAGCAGGCAAGGAGACTTCTGTGCTCCATCCACCCCACAGAGGCCAACCCTGGAGTACTGGGGCTTTGATTTGAAAGAATTCCCAGTTGCCTTTAGCATTCCCTTTCTGCCCCCTGCCTGGGTCCCCTCTCTGGTCCAGCACCACCCCACTCTGACCACAGCAGCACACTGCCAGGCCCGTTAAGAGGCTGGAGAATATTCCTGTGGAAAGCTGCGTCCATCCTTTCCTGAGCAAGGCAAACAGAGCTGGAGGACACTCCACAGCCTGCCAGGGGGAACCCTCAGTGCTGGGACTCAGCACCTCACTCCTTTGTAGAAGCAAACTGGGGCACATTGCAGTGAGGTTTCCCTGCAAGCCCGAGTTAAATGCTCTCAACATTCAACGCAGGATAAAACACACACAGACTTGCAGGCTGTGATTTGCTCCCAGGGGTGAGGAAGCTCCCAAAGCAAGCAAGAGCCATGCAGTTGAGCCGTGGATTTTGCCCAGCAACACAAAGCCATGAGCTGAGACTTTGCAGCACAAGCAGGAGCAGCTCACAGACAGGACCTGGACACGGTCACTGTGTCCCTGGCCATGACAGATAGCAGGGATGGAAGCAGAGGAAGAAAAGGCTGGCCCTGGCTTGCTTGTCTTATATTAGGAAAAAACAGGGTTCCTTGGGAAGAAGTGGTTTTGAGGCCTTTGAACAGGGGGGCATGGATGGAGGCATCACTCTGAAGGACAAACACAGCCTCTGTGAGGCAGGAGACAGAGATCCCAGAGCACAGGACTCTCTCTTACATAGGGAAAGGCCTCTCCCCTGCCTTGATGCCATTTCCAAGTGGGCCCAAGGCCCCTCTCGCCTCTGACCTGGAGTTTATCCAGGACAACTCCCTCCTCCTGCCTCAGTCCCTCCTTTCTTGCCTTGGGGCTCTTGGCAGAGGGGGGACAGTCAGGCCTCGTTTCCCTCCACCCAGACCCCAAGGGAGGGAAAAAGTAGTTGGAAGTGGGAATTTCTGAGAGAAAAGCCTCCTTCTCCCTCGTCCCTGACCTTTGCAGCTGGATGAGGCACCCCCCAAAGGGACCATGCTCCTTCCTGCCCTGCTCAGGAGAAGGCAGAGGAACAACAGAGCTGTGACAATGGGGGAAAGGGAGAAGCAGCCTCTCCTCTCAAGGTGGGAGTGAAAGCAGAGCACTCAGGTGTTGAGAGCATACCTGCACTTTTCCAAGAGTTTGGGAAGAGTTCACTCGTATCTTCCCCAATGAAAATGCTTTTCATAAGTATTTTCCTTGCAGGTTCCTGTTTTGATCCCAAGACTTTCCATCTGCAGATAAATCCAATGTCTGTCTTGGTGGGTGATGACACTGTTCAGCTACCTGGGATGCTTCATTCCTCCTACCTGGCTAGAAGGAGAAAAAGGCTCAGAGAACTGGAAACAGGCATAAAATGCTCTGACTGTCATGTTCAGGAGGACAGAGCCTGGATGTCTGTGGGACCAGCAGAGCATCTCTCCCCAGTGTGATGGTGACAACATCGCACTTTCACCCCAGCTACCATGAAGATGCAGCAGCAGGCGACCCAGATGGAAAGGTTTAATCCAGGAGCCTCCTCCTGCTGCCTCCCTTGGGGGACTCCCGGGTTGCCCCTGTCTAGGATGGGGTGTAGGGGCAAGGGGGAGCCCACCTCGGGTGCCTGGGGGCAGAGGGATGTCAGGCAGCAGCGAGAGTTCGGCCGAGAGAACTTCTCAGTGGGAGGATGTGGCTCCTCCAAGCTCAGCCCCCCCATCACTACCCGGGACAGGAGCCCCTTATGGCAACTCCCCGGCAGCGGGGGGCGAGCAGCGCTGTGGGACCACATCGGGGCGACCCCAGGGGGCTGCACGGAGCGGGACAGGGGAGGGAAGCCCAGCTGCGCTCGCAAGGGCCGGGCTGGCGGATCGGGGCGAGTGGCGGATCGGGACGAGTCCCCCCCGCTGTCCCCTCGCTGTCCCCCTGCTGTCCCCTCGCTGGAACAGAGACCCCCGGGGGGGGACAGCGCTGCGTGCCCACAGCGCCACCGCGCGGCCGCGCCGGGAATCGCCCCGCCGGCACCGCGGCTGCGGGAATAGAGCGAGATCGGGAGAGGGAGGGGAGGGAGAGGGAACCGGGGGAAGGGCATCCTGGGAGAGGGAGGGGGATCCCGGGAGAGGGAAGGGCATCCCGGGAAAGGGAGGGGGATCCCGGGAGGTGGGAGACCCTTGGGGAAGGGGAATCCCGGGGGCGTCGGTCTCACGGAAAAGGTGACCCCGGGGGATGGTGATCCCCGGGGCGGGGAGAAGGCGAGATCCCGGGGGGACCGAATATCCTGAGAGGGGCGATCCCCGGGGAGGATTACCACAGGGGGAGACGATCCCGGCAGGGGTTGATCCCTGGGGCTGGTGGAACATCCAGAGAAGAGTGCGATCCATGGGAGAGATCCCGAGGGGATGATCCCGAGGAGGAGATGCCCGGGGGAGAGGAGCAGCTCTCAGCACCCCTCCCCGGCGTCCCGGCACCGGCAGACCCCCCATCCCATTCCCATTCCCATTCCCACGTCCGACAGCAAATGCCATTCGGAGCACGGAGGGTGCAGCGCTCGGGTTACCCAGAGAAGTTGTGGATGCCCAAAACCCACAGGAGTGCTCAAGGACAGGCTGGATGGGCCCTGGGTAAGATTTTGGCTCCTTGAAGCACTCACACAAGCTTGCCATACATTTAAATCTTGCCTGTATTTATTTGTTTGTGCTGGCAGCCGCTGGACAGATTATGGTTATTTTATCACACAAAACCTTGCGATGGTTTTTACATTGTGAGTTCAGCAAAGCATTAAGCATGTAATCAACTGCTATTGGCTTCAGGGAGAGGTAAGTACATGTCTCCCATTGAGGAGTGAAGAGAGAAATCCAGAGACAGGCACTCCCTCCCTCTGAGAGGATGAGTTTAAGCATATTACATGGAATGGATTTAAATATCTACTAAAGTTGTCACACGCTTTGCTGAATCAAGACTGAATATTATCAGAAGTCTTTAAGTGGCTCTGGAATCTATATCTCCTTTTAAACACTTCCATAAACTCTGAGGACTTTGCATCTTGGGATTTCGACTTAAAGGTGCACAAGCTCTTTTGAAGAGTGCCCTCCAAAATCCCAGGAGATTTTCCAGTTGGGGAATTGGAGATTCAATATTTGCTGGGCTGCAAGCATGAAGTTTCCCATGTCCAGGACTGGATTGTTCAGGATTTGGCTGCTCTTCTTGTGCTGACCATTTTGAAACCTGTTTCCTCTGGCATTCCTGCTAAAATCAGAAAGTCCTATGATTTCAGCAGAAGCAGAACTAAGTTCATCATCTGGCTCAGAATTTTGTC
The DNA here is from genome assembly GCF_008360975.1 of Lichenostomus cassidix. Lineage (NCBI taxonomy): Eukaryota > Metazoa > Chordata > Aves > Passeriformes > Meliphagidae > Lichenostomus > Lichenostomus cassidix. The sequence continues at coordinate 14,857,349 of NC_139494.1, forward strand.
TGGAGCCATAGCATACCTTGCCCAGTGAGGTTTTACCAGAACACAGCACAGGGGTGCTTCGGTTGCAATAAAGTTTAAGATACAGAAACACTCACATTTATATTGACTTTCCAGAGTTTTGGACAACTTGAACTTCAAGTCCCAGCTTTGTGTGATCCAGATCAGGGGATTTCTTTGTTTTCATCTCTGTCCAGGATCTGTGTGAGTCGAGGCAGACCAAACACATCCACCTGGTTTTTCCTCATGTCCCTTCTCAGGACTTTTTGTTAAAAATATCCAACCTGTGTGGAAAAGTTCTGGTCAAGGGACAACTGGACAGTGCTGGTTACATGGGAAAGAAGAGAATTCATTAGGAATTTTGAGCCATTTTGTGTCAGTTAGAAAGTTTTTAAGTCTGCATTTTAGCAGAGGTAAAGCTTGTTTAAGCATTCTTACCCATGGAAATTTTTTGGGAGTTGCTGTTCACTAAGTTTCACTCGTGTGCAGAGTGAGACATCATAGTCCTTGGTGAAGCTCAGCTCCTGCTTCCTGTGCCCAGGAAAGGGGCAGCCAGTCAGAGCAGCATCTGTGAGCACATGTGTTTGTTCCATATGCACACACATCCATTATGGATGACACACAAATGCTGCTCCTGCTTCCCAAGCAGGCTCTGATGGCAAAGCTCACATCCCACTGATCTCACTGCAGGGCTTGGGAAGCATTCAGAAGCCTCCCAAAATGTGTTACAAATGATGTATGGGGAAATAACTTCCTCCAGCACTGGAACAGAGTCATTGTCATGGTGTGATGAAGGAACTGTTAAACAGACACAGCAGCAGCACTGGAGTTGGATTCCAGCCAGGGTATTTCAAGCAACTTGTAAAAAGTTCACTGATTCTTTAATGACTCCACCTGGTCAGAGCAGGACCTCTGGTTTATGTGCCTTGCAGAAGATATGCTGCAGGAGGAGTGTGTCTTAGCTGATATGAATCAAGCCGGTTCCTCCAACATCATGTTGGTCTGGAATAGCTGTTGACCTGATGGAGTGTTAATGGGAACATTTATTTGTTTCTTTATCACTACAAAGATGTCATATATACTTACCCTGCTGCTGCCACTGTTCCCAAAGGGCTGTCAGCACCAGAGCCATTATAACACAACTGCCAGAGGTAATTCTTTTCCCCCCTCACACATTATTTCTTCAAATGATTCTGCAAAGAGAGAAAGAACTCGGATTCAAAAATTGCTGGTAAAAGAACGGTGCAGTGTGATGTGAGCCAGAGAAGCTTTCCTAAATGCCTGTCAGTCTCTGCCTTTATTGCTCAGAGAGCAGCACAAGCACAGCCTGGATCTGTGTTGGCACAGGGTGTGTGTGCTGTGCCTGGCACACTGAGGATGGGATTTACCACTGGAGCTCTCCAGTTTGTGGGGACAAGTGACAACTGCATGGACTGTGGGACCAGGCAGCTGCCCTGTGCACAGGGCAATGCACCCCATCTTTGCTTTTCTTCATATTTCTTACATGTGAGCACACAGACTTTTTTAGAGTGCTTTGGCAACACAGTCATTAGTAAATAAAAATTAGGCAGAAACCCACAGGCTTTACCAGTGGAAGAAAAATAATCCCCTCGCATTTCATTTGTGTCATGCAACGACTTGACAGTTTAAGGAAATTGCTAATGGGACCTTTTACTGCGAGGTCACGAGTTCAAACCTGGCTCTGTCGGTAATGACCAGGAGTATCTGATGAATGTTTGATGACGTGAGATTAAAATATGGGTCTCAATCCATTTATCAGTGGGAAAACCCTTCAACAGCTCGAGCCCCTTGAAGCTAATCCCGATAGAAAAGGCAGCGAGGCTGGAGAGGGAAGGAGCTCCTGCACAGCCCTACAGTAGATCAAGGTCAGGATGGGGCCATGCAGATGGAAAAGCTTAGAGCAGCAAGGGCTGAGCTGCACCTTTCTGTGCATAAACAAATCTACTGCTTAATGCACTGAAATACTCCCAAAACAGCTCGGGAGGAGAGAGCCAGAGCTGGGATTGTCCTCAAAGGGACAATGATCCTGGCATAAGGGGGGAGATGCAAACACCAGGAAATCCAGGATCAAGAGCTGGCTGATACTAGCGCCAAAACTCAGGAATTCGCAATTTTGCAAGCTGAGAAGTTCTATTTCAATTTCTCGATATTATAACACTACCATAAAGTTGAAACTTAAATATCAAGGTAACGGGTGAGGAGTTAGTAAGTGTCCTTTTAAAATGTCCTTTTCTTGTTTTGTTTTTTTTTTTCTTTTTGAGATCTACAGAAAAGGAAATTATTGCTGGATTCAGTCCTTCCCAAGCTGTCTCTTGCTCTCAAAAAGTGCAAAAGCATCGCTGGCAGAATTTGGCAACTGCTGAGAGGCAGAGGCTGATATCTGAGCGAGACACAGCCAGTGCCCTGCAGAGCCCAGCTGGCCCCAATCAGCCCAGGTGCACCTTTGGGACATGTCTGTGGCACACATGTGCAATGTTCACCTCAGCACCACCTCCACAACCTGCTCTTGGTGCTTCTCCCTCAGCATTCAGCCCAGAGATGCAGGAAAAGAGGGGAGCTGGGCGATCCGGGGGTGTCAGCCGCAGAGCAGCCTGGAGCCCAGGCTGCCTGATCCCGGGATGAAGGGATGGGAAAAGCTCCATCCTCCCTGCAAACTCCCCGAGCCTTGCAGAGCTTTCCCCGCGGTGGAGAGGGAGATGAAAAAAGCGTGAGGGCCATCTGCTGGGAGCGGGGAGGGGATTCCTCCCTGCCTCATTGTTCTCTGCAGTTCTGCTCTGGGCTGCATCCAGCTGCAGACACCACTGGGTGCTGAGAATTTGGGGAATGCTGGAGGAGCCGCGGTGGTGTCGTTTGCATCAGTGACACGCCTGGCAGCTCACAGCATCCTTTTGGAGGGAATCACACCTCTGGTGGCTCTGTCACCACGGAACACAACACACTTTGCCAAGTGCAGGGGATGGGCCAGGGGGGAAATACCTGCAAAACCACAGCAGCAGTGGCTGCAGCACCAACACCTGCCAGGGATGGGAAGTCTGGAGCCACAGGGAAAAAAGGCTCCTCAGCACCTTTTACAGGATCAGAGCAGGATGGTTTTCTGCCCAGTAAAGCTCAGCACTGACTCATGGAAATCAGCAGTCTCCAAACCTTTGTAGCTGCAAGTATAGAAAATAAATCTCTAATTTTAATTTTTTCCCCCATCTATATAACATTTCTACATGAGATTCCATTCCTGTTCATCTTTACACTTCCTGGGATTTGATCCATATTGATCCACATGTGCTCCTTCCAGGATTATTTAAGGCTGCAGAAATGACAATTTCCACACTAGCTACAAAATAATTACCCATAATAATTTAATAATGAGCTTTCCCTTTAAATTATTAACATAGGTAGCCAAGAAAATTATCAATTTTAACAAGTTTAAATTCAAATGATAAATGCCAAATCTGTGTTAAATGAGACCAGCAAATTAGCAATTAAAATATTTATGCAAGAAGGCAAAAGATATTGTATTCAAGGAGCTGCAGAGCAGCTTCCCATCAGAGTATGTGGCACTGGCCTGTGTTTGCACATCCCAATTTTAAAACCCTCTGCAAAGGAAAGAGGGGAAAAATATCTGAACCCATAATTAAACTGGACAGTGCTGACTGGCAACCAGTGGGATTTCACCAGAATCCAGGCAGTTCTCAGAATACCCTTGGGTTACACTGGGCAGAAATCCTGACCCAAATGGAATTAATTCTATCATACAAATCGTTATCTGTGGGAATCTCCAAAGGAAGGAATTGCCATTGTGGCTCCTCAGAGCTTTGTCACCGAGAGCAGAGCCAACTGTGCCGTGTCTGGTTTTTAAGAAAGGGGAGAAAAAACTCCTTTCAAGCTGAAATAGAAGTGTCAAAGCAGTTTTCTGATTCCCTGTGAATGTAAATCCCAATTTCCCAGCAAACTCGGCAGAGCATCAGCACTGAATGCACCAGAGCAGCTCTGCTCACCATTTTGATGATGAAGAATAATGATAATAAGGACAATAATGATGATAATGATAACGATGATGATGGTGATGATGATACTATAGCAATAATAATTATAGTAACAACAATAACAGTAATAATGTGCTGTTCTTTACCCTGTAACACTGCCGGCACTGCTCGGGTCGGCCGGAGCTGCGGTGCTGATCCCGCACTGCCCCGCCGTGGCAGCTGCCGGCACCGGCTACCTCCTCATCCTCCTCCTCCTCCTCCTCCTCCTGGTCCAGCCTCTCCATCCCGGTCACCTCTGTCACCGGAGAGCAGAGCCAACCCTCTGCAAAGCGACCCCAGGCTCCCAGGGCAGTGGGAGTTCTGCTGCACGGGGTGTAACTCCGTGCAGATGTTCTTGCAAACATCTTTAGGACAGGTGTTGGAGGGTTGGATCCTCTGAAGTGATGCCCAGAGGAAAGTTTGATCTCACAGGATGATGGAGAACAACATCAGAGGAGCAAGAAGTCAGAACAGCCAGCACTGCCTGTTCCTCCTGAAAGCACAGATGAATACAGAGAACATTTGTGTCCAAAAGCAGGGGGAACAATTCCAGACCCATCAGTGCACAGACACTGATAAACCCCCAGGGGAATAAGATTTGTATTTTCTATTGAGAGATGGAGAAGAGGCCCATTTTTTGGTGAAAATGCCTCTGACAGAATCAGTGAGCCCTCCCTGCCACAAGCTGGACACAGGGACAGCTGGACACAGGACAGGCACAGCCCAGAGCCCCCCAGCTGCACCCATCCAGCTCAGCGAGGAGCTGACACACTTAAAATCAATATTTAAGCACATCAAAGCACAATGAAGAATTCTGGTAATACTCAACCATTGTGTTTGAGATTCTTCCCCACGGATTTCTTCCTTCCACCTGTGCCAATGGAGATCATTACCACTGATCATTGACCAGATCAGCTCTACCCCAAACTCAACCACATCCATGCAAAGATTTTTATCTCCAAAACAAGACGTATTTTAGCAGGTTACAATTCTTCATTTTTCTTTACTTATCAACACGTACTTTCTAACACGGAGGGCCCTTTGAGAAATTAATTTCCATCTGAAAACAAACAAGGGCTGAAAGAGTTTACAAAGGAACCCATCTTTCAAGGACATTTCCTTTTAAATTGCACAATGTGGCTCTTAGCAAGGAAAATAAATAAAACTTAATCCCTCTGCATTCCAGCTGGCATTTTTCCCCCAAGCTAGAAGCGAACAATCAATTTAAAGAAAACTCAGACTATGGTCAATTAAGAAACTGTATATCATTTCATTTATAAATACCAGATACCTATTCAATTGATTATTTTGATCCAATTAAGTCAGTTTTACATTTTAAAATTCCTAAGAAGGAAGTAATTTATCCACATCGCAGTCCTGGGCTTTTCACATCTGTTGCTGCAAAATTCTGCAGCTCGTCTGGTCTTTGGCTGTGCTATTAGTTGAGAGTGTTTCAGCTACCAGATTTATTTAAGGATGTGGGTTGTAAGCCTCCAGGAAATGGCAACTACTGGGAAAATTTGTGTCTAATTACCTGTAACACAAATAATTTTTTTTTCCTTTTTTCTCCTTTCAATTTGAGTTGGTTATGTATTTACATTGCTTGTCTACTATGACTTCTCTCTATAACCAGGATGGTTACCTTTAGGTTTGTGTTTGTGTGCCAGGATGTTCTCTGAGGGTTGTTTAATGAGCTGCCAGCACTCAGCCTCCTGCTTCTCCCCCTCCCAACCTCCCTTTTCCTCCTGACTCCATCATCTCCATCCTGGTCATCTCTGGTGAAAAGGAGAAGGCAGAACCCTCTGGAAAGCAACCTGTGAGCTTTTGGGCAAGTTGTAGAGAGTTCACCAAGTCTAGCAAGCAACTTATTTCTCTAAAAGTGCTTGTTTTCAAGAATAACCAATACCTTAGAGCCACAGAATGCATTTGTGTGTGGTTTATCAACTGGATCATAACTTCCTTTATGAAAAGGATGGAATTTCCCTGGCCAGACTCTCCAGGCTGGCACTTGGAGTTCCCAGGCACAGCTGAAGTGCACCAAGGAGAGAAGTCACCACACCTCTAGCCTGGGTCTCCACAAGATCCAGTAAAATAACCTTAATTAAAATAAATAGCCATGGCCAAAAAGCAAACTGCTATCTTTGGGGTGTGGGGCTGTGAATTGTGATCTTTAATGCAGCTACACACACATATCACAAAAATGGGGATCAGCAATAGTGCCACACTCAGCATTGTAACACTAAGAAAAATTGAGTTTGAGGTTGCATTTACTGACAAGTTTATGCCAGCAAAGCCAAAGAGATTAGTGGGGAAATGTATTTGTCAATCTTTTCCCACAAATGTTTTTGTGGGGCGACATTGCAGGCAAGACTCAGAATGAGCAATCCACACACAAGAGCTCCAGGCACTGCAGAGGCTGAAAAGCTGAAAAATTAAAGGTTTTTCATACAAATTTAACATGCAGGAGGGAAAAAGCCAGCACTAATGCCTGGTCACCTCCACAGCCCCCCTGGGAGCAGCACAAACCTGCAGAGGTCCATGGATTTTTCCTTCCTGAGAATTTCCAGCCCAGCACCATCTGCTGGCTCCAAACCAGGGAGGTCTCCTGCCCTGACCCTAACAAAACCCAGTGACATCAGATCCACCCCAAACTGGTTCCTTGCATTCTGAATGCTTCCCAACAACAGAAAATGCTTCAAACAGCCAGTTCTCCCCAAAATTGGAGGGGAGGGGGGCTTATGCACTGATACCATTATTCTTGTATTTTGAACCAACTAAATTCAAACTCCTTGCCTGTCCCTGCCAGTTAGGAAAAATGTGCAAGTCTGTTCTCAAACATTCACACAGTTTAAGCCAAATTATTTTTGTCTATATTAGAAAATGGTTGAGACAACTTAGAAAATTAATTTAATCAGGAAAAAGGGGACTCCGAAAGAAGAGATTTTCCCATGCTGGAAAACCTTGTGCGTTTCAAGAATTCTCAGCCTTGGCATAAAATGAAGTGTTTCACTAGGAACAAGGAAGGAAATAGATTCCTCTGCTGCAAAACTGCCAAAAACCAAAAGAGCTGAGAGCAATGCAGCTCAAAGAGAGGCTTTCAAATCAAACTCCTCGCCACAGACTTGTTTCTCTCCTCATGGAGTCATCCCACCTTGTGTAAATCCATTTATTTCCCTGAGCCCAGAGCTGGGACACCCGATAGGACTGACTAGACACACACCACCACACCATGTGATCAGCACTCCTATTTTCAACAAAAAACCAACCAGCCATAAAATTCCCAACTGTTCCCATTATATCACCTAGCTGGAAGCATCTTTTCGAGTCCAAATGTTCATCAATCACACCACCATCGTGAGTCCACATGAAAATGATTTCAAGCCTCAGCCTACAGTTACACCCTGATCATAAACACTCCAAAAGCATTTTTTTCCCATTTACTCATGCACAGCTGCAGAGAAAAGGAAAATCAACTCAAAGCAGTGTCCAAGAGGGAGTTCTGCACCAGACAGAGCACAGAGGTCAGGAGTGTTCGCCCAGATGCTCTACAGAGCACTGAGACAGACAGTTCATTTCATTCCTAACCTCCCTGCTCCTCCAGAGCAGCCTTCCCTCTTTTTCTCCTGTTCAAGTTTATTTCGTCTGCAAGATCTAAGTTGGCCTCGGTTTTGACAGCTCTAACTTCAGCCCTGAACTTGCTGACCTGCAAGATATGCTACTTGGCTTATCAGTATTTATTTCCCACCCACCCCTATTCTTTGCAGGCGTATTTTTAAGTTTTTCCTAGAGCTAGCTGTCCCTAGTTTCCAGAAAATGGTAACCTGCCAGCATTTCTGAGTTGCCAAAACCCAAAAATGAAGCAAAAATGAGCACACACACCACAGCCTGTAAGTGTTCTAGTCCAGATTTTATAACCAGGTTGCTGTGCTTCATCCACCCTGCAGCAATGGTGTTGCTCCACCTCACTGTGCTCTCACAACTCTTCATAATGGTGTTGGCGCCTCGTGGAGGTAACTCCCATCTTTCATAGGCTGTTCCTATGAACTCTGCAAGCCTCTGTCCTCTCCCTTCCCTCTCTGGGGTACCATTTTTTTAGTAGGAAGTGCATCAGAGGTGTTTTCTGCCCCTCTTTGCAGGGCACAAGTCTCCCTGAGCCTCCACATCTTGGAGCACCTTCTCCAGCAGAGCAGTCACTTTGGGTTCACTCCAGTGGGAATACTGCAGCATCATTTTTCCTAAAAGACCACATACCTTTCTGGTCTGTCAGACTCCATTCCAGCACCACAGCCACGTTTCCAACCCAGAATCCTGGCAGGCAGGTGTTTGTTGAAGCTGCTGTTGGCCTGTTGATTCCCAAGTCTCCAGGTGAACTCACCCACGTTGCTGTAAATCCATAGTCATTTGCTATAGCTTCTCAACTACCAATCAGCTATGAATAATTTAGGTTATAAATTAAAAAGTCTATGGCCAAGACATCAGTCAGGCTGAGGAACAGCTCCTTGGCATTGGCAGTGAAAGCAAACCATGGGGGTTTGTTACTTTTCCAACACCACTTCCTGCGTTTATGAAAATGTGAGTGTGGGACAGGAATGACCCCAGGGATTCCTTCCTGCCTTCAGCTGATCCCACAGGTGAGTTCCTCTCCCTCCCTTCCCTGGGGTCACCTGAGGTATCCATGCAGGCAGCACAGCCCTCCAGCCTCCCTTCCCAAGGCTCACCAAGCCTGGCTCTTCCCAGTCACTTGGGGTAACATTTGCTCCCTTACCATGGAAGTGAGGTGATCTTACACACAGGAGAAATTTCCTGTGTTTAACAAGTTTATGGGATTATTTTTCCACATCCAGAGACATCAAGCAGAGTTTAGGAGAGTATCCTTCAAACACAAATTCTGTGAATTGAGGGTAAGCCTTTTTCCCACCATACTAAAGGAACATTCCGTAATAGCACTGCCCAGAAAATCCCCATTTCCTGACTCCACAGACTTTTAAGTGTGGCAAGAATGGAAACAGCCTGAATTATGTACATTGAAAGTTTGGGCATGGATAAAACATCTTTTTGAGATTCAATTCCACAGAAATGCAGGCATGCAAGAGCTGGACTCAGACCATGGATTGACAGGAGAGAAGAGTCCAAGAAAAATATTCTCAATTTTTTCCCCCTCCCCAAACACACCAAGCTGTTAATAAAAGTTTTGGGATGATCAGTGAAAGCACATGATAAATCCAAATTTCTGATTAATAGACAAGAAAACAAATTTGAGATACAGAATCAGAGGATGGTATAACTGATGTTCCCATCCTGTCAGGTGGAAGAAAATAGATTTCTGGGGGTTTTTTTGGGCCTCAGTTGCAGCAGGCACAGCCTCCAGGAGCAAATGTGCCTTTGTGTTCTGCATTGGCCAAGATCTGGTGGCAAGAACAGGGAGGCCAGGAGGTACCACCAGGACAAGAGCACTGAAGTGGAAATGGAGAATGCAGGCAGAGGGAGTTTCACTCATCTCCAGGGGGAACAGAGTGCTATTACTCTGAAAAAGCCTCTCAACACATACTTAACTCATGGAATTTCAGTGCAAGAATCACATAACCAGGTGTAAAAATCTTCAAATGTAATTTATTAAGACATTCAGCTATGTCTGTCAGTCTACATCCAAATTTACTACTAAAAATAAAATAGTATCACATTTCACATTAGGAATACCGACTTTGAAAAACACTTGAGTCAAGCCTATCGTATAAATAAGTGACTAATTTCTCTTCATATCAAAATTCACATAAAAAAATTGCCTGCCCCCTACTCCCACCTATTTCCCCACCCCAGTCCCTTGTTCTACTTGAAGCCATGATGAATGTAAAAATTTAAGTATGGACATGTCCTTGTCAAAGAAAAAAAGGTGCAAACCTATTAACAGCTTTTAAAAGTGGCATTTGCGGAGTCTGATCATACACAGTAATGTACTCATTCCCAAAGTGCAAATATCGCCAGAGTTTAATACTGTTTTAATTCAGCTGCAAGGGTTAAACATTACACAGCACAGTCTTGCAAGGACTCTATCCGTGCCCTAAAACTCATCCCACTTTCCTCCCGCAGAGGCAAAGTGTTCATGAGAGCTTTAGTTGACTTCATGCAGCCCACACTGTGCCCATTATTAGCAAAAGGTTCATATACATCAAAATATTGACGACTCCGTCATAAAAGTCAAGAGTCACTATAGATTACATGAATTCAAATGCAACTGCCCCAAGAACACCCAAAGCATACACACGACGTATTAAGAGTGCTTCCACCTCCTGGTACAATCACTGCTGTTACATCTTCGATTTTTGCCCTAAAAAACGTCAGCAACCAAAGCTGCCCATCTGTCACAGCGGCAGCCTGCGGCCCGTAACGCCCCTCAGGACCCTGGGATGGCTCTATGCAACTCCTCTCCCTGCCCAAAACCAAGCCAGCCTCCTGTCCCTCTGGCCACAACCTCTCACAGACCTCTCGCTCCTCTCACCCCTCACCTACGTCTTGAAAACACTCTTTCACTGCTGTTTATTCCCAGACATCCTTCCTATGCCCGCAGTTCAGAGAGCTTCTGGAGTCATTTCTACTACATCTCACTGGAGTTACCGCTACCAAGCAGCCCATAAAAATCAGCATGGGATATTACATTTTGACCAGCATTAAGAGCTACACTTCTTTCACAGCTGTGGAAGGATTGGTTTTCTTCTGAGTCAAACGTGGATCTCTGAAATGTGTTTGTTCCCGCGTCGTCCTCTGTAGCCTCAGAGCTGGACACAAACCCTGGCATCCCGAGCAGGGCAGCCCTGGGGGGCTGCAGTGAGTTCTGCAGCACAGGCTGCTCCCTGGCTGACCTCACAGGGGCTCGTGGCACTGTCCATGCTGGGAGAACCCCCTGGGTGGGCAGAGGCCTCGGGGCTGTCCTGTCCATCGTGGCCCCTGCTCGGGCTGTCCTTCCCACTTGGCCTATTGTCACATTCAGCACCAGGCTCAGCTGCGTCTCCAGGCCTGGTGTTTTGCTCTGCGCTAGGATTTGGCTGCTGCACTGGCTCTGGTCCCAGTCCTGGGAGCTGTGAAGGGCTCTTCAGCTGGCAGTGGCACAGAGGACAGGTTTCTTGCACGTACAGCCATTTCTTAAGACAACCCGCATGAAAAAAATGGCTACATGGTGTGATCACAGCAGTTTTCATATCCTGAAAGACACACAAACAAAAAAAGGAAATACATTATTATTTGTCATCCCATTCCTCTCCTCTCACCCCACATAACTAATGGGTTCACCAGGCATGGAAGAGACAGAAGCAGTCCACAGGCAAACAGAATGTTTCTTCCTTCACACCCACAATGAGGAGCAGCTGAGGGTGCTGGGGGGTCTCACCCTGGAGAAAAGGAGGCTCAGAGGGGACCTCATCTCTCTCTACAACTCCCTGACAGGAGCATGCAGCCAGGTGGGGCTGAGTCTCTTCTCCCAGGCAACAAGCAACAGGACAAGAAGAAATGGCCCCAAGCTGTGGCAGGAGAGGTTTGTCTTGTGCATCAGTAAGAAAGGTTGATCACAGAAAAGGTTGTCAGGCATTGGAAGGGAGGTGGTGGACTCACTGTCCCTAAAGGTGTCCCAGGAAGGCCTGGATGTGGCACTTGGTGCCATGGTTTAGTTGACAAGGTGGGGATCAGTCACAGGTTGGACTTACTCTTGGAGGTCTTTTCCAACCTTAATGATTCTACGATACACACACAATTCAAATAAAGGCCAGGTCTTGCTTTTTTTATAACAGGCATTAAAAATGAGGCAAACCCCCTTTGTTTATAAGAATATGACCTTTTGCAGGATGAGAGTCACAGGATTGGTTGGCTCAAGACAACAATTGTGCAAGTCAAAACAGCACAATGACAGATACAACATGTAACAACACCAGAAATGAAGTGACACCATGAACTCTGTCAGCTGAGACCCACGCTATCCCAGTCTGGTGTTTTGAACACTGTCATTCAATCTGGCAGTTTCACTCTTCAAAGAATTTGTATCAAGTTTGGAGCCAATCCAATCACACTCTAACTGCACACTACTAATCTTAGGGTAATTCTTTCACTGTCACACATAACTACAATTTCTATTCAAGAGTAAGTGACTTTGGAGCTGGAAGTGCGATAAAGATATTACTTTCAGCATTAATGTCCAAGGTCCTTACATCTGCTGGCTTATGTTAGCAAGACCCTTAACCTTTTGATAATTAGGTTTCTGCTACAAAACTGACACTGCACATGAAGTAGCAATGTCTGTAGAGACTGAGCTGCTTCTACAGAATAATAAAAAATCAGCTACTGAGAACACATTGTCTTTCACTAACAAAATCCTCCAGTAATGAAGAAAGGGCACATTTGCTGCTACAGCTGAGACCAGCTCAACACAAACATGGGAGGTGTCAAAGCAGCTTAAGGACAGAGTTTGCTGTGTAACTGAAGGAAAAGAAGAAAAAAGGCAGTTTAAGCACATCCAAGCTCTTAATTCCTAAGAACTATCTTGGTGACAGCACTCCAAATCAATCTGCACAAAGCAGAAAACTGGGTAATTCCAGTAACTCACTGAGCACAGTATTATTCATTACACACAATTCAAGTCACTTATTTTACTAATTGAAGACTGAACTTACTCTGGGGTATTTCAGCTCAAGCCAATCCTTTGACACTTCCATTCCTACCTGGTAGCAGATGGCACAGATGTCATTGTGCTGCTCCAGCTGCTCCTTCGTGGCCACAGGCAGAGATTTTATCTTATTCACAGCATCTCTGCGAAGGAGGAAACTCTTCCAGCCCAGCTGGGCCCTCAGCCACACGTTGTAATAGGAGTGAATGAAGATGATGACGGAGCCCATAACAGTCCACTCTCCAAAGATGGTTTCTGAGACTCCATAGGCCACCACACACAGAGCCACCAGGAACTCCAGCAGCCGGTAGGTGCCGTTCACATAATAGATCACATCGTCCATGTTTTCCACTGGCTCTTTTCTGAACTCCTCCACCATGAACAGAACGTAAATGAAGAGTGTCCCAAGCACCTGTAACACAGTGCAAGACCACAAGCTCAGCATTTCATTCTGAACTGGAGCTTGAGTCACTCAGCGCTGTCCATCGAGCTCTGTGCACACAATGCTCTCAAGCTGGACAGAGGGCAAACCCAAAATAGTAAAATTGTTGCTGAACTTCAAGACAAATGAAAGTTGCTCTTTCTTGCAAAGCGTTTAAGCTTGTTCCCCAGTACTTCCCCTTCTCTACCTTCCTGAGTCGAGAACACAGCTGAGTTGATTAAACAAGAGTACTGACCATTTTAAGGGGCAATTTTTAAAGATTAATAGTAAAAAGCCCAAGTAATGACAAATACTTATAGTATAAAACTTTTCTGGTATTTACACTACTGTGTTTTGAACATCAAATTGCTTTCAAGGCGTTATAGCTACGTAATGACACATAAATGAGTACTCTGGGAAAAAACCTTTTTAATATGATAGTTACACCCTCAAAAGCCTTTTGGCTTTACAATTTGAAATACTTTCATTCACCTCTGTTCTCAGCCCACCCAGGAGCTCCTTAGCCTCAGATACAGGACAAATAAAAAGATTTTTTATCACCCCTTGTAATTCTGCCTTTTTCTCATCCCTGTTCTCTTCTCATTATGTATTTCCCCCCTTAGAGTAACAGGATCACAGTTAATGCAGAGCTTCACAGGCCTGATGTTCTTACCTGAAGAGAGGTCAGAATACTGCTGGAGATAATGATCAACAGCCAGAAATCCATGTGGAAAAACTGACAAATCATGTAGGCCATGTAGGCAGGGAACACGAGTAAGAACAGACAGAGGCTGACTGCTCGGAAGTGCTTCCACAGACTCCTGCAAACAACACAATAGGTTTTTATTTCTCAAGTCAGATTTGAGCGTCAGAGTAAGAATAGACTGACTGCTGGATGTAGGCATGTTAGATGTTTGCTCAAGGCTTTTGCTTGTTGAAAGGAGTTTCTATTTTACTTGGGCACAGTCTCATTCCCAGCTTGCACACATGCCTACAACTATGGAAAGTTCCCTCTCATCTGACCTTTGCTGTTTTCAACAGAAAGACAAAAATTATGGGCAAAGTAAGTATTTGAGATACTGAATGTCACAGATGGAAGTCCATTAAGATAAATTATTAAACATGTGACTGTTTGCACACTTCTCTAAGCAGAGGTCTCCAAATTAAATATTTCTTGCAACTCTTCCTATTTTTGCTAATAGGTGTGGGGCGCAAAGCTATTTCCTTTCATCACCAGATTTAACCCTACTGCCTTTAAAAATGTATTCCCCAATTCAGAGATCACAAAAGAAGAAATGCAGCAGGACTTGAACATTTATCTCTGCCAGTCCTTACTCTGCTCCTATCATCTAGTTCTTCCTAATCTCCTCCCCAACCTAAACACACCATCAATCTTCCTACAGCCACCCATTTGTGAAGGCTTTCAGAATATCTCCAGTAATTTACTATAGTACCTGTACTTGTTCCTCAGGTTGTATTTTAACCTCACTTAGCTCTGGAGATGAGGTATAGAAACAGTCAAAGTATTTAGGGGCACAGGACAGCAGCACAAACTGATTAATTCAATACAGTCTGAAGAAATATCAGAGCAACTCTGAGGTCTGCAATTGTGTGACTGTGGGTGAGAGAAGAAGGGACAGCTGAAGCGGAATTTATCCTGTTCCTTGCTGATTTAGAAGTGCCTGGGAGATTTGGCAGAAGAGTTAAAACTCACTATCACCACAGTCTGCTTGTTTAAGCTGGGCAGATGCTCTTATCCTGGCTCTACTCCCTCTCCCTCTGTTTCTCTCCTGGAAGTTAACTTGCTGCAGGCAGAACACACTGGCTACAAGTAGCCTCTAAGCTAAACAAACTCTAGGCATAAACAAACCTTCTCTGTTCATTTCTTCACCCACAGTTACAGAAAGCGAAAAGACAAATGCAATTAACAAAGATCGAAACAGATTAATATGAGAACACCAGATACCACTAAAACAGCTCTTCAAAACACAAATTAAACTGAACAATCCCACATGATCCAAACATGTGGGACACTAAAGCAAAGTTTCCACCTCTTATTTTGTGCCAAAAAACCCTATCATTTTGGGATCACTGGCTCACCAAAAAAAATAGGTTTTACAATATCCAACACAAGGTCACTCCTAGAAACTTCCCACCCTCAATAGCTGTGTGAGATCACTGCTTTAGAGGGAAACCCACCCAGCTGCAGAGGAGGTTAAGAAAAATCATTCTGCAAATCCACACAATGGAGTGTGGGTGGGGAGAGCACAGTGCTGGATTTGCTTAACTGGAAACTAGAGAACTTAGACTAGAAAAGAAATCTGCATGCAGAAAAAAAACAGGGCAACTTTACAAGCTACTAAAAGCCATCAATTACTAGTTTATCACCTCCTAAAAGAGCATTGAGTAACTCCCAGTTTAGGAAACCAAGTCTCTTACTTGTCCCTTGAGGCTCCCAATGCCAAGACAATGGGATCAGCAATTTCCAGCATGGACTGAAGGATGGATGCCACCACAATGAAAAGAATAATACTGAGCAGGAACGCCCGATGCACAACTTGGAGTTCAATCAAACCTGTCTGCACAGCCAGGATCAGGAGTGTGACTCCTTCAGTCATCCCCCTGCAGACCAACACAGTCAAAAAAACAAACAATCACATCTCTGTGTCAATGCTGCTTCATAAGTACATCTAGAAACACCAGGAAATAAGCTGCCTGCTTCTGTCACAACCTTTCATATGTCACTGGTTTTGGGTTTCACTGGTGTCCCTGGAAGGCTTTAATGAGGGAGGGATGTTTTCAGAAATGCTGAAGTGCTGGGGTTAGGAACCAACAGATTTTGCTCCTGACAAGCAGCGTTTGGGTTACATCCAGCTCAGACACCACCCAGCACAAAGCATTTTAAGGACCCAGTTTAGGCAAATTACCAGTTTTGCTATTTTTCAGTTTGTTCCCCCAGCTATCCACTTCTTTCTGTCTTGGAGCCTCAGAGCGACTTTAATCCCTCTGAGGATCACCATTTAGAGCATCACTATTTGATGCAGTAAAGTACACATCACCCAGAAGTACACACTTCACCAAAAAAGTAGTCTACATAAAACCACCATGTTTTTATGGCAGTCCCAATTTATGTCCTTTTTGCTTTCACATCTTGGAATCCAAAATGTAAAACATTCTTTTGCAAATGGTCTCAACTCTGCAGAGTTAAGGGCTGGAGTAACAGGAAAGGCAGTGTCAGGATCCCAATTTCATATTAGACAAGTTGGGACAAGCCTGAGAAAAGGCATTTTGGCTATTTCCCATAACAATTTACAAGCAATCCATACAATGCTGTGTTTTAAACCTCATAAATTAGTAATGTTTCATACATGATTAGAGGGGAGATGAGGAAATGAAAATATGAAGTGTTTATATTATGCAAGCATGTGAAAATTTTTCAGTGATTCATGGAAACAAGAGCAATTGTAAATCCCAAGTAACAGCCCTGAATTTGTTACAGGAATGAACCATCTCCCAAGAAGTCTGTGACAAGTATTTTCACCTCTAATCTTTTCAACTGCACACAAAGACTGGCATACAAAAAGCCTGTCAAGAGGTCAAAAGTCAAAAAACTGCAACGCCACGTGCACATTTTTATATAAATCCCCTTTTTATCTGTTTCTTTTCAGACCCTAGGCACAACGAGGCACTCACCTGTTCATAGCAGGATCATTCATGAACGCTCGGTAACCCTGCAGGTAAAACTTGCAGAGAGTCAGAACTCCCAAAGCAACAAAAGAGACTGTGAAGACCAATCCCAGCAGAGAGTATGGAGTGCTACAGCATTCGGCAATACTGGCAGGAGAGAGAGGAAAAGAAACAAAAAGAAAAGGCTGATCAATTAAAAGCAATGTGATGAGCTTTCCTCTTGTCCTGTCAAGTTGGTTTTAAAGCAAAATTGGGCGGGTTTAACGACAATATTAGAAGTTCCACACTGCTTTTAAGTCCTCCAATAAAAGAGGAAGATGAGGTGGATTCTATTCCTTCTTTCCAAGAGGGAAGTTCATCGAGCTCCCCGTTGGAGCCTGTGACATCCCCGCGGTCCCCTCGGTGCAGAGCCACGGGGTGGCACTGTCCTGCTGCTGCTCCATTCAGAGCCACAGGCGAGTCCAGAGCCTCCACTCACTGAAATCATTCTGGAATTTCACCCAGCACCACAAACATCCACTTAAAGCAGATGGATTCACTAAGGCATGCTCCCCTCCTATCCATAATGCTGCAAACCAACATCAAACCAATAAATCCTGTTGGGAGACTGGGGCTTCTTGTCAGCATCACCATCAGGGTCAGGTGGGCAACAGCTGTCTCTGGAAGGGCTGAGCTAGAAGCAGCAGAATAAGAAAGGAGAAGGCTCCCCTTCAGCAGGTTTCTTCCTCTCTTTTCCTACAGCAGTGAAGTCCAAGAGATTGAGACCCCAGACTTCATTTGACAGCTGCATCACCCACTTTTGGGCTGCTCTTCTACTACTTCTGGCATTGTGGTATTTGGAGCAGCCCAAGCCTCAGAATGTGCTTTGGGTTCCAAAAAACAGCACTGCCAATGCCAGGTATAGAACCAGGGTTACACATCTGGAAATACTCATATGCATAATCCAAGGTAATAAATACACTGACACCCTCACTCATTTAAAGAAAAATAAAAGTCTTCATTTGTTCCTCAGGACAGTAGTGAGAGAGAAATTGCCATGGTCAAAACCATGTCCTGCTAATTAACAGAGTGATGAGTGAAGCAGTCCAGTACTCTGACAAAGGAGTTCTTTGGAAGCATCTGCTTCAAAAACAAACAAAGCTCATCCAAGGGACATTTACTTTGTCTTTTTTAGTGACTACTTAAACCTGAAATATCCTTTGAAAGCAATTCACAGCAGAAAATGTTGATGTGTTTACATATACTATTTACAGTACTTCTGGTAAGCCTTTAAAATCTGTCTGTTTACCAAGCCAAGGGGGGCTGAAAAAGCTTTCAAATGCTCCTGCTGATCAAGATAGTGAGAAACATAGTATTTAAAGCAGTTCTTTATGTAGGATATTTGAGGAACTCTTTAAGTTCTGCTTCAAAATAAATTACCAAAAATCAAGAATCCTGGCTTTTCTGACTGATGTCCAATGTTTTTTTGTCAGAGTAATGTTAGGACTCTCCTTAAACTTGATGTACTATGCAAGGGTCCCAGAGGAGCTTATGAGCTCAAGAGATGCCTGGGGAGCATTACTATGTTTATGTGTCAAGCACAAGTTTATAAATTGTCCCAAAGAGCTGAACTCTTCATGGCTTCTCAAAAATCACAGAAGTTACAAACCCATGGAAAAGATTTTGAGAGGAACAACAAGAACAATGAAAGGTATGGAATAGTTTTAAACAGCAAATATCGAATAAGAGCTTTCCAGTCTGGGAAGAACAGACTCAGGCTACTCTCAGTTTTAAAGAAAACAGCTTGATTTTCCTGTCTCCCCTCCCCAGTACGGGAATTGAGGGGCACTGAATGAAACTATTTGAATTCAAGCAATCAAAATGGATTTTTCATTATACAGAGCAGGCTGAGCTGTGAAACTCTTTGCCTCAGGATGTTCCAAATGACACAAGTGTGCATGGGTTAGAGAGCAGGAAGCACAAACCGATGGAAGAGTTTTCTGAGGGTTACTGAAATACTTATTAACCACATCAGTTAATGCAGCCTGACAGAGGTTGGATGCAGGATTGGATGAGTCCTAGGAAGCATCCTGTTTGTCATGCCATATCATGGGTGGGTGTTCTTCCAGGAACCCATTTACAGCCACTGCTGGGAATTGGATCCCAGGTTCCATGAGGATTTGGTCTGACCCAGCACAGCCACTCTGACCTCCTCAAGAAAGCCAGACACAGCTGCTGTGTACACCCCAATTGCTCCCCCCTGAATTCCAGCCTCACTGTTTTAAGCAATCATTCACTTAAAGGGCACAGATGCAGAATTCACTCACTTTCATGGAAGAGCACATCTTCCACTTTGCTAAGCAGCCAGCACTACGTTTTTACCTGACCTGACAAGGTACTTCAGCTCCCTCCTAGGGGGTCAGAGGCTGTTAGAGGTACCACTAGAGTTTGTGGTTTTAAGATTAATAAGCATTTTGTCCCTGTTTTGCCACAAATAGATGTATAACAATTTGGTGTAGGAAAAAATTCAACTTCTAGGAGAAGGATTGCTTCCCACGCCTCTGCTAAGTGCAGTACTGTATTGTAACAAAACTAAAATTGCAGAAGAAATGAACAGGAAGAAAAATTTCAGATCCAAATTGTTTCGTTAACAACCAGGTAAGAGAGTCAGTCCTTCTGCATAATGCAGTGTGACATCATAAGCAATTTTAATATTATATGCAGTAAAAACCCATAGCAATTCTCCTTAAAGATAATTAATTTTGACAGCTTACATGATGACATTATAGACAGATACACACATCAAGGCAAGAAAAAGCTCAGAAATGGCACAGTCTGATTGGAAAACTGCAGTGATGATGAAGTTACTAATCAAACAGCAGAACTAACGATATATGATCTCTAAAGACTCCTGAATTACCTGGTCAAGAAGAGGAAGAGGAGCCTCTCTCTGGAGGCAGGCTGGTCCCTTGTACTGAAATAGGAATAGATCTGAAGAGCAAATAAGACGAGCCAAAACACCATGAAAAGCACTGGGACCACCAGCTGGTTCCACAGAGACATTCCCAACGCCAGGAGCCCATAGACCTCAACCACCTGGGAAGACACAAAAAGGCAGTTTGTTATTGGGTCACAGTAGCTGGGATTTGATAACAAAAGGAAAGTTAACAGTATAGCCACAAGGAAGGCAAAGGTAATCCACATGGCATCAGCCATCCCAAAGGAAGAGAGGAGGTACATCAAACTACTTTGACTGAGGCAGAACTCAGGTTCAGCAGTGACAGATTCCCAGTCTGCCCGGCAGCAGGGAGAAGTACCTGACCATGCAGCAGCAAACCCTCAGGACCAGCTGAATGCTCCTTTCTACAAACACCTGGCTTGGAGATTTCCCTGCAGCCCACTCACAGCCTGAGGGGTGAGGACATGTGGCTCCAGGTCATGCCAACCCCCTCAGACCCTCTCATCCCGTTACATTCACACCAATGCTGTTTTCTCTGTAGCTACTGTGAAGTCACTGCACACACCAGACACTGAAATGACTCACACCATTAAAAAAATAGTAAATCTACTTTGCTGACCTGTTTTTAAGGAAAAACTGAATACCTCATGCATTTTATGCCTAAGTATCTCGAAAGGATCACATACCTAATCCACCAAATGTTTTGAAATTCATGCTTAACACTTATTTCAGAAGTCTCTGAAGCTCAAAGTACATCCTTTCTATTACAAAGACTAAGTTACAATAATTTCCAAGAAGCTGGAACTTCATTCAGGTCAAAAGGAAATCACTCATACTACTAATTCCTCATCACCTGCTTTCCCACAATGACACAGAAGCCATCATGGCAAGGAAATTTTAGCAAATGCTAAAAAAGCTGACAAGCATGAGGGATATGACACTTATGGGACCTGCTGCAGTACTGGGGCTGATGGACAAGCAATATGCTGCTGGCAGGGACACAGTGCCAAGCTCCTGCTCTGCTCACAGGCTTGTCAAGGAAGTGCACCTGCCCTCAGGAGACTCCCCTGGCCTGGGACCAAGGCAAGCAATCCTGTGCAGCTCCTGGCAGAGTGCTCCACCAAATCGGAAAAGGGTCATGCTATGCTCATAATGTAGATTCATAACCGTGAGGCATTTCTGGCATCTTCTGCTGCAAACAGGCAGCCAAGGTTCTGAGTCTGCTTTTGAATTATACCATCAGGCACAATCTAACATGCACACAAACACAAAAAGCTGCCCTGGTTCACCTGTTAGGGCTCTCAGGAAACACTCCTGGTGTTTAACATCCCAATATTCACTAGGTTTTGACACTGATCTCAAACCTGCAATCAAATCCAGCCTAAAATAGCAGTAAACTCACAAATGCCAGGATGGAGACAGCACTAAAAACCAACAACTGCTCAAAGTTATAGCGATGGAAATACAAGTAGGAAAATATTCCAGTTGGAACAGCAATATCCTCCTCTGGAATATACATCTAGGCTTGATTTGTAGTGGAGTTGCAAACAGTTACACGAACACACCATGAGCCAATGGTTTTTCTGCTATTTCAGGAACACAAGCAAAGAGCAGTAAGTTCTTAGAAAACAAAAATCCCTGGTTTGCCAATACAATGTGAAAACCACTCACAACTATTCATTGCAACTCTACTACCTGCATTCAGAAAAGCAGCATCCAACTTTCTTATAAACCCAGTGCCACATTAAAAAGTTTCTGTCATTTTTCCTGTATTCTCAAGGAAAAAAAAACTTTATGCTTTCTGCAAAAAAAGCCAAGAGAAAGAGTATGAAGAGTGTCCAAAGGCCAGGAATATAAGGAATATGTCTTCCTTATGATTACAGCACTGTAATACAGGCACGGAACAATCTGAAATACTGGGATGGGGCAGGGGAAGACAAGCAATTCTAGAAATGAAGAGACCTGGGTAACAGCAATATTTAGAATTCAATTCTGACAAACAAAAAATCTGCAAGAAACAACTATTTTCCCCCCTCAACCTGGAATGTATTTGCAATTAAAACATTTGTTAAGATGTTGAAGTGTTTTAAACATAACTGTCTAATAAAAAATAGATAGAAGTCTCAAATCCCCATCTAATCTGAATTTGACTTCAGGAAGCCAAACTGTGCATCCATTCATGCACATGGAAAATGGAAGTGCTGGTTCCAACATTTTGCAAAGCTTTGAGCTGTAGAAAGACATGCAACTGTTTTATCCAAATGTTACCACTCATGCAGGGTAAGCATGATATTTCTATTCTCACTGGAAAACAGCATATTGAAGCTTTGCCAGTTAGCTCCCAAATTAGTTTTTAATTGGCAAATCTACAAGCCAGGGGAGGTTTTGATTGGATTAGGAGAAATTTCCTCACTGAGAGGGTGGTCAGGCATTGGAAGAGGCTGCCCAGGGCAGTGGTGGAGTCACCATCCCTGGAGGGATTTAAAAGATGTGGCACTAAAATGTGTTTTAGTGGTGGCATTGGCAGTGCTGGGTTAGTGGTTGAACTTGACGATCTCAAGAGCTCTTTTCCAATCTAAACAAATCTATGAATCCATGGACGAGGTCAGACCATGCTAGGTGCTGTACAAACACAGAAGGATAATCCTGCTCTAAAGACCAACTACACAGAAAATAAATAACCAGACACCAATAATCAACATGACAGGCTGAGACCTTGGCACAGCAGACACCTCCTGCTGCCAAGTTTTTGTTTGTGTATGACAGATATGACACCAAACACGAGCTTTATAGAAGGTTTTGAAAGAGCTTAACAAGTTAGTTTTTCAGACTGCTTCTGGACTGAAAAGCAGAAGGCAAAAAAAAAACCTGTGGCTTGGTTAGCAAACAAATCCAGTCAGTGGCAAGAGCTGAAACAGTGGCTCAGTCAAAAGCCAAGCAAGCATCAATCTTTTTACACTTAAATATATTGAAAAATGCATATACATATGTATTTTATAATAAAAAAATAGACGTGCTGTTTTGTGTACCATTGAGAAAGTATCTTTTGAATTAAACATGTATCAGATGTCAAAGCATTAAGAAAATGCACACATCAGATGAGTCTTCTTGTTTGAGGTCTCAGTAATGTTGCTGCTCTCAAGAAAATACCACAAACCTTTCAAATCACTGTGCAAGTTACAAATCACTAAGTCAGTGACTATTAGAATCAAAATCAGCTTCAGTGTCACTCCCTATTTAACACTTCTGTAATTACAAACACTTTTCATACAGAAGGCATTTCTTGAACAGTTACTACAATGAATGCCCAGGGATTACCTTCCTCACTTAATAAGGCTGCAAATAAATTCCATTCTGACACAATCTTGTCTTTCAGCCTGGATTTGGGAAGAAATAAGCAAAGACCAAGCAAAGTGGACAAGCTCAGCTGGCCAGCAGAATAATTCACTCATGTCTTAACTGCTCACCCAGCCAGCAGCATAATTCAGGCTAATGCCTTAACTGCTCACCCATCCAAAGCTATCATAAATTAAAGAAAGAAGATGCTATGGATAGGAGCACATTTGGTTGGCTAAGAAAGCATGAGTTAGCACACACACACACACACACAGAGCAGCACAGAAGACAGCTGAAGTGGTTTTTTCCTTCTTTCCTGCATAAAAGACTCAACAAACAGAATTGCTACAATCCACCGCCTCACCTGGACAAGCTCTCTGTACGCAGACTTCGCCAAGTTATAGGGCACCAGCAGATTAGACGCCAGGAAGTAGAGAACCTCCAACCCGGTGAAAATCATGGCGAATTTGTTGATGATGACGATGGTCTCGAGCGGGACGAGGCAGAGCCGAGCCAGGAGAGGGAGCATGTGAGCGGAGAAGAGCCAGATCTGCTTGGTCTTCATGACGCAGGAGCAGAGCGTGCACACCACCAGCTGCCCTGCAAACGAGACACGGCGTTCAGAACCAAGCTGATTATCCCCTTCAGGAAAAAGCGTATTTTAATGCGTTATCTTTCCAGAACACCGTTATCGACGTCCAGCATATTATGACGGTTCTAAGTAGGGCATCTCTGTTATGAAACCAAGCTCCTCTCCGTGTCTTTTGCTGGGTCACTAAAGTTACCCTTTCCCAAGTGCGCACAGTGAGTGCTTTCACTTCCCAGATTAGTGAGCTGTAAACCCGAAACACATGCAGAATCAGATTAATAAAGCTCCAGGAATAAATCATACAGAGGATAACCCAACGAGTCAGCCCTCTTTTTCCTCGCCACCCCCAGCTCAGCTGAAATCCCATCAGCGTCTGTACACACAGCAGCTCTGCTGAAGCCCAGCTAGACTATTTCTTCCTGTCCTACACAAAAGAGCAATCAGAGGTCCCAAATGGCTTTCAGAGCAACAATATTTACACTGTCAAGAGGAATTACTGGCCAAGAACAGCAACAGGAGAACAGCCAGGTCAGCAGCTGAGACTTCAATAAATTCATAACGCCCCGAGGCAGTTGCTAAGAATGATCACTGAAGCTTGCAAGTGACAGATAATTAACAACTAAATTCTCTTTAATAGCTGGTGGGGACACAAGCATGAGCATATCCCTCCCACACACCCACAGATTTGGAGGGTGGCATTTCTAAAGCACTAAGACCATTCCAGTATAACTGCTCCCATTAGTCGCTGAAGTTGTACCCTTGATCCCAGAGGAAACTGAATGGGGCAAAATGCACATTGCTGGGGTAAGAACAATCCTCATTTATCGTTCTGCAGTAAGGAAAAAGTTTACTGTGTATGATTTGAAAACAGACTCTTGTTCACCATCTTTGTTAATTTATATCTGGATGGCACAATATGTAGTGCTAAACCCAAGTGTTTATGCCCTGTTTTGGAACCAGCTCCACTAATATTTGCCTTTCACAACTCTCCCTGAAACCAAGAGCTGGCCTTAGGAAAACAGAGGAATCAGACCAAGGCCGGTAACATCTCTAGGTCAGCACAAACTCCATGTGCTCACATAAGCTCACTGACCTTGTAAGCCCTTCTGGATGGGCTGGGGAGGGAAGCTGCAAGAGGAGAAACAGCAGTACCAGGGTTTTTGCTTTCATTCTGCCAAGCTTCCCTACCTAGGAAAGGACTTCTGCTTTCAAAATAACTGCAACTGAGCCAAAAGCAACCTCTAATCTCTACTACCTAAGCATACAAAGTTCTCCCTCCTTCACGCCGTCTTCTTTCAAGTTAAATTCCTACTGTCAATTTGATAGATGTGTTTTTGAATTAGCAGATGTCTCTGCAGAACAAGCACCCTTGCTCTCAGCAAGACACTATCAGCATACTGGGACTTCTGAGCCTCAGAGAAAGTTACTCTACTCGTATCTTTAGACGTTCAGCAGACTCCAGCTCTGAAGCATTTTCCCTCTGCTTTGTTGTTCTCTGCCCACACACACGTTGCTACAACCCTATTTAAGACACCACCAGCACACTGCTGTGCTGTCATATTCAGGAGCCTGGCAGGCAGCTTGCGAGGATTTCTGCGACTCATGGTAACTAAGGCAACTCAGCTTCACACACAAAGGGACACAAACACCAGCATCCAATATGTTCTTCAGCATTTAATAAGAGTGTCGTCATCTGAAATCAAATACTGCGACAGCATCACAATAAACAATCCTGTGCTCTCCAGGATGACTCTGGAGCTCTCCCATCACAAATTAGAGCCTCTGAGTTTGGTCTCAGTAAACAGCAGAACCTGCCTTCCTCCAACAGCCACGTGTGCAGTATGCTGCTCATCCCTGGCCCTCCCATCTTTTTCATTTAAACACTGATCAAAAGTTAGTTGTCATCGGAAGGAGAACTGTACATACCATCAAAAAAAAAATTTACAGACCACTTTCTCTGGAGGCTCTGATCTCCTCCCTGAAGTGTGCACCTTGTCAATCCTCAACCCCTGCAGGAAGGGCGTGAATGTCTCCAATGGAGCTTTGAGTGATGGTGCTTCCCATTTTAAACTGGGGTAGCAGCACCTTAGTTCAGGACAGCCAATCTGTCTGTGCAGTAAATCACATTTTATCTCCAGGTGGGGCTGTACAGTGTCAGTCATCAGCATCACACAGCAGGATCAGCCAGAGAAAGTAGCCTGTACCTCATATCAAATCACAGATTTTAACACTCTAGGTATCTGCTAAGACTGTCAAATCCAGGTGAATGTTGCACTCTGTAAATTGAAATGCTGTGGCCCGAAAACTGACAGAAACAGCTAATGAACCCAACAGCTGGAACACCCCTGGAAGACACCAACCAGGTTCCTCTGCTAGGGAATAAGGAAGAAATCCATTGTGTGAACTTCCTGCCCAATCATTTCCCTTCCCCAAACCTCCACAAATACATTAAACATTGCTGACAGGTAGCCAGAGCCTCTCAGCTCATAAGCTAATGGAAAACATTCAACAAGAAAGCTGACATGGCACAGCCACTTGGAGTAGAGAAGCATCTTCATTTCATTCACAGTTTTAAAAAGCTGATGTTACATCAGCTGGCTACATCAGTGACTGTTACTCAAAACCAGGGTATCCTAAAGTCAATATAAAACCCCATTATTGTCCACTAAGAAGAAGCAAGTCTTCATGAAACATCACTTCCAAAACCATGCAGCAGCTTTGAAACGTTCCCAGCTGACATGTTCCCACAGTGGCAAACTCATCCAGGGCGTCATCTCCAAAGGTATTTATTTCTTCCATCCAGCACTTAGGAACATATTATTATCCCTAGACAGCAGTCATCAGACTGAGTTGGATGTAGGGGAAGAAATGGCTCTGAGATCTCAATCAAAAACTACTAATGAATAAAAGTATTAACAAAGGTTGTATTTGTGAACCAACTGATAACTGCACATCATTCCCTTAATTCTGAGCAGAACTTTATGAACCAGAGCTGTACCAGCAGCACCATTATTCCATTCCCTCATGCACCTGCTTTGGTGCCTTTGTCAGCAGTGCTGCAGCACAACACCTTGTCAGAATGTGTGAGAAGGAGATGGAGCAAAGCACCTGTACATTCATTTTGCTGTGAAGGTGACACCACTCAGTGCTGTGCATTCCTCAGACTCCACTGAATAAACACCCTTGTATACAAGAAATCTGAGAAAATATTTCATATTTATACAAAACACTGCCAAGCCTCACAGACCACTTTCACAAGTCTTCCCCAAAGATGACTGCTTGTCATCAGGACCCAAATTACACTTTAAAGTTGGCTTTAAAATAATAAGGAAAATTAAGAACAGGGATATTAAGCAAGTTAACACATTTGCTAGTGCTGTCACAAGCATCTAATTGTGTTAATTTCTTAAACACAATTACAGTAAGTGGACACTTTAGTCTGACACCCACTACAACCCAAAACTGTACTGGATAAAATTATATTTTTCTCGCTTGTTTTTAATCCCTATTAGAACCTGGATGCAGCATACTGGGTTTGACTCTCAGTTTAGCTTCTAAGTATTACTGAATGACACAATGCCTCCTGATCTCTCCTGCCCAGGCCTGCCTGCTGCTTTGTGAAGCTCTCTGAGGGATTCTGCTTTACCATGGAACCCTGCATTGCACCTGGGAGAGATTCACAGGATTAAGCACAAACATTTTCTCATAAGAAAACCACACCAAAAGCTTTAGTTGTACTTTGGTGTCATTTGATGAGACAGAAAAAATATATCTAGACATTCAAAAGAGAGAAGAAACCGTATCTAAATAATATTTCCTTAAAAATACCAATGTTATTTCTATTGAAAATTTTAAAAACAAAGACAAATGCCACTTTGAAAGTAACAATGCAGGCAAACAGGAGATGGATAAATACTGTCTGACCTAACATACTGTAAAGCAGAAAACCCACTTCTATTTGCCAGTAGCAGCTGCAAGTAAACAGAAAGCAGCTGAGTTTTGCCAACAGTACATGGTTCACTAAATCTGTCAATAATCTGATGAAAACCATATATCTTAGTGAAAGGAATTAAGGAAGATTTTTCTTCCAAGCTTGTCTCAGGCTTCATTTTAAAGTACACATGGTGTGTGAGTGTGTGTATTCCCATATCCTCTCAGGAGAACATATGGTTTGGTGTAGCAACCTTAACGCTGAATTTATTCTCTTTCAGTCAAAGTTCAAAGGGGAAGAAACACTCTGGGAAGTCCAAACCTTCATTATTTATTTGGGATTTTTAGGTAGGGAAGTAATCTCTGCCATTAGTCAAACAATTTAAATATGTTTGATTTGTTATTCCTTACCTCTTTAATTAAAACTATCCCGGGGACTCTGTAAAAAATCCAGCAGCCTGTAGTCCCATGCACACACCCACCAATGTATTTCACCAGTTTTTGTAAGAGAATGACAGTGTTCAGCTATAAAGCCAATAAAGAATTAATTTGTTCAACACCTGAATTGAGAAAAAACACTACAAATGCACATTACTATTGAAATTTCCACAGTACTTTTCACATAAAGGTTATTATAGACACTCCAGTTGTTCTGAATCAGACTGCAAGTCTGAGAATAACAAAGGCAGAGCATAACAAACAGACCTGAAAAATATTTAAGAGCTGCAAGTATGGGGTGTTGGTAAATCAGTGGCACAGAAAAAGCTAGGTAGGGTGCAGCTATCCTCCCATGCCTCTTGCATATTAGTAAGAATCACAACAAGTTAAAGTAATAAAGGAGATTTGAAACCAAGAGGAAAAACATGCACAGGTTTCAATGAAGAGAATTAGAGCTCTCTCCTCTCAATTATTTAAAGCACTTACCTACTAAAGCAGTCATGAAACGGTTCATGGAGAGAGGCTCCAAGTACATTGGTCCTTCATATCCTGATTCCAATTCGCTCCTCACATAATCCCTAAAAAACCAAACCCACAAACTGTTACGATCCATCTGACTCAGACAAGAAGCAATTTATTCATTCCACATATATGTAACTTCAGTGTATGTCACAGCCAATTAACTAAATTGCAAAAAGCAATATTAACACTACTGTTCCAGCAGCCGTGCTGATGGAAGGATCTAACTGAGGCATGACTTAAGCAAGAGCAGAATTATCTGTAATTAGACTCACTGGCAGAGCTGTAAAAATCCTTTGGGACATCCAAGCTGTTCTTCAGAGCGTGGCCTCAAACTGCTTATTGACAAAGCCTCTTAAGCACCATTCCATTTTTAAGTATCCTTATTAAGTGTTTTTCTTCCTAACAATAATTTCTTTTCCCACCAGTAACGTGTGGGAAAAAAAACTGGATAGCTTGACAGGGAGATCTTCCAATTTAAGGCTTACAGTATTTTGCACTTAAAAAACTCTTTGCATTGAATTAAGAAATAGGTATGAAGGAAAAGCAATAGTAATGGACCAGAGTCAGGAACAGAGTTGTTACATCAACCTTTTGTCCAACATGATTTAAAGTTTAGTTCTATCCTACCAGATACCCACAAACTGACAGAACAGTATTGACAGACTCAGCCAGAGAGCCTGAAAATCTGTAATTCCCCTCAGAAAAGGTAGGCTGGGAGGGTGAGCTCTGGTAACCAAAGTGAAAGGTAAGAACCTGAGGACCCCAGGCAGTTTTCTGTTGTTGATGGTCATCCCTTGACTCTGCCCTAGAGCAGGTTAAACATCAACAGAACGCAAATATGAACCTCACAGTAAGAGCAGGCATTTCACACTTTCAGCAGCTGATCCTGGAACAGCACAGCAGGAATTCTGCAGTGGCTCCTTAATCCCCTGCCATCAGCCAGCAGGCAATACTCCTGACCTTCCACATGCAGATCCCAGGCTCGTTTTTCTGCCATACCCTGCAGATCCTTCCTGCTCCACTCCAGGGTGGCTGCAGCTCCACCCTGGTTAGGACAGCAGCAGCTCTGGCCTCAGCAGCACAAAAACCCTGGGCTATTATCTGGCTGATCCTGTCCAGCCATTCTACCTGCATCACATCCCAGGAACGCCAGACAGACACACTTGATCTGACCCCGCATGGAGCTCGCAGAGTCTGTTTGCTCGAGGGGCAATTCACTTATTCTGTGTTTATTTATATCAGTGAGGCAAGCCATGCTTGCTGGGAACAGATGCAGACAAAGCACAGCAAAACGGGACCGGAAACCACAGCCAATACAAGAATTGCTCTTTTTATTTCAGTGCAGAAATAGATGCAACTTAGTGCTGCTGAGAGCATTCACTTCTTCCCAGAAATGTGGAAATATACTCTGCTCTGAGGATTAGCTTGCTACCCCAAGCAAAGGTATTCACATTTTCACTTACAAAAAATCTCCGGAATTCAAGACATAAATCTCAAAGTACTAAAACAAACACTTCAAAGCGTGTTCTTCATAGCTGACAACGCTGCCTACTCAGAGCAGCTTTTTCAAGTGTCATAGTATATGTGAGGTATGTTGAAATGGGTTCTGTAGACTGCAACCTACAATTAAAAACAGGTGAGGACTGAAAAGGTACCTAAAATGACAGAAATCTCCCCCGTGTTCTCAACGTATAGCTAAGCACAAGTGCTTTTTTTTCCACCCTCCAAAATCCGTAAGATTATAATCCTTGGGGCAAAGCTGGTTTTTTTAAATTTATTTACATCATATGGACTAGCAGAAAGCACTTTCTAAAAGCATCAACAACACAAACAGGATAATCCATCAGTTACAAAAAACAGGAAAAAATAACAGCACTTGCAAGATGCTGACGATGGCTTTCTGTCTTAGCAAAATCATGCTCCATCCTCAAATTTTGGGTGAAAACACTGGCTATTTCTAAGCTGCTAGAAGGAAAGCAGTGAAGACATCAAGTTTCTTGTGTATTTGTTAGGAAACAGGTTACAAAATCATCCAGGATACCAAGTGCAGCAAGATAACCTTACACAACTTAGCTAAGAGACACGAACAAAGCTGCGCTTACAGTTGCTTCTTCAACACCAGAACGTGCTTGGAGATAACCCAAATTTCTTCGAGCTACACTTCTTGCTGTTGTCTGATTCAGTCATCTGCACAGAGGTCTGCACTTGGCTGAATTCTCTAAGTAACTCTCAATTATAATTGACTTGTAGGCCCACCAGCTTGGAGAAGCAATGTTTTAAGATCTCCTAAATTTTTTAAACAGTATTTGTAGATGATGTCTGAATGAGGAAAGTGAAAGCAATGATTCTCTTATTACCAGTACAAACACAAGGATCTTTTGGCACAGACACCAATCAGAAGATGCCTCGAACAGCTGCAGTGCCATACAAGATGCTGAAAAAAGCAAGTGCCTGCATTCAATTTTGATCAATTAAAGCTGTATTAATCTGCAGCTTTTACATTTGAGGATTGTTCACTTTACTGCAGCAATGTAAGAAAACAAGAATGCTGAAATCATTATTTACTAGTTAATGGAATGACTGAAACTACATTACATTGGAAAATTAGGATTTAAGAATAAAGCTTAGATCAGACTGCCTGTTGTTCATTCTGTAGATGCATTCCCAGCCTCATTTAATCCAGCTGCTGGCCTGTTAACAGGTACAAAGGTAGAGAGATACAGAGCTTCACACATGACCATTTTTTTGTTACTGAAAGTGCAGAAAGGCCTTCTGATACTAAAAATATGCTTTATAATTGACTGACATAAGGCACAGTGGTTATCTGACCTAACTGACTCATACTGCTGACATTTACTTTGGCAGATTAATCTCCACTGTCAACATCACACTCTCATAGGTTTCTAATGTCTACAGACAACCTTAAAATTAAGTGTATTTTAAGTTTATCCGTAAGAAACAATTCAGTATCTTGCTCTCTCCCTTCTCATTTTAAGCTCTATGAGGCTCAACACTCTTGGAATACAATCATAATAAAACTGCAAAACATGAAATAAGATAATGATTGGACTCCAGTTTTAGCATTAATAGTGTGTTTAATTATATCACTTCTGTTCTGCATAAATGCATCACTTATTTTCCCAAGCTGCTTTTTGCTGGAAATGGGCAAAAGAAATGTAATCCTTTTAAGCAGGACATCTGTGCTACTACATATAAAATAAAACCTGCATCCACCTTCCCTGTCAGGAGCAGACAACACCTGACAACGTGTTCTCACAGCAGAACCGTGGTAAATTAGTTTGCTGAATTCTTTTAAACTGTATTCTTCTGTCTGAGTAGCAGCTCACTGCATGTCTGCACCGACCAGGGTAATGTGCACAGAGAAAGGAGGTTCAAGTTCCACATGAAATGGGGGCTTGAGTCCCTCTTAGCAATGGGAAATATAATCCTTTAGATAAAAACTGTTGGCCAAGTCTAAGATTGGATCCAGCTGCACCTACACTTCTGTAAGAGAAGTGAGGGGGTCCTTTCTGAACCTTGTGACTCCACAGGAAGGTCTCCCTGACAGTCTTTTTAGCTGCTTTTTCTTTATTCCTTCTGCTAACAGGGAACAAACTCAGCGTAGAAAAGGGGATGCCCTTGGCCAAGGTATTGCAAAATTGGGAAAAGATTTATGGTACAGCTCAATTATCTAAAAAGCACACAGTGGCCTTGTGCCAGCAGGAATGGCCATATATTACTAGGACAGCTTGTGGGGGCCCCAGGAAATTTGGCCACTACATGGAACTTTCAATCAATTAAGACTCACTTATTTACGACACCGCTTAGAGGATAACAGCCCTGGACAAATGCATTACTGTTTTAGGAAAAGAAAATTGGATCCACCAGTCTCATGTCAAAGGAGGGGTGAGTAACCAGCCAGCTAATGAATGATGGCACTATGAAGAACTGATACTCTGAGGAGATGAAGTGGGACAGCTCGCTCACCACTCTTGGCGCTGTTAACCCAGATGACCACAGTTGCATGGCTAAGTACAAAATCGATGTACAATTCAGTGTGGTATAAAGTTAACAAGACTAAAGAGGAGCTAATTCACAAAGATTGTTAGGAGTTGGTGACCAGACCTCTGTAAAACCCAAAGAAGCAGCTCTCATTTTTTGTTGTGAATCCAATACAGCTCATGATCCAACTTTAACAGAGCCAGCAAGACCAAAGTTGATTTCCCCAGTACTACAGTTGTTTTACATTCAATTCCAGCTGCTGTGTGTGGCTGGACACCAGATTTCAAATAAACAGAGTATTTATTAATGCAACCTGTTAAAATATTAATTTAATACCAACCAGTGTCTCACTGCCCAGCACAATGAGCTTAGTTACCACCCCTCTACCAGTAAGGGAGGAGTTGATCCCACAGATTTCTGAAATCAGGACTGGCTCTTAGCTGCATGCAAGCACAATTGCACATACAATCTATGGCAGCCACAACCATAAGAGAAGGGGAAAGGTGTATCTTACACATTGAAATTTAAAAAAAAAAAATGCGAAAATGCAACTGATTTTGAGAGAGAATTCCAACTGTGGTGATATCCAGCCAATTTCCCATATAACCCCAGTGTACCAAGGCCACAGTTTTGTCTCAACAGTATGTACCACAGACCCAATCTCTGTGTTAGGTCTGAATCCCAAAGGAACTGTTCTCTACCTACTAAAACACAGAGTATGGGCTCGACAAAACAGTATCAAATGGCAGTGTCAACGTTGATGTGTGTGTTGTAGGAGAACAACAGGGATTTATTCACGAAAGTAGAGCCATCAAAACTCAAGACATTTGTTTTGACACTGAACAAAACGTCTGTCACTTGAAATACATTCCAGAGAAACCCCTGAAACAGTACTTGTCTATGTTGGAAATGGATGTGTTTGTGTAAGAACTCTTTGTAATCTTATGTTTGTCAATAACATCACTGTAGGGACAAATAATCACTCAATTACTTCTAACTGTAGCAACACTGTGGGATGCAATTTTAATTATTCAGCTCCTATTATGTCCTATCAATGGTTACAGTCCAATTTCACTCAAGCTAAAATTTACTACCTATCCTCATCAGAATGAATCCTGCACTGGTGAGGAAGCCACTAAAATACAATGGACAAAACAATGGACAAAACATCCTAGTCACCATTCAGTGCAGAAGAGATGCATCATGTCATGGAAAGAGTGAAGAAGGAGGTACAACACTGATGGTGGAAAATTCTATGGGTGGTCACTAACAGCAACAGGAATCTATATTCAGATGCTCCAGCCAGTGGTGACCTTGTTCACTCTGCTTGTATTGTGCCTGTTGCTTGTCATAACACTGTATGTGAGACTAAGGGTTGTATTTAAAGACTTCATTAGTTCCTTCCTTCTTATTGAAAGACTTCTTGAGTTCCTTCTGACACCTAAGCAGGAATGCTTAATGAAAAAAGCAGAACTGTTGTAAATGAAATTTAGTTAGCTGCATTCTTTTAACTGTATTCTTTTGTCTGAGTGGCTTTGCTTAGCAAAAGTAGCTCAAGCTGCTGGAATTTTAGGCCACAAGCTCCAAACTCTCACCAGCTCCAAGCTTCCACCTAGAAAAGTCAAACTTATCTTGAACTTCAGCTCAGTTACATGAAGGGAGGCCCTGAGACCAAGTGTGAACTGGAAGATAAGGAAGCCACAACTCAGCAGAAGCTGCAACCCACCCACATAAAAGCAGCCAACATCCACCTGAAGACAGAGAAAGAATCCAACAGGGAACAAGACCCCAGACAAAAACCCACCACTGGACCGAGGAGTGTGTGCAAAGCAGATGAAGAGTGGAGGAAGGATGGGTGTATTGACTGTAAGGGGATTTCTGTGTTCTGGGTTCCTGGCTGGAGGCACCCAGCTCAAGCTGCTCCTATTGCTGTGCCACTCCATTATTAAACTAATTTCTCCTGAAATTGGAGACTGCTGCAGAAAACCTAAGGCAAAGAAATTTCATTAACAAGGATTTTGGTTTTTTAAAGCTGACTTCTCTTTTTTCCATAAACAGATGGTAGGTTATTTCCACCCAAAATGCCAGGTTAGCATGCCACATACAAAAGTAGCATCTTCCTGGGATGCTCCAAGTATTCACAAATATT
Organism: Lichenostomus cassidix; assembly: GCF_008360975.1. Lineage (NCBI taxonomy): Eukaryota > Metazoa > Chordata > Aves > Passeriformes > Meliphagidae > Lichenostomus > Lichenostomus cassidix. The sequence goes on from NC_139494.1 coordinate 14,892,045, forward strand.
ACCTAAAACATCCTTACACATTAAGGTAATTCTCAGTTCTGCAGGCAAGGAAACAAATATTTAAGAAATTAAGTGACTTGTCAAGGTCACATAAACCTGGAAGTTTGAAGTCAGAGCTTAACTATAAAATTCAGATGATCTTATTCCCAGACTTGCAGATGAACTGCAAGCTATTTCTGGGGTGGAAAAAAAGCACTGAAAGCTGAAGTCTTTCAACAGCTCAGAATTTCCAGGACACTGCAGAGTCACAAGTGCCAGATGATTCTGGTCTTGTTCTATAATTTGCACTAACCAAACTGGCCTCAATATAAGACCTCTTCATCGGTCTTAAATAGCATCCCAATTGGTAGTGCATGCAAGCAAGTCCCTGGAAGTTTTCAGCTCTAAGCAGAATTACTAACAAAAAACACTAAAGAACAGTTTGCACATGTGACTACTGTATGTCTTGTTATGATCAGGCTGCTAAATAGAAACATCAGTTGGAACTGGATAGCTTTGGCAATAAGAGGAATGGCTCTGCCAACAGATATGTCTGTCACATCTTACTATTTTCAATCTGAAAACTAATGGCATTCAAAAATTCTTTTGTAAAGCTAATTCAATTGTCACTCCCCACATATGATTCCTTGATTATGCAAAGGCTTCAGCTGAGAGCCCCTTGCACTGTGCTTCCTTCCAAACCAAATCAGCCTTATGTCTAGGGAATGGGTAAACTCACTCAGAAGTGTCAGTAGCTACATTTGCCTTGCAAAATACCTTGGGAATACTGCTGGACTATTTGAATCCAAGACATCTTTTAATTAAATATATTTTTTGTGCTAGTTGATTCAAGATTTAATTAAAGTCTTTATTAACTCACCCCAGGAGCACCAAATAGAGAAAGCTTAGGAACAAATGGAACAGTCCAAGCAATAGTTACCAAACAGGTTACAATGAAGCCTATAAGGGTCCCAAACCTCATAAAGCAACAGAAATCAGAATTCCTACCACATAGGAACACAAGATATTAAAAGGAAACACAGTGCTATCCCTTAATGTATCAACCAAATGCATAACATCTCCCTTTCCTCTAAAAATTTAAAGACCTGGAGTGGCATAAACACCTCCAGCTGTAAATGTTCTGGACCAAAGCCCCACATCTGAAGGACATTTGTTACTGGCTTTATTATTTCAACACAAGTTCTTAAATAATGTTTAGGTTGTTTTTTCTAATAAATAAGCCTTTAACCCTACAAGAAACACCCACAAACTCCATCTATAACAACTCAGGACTCCCCTGAAGATGACAAATAAACCCTTTTTTCCTTCCTACCGAGGCAGTAAGAGGCTATAACTCCTCTCTTGTACGCTCATCCTATTCAGGAAATCACTAACTGCAACTCTGACAGCTACAACAGTGACATGTCAAGTCATCCTGAAACCTTCATTAACACTCCTCTGAACTGCAACATATCAAGAGAGACATTCCAGCAAAATGCTTTGGAACAACAATTTTGATGCGGAAATAACAAAACTATCACTACCATTAAATCAATTGAAAGCACATTTTTAAACGTTTCCCATCAGCAGGCACCAAAATAAGTCCGGCTCAAATGCATATTTTCAAAACTTCCCATGCAAAGCTTTTAATGTGATGGCAGTGTCTTTGGTTCCAATTAAACATCGTGTCAGTCTGAAAGTTTACACTGGCTTTCAACAGATTTAGCTGGGGCCAAACAAAGATGGTTGATTTTGTCTTGTTTCACTCAGAGTTCTCCAGCCTCTCACTCTGCATTTCAGATCCAAAACACCTGCTTCCACTATCAATTCGTCTTTGTGGAATATATTTTAAGAATAAATTCCACTACTATTTTTCTTTTACTGGGTTCCAGATCCCTATTTGCTCTCCCAGCCAAGGTGCCAGGAAACTAAAAGTAACATCCTGTCTGCTGTGTAAAACACCCAATGCTGAAAGCATGTTAGCTGAGCACTGGGTAACTTAGATTACTGCATCAGAGGCCACATTTAGTCTTGTGGTGAGTACTTTCTCTCCTTAGATTAGTGGACATTACACTCCATAGACAGCTCAAAATTCCTGGTATATTTTCAACGACTTAAGAGAACCACTTGACTGCATATTTAGTTCTGTAAACTTCTCCAAAGAGAAAGAACAGCAAGATATACTTAGATCTCTGACACAGAAAAAAGGCCTCCACAAAACCATTTATAGGCGATATTAACAAAGTAAGAGTTATTTTTCTAATTCGCAAGCCAAGCTAACAAAATTAATCCCTTTATTCTTACCTGGAAATTTGGTGCCCAGCATAAAGCAGCAGTGCAGTCAAAAAGTACAGGTAAAGCTGAACCAGGTGTTGCCTTGGTAAAGTTAGGAGCACAACACTTAAGATGTAACCTGTAACAAAAAGCAGAAGTTGATATTTTAAAAAATACCATCTAATGCCAAATTAAAATAACACTTTGCATGTTCATAATGTAAGATGGGGACACACAGGCTGTACTCCACACTAGTCATATTAAAGCACACTCCAGCTATCAGGGTTGCATAAATCAAGGACGAGACCTGACACAGCCTAGGATTTGTAGGTATTTATCCCAGCAGTTCCTGCACTTCTCATTAGCATTTAGTGAGTGTTGAAAATGACCCAATGCAGATCCAGCTTTACTCTTCAAGACCCAGCCTGGCTGCTCAGCTGCCTCTCCAAATAAGATCCTTATTTTCATAAGGATCTCACTCAGATACCCAAATAAAGCAGCACTTTGAAGTCCACTTCATAACTGGGTGGTACACGTCCATACTCCTCCTCTCCAGACAGGCTGCAGGTCAAAAACCCAGCACATGGTGCCCTTACTAATATTTATTTCCAAGCTCTCCATCACTGCAGTGCACTTGTGTTCTTTCTGAAGGTCAGCTCAAGTGCCTGGCACTGAAATCCATTTAGGAAAACAACCCAGCAACAGCCAACAACTCCCCTGAAGCTAAGAACAAAATGCTATAGAAGAACTTATCCTGACCCTCACAGCCACACCAGTCATGTCACATTTAAAGTTTCATACATCTATTCAGCAACATGAGGCACAGTCTTTTTAGCTGAGTTAATTTGTATTTTGAGCTTTTTAAATATATTTAATAATGCAACTCTAGACTAAGCACTCATAAGCAGTGGCACAACCAGGTACTACAAAACAGCTTGGGAACACAGCATGTTCCAATATTTGAAAAAGATACTATTTCAGAGTCAGTATTTATGTAGAAGTATTTCCAAGGTGGCTTAATACCTGCCATGTTCAATAAGCCACCTCTGTAAAATTCTACCTACAGTTTGGTCTTCAAAAAGGTATCCTGCAAGATGTTCCTAGAAAAGGCACCAGACCACAGTATGCCAAGCAGAGAGATCAGTTCAGATAAGACAACTGATAGGATCAATGATAGACAGACAAACCTGTTTACTTACCGTTTTAAAATATCAGTATATCATTTATGTATTTAACGTCAAAGATAATTTTTCAATTATCTTTATGAAGTGGATGTGAAAAGTTGCACATTTGTCTCAGAATGTGCTTTTTAAAAAGCTGAAATAATTGATAGTTTCTTTTATTAAAATCAAGTATCATACAAATCCCCGGTTTCTGTACAGCATCACTTTGACCAGGAGCACCTCTCCTGTGAGGACAGGTTGGGGGAGCTGGGGCTGCTCAGCCTAGAGAACAGAACGATTTTTATTTTGACAATAAAAATCACACAAATGACAAGAGCAGGAGCTGCTCAGCAGTCTCCATGAAGACATTTAACTACCTTGCACCACACCACAGCCCCATGAGCCAGCTCCAGAGCTCTCAAACCATCTGCAGACATTCCTACACCTCATCTCTGCTGCATTCACCCCTTTCCCTTGATTCCCTTGAGAGGGACAATTCTCCCTGAGGAACAACCCACAACTATTTATCATTCCAGCACGTGAGTCAAACCTCTCTAAACCTTTCCTTCTCACTCTAACCTGTGACTCACCTTCAGGTGGAGAAGTAAATGGAGTTTATTATGCAGTCTTTTATTCCTCTAGTACTCTATTTATAGTCTTAAAATACCTGTTTACTGTATTTTAGCTCTGTCATCTTTACCTTTTTCTATCACAAGAAAGTCTGCTCCTTGGCCATGTGATGATGTACCTGAGCAATGGCAAGATCATTTCTGTGAAAGTAAAATGTTTTAGAGGCCAGTAACAGCACTCTAACAAAGACATGGTACAGGGAAGGATTTTAGACATCACTGAAGTTCATTCTTCTCTACATGATCACAACTTTAACCAAAATAGTTAGGATCCTTCAGGATACAATGAAGGAGTGCAGGGAGAAAAAATAGCTAAATTAAAAGATGAATAAGGGACTGTGCCTGTGCCTTCTAACCAGCAGGCTTCCACACAGCACAGATGCTCAGAACTGCGCAGGGAAGCAGCACAAGACAGCCAAGGTTACTGCAGAAGCTTGAGCAATGAACTCCACTGCTCAGGAGTTTGGGCTGGAATGTTAATGTTCACTTTGAAGCAGCCATTGGGTTTAATTGTTAGATTTTGAAGAGGGGGAGAGCAACAGACATTTAAAGTAGTTCCCATTCACTCTTATTTACAATTTCCTCTTGTGACTCAATAAGAAGGAGATTTCAACAGACTCCATACTGCAATATTTGCATGTTTGCTGCAGAGGCCCTATTCCCAAAGTGGTACCAACCTCCTTTTTATCAACAAGGCCTCTGCCAAAAAAAAAAAGCCAAATAATTCTTTACCAACCCATCTGATTACAGAAGAAAAGGAAGACAAGCTCAAATTCAGACATACTTGCAATAATATTCTATTCCCTTTGTTCTCATGCAGACAAATGATGTAATTAATGTATGGTGTAAATAAGATTCCTCTCCAAAAAAAAAAAAGGACCAGGAAATGAAATTTCTCACAGTAGCTTTCTCATCTAAATCATTACATTCTGTTTTCATTGGCACCTCCTCTGCCAGAAGAAAACATGATGCTGAGAACATATATCCCTTTGGAGAGAGTCCCCACACACAAGGATGTACAGTCTGAGAAACAGTCTTACTAGGTAACCTTTAGACGTGGGTTAGCAATAACTGACTTCATCCAAATGGAGTTTTTGAGCTCTCTGTGTCAGCAGTGAGCACTCCTCTCCCTTGATTTAGGCCATGCTATTTTTGCTCTGGGGACTTGGTGCATTGTCCCTTTTGACTCACCACGCACATTTCTGTGAAAAGCAAGCAGCAGGCTCAGGGAAGCCCAATTCCTGCCTCAGTAAAGAAATGGTTCTAACACATGTTAAAAACAAACAAAAAAGATAAAGAGAAAATAATCTTCCCTGAATAGTCACAGTGCCCTAGCACCAGGACACCAAGAAAGAGACTTCCACCTTTATGCTTCCAGCTATAAGGAGCATTAGAGAAGACACATTCTGCCAGCTTAAAAATACACAGATCCCCCACTCAGCTCCTATTCAGGAGCATAAGGAAGCAGAAAACTTCTACTGCTTCTCATGTAAGATGGTACAGATTTAGGCCCCACTGGAGAAAATACTGTGGAAATCCTACTAAGCAGAAAAGCTAAGTTAAACACTACTAGACAAGAACAGGTATTAACCAGTTTATGACCTCATTTACAACCTGTTGATTCAGCTCGGTGAAAACCTCTGGCTGTGCAATGCTCATTGTTACAGAGAGCAGCAGCTCACAGACTGCCTTTCAGCAATCTCTCTGCATTTGTGCACCACCAAGGTGTTCCCAGCTTCCCTCACCAGAATTACCTCTCTGCCAACTCAGGTGTCTGAGGTTTATTGACTGCACACAGTGGAGGCTTCTGGAACATGATCAAAGTCGCAACTCATCCTCTTGATGGAACACTTTAGTGCTCATTTACATGATTACAGATCTCTTGTGTCCATTTCATATTATTACTCAGAGTTTCCTGCACGTTTAGTCTGAAAACGAGAACTTTGCACATCAAAGAGTTCATAACAATAAGGAGTGCCAGAAAGTAAGAGCACAGCTGTATGGATTCTACCAGGATATTAACTTAGGGGGCTCTACCTTTCCATTTTCCCATATCCTGTGAGGGTAAAAGGGTCCATGATTTGCAAAGCAACTTGCTGGGAAGCAGCAAGTCATGAGCCACAGACTCCATCACAACAGCCAGCTCTCCTGCCACTTTGAGGGATCAATTCACTCTGAGTTAGTCACAGCATTTCAGCCAAATCCTTGACTGTCCTCATTTCAGTTTATTCACACAACTATCTGGCCACAACATCCGAGTACCAGCAACACAGGACACACTTCTGAAAGACTGTATTTGGAAGGCAGAAGTATTACAGAAACAACTGGCACCTTTATTTTCATTGTGTCTAATTCTCAGGATAACCAACTGCCAGACTGGTTACATTACAATTTACCCAGAGATTTCATAAATTGTCTAAACCATCTATCTCAAAATTGGATGATTTTTAAAATATGTACTTTTATATACCTGTCCTCTAGAAAATATTGGAAAATTAGCTCAAAACTGAGAAAGCACACATCTAAACATACTTGCACATAAGGAAATTGGTATTTATTCAGTCATGGCTCAGAAAAACTGTAAATAGAAAGCAGAAATTCTGTTATCAACATCTGCACATCTCAGTGAAAATAATGCCAACAATACAATTTATTCATTACTGGGGTACTGCCATCAACAGCTGTTTCTTCAATTTTTAAATGCCTAACAGATTGGGCACTCTAAGTATAAATAATCCAAGAAACGGAGCTCTTTACAGAGATTTGCAGTATTGTCTGAACAAATGAAATGGACTTTTGGTTCCAGTTTTGCCATATGATTCAGAGGCTCTTTGTTAATCATTAGGACAAGCTGCCATGCTGTCATGAGACTGGTACTCAGAGTCAAAAATTTTTAAGCCTCTTTTCAAGAAGGCTCATTTTTTTAAAACACAAGTAGTGATGTGGGTTGCCAGAAAGAGATACCAGCTTTATACAGGAAAGTTACCTGAAAGTATCCATATGCTGAGAAAGGCGCTTGGTAAAAGCCTACAACACTAAGGGAGCAGCATAGGAATCATCAGTCCTGAGCCAGAAAATGAAAAAAAATAAAGGTGTGCTGGATTTTGAACATGGAACACTCTCTACCTCCTCCTGTGTCCTACCATCTGCAGCATACACTGCACTTTATCCAAAAAGAGAATGAGAAGACGTAACAAGTAATTATTTTAAGAAATAAAGACCAAGTCCGTGTCATCGAATTGCACTTGATTAAAAATAGCTACAGTTTAAAATTAAATAGTAACACTCAGAAAATAGTTCTACTACCCATTTATCTAAGTGCTGCTGGCAGGAGAGAGACAGAAGACATGGGGCAGCAAAACCAGAGATACTGAAGGCTAAGCAGGACCTCATCTTTGTATGCATTAACTGCATTTACACATTTAGTTGTGCATCCTCTTCTCACAATTTTACAAAATTTGTTACTGTAATGAACCAGCTTCTTCTGTCTTCTCACACTGAAGCTTCACTTGGCACTTCTTTACTGTATTTGCACCAGAGTACAGTATCTTTCCTCTTAAAAGGCAACATAAAAAAGAAACTCAAGTAAAAGATCATCTACCTAAAGCTCAAGACCTTAAAGGAAAGTGGGCAGACCAAAGCACGCAATCAGAAACACGCAAGGGCAGGAACTTCAGCAGGTTTCTCCTCCCTCAAGCCCCCCTCAAAAAGGCAGCATTCATAACAAGCAGCTCACACCCAGCAAGTGATGTGACCAAGAGATTAAAGTATTAACCACACAGTTCCAGAAACTGTCATTACAAACAGGATTGTGAAAGATGACACACCTGCCATCTATTCCAAATATTTAAATACTTCTCTTACTTTTTTTTCCCTGAGAATTTCTTTTTACTTCTTGTCAAGACAAAGAATACAGTTTAAGATAGAAAACTGCTCTATTTTTACTCTTGAGCAAGAAAACCCTGTATTTAGTGCAATTCTGTGCCTCACTCATGACAGTGACTTAAATTCCAAGCCTGACTCTGATTATAGGTTAAGCTCATGACTCTTCTCTTTCCATCTAGCTCAGAGTATTTACCAGTTAGCACAAACAGCTTTGCTTTGCCCTTCTTCACAGGAGGAAATTACGTGGTTTCAACTGTTTCCACTTTCTTTACCAAGAGAACAAAAAAAGAAGCGTCTCTTTTCTCAGAGCTACTCTACGGTGCAGAAGAAAACAACAGAAGTCTGGCAGCAAGTGCTAATCTATCCTACACAGAGGTTTCACCACTTCTAACCAGAAATTTATCTCTGCTGTTTGCACTGCTCTGTGCATATTTAGTTAAATTTCATGCAGGTGAATTTGTGGTTGAGTGGTTATCAGGACTGAGTATTTTCCTTTGCTTGAGCTAGATAAGGACTGTTTCATGGAAAGATATGAAAAGGAAAAGCTGCTTCAAAGAACAATTTGCCTTCTAGAAGCTTTTATTATACTCCCAGTACTGCCAACTGGAGTGGGAACCACACTGGAACACTCATCATTTCACTTGATACATTTAAACAGAACAGACACTCCTGGTAACCCCCAGTTCTGAGCAAATTTTCAATGCTGTCTCCTTAGTTCCAGGAAAAGGTTCACTACACAAAGATTGGTAGAGTTTATTAATTTTTAGGGCTCTCTAATCAAATTGTTCCTCTAACATCTGCCCGAGATAGATGCACCCAATTTCCTCAGCTGCTGGAAGCACTTATATAGCACTATATATAGCACTACAAGATACTGTCTTGTACAAGAAATTCAGTGATTGTTTGATACTGCAAAGCTGCCACTGCATTTGCTCATTGTGTTTCCCAACCGCAAATATGAACAGAGGATTTCTTCCAAAATACAGCATATTGGCATGTTGAAACACATCCACGGTGGATTGTTGGCTAAATTATATGCTGGCAGTTAATTTCCCCCAATGTATCTTTAAAGAAGCTTAATTCCCCAAACTGGTGGAAAAGTACTTTGTTTTCCTTACAAATCCAATTTATATATTTTGATACATCATCTTAATTAATGTTATACTGTAAAGTGATGCAACTAAATCTATATGAAATGTCATGGAGGCATGTAAATTGATTTAGCCCAGCCTCACCCTGACACAGCTTAAAAAACCCCCAACAACCAAGGAAATGAAACAACAACTTTATTTGAAAAGTAAGGTTTGTCACTAAAAATTGTCTGAAAATCTTTTAAAACAAGCAACTTGTTTGACAATTTAGAAGCTCTTCTCGCTCAGCAACTACCAGTTGGAGAAATAAAAGTGCATCCACTCAATGTCATAAAAGCAAGAAGTAAAAGAACTGCTGAGTGATTGTGCACCAGCACAAAAGCATCCCTTGTATAAGGAGCACAAAGTCAGAGTCCCCTGGTTTAGTTCCAAAATAGCATCCAGGTGGGAAATTCTTTGGTAACAATACCCATCCTCCCTGTAGCACTTTTTATTAGTGCATCCCAACATACTTCAGAAAGGACAAGATTATCAAATGCCTGTAAAGAGGGGCTTTGTCACAGCTGGAAATCACTGCCATCTTGAAAACCTACAGCACAAGTGTTAGTTCTGTAATAGAACCTGATCTAATAAAATCATTCCTAAAAGCTACATGTGTGCACACAAATGCATGAGAAAGCCAGCTGTAGGTACAGCCACCACTGTCCTGTGTCACATTCTTCAGCACCAAACGTCCTCTCCCACAGACAAAGGAAAAGGGAACAGTGACACCAACGTTTTGTACTGCAAGTACATTGTCATCCTAGCAGGAGTATAGTGGAGCCATAACAAAAAAAGCTGCACACATTTTTAATGCAGTAAATGATATCCAGACAACACATATTTAATACATTTTAAAAAGAGAAGTCACATGCCAACACTTATGCAGTCAGGATTAAAGTCAGGACATGCTACTTCAAAAGCCCACATTTCTCTAACTACTTAAGTAAAGTGCGTTTCCTTTAGCTGACTGCAGTGCATCTTTATCTTCCAAAACCATCTAGAACTACAGGAAGAACTACAGAGAGGAAAAATTACATGCTAGCCCTTTCTCTCCAAACTAGGCAGTGCTCAGGCAGATGCTCACCAGAGATCAACCTCAACAGCCTGACTCCAATCCCTAATTTACCCCATGTGCAGATGATTCACATTCTCACCTGGAGAGCAGGTCCCAGAACACCAATCCTTTCATCTCCTAAAACAGACATCTAGCATTCCAGAGCTAGACTTGCAGGCCAAGGTTCACACCTCAGCTGCCTGAGCTCAATTAGTAATTTTGTCCATTTACCTGCAGCACAAGGACTGGTTACCTGCTGGAATCCACTCACAGCACAGAGATGGTTCATAAGGCTTTAAACCGAAGAGCCAAATCTGTGCAGCAGTGGAAGCCAAACTTCTGGCGCTGTGTTTAGACCAAACCTTTCCCCCAGTCTCTTGTTTAATAGTAAATTACTAGATTTCTTGTCTGCACAGCATTTCCCAGCAGCTTCCTCATCAGTCAGACACAGGCCAAAATCACCATGTTCTTCTTTCAGGACATCAATTGTGTTTCCAAACACCAGTTCACTCCATTTACTTGTAAAGGCTAAATAACAATCAGTTAAAACCCTGGACAGGATTTCTTTGCTGCTAACATAAACTGTCCCTTAGGCAGAACTGTAATAAATGCATTATCATGCTATTCATTGTAATCAATCTATGAACATGCTATTACCAAATTCTTAAAATTCTTTTAGCAAGCCAAAGGGTATTTATTTAGCACAGCAGTGTTTTCTCTTGAACAGATCTATACTCACCCACATAATGCATATTAAGGGCCAAGTACTTGTACTGGAAGAGAGGGTTGTTGTGCAGGCTACTTCTTTGGATCTGCTGGAAGAATGAGCTGACATCCCATCTGTACAAGACATCCAACAGCATGATGCTTGGGACCCTCAGGGCCACGTTTAATACTGCCTCCAACTTCTCCTTTGCAGCCATTCTCTTCCCTTTCTGTGAATTGGCAGCAGACTGTAAATAGCACAAGAGAGAGAAGAGTAATCAGATCAATCCCACTGTACAAACAGCCATTAGGCTTTGTGATCGTATGAATGGGGCTTCCTGTGTGGCCACAAACGACTGAATGAATCAACTGAGTTAAATTCAAATCCAGACAGGACAGCTTCTATTTTTGCTATATAAAGGTCAATTTGCTAGCAGTTTTTCCATGGTGACACTGTAAAATGGGGGGAGGGCAAGTTAATGACATGAAAATGTATCAGGGGTGTGCACTGTTCTTATTTACACTAATTTAGCATCCAAGATCTCAGCCAAAAGACCCCAGTGAAGTAGGCACTACATAAACATTTAAATGATCAGCATTGGAATGGAAATACTCTGTATGCTTTAGAAACCAAATGCCAACAAAATTCAGACACTACATCCATTTAGCTTAGCACTATTTCTATGTCTCTCAAATTAAATAATCACTAATTAAGAGAGTTCTTTAAACATTTTAGTTTCACTTCCTCAATGTAAATAGCAATAAATAATTTTCAAATACTTAAGCTTAAAAAAATCATTTATAGCCTTCATTAACCTCTACAAATTCATCTATTTATGGAATTTGAGGACTGTGTGTTTTGAAGCTTAAGACCAATCATGCAACTGTTCTACTCATTTCTATGAAATTCACCACATGGAATCATACAAACAAAAGACCATATTCTCATTCCCAAATACTAGAAGGTAATTTAATTTTGGAGTTTGCCATCAGATAAGATGGATGATGCACAACAATGAAGGTCACTTTTTAAAAACAGCTAGTCCACAACAGCATCTCAAAAGTCACCAACAGAACCATTTTAAAGAGCAAAATTATCAGTTTTCACATTATGTCAGCTAAGATTGACAGTTGTTCCTAAATGCAATGTGCTGCTTTTACCATTCACCACCTGCCCATCCTAGGGACATGATTCACTGCAGGCTACATTAGAAAAATGCAGTTGAAGATGGGGATGATCCAGCAAGTTTTTATCCACAAAAAGCCACTCAAAGTAAAACCACCTGCAGCACAATCAGCCCCCCGATGAGGTCAGATTTAAGAAAAGGCTCCCAATCCCAATTATTAGGGGGACAATTGAAAAGAACTGCACCCTGAGCAAAGAAACAGAAAAATCTGCACTTGAACTGCACTTTCTTTTAAATAAAGTTTTACAGGACTTTATTCATACTGTCCTTGCGTAAGTTATAGAAGTTTTTGCAGCTATGCAAGTTTTATACCTCAAGCCAGCACAGAAGTCCAGCATGAAGCAAAACCATGCAAATAGACATTAAGAAAAAAAACAACCTAAAAAAACTCAAGATCTCTCACTTACACACACGACTCATGTGAGGTTTTATTAGTGTTGCCATGACCTAGATGACACTGCAAACTGTTCATGTCACACCTTCAGCCACGCTCACACTTCTCAAGGCATGATGACACACAATTAATTCAGCTCAAGAAGTCAGGACAGATCAAAACTGAGATATGGCCCAATAAACCACAGGTTACAAGGCTGTTGCTTGCCATTGTCTAGCCCACAGTCTAATTTTTCAAGTTATGTAAATGCTGGCACTTTTTACAGAGCTCTTGCAACAGCTCTACAAACCCCAAGGGGAGCACATCCTTCCCCTCGCACAGGAAGAGCCTTCCAACCACATCGGGCACCTCACACAACACCAGCATTTCACAGAGCTGCCCTCAACAAATTAAAAGGTCAGCCAGAAGACTACAAATATTTAGACTGAACAACCAAAACTATCACCCAAACAGCTACTACAGAATCAGAGCACTCAATGTTTTGTATGAATAAAAGACTGAGTTTAAGTGATGGTATTGTACCAACACAAGTCAGGAGTTACCCAGATTGTATACAAAGAGTTAGAAAAGACACCAGCTTAAATAATTAATATTAAAATATTTTAAATGTCCCAAAATTTTCAAAAATCTATGGGTTTGCCAAGTTCATAAATTTAATTAAAACTCTGAAATGGAGCTGCCTCGTTTTTCACGAGGTTCCTTTTCCAAGTAGATCAGGACATAGGGATGAGCAGGGACTGACAGGTTTTCGTTCTGTCATAAAAATACCCACGTAAAGTGCCAACAAGTGCCTGATATCAAACTACATTCTCAAAACTGTCAAACCACTTTCAGTCATCAACAATAACTAAACACGTATGACAAGAAGGTAACTTTCACTTGAGCTTTCACTTCCCTTAATTACTCCAAAACCAGAATTCCATGGATAACTTCTCTTAATACTGAAAGTTAACTGGAGGGTCAACATGTACAACATAAGCTAAAAAATTCTGCCTCCCAAACACATGCACACATAGTTGAGACTCAGTAAACTAAAAAGTACAGCATTTAGACTTAAGAAAACAATTAAATTTCAAATGCTGCTAAAACAAAAGCAAAACGAACTTTGAAAACCACATCATGTCTCAACGGAAGTGCTGTGAGGAGCAGCCACTGTAACTCCACAGCATCTTCTGTCCCTGACTGACAAAAACAACCAATACTAATAAGAAACCCTTTAAAATTAACTCCACTAGAAATGTGGATGTTAAATAAAGCCTCAGTTGTAATGGCTGCCAAGTTCTAACAGAACGAAATAGAGGCAAGCAAAGTCCATTGCTCTAAGCTCATTATATTGTAAAGAGCTCTCACAATACATTATTTTGATTGGTGTAAAAACAAACAAAAAAATGACCACAACATTAAACCTCTAAAACCTTTAGATAAATGATGATGGCAAGAGTTGCTGGATGCGCAGGCCTTAGAAAAAAAAAATAGGTCACTTGTTGTGCAAAGGAAAAAAATGGACTGGGGAGCCACTTGTTTGTGCTTCAAAATTTTTTTCAAAATTATTCTCATACTAATCCAAAACACAGGAAATTAACTCTATCCCAGCAAAAGCCAGGACCAAGAACTTCAGACTTCACTTCTCCAGTTGTGCTATTTGGCCAAAACCAACCTTTTAAAAATTTCCCATCACAACTGATTGTTCTTGGAACACGGATTGCTCATTTTTGTTTTCTAATGATTATATTTCAAAAATCCCTCCCTCACCTGGCACACCCATTTAGTCAAAAGCATTCCTGGTTAGCTTTAAAGAAAACAGTAGAGCTTGTAAAAAATCAACTAAAAAAAAAAAAAAAGGGGGGGGTGGAAAGAAAAAGACTCCTTCAAGTGTGTCCCAGCTCATTCCATCAGCAGAACAGACCATCTTGAGTGTGATCACACAGCACAAACCCCCTCAAAGATAACACACATTTTCCTTTTCACAGAATTTTCTTTCTGAAGTTTTGTCACAACATAAAATTTTGCCATTTCAGCTGAAGCTGTGAATTTTGCCACTTAAGCCAGTGTAACTGTTGCTTCTGCACCAACATAAATAAAAATCTATCATATTACAGGCAGAAAATATGCCTTGGTAAAGCAGTACAAGAGGCCACAAAAATCAGCATCCATTTATCCAAACAGGTTCAAAATTACATTAACAGAGAAGAGTTTGTACATTTAGGAAAGCATTAATCATAAAGTTATTTAATAGTTACAGAAATAAAATAGAATATCTAAAAATATAAGAGTTATTCTAAAACTATTGCCACCAAAAACGACCACAGGAAGTAATTCCAGTTAAGTTCAGAACCTCAAAACTAGACTTGATCCTCCAACATTCAGCCTTACATCTGTGAACAAGATGCTCATTCTGCTACAGTATCTCAACCTAAAACACTTGGCAAGATTGACTGAAATCCAAAAGAGACAATTTCAACTTCTGTTTCTCACATCTATGAAATTCTAGTTACTCTGGATACATCTGTTAACAAGCAGATTCTGATCTGTAGTTTAGTTTCCACGTTAGATTATTTTGCAGAAATACATTCTGAAACTAAAAATATCACCAGGAAAACATATTGTTTTCCTGTCAGGTAAACTCTGCTAGACAGACTTTGAAGTGGAAAAAGAATTAAAAAAATAAACCCAAACAAAACACAAAATATACAACTCCTATCTGTAGCTATAGACAAGTTCAGTGTCACAGGTTAAAAACTGAAATTAGACCCATCAGCTGGGTTGCACCCATTCACTCCCAGAGCACCTTCTTTATACCTGTCCTGGTCTGGGGAGCAAAAAGAATTTGAATTATAGAAAAATCCCATTCTTCAAAGACTTAGATTATCATCAGTTTGGGAGAGAGAGAACAAAGAGAAGCAAATGGAAGGAACAGGATGAAAAGGTTTATCAAATACACACTTAGAAAAGAATCTCCCTGTGTGATTCTGTAGGAAAAAAAAATAACAAAACAAATGTAGAACTCCGAGTATGTGAGTCACCAATCCATCAAAAAAGCTCTTTCCCTTCCAGACAGTGGCAAGGAATGGAAAAGTCTGTCTTGCTCCCATAAAATTTAAAGTGGCTGAATAGGACAGGACTCAAAGATTTCTGCTGAGAAGGCCAAAACCAGCGAGATACCAAGAGCAGGAATAAAGTCCTGGAACACTGCAGACGTGCACAGCAACACCCTCACTGGCACCCAGGCACTGCTCCCAGTAATGCTCACTTCTTGTAGCTCACTGGAGCAGTTCAGTAATTTCAAATAATAACCAGAGAGTATTTAGCCTTCGATTTAAAGGTTTAGAGAGAGTCGGCCAGCAGACAGCTCGATCTTGCTGTGTAAGCAATTAACAAGAACAAACAACAATTTTTTCTCTTTTTTTTTTTTCCTTTTGTCCCATCTGGTCTAATAAAATGTATTGTTCTACAGCTGCTGCAGTGTGTCTGAAAAACTGGTATTTCTACCTAGAAAACGGAGTAATTCCTTAATTCCTACTCACCCAAGACTCATTCAGTTGTCAGCTGTGGCACAGCTAAGGTTAACCATTCCAAATAAATACAGCACATATTTTGCAAAAGCAAATGTTACTGCAAAATAAATTAGGTCAAACTCTTCTCTGTTCACAGGGACTTCAGAGAACATGAATTCACATTAAAGGGATATTAAAAATGGACAAAAATCGCTAGAGAAGGTTAATTGCAGGGAATAAAAAAAAATCTACATTTCCAACTTCCATTAATTCTAGCAGGTTTTATATGAGGGGAAAGAAAACCAACCCAGGAGCAGTGAAGATAAAGTCTCCTTTAAAGATTTATTTCTCAAGTACATTTATACACTATGAACAGTTTCATCCCACTCTCAATTATATAGCAAATGCATTATATTATTTATAGGCAGCCTGTAAAACATCCAGTGGCTTTTATTTTTCATAGTGAGCAGGTAAGACAAAGAAACAACTCAGGGACTAACACGTGTTAACAAAGGTTAACAAATCCACCAGGTATGCAGCAAAATCCTTCCTCCTGTGGATTCCTATGGGATCTGTGCTGTGCCTGTGCATAATCAGTTCAAACCCAGTCCCACTAAGAGGGGCTGCTTGGTTTTGAGATCACAGCTTAGTTGGGCACCTGAAAGACAGGAATCTAATTCATTAAAATTAAAATATAATTAATAATATCTTTAATTACAGTCTTCAGAAGAACATCTAGACTGACTCAACAACCCAAACTGCTCCGAGGTCCTTTCTGGCTCCCCCATTTCTCACCAGTTCAAGGTTTGGTTTATTAACCAGTTATTCAGCACTTTTTTTTTTTGCCGTCACAGCCGTGTTTGCAAGCCCACACCTACGAGCCTGCCTAACCACATTTGTATCAGCACATTCTGAGAAAATCCGGGCAGCAATCCCAAAGCGCCTCTGCAGAGGAGAGAATACCCAGAGGAGCTGCACACTGAGCATTAATGAGAACCCGAGATGATGCAGTGACAACCCACCCCAGAGAGCTGGATCACAGCAACACCAGACACACAGGCAAAGCTGCTGTGCCCCATCAACCTCACAGAAAAAACCTTGCAACCCAAATGTGTTACCAGGATGAAGCTACATGACAAGATGAAATATGTTTCATCCTCCACAGATGCTCAGAGTTTTTAGCCATTTTGGACACAGCCTATGTTTAGAACCTGCAATGCCAATAATTAGTTACCAGACTGGTAAGTTAAAGTAGAAAGTAAGACTTTCAAGATTTCTCTAGGTCAGCACTGATAAAGTTTCCATTGCTGCTGCTGCCTTATCTGTTTTGAGAATCATGTAAATAAACCTTCCAGGCCTGTGAAATAGACAGCTCAGCTTCCTGCAGCATCAGACTTGCCTGACAGAAATATCAAACACACGGTGGAAATACCCAGAAAAATTCCTTTTAAAACATGCTCAAATTCAAGACATACAACCAAAATTCTTCCAGAAAAACTCCTCAAGATGAAGTACCCACTTCTGAGTGCTCCTCCCAAGTATGAGACTAATTACAGAGCAGCAGGGCCTCTCTGAAATGAGGAGATGCTGGAAGGGCAGGGAAACAGGCACAAATGCCTGAATCACACTGAAGGATATGGCTTGAATTATACACTTAAAAAGCAAAATGATGGTGAACTGTCCACTCTAACCACAACAAACACTGCCAGGTGCATTTGGAGCTAAAAATGGATTCAGAAGAGAAAATCACCACACGGGTTCCAGAGAAGGGGAAGAGAAGCCATCTGCACTGTTTGAAGAGGAGGAAACCGACCCAAGTTTAGCAAACAGCTCGGAGAAGGTTTGTGCGAGTGCAACATGAAACACCAGGCAGGCTCACGGAGTTTTCCAGGACACACCCATTCCTTCAGAGATCACTGGCATGATGCGCCTTTCTGCATCTGCACCAAGAGCTCCAGCTGCCGAACCGGACTGAGATATAGATCGCTTCCTCCCCTCTCCAAAAGAAGGAATTCTCCAGTATTTCTTCCAACGAGCGCTGCTCAGTTCACGTCTCCATCAGAATTAAGTGGCTCTAACATCAGTAGCTCCTCAAGACTGATTTAAACAACCTTTGAATCCTTGTTTGGGATGAGCAGCAGTTTTATATTGCTCCGTAAGATTTTTGATGATCCTTCCATGTAACGGTGGTCGCAAAGACAACCATTTCCTAACGCTAATGAGTTTAAGTGTTAATTGAATCCTTTAGGGATATTATGACTCAAAAACCAGAGCTGATTATCACAGTTTTTAAAGCTAACTAGAAACAAAAAACATACAGTTTCTCATGCACAGGGTCCCTCGTATTTAAGATAACCGGCAAAAAAAGCCAAGGTTAAACCGAAGATAAACGAAAGTCACAGTCCAATAGCTTAGAGCGCCCACCTAAACAAAATATAGTTTTCAATATTTAAATCTACCTTCATCAACCTCCAAGAGTGACCAAAAACAATTAATAATTATGTCCTTCTCCTCTCAAGTTTTATCTCTACAGACACATTACAAACACAGGACAAACCCTAACTGAAATATATGTAAAAGTATCCAAGTCTGAAACACAAGTTAACAGAAACTCTTGTACTAAAAACTGCAGAAGGGATGAACACTGCAACACCTACAGATTTCAAAAAAAAAAAAAAAAAGTATTCTGAATGAGATCACAAATGGCTAATAATTATGAGTCAAACACATTACACAAATCTCACTTTTCTTTGGAATACTTTGCCCATCATTTCTAGTATTCTCCTTCATTTGCTGATACTTGCGTGCATTACACAAAAAAAATAATCACTTCTTTTTCACTTTATTCCCCCAATCACATTATTTATGCACCAGGTCCCACACACACCCCCAAAAAGGCAGCACAACCATAAGGTAAGAATCCCTCTAAGAGCTCCATCTGTCACAAGTATACTTGGTACGCAGAACTACTCTCAGAGCACAGAAAAGAAAATTCTCATCACCAACCTTATTTTAAAAGGCTACAGAAGGTCTCATAAAACCGACTGGCATGCCATAAGTAGAGAAGATGGAAAGAGCCCTGTTCTCCACGCCACGGGCAGGCTGCTCCTTACATAAGCATGACCATATGCTCCAGGGCCCGTCTCCAGGAGAGGTGCCCGGCTCCGCTCCGGGTCTCAGCCGGGCCGGGGGATGCACAGGCGGCTGCGGGCACCGGAGGGCACAGCCCGACCCCTGGCAGGGCACAGCCCGACCCCCGGCAGGTTACACAGCCCGACCCCAGGGAGGGCACAGCCCGACTCCCGGCAGGGCACAGCCCGACCCCAGCGAGGGCACAGCCCGACCCCAGGCAGGTTACACAGCCCGACTCCAAGCGGGGCGGGCAGCACCGCAAACCAAGCCCGGCCAAGCCCGCGGCTCCGTCAGGGCTGCAGCGGCCCGCAGCTCATCCCCGGGGCCGTGCGGCCCCCGCTACCCCACTCCCCAACGAGACACTTCGTTCCTGCCCGGCACAACTCCCGCGCTCACCGCCGGCGCCGCGGGCAGCCCCGCGCATCCTGCCCGGCCCCGCTGAACTCCAGTAACCCCGGCGGCTCCCGGCGCCGGCGGAGGAGGGGAGCGGGGAGGGGAAGGGGGGCGGAGGGCGGGGAGGAGCGGGGGGGCTGCGCGCAGGGAAGGCCGGGGAGCCCCGGCACGGCGCGGACACGCGCGGGAGCGGCGGGGGCGCGGAGGGGCGCGGGAGCGGCGGGCGGGGGGCGCCGCGGGGCCGCGCTGCGCGTGCCTGAGGCGGCGCGTGCGGGAATCACCTGAGCCCGCGGGGTCGCCGCCGCCGCCTCCTCCTCCTCCTCCTCCTCCTCTCGCTCCCGCTCCCCGGTGGCGCGGCGGTGGCTCCGCGCTTCTCACACCGACGGCGGCGGAGGCGGCGGTTCGGTGCCCGGCGGCAGAGCGGCTCCTCGAGGCACCATGGCCGCGCCGCGCCGCCTCAGGGCGCCGCCGACACCCCGCGGCCCCGCGGACGGGCGGCCATGGCCCCGCTGCCTGCGCGCGCGCGCCGCCCCGCTCCGCGCATGCGCGCACCCCGCCCCGCGGCCCCGCCCCGCTCGCGGAGCTGCTCCTCCGCCCCCCGGGCAGGTTCGCGGCGGGGGCGGAGGGAGGTTTTGGGTGGAAATCGCCGGGATTTGGGCTGCAGAGCGCTCCCCGCGGGGAGCAGGCTCTGTCTGTAACGCTGCGACCCTTTCGCCCGCCCACAGCCCCGGAAAGGCAGAGGTTGGGGTTTACATTCCGACGGGAGCGCCGGGGTTCGGGTTTGGGTCCTCTCGGGACGTGCGGACTCGCAGGGCAGCTGCGAGTCTGAGGATGACTCAGAAAAGTCGGTCAGCAAAATTTGATGTAGTGTCTGGGCAGATGTTTAAAAGACAGCCCTGGTATTTTAATAATACTCCTTACTGGCCTTGTGGAACACAAAGTACTGTATTACTTTCAAACACTTAAGGCTGACTCTTTTTTCCAGTGTTCTACTGCAGAACCTGCAGTCACCTTCGTTGTGAGTTCAACCACAAAAGCACCAGATTTTCTGTATTATTGCACTGTCATTTTTCAGCGGGAGACCTGAGCCTGGGCTGCTCCCTCACAGCACAGCCCAGCATAGTACAGTTCAGACTTTGCAGCTCACAGCCCTTGCATGGAAACTTTCACCAATATTTACTCATCCTGTAAAGCTTGCATGGCCAAGCCGTAGAACACATTCCTAAGTTCTATGGAAAAAATTACACAAAATAAGTAATGTTTTTTACCTTCGTTTAAAAAAAAAAAAAAACCACAAAGCCACATTGTCTGGAACATGAAAATACTTTGCTGCGGTGAGGAATGAGGGAATACACTGAACTGGAAAATCCTGTAGTTCACAAGGGTTGGGCTGGCCAACTTAATAATTGTTTTTTTCCGTCCCTCTCTAATGAGAACTGGAGCATTTTCAGACGTAGGTATGAATACCTCAACACATAACTCTGTGAAGCAGAGATATTAAAATAAGGGGTTTGGGTGTCTGTCCATGTTGAGCTTTGCAGAATTACCCTTGTCCAGGTACCTGAAGGTTTTCAAAACACCACAAGAAAAAGGTAGTTTGAACATGCTCATCCTCAGATTTGGTGTTCACAGTGGGCCAATCTTCTCCCCAGCTCCAGTCAGCCCAGAACACAGCAGGAAGATCAAATGGCACAACTGACAGGAGTCTCCCAAACCTTTGCACGTACATGGAGCAGCTCAGCACCATTTTTCACAAGCTTCAGATTTTAATACAATTTAAATAAAAGCAGCAGGCTTTGTATTGAAAAATGTTTATTTAAATCTATCAGTTTATGCAAGGGTTCCTAAATTCAATAATTCTTCTCTTTAGAAAGAACAAACCTGCAGGTCCAGCCAAACAAAGGCCATCCACATGTGATTATTACTCATAAGCACTCCATTTCACAGAGCCCTTTCTGCACAGGGCTTCTCTGACCTGTTCAGTGTCTCCTCTTAGCAGTTGGTTTCTTCCCTGCATCACAAGTGTTTGCAGCTCTTGTGTTACATACCTGTTTATTAAACATGCCACTATCACCTAATCCTTTACTTGTACCTGGAGTAAACACTGCTCTGAAGTGTGGATTTCTGCAGAGAACATGGGAAAACAGCTTCACCAGTCTCCAGCAACCCCATTTTTCTGGCTCAGCCCACTCACAACTGCGTCCCTGTTCCACGCTTGCCAGTACCCCACTTCTTATCACAGGGAGTATAAACCAGCTGTCATATAAGGCGTAAGAATTTCAGCTCCATTTCTAGGGGCTGCTTGTCTACTCATGCCATACATGGGAAAAAAAAAATCATGAGTCACTTCTTCTCTGGTTTTTGTGGGCTTGGTTCAGTGCTGACTGAAGTTGGGATGGTCTCTAAGTCCTACCTCTCTGCAGTGCTGCTTGGGAGAGAAAAGGCAACAAGCAACAGAGAGAGACAAATAAATATTCACAGCTGTAGAGAGAAACATTTATAGGAAGTGGAGTGGAAATATCTATTATTATTTTAGAAGTAATTTTTTCATGGAGGTATTGTAAAGTTCTCACTTCAGTTTGCAAGCAAACAAAAGGAACTGAAACCCACATTTATATCATTCTATCCTCTCTCAGCATTTAATTCTGAAAACATGTTACTTCACCAAAGCAAAGGTTTTCTAATGAGCGATTCAGGAATGTGGCATTACCACTCTCTTGCCAGGCAAGGCTTTTTAAAAGCACCTCAACTTTCTGCTTCATTTCTCCAGAATTTTGCAAGCCTCTCCTGCATCTGACACTGGGTGGCTGAGAATTCTGAACTCAATGATTATTCATTTCTCATTATCAACAAAGGCCTTTGGATTCCAGAATTTCAGTGATCAGCAACTGAGGACTGAAGGGCACTGCTATGGTGACATCTCATTAAAATTTTGAAAAGGCCTCTGAGTTCAGATAATGTGGAAGCTCAATTTGTCCATGCAGATGGACACATGCCAGCACCCCAAACTGCTTACAAAGAAAATCTCTCATAAGAATTCTCAAAGAGCAGCAAAATATGCTGACGTGGAAGGATACTGCATGCATAAGGTGGACAATAACATGGGCAGTTTTGTTTGAAGCTTTTTATAGACCACTGTTTCAAAAAATATTCATACATACATATGTAAAAGCAAAGGAATGTCTTAACGAGTAGGTATATTGCATCAAGTCAGACAAAAGTTAAATAATGCAAAAATTAAGATTGCCTATGAAACTCAATTTAGTACCTCATAATACTGATGGCAGCCAGCCCCCAAAGCCTTTGTGTTCCCTTCTTGCAATTTTATTCCATTCACTAAACAAAGGGACAAATAAACTTTAATTAAACTTTAATTCCTGCAGAAACCCATACCCAGACACAGGAATTGGGAGCATTAATGGGCAATGGCAACAGAGTCAGTGCATCCATCTCCGATTTAACTATACTCACTCCATAATCTCATCTCAAAAATTCCCATTTTTAATACCTGTGACCCTATTTCCTACATTTCTCCCCATCACTTAGCCTCTCATCATCTTTCTTCTCATTCTTGCTGCTTTTCAGAACTCTTTCTAGAATTCAGCTGGTTACAGTTTCTCATTTCCTACTTGTTTTCACTCTCTTCAGGAAACCACTCCTGCAGTATCACTGATAATTAAACATCTCATATGATCACATATATCTTTACCCCTTTCATAACACTGGAAAGTGCTGACTCCAAACACATCAACAGCTGCTGTGATTTTCAACGTACCTAAAGCAAAGCCAGAGCAATCTCTGTGTTGAGAAGCTGGAGAGTTGCATGGTGATGTAAGGAAAGGGATGAATCAGGTTTTGTTCGGTGAACAAAAGCATCACAGTTCTTTCCCAAGATCCCTTGCCAGTGGGGCATAATCTGGAATACAAAGAATCGAAGTAAATAAAATAAAAATCATTGGGCTGAATAGTGGCAGAAGAATAACAGTTGCATTCAGGAGGTGGAAAATCATATGGTACACGGGTACAAGCCTCTGGCACTTATAGCATCTCGCAGTGCCAACATTCACTAAATAATCCTAAAAAAAACTCCTGTAAGAAAACTACATAAATAATATTCGAACCTCCCCTTTACTGATAAAGAAGGTGAGGCAGAGACTGTATTAGAGATAACCTGAAAATATGCTTCACTTCAAACTGGAGATATTTCCATGTCTCCAGCCAAGCTGGCAGCTCCTAAAACATTATTGAACTCTGGGAATGCAGCGCTCAGAGTTGTGCCTGGAGTGACAGTGACTCAGAATCACAGGAGCACTCAAATGCTGCATTTCTGGGGCACAGGGATGGCAGTGTCCAGCACACCCCGCTGGCTGCTCTGCTGCAGTTACTGGTGATGAGCAGGGCAGGAGGCTGCAAACACTTGGTTGGTATTGGACTTGCAGAGTCTGATTTCCTCAGACATCACTGCCTCTACCACCTGCTTAGAACTAATTATAAAACAGAGAAAGGGGACTGGGAAAAAGCAAAAAAGTATCATAGGGAATAGTAAAAAGAGGCATAAGGGTAAACCAAAAAGCATAAAACAGACTAAGAATAGAATATACTGGTACCAAAATGTATTTCAAGGATTCTTCTATTCCTAGTAGAGAATATGGGCTCTGTTCTAGATTTTTTCCAAAAGCAGGTTCAATTTAGAAGTGAGGTAGAGAGGCTGGTGCATAGGCAAGTGAGTTTTCTGAACCAAAAAGCAATTTGGGAAAACAAAACCAAAAAACAAACAAAGAAAAACAAAAAAACCCAACCAACAAAAAAAAACCCAAACAAAAAAAAACCACACAAAAAAAAAAACTGAGAAAAACCAAACCAAACAAAACAAAAAAAACCTAACCAAACAACCCAGCCTTTAAATCTGTGCTGTTGGCCCCTTCATAGTCTGCAGCACATTAACATCTGCACTGACTCTCCCCCATTAGTCACTGAATAAACAAATATTTCACATCTCTCAGCCCTGCAATGTCATCAGCTTTTGCTTTCCAACTCCTTCTATCACAGAGATGTGATCTAATCTCTTAATTCTCAAAGCAACCTTTTGAGCTTTCCACAGGGTTTTCAGTTTTAAATGATGATTTTAAAGGACTCTTACCCAGCATCTCCCAGAGCTGCTAGTGGGAATTTTGCTCTCTTATATGCAGCATGAACAGCAATTTAGGAGATGAGCTCCTGGGCTTCAGTACTTCTGCACAGGAGCATATTGCACAAAAGGCTCAGAAGTGCGTGATGTGAACATGAGGCACGGGAAGGGAGCCAGTAGGCATCAATCTGACATGCAGCCACTTCTTTTATTTCACCCTGGAGCATCCCAGGACGTAGCAGTGTACATCAAGGTGAAAGGGAACGTGCATTTGCTTTCAAATTTCCCCACTGCTCTTCCTTCCTCCTGGCCCTGCTAATTTACTGCAGTGCAAACCCAGAGTCCCACCATGAAACACATTCCTCAGTACAAATATTGTGCTGTTTGGACTTTGAATTGTAATTATATGGTTTTAGTCAAATTACTTTGTTACTTTGTATTTAGTAACATTAGGATTGAGCACCACCATGTGTTTCACAGCTAAGTAAAATGATGTATTTGTCTGCACCACATGAATGTTGTCAGGATCAGAGCATCTTTCAAGGATACCAAAACACCAGCATCAGACCAGAAATTAAATATGCATACTTACACTTTTTCATATTACTCCTCAAACTTAAAAAAAAAAAAAACAAACCCCTAATGGCCTCCTTTTCAAAAGAGCTTTATAAAGGCCAAACAGAAAAGAACAAAAAATATATTTAACAAAATTAAAACTACAGAGGCAATCACACTAGATGCCATTTTTGTTGCCTGAATTTTAAGCAGGTCTGGAGGGTGCATATTTTCATGACAGGGTGTGACTTTAATTACCAGTTGCAGCTTTGGAAGCTTTCCAGCACTACTGTATCACGCTGCCTCTGTGCAGAGGACAACTGTGTGTCATTCAAGCAAAAACCAAACCCTTGGTGACTAGAATACAAGCAGAGTGACTGGTTTTACATGGATTTAGGTGCAGTTAGAAACTAAACTTGACAAGAACAGTCATTACAGCGGTCTCTCATTTGCACAACTCTTCTGAAAACCAAAGTGGTGTTTTTACGCTAAAACATTAATATAGAATAGACTGAAAATACATATCCAGGTAGGAAATACTTTAAATTACTATCATCTCAGGAAAGAAATCAGGCTTCTGCACAGTTTCTGCTTATACTGCCCTTCTCAACTGAGACTCCCTTACAGCAGAAATGGCTCTTGCAAGTTCCAGCAGCTGTTCTGTACTCAGTGCATAGTTGTTCACCTCTGCTCCTTTGTTCTCTTCCCTCATTACCAAATTAAACTGAGAGAAAAATCATCTAACATCTCAACACAGGAAGACTTAAGGTAATAGAGGACTGAAACCTTCACTTCCTTCCTCAAATTTAACACCGTCTCTACTGATACCAAACGCCACCTCCATGTAATTTCACAAAAGAAACTACACTCCTGCAAAGCAGAACAGGCTAGTGAAAAAGGCCATTTTGGGGCAAAGTATATTTTTGCCTTCTACATCTCTTGTCCAAGAACAGAACCACTGCAACTGAATCCAGTTCCCAAGAATCCCAACAGCAGCCAAGACCCTTGATTCAACAGACATAATATGCCTGTGAAGAGTCAGCTTAGGAGCAAAGAGAGTTTTGAATCATAGAATTATGGAATAGTTTGGGTTAGCCTTAAGGGTCATTTACTTCCAAACCCCCAAATATGCAAAAACACCTTCCCCCAGACCAGGTTGCTCAGAGCTCCATCCAACCTGTCCTTGAACACTTCCAGGGACTGGGCAGCCACAGCTCCACTGGGCAACCTGTTCCAGGGCCTCACCACCCTCACAGAAAAGAATTTCTTCCTAATATCCAATCTCAACCTACTCTCTTTCAGTTTTAAGCCAATCCCCCTTGCCCTATCACTCCAGGCCAACGCAAATAGTCTCTCTCCATCTTTCTTGTCATCTCCCTTCAGGTACCGGAAAGCTCCAATTAGGTGACCCTGAAACCTTCCCTTCTCCAGGCTGAACACCCCCAATCCTCCCAGCCTTTCCTCCCAGCAGAGCTGCTCCATCCCTCTGACTATCCTGCTGCCTCCTCTGTCTCTCTCCAGCAGCTCCAGCTCCCTCCTGTGCTGGGACCCCAGACTGGAGCAGCTCTGCAGACAGGGCCTCAGACGGGATCGCTGCGTAGAAAACAATCTCCTTTCACAGCTGACAACGGAAAAGAGACACTCATAGCAGCAGCTGCCTGTGCAAGTCGCCTCTCCGGCCTCCACAGGGCCTCAGGCCGGCGCTGAGGGGGCGAGAGCTCCGCCGTGCCGCGGCTTTCCCTCCCGCCTTCCTGCGCGACCCGCCGGGAACAGCCCGGAGCTCCTGCTCCTCCGCTCCCTCCCGCGCCCGGGGCACGAACCCGAGGCAGCATCCCGAACCCGGGGAAGCATCCCGATCCCGCCACACCCAACCCCACACCCACCCCAAACCCAACCCCACCACCCACCCCACACCCAACCGGGCACCATCCCCGCCCTCGCCCCGCTCGGCGCCGCCGGCTCCCCCAGCCCTGCCCCGCGACATCCGGGCGCCTCCCGCTTCCGCCGCTCGCCAGTTCCGCTTCCTGCGCGGCGGAGCCGGGACGGAGCCGCTCCGCTGCCGGGGTGAGCGCCCGCTCCGCGCTGCCAGGCGGGGGCGGATCGGCGGCCCCGCACAGCCCGGTGGGTGCGGCGGGGGCCGGGGAGAGGCCGGGCCGGGCCGGGGGCGGGCGGGTGTCGCGGCCGGGCCGGTGCACCGCGGGCGGGAGAGGCTCCGCAGCCCCGGGCCGCCGCAGCGCCGGGCGGGCGCTCCGGGTCGGGCCGTGCCGCTGCCGGGACAGCCTCGCCGAGCTGACAGCGAGCGGCTGCCGGCCCCAAGCCCCGTCCCACCCGGTTAGGTGCTGTGGGAAGCGCGGCCCCTGTGCTCGTCGGGGTTTTGGGGTGATGTTTGTGGTGCTTAGTGGAACGCAAAGATGCGGATCCTCTCTTCCGAATCGTGCAGGAAAAGTGGTGTAATGCTGCAAAATAACAGCACAACTTAAATGCTTTCTCTGAGCCCTGGCCTTCCAGCCCGCTGGGTCTCGGTGGCCTAAGGATCTCGTAAAGGCTCTGAAGATTTAATTAAGCAAATGAAGCTGTATTAGCTTCAGTTCTGCACAGATGGCAGAACCCTTGGAAATCCCTGTCTTCCTCTGCTCCCAAGCCGTTTTCCCATATTCCTTGATTCAGACCCTTTAGCGTTTTGGCATGGAATGCAAGTGTCTTGTTTCTGGTAGCATTTGTGGTGACAGGGCTATAGATCTGTAAGGGTTGAGGGTTGGTCAAGTGCTCAGCTTTGGAGGGATGATCTATTCAGTTTAGCACTGGACAGAGACTGGAGAAGTTTTCTTACAGTTCTTGCCCTGTGCATGTCCTTGCAGAATGATTTGAGGTGTATGGTACAGGTAAGGAAACAGACAATGGACTCTACTATCTAACTTAGTCTAAGGATTATGGACAGGAATAATTTATGATAATAACACTGTGTGTCAACAGGTCTCAACACCATGCAGCATTTAACTCAGGAGAATTTCTTAGTGCTTCTAAGACCCCTTTCCCATGACTTTTCTTCACCAGGTCCCTATCTGATTTTAGAATTTTTGGGAAAAAATAAATTCATTTCCCAGTGATACAAGTTTTCCTCTTCAGTTTGTTTTTAGGGCTCTTAGAGGCAATAATGTGGAGGTGAGGCTTGTAGTATCCTCAGCAAGGAGTTTGTATCTAGACTACTTCTCATCTGCTCTGACTTTCATGGCTGTGCCTGAGCAATTAGATGTTTGTTCACAATAGCCTTTGCTGTATAAAAGAGAAGTATTTTGTCTGAGAGCCTCTGAGAATACTATGCTAGAAAGGAAGAGGAATCAGAGTTTTGGCTTCTGAGAATTTGTAGAATTGCCAGACCTGCATTTCTTGAAGGTTGATAACCCCAGTTTGTTCACAGATCAGCTCTCTCTTTGAATATCAGTCTTTTGAGGACAATTTCACCATCAGTGGTGCAGAGGCTGTCTCTTCATCTCCTGACAGTCTGTAGCAGCCCTTTCATACCTTTCTATCTTCTTGACTCTATATTTCCAAGCCTTGATGGACAAAAAGCATGTTCTTCCTTTTGCATTAAGCTAAAAATCTTGTTTTTCCGTGGTGTTTAATGTAGGACTAAACTGTTAAATACAATTTGTGTAAACGATGCTGTGTAAATTAAAGACAGTATAATTACGGTTATTTTGTCAGCACTGCAATGAAAGTGCAGTTCTTAGGGTGTAATTGCATTGTGTGGGTGTGTGTTTTGGCTTTGTTTTCAAATTCCTGCTTTGATATTGCTACAGTGAGATGTGACCTGGGGTGTGTATTACTGCAGGTATTGCACAGTGGGAGGGATTAGAGAAATCCAGTGCCAAAAATGGACTGTTGGGCTCAGAACTATTTTTATGGGCTTATATATGTTAGGGATTTCATATTTGCTGTTTTGTTATTACACCTGTAAAGGCACCCATGGCTGGTTTGGTTGCATAAGTATTGCAGAGGACATTTCTGAGCTTTGCAATGGCTTTTGTGGTGCTGCAGTGCTCTGCTCGAGTGTGCAGTGCACAGGCTGTACCTGCACAGAACACACAGCAGATGTGAATGTGACATTGCTAAAAACATCAAAGTGGAACTCGGAGCCCCAGTTATAACACTGTTCCTTCTCCCTTTGTTTCAGCACTTTCTCAACACATTCATCATCTGCTCAGGGGAAACAAACAGCTCTTTGATGTCCAATAGAATAAAAAACCAAGAAAGCTTTAAGTAGATCTTATGGTTTGTCTTCTGAAAAGAGCAGTTCTCCTCTTTCTTCTTTACATGATCTTTGTGTTTCCCTCCTGCAGCAGATTTTTCAGACAGTAATACTGAACATATGCTTCAAGGATGGCTCTGTCTCTCATAATTAAATGGGGTGGACAGGAGTACACGATAACCTCGCTGTCAGAAGAAGACACAGTGTTGGACCTGAAACAGTCTCTGAAAGGCCTCACAGGAGTGTTACCAGAGCGTCAGAAACTGCTGGGGCTTAAAATGAAGGGTAACTGTCCTTATTTGCTGTTTGGTGAGGATGTGCCTGAGATATTTAAAGACAAACATCCTCTACTCCTAGGCAGGATCTGTGCGCTAACAGGGCATCCACCTCCCAGTTCTAGCTCTGGAATGAACATGAATTCAGACCTTTTATACATCACTGGACATTGTTTATTATTAATACATCATCTACCTGGTCATTTTTTAGTGGCTGACAATGCCCTGTCCTGGTGGAGAGGAGAACTGGGGGGAAAAAGTAAACTTCATGGGTTGAGATGAGTTCAGTGATTGAAATATAGATATATAATAAAATATGATGATGATAATAATACTAATGATTATAATAAAAATAGTAATGAAGAGAGAAAAAGAGAGGCATAAAACACAAGAGAAACAAGTGACACAATCCAGTTCACTACCCACTTATTGATGCTCATCCAGTCCCTGAACAGCCATCAGTGTCTCCCAGCCAATTTCCCCTGTTTATACACTGGGCATGAGGTTCTGTGGTATGGAATGTCCCTTTGCCCAGTTCCCCCAGCTCCTTGTGCACCTGCTCACTGTCAGAGCACAGGAAACTGAAAAGGCCTTGATTTAGAGTAAGCACTGCTTGGCACCAGCTAAACCATTGGTGTGCTATCAACATTATTCTCACACTAAATCCAAAACACAGCACTGCACCAGCTACTAGGAATAAAATTAACTCAATCCCAGCCAAAACAAGGACACTGTATATGGAAGATGATAATAACACAGCTTGGAGTGTCTGATATTTTACAAGGAGCTTACTTCAATTGAGCATAGAATGTATTGACATTTTTCTAAAATTTCTACCCCAGATAAAAAAACATCTGCTTTCATTTTAGGCAAACCTGCAGATGATGATGTTAAACTTGGAGCTCTCAAGCTGAAACCAAATACTAAGATAATGATGATGGGCACTCGTGAAGAGAGTTTGGTAAATAATTTACTTGTTTATTAGCTTAAGCAGGAAAAAAATGCCTTATGTCTCCTAATTATGATTTTAAATTTTGAATACTCCAGTCAACATTTAAAAAAATGATAGTACAGTAGATTTCTGTTTGCATTAATTTTTCTATGTAAAGTAAGCTTTGCAGCAGAACTCTGAGGACAGTGTATTCATGAGATTCCTGTGTTGTTCTGCACTTGGAGTACAAGCCCATTATTGTTGTATTCACTGACTTCTCAAATCTGAAAAATCATCAGTGCACTTTAGTAATTCTTTCCACTAATAAAGTGAAATAATTTTGGTTAAATAGTATTCCTGCCCTGTAATGTGTAGTAACAGAAACTTGATATCCATTGTTATTTTCCCTCTCTGATCCTTGTTATCTTTTATTATTTTTACTCCTCTAGGAAGATGTCCTTGGGCCGCCTCCGGATAACGATGATGTGGTCAATGACTTTGATATCGAAGAGGAAGTTGTGGAAGTAGAAAATAGGTTAGGAGTTCAAGCTATTAAAACAGTTTGTTATTGACTGTAGAGTGTGCATTGTAATTAACTGTAATTTTTTGCACCGTTACATCAGGGAAGAAAATCTACTAAAAATTTCCCGTAGAGTTAAAGAATACAAAGTGGAAATTCTGAATCCTCCAAGAGAAGGGAAAAAGCTGCTGGTGCTAGATGTTGATTATACACTATTTGGTGAGTTTTTTTGCGACTTGTGTTTTTTGTTTGTTTAAGAGGTCAGTTTATAGTTTATTTGCCAGGTCAGGTTTCTCAATTTTTGCATTGCTGTGTTGTACACCATAACTTCTGCTTTATATGATTTTGTGGTCTTCTGCTCACATTTTAAAAAGCACTGAGCTTTTGAAGTGTTGCATGTTGTTGATTTTAGTGCAGCAACTATTTGATTGCTGCAAGAAGATGTAAAAAAGTAGCAATTTAGTCTTCTAACCAGTTAGTTTTTTTCTTGACAGCTTGTATTTTGGCCATCACACTGGCAGGGCAAGATACTCTAAAATAATGATTCCATTCTGTACCTGATTGACTCTACTTTTGGGGGGTGTGGGAGAGTAGCTTCAAATTTTATTTACATATCATTACCAAACATGTACAAAAACACGTTTTACTTGAAAATTCTGTCAAGCTGGTTTTTTTCTGAAAGGCAGGATTTTCCTTCTGACTTAATTTTCTGGCTTGTAGGTATGTCATGGCAGCGTGACTGTGAGCAGTAAATAATAGCTTCCCTTATACCTTTTCCTTAGTTTCCTTTTTGATGAGATTTTTTTCCTATCTGACATCAAAATTCAAAAACTATTACTGAGTTTAACATTTTTATTGAGAGGTCTTCTGTTAGCAGAATTTGCAGCAGTTTTAGAACTGGAGCTTGGAAAGGTTACTTCTCTGAAATAAGCTTGATATATGTTCACACAATGAGCTGGACTGGGTTTGAAGGGATCTGTTTCATATCTGGCCAGTTATAAATTTGCTACATGCAGAGATGAACTATTTGTCCTGACTCTTCAAAGATATTCACACTCAGAGATCTCTCATTTAATTATTAGCTAAGCCCTCAAGTGTCTGTATGACCAACAGATAATTATTCCCTCTGCTTTGTCTTTCCACCTTTAAAATGGGAGTGGGAGTTTCATATCAATTCATTCATGATCTTAAAGTGCTTTCCTCATGAAACTCTAAAAGTCTCTGGATAGAAAGGAAAATCAGACTGGACTTTAACAACTAATACTTTAAGAATGAATTGCTTATCTCTTATATTCTTTTTAGACCACAGGTCATGTGCTGAAACTGGGGTAGAACTGATGAGGCCATACCTTCATGAATTCCTGACTTCTGCATATGAGGACTATGATATAGTAATTTGGTGTAAGTATTAAACTCAATAAAGAATTTATTGTAAATTGTCATCCAGAGCAGAGACTCCAGATGGGAGGTTTTTATATTGCTTCTTAGTGTGAATCACAAGATCTAAAACAATATGGGAATGTTTGGCTGTAATTCACACAACTGTTTAGAGGTATTTCAAAAAAATGCCAATTCTTGTGTGAGAAAGCAGCACATACTGCTCACAGGAATAGGTTTAGTCCCAGGACAAAGCTCAGAATCACTTTACTGAGTGTTACTTTGTACAAAAAAGTGCTCAAAGTAACAGAACTGTATAATTGACATTAGAACACTGTTTGATAGTGATTTTTGCAAATAATCTCAATCCCAACAACCCTGAGTGAACTGCCAAATGAACCAAACTCTCCTGTCTCCAGGGGTGGTTAATCCTTTGCCTTTGAATGCTGGTTCATTTCCTGTCCAACAGCTGGAGAACAGACTTTAGCCAGTGCAGGATCCAAACCATATTAATATTGTATTACAAAATTTCATTTTCATAGTCTTGAACAATGTTTCTACATATTCTTAGATCAGTGGGCAATGTTGCCACTTTGTCCCGTCCAGATTTTATGTGTTCCTATCATTACTTCCAGGAGGAAATCCTGCCCATGCTGTGTGCTTCCTCAAGGCAGGTGTATCCTACTTTTATGATCCTGCAGGCTGTAGTTCAGTAACAGCTGATTTAGAAAATGCTTTAGATGTTTCCAGTGCTTCATCTAGTTAATTTGAAAAGTAAACTTTTCCAAATAAAAATATACTTCCATGGGAAGACTTTCTTTAAGACATTGTCCCTAAAAACTGGAACATGGATGGATCTTTCTAAAACTAAATTTTGTGTAAAAAATTTGACATATTAAGTGAACAAGTTCTTGGCTTTTTTTTTTTTTTTACCTGCCAATGACTTATTTTGATAAAGCATTCTTTCTGGTTTTTCCTTTTTGTTTCAGCTGCTACTAACATGAAGTGGATTGAAGCCAAAATGAAAGTAAGTTGTTCTGAAAACATGTGGTTTGTTTCTGATCTGGGTAACTCTTCATGTAGTTTGTCTTATGCTCAGCGTTGTAGAGCAGGTTAGAAACTGGGGAGGTCGTATGAATCATAACCCCAAGTTGCTTAAATTTTCATAGTCACTTTGAATTATCTTTATCACAAAACTAGATTAAATCTAATTTTAGAGTTCCACACAAACTATCAGCAGTAGGTGCTAAATTTAGCAGAACTAAACACAAGTCAGAACCTGCTGAAACTTGGATTCGTCACGCAGCCCTGCACAGTTGCTTTCATCTTATCTCTAATTATAGAGCTTTAGTCTTTAACTGTGATTTTTTTAAAAGGAACAGACAGATGTGACTTGCTGGTGTAGGTTATCAAGAGGAAACTCTTTTCATATTTATCTTTACCTCTTCCAGCTGAGGGGTTCTGTTGCTTCCTCTGCTTTATTAAACATCCCATAAGGGCTCTTCCACTTTCTGGTTTCTTCCATACTGGAATCAGGCAGGAAGCCAGTTTTGCACAGCTGACCTCATGGTAAACATATTTACAGTCAGGCTTAGCTGTAAATCTAATGAGCTTACTAAGAATTGCTATGTGTTTGGTTGGTGGGTTGGGGGTTTTTTATATTTATAAATCAAAGGTTATTTCCATTCCAGGGGAAACCCTTTCCAAATTTAAGCTTTTGTATCTCTGCTTATTATTATGCATTTTTTCAGGTTTTCACAGAGCAAAGCACATTTTTCCAGTGTTCTCTTCCTCAAAATAATTAATTGCTACAATTTTTTCTAAACAAAAGTGCCACTCAGAAATTAAAACCTTTAATGAGAACTATAGAGTTAGTGCAAGTAAAATCAGTGTTGAGCCTTTCAGACATGGCATTCTTGTGACAGTGTCACATTTATGTTGTGTCTGTCAGTATAGTGGTAGGACTTGATCTTGTGGAAAACCACTGTTCAAAACTGGGCTCTTTGCTCTGCCCTGGTCAGCTTTCTGAATTTCTAGGTTGCTTTTCCAGCCCTACTCCTAAACTCTGATCCATTGAGATTCCTACCATTAGATGCCACCTTCTGTTTCTCCTTAAACTGATGGCACCAGGAGTGCTTCCCTCCAAGAGTTTTACTCTTGGTCAGGGAGCAGTGCTTCCAGTAATGAAGTAATTTCACACTGAAATTTTGGTTTTAAACTACAAAGCAGGAACAGCATTAAAAAGAAGGGAGTATCAGATAAACAAATTGAATCTCTCAGTTACCACCTCTGTATGCATGCAATTCAAACAGTCTAGAACAGCTAGTTCTGTCAGTGTAACTGGATACTGACCCAGGTAGGTAGAGCATTTCATTTACAAGAATCCCTTTTTCATATAAAAGCAGATCAGTTAAATGTGGCTGGTTAGTTGCAAGAGAGTTGCTGCAGTGGGTAATTTTTCCCTGTTATGTAGCTTTGCATATTGCTGCTGTTTCACACACCAGAAATTGTCAGCAATATCTCTGTTGTACCATGTCAGCAGATTTTACTGGTACTTTTCAGCTTTGGAAAGGATTTGAAATGGAAATGATGCTCTCTCATCTAGTTAAAGTTCTTAAAAAGTTTTAGAAAAGATTGTTTTCCTTAGAGTATTTCAGGGGTTACCAAATCTTAAAAGTGCAAATTGACGCTAACATTGGTTATCTTGGACATGTGGAGGAGGGAACAGTGACAGTGAGTGTTTCTGGATATTCCATCTTGGATTGGGCTGTGATTTGTGCAAATCACTGTAAGGAACAAAGAGCAGCCAGTACACAATTGCTGGAAAGTAAAGTTGAGGTGTTTAGAACTTGTGAGAGGTTGTGCACAAAGGTGTGAGCAAGACCTCTGTGTATTTTGCCTTCTCTGCAAAGTTCCTTTGATTTTCTGCCGACATCAGCTGTTAAGTTCCTGATACTAAACGCTAAAAATAAACTCCTGTGTGTACTTTTATGATCCTCATTGTGTAACAAATTTAAATTTCCCCAGGTATCTATTTTTAGTTGTCTCTGGTAAACCTCCACAGCTCACCCCGTGACAAACAATGTACTATAATTGTGGTTCCAGTTGTTCAGCAGTAAAACTGTCATAATTAGAAGCTGTAACAATAAATCTTTGTGATGCAGGAGCTTGGAGTGAGTACCAATGCAAACTACAAGATAACTTTCATGCTGGACAGTGCTGCCATGATAACAGTGCACACTCCTCGAAGAGGACTAATAGATGTAAGTATGAATTTTTTTCCTAATCTTTCTCTAAATTCAGCTGCCATTTTATCATATCCCTTTAAAATATTCAACAAAAGAGTTGTTCTGGAGTTTCCATGCAAGAAAACTGTAAGAATCTTGGAACCATAGATTTTTTTTTTTCCTACTGAAAGTCTCAATTAATGTTTTGAGTGTTATATTTAGATGTCACAGCTTTCCAATCAAATAGTAGGTAACTATTGCAAGAAAAGTTAGTACCAACAGAAAGGTTTCCCTGAGTGTGGGGGTATTTATGTTATATAATTTTACATTGTTAAAGCCAAACTACCTGTTAATGGTAAAACAAAAGAGTGCAAGTGTCCGTTCAAGTTTGGACTCAGGTTCCCATAGATGCTATTTTCATCTTCTGCATATGATCTAATTTACCTCACATACCTTGTATTGTGTTGTATTTGCAGGTGAAGCCTCTTGGTGTTATCTGGGGGAAGTTTTCAGAATATTACAGCAAAAAAAATACTATTATGTTTGATGACATTGGCCGAAACTTCCTGATGAACCCACAGAATGGACTCAAGGTAATGGAAACTGGAATTTTCATTCATTACTACTTTTTCTTGATACTTCAAGTAGTACTTTCTCCTACTTCCTTGCTGTAGCATAAAGAAAGGCTATTTTTAACAAGCAAAGATTCATATGTTATTATTTTTTTTTTAATTACAGTGCCATTTGTCTGGATTAATATTTCCTTAATAGTAGTATTAAATAAACCTTGTGTCACTATTAAGTGAGTGTTTAAGAGATTACCAAAATCAATGAAATTGTTATGTCTGCTTAAGTTATACCTGCAAGCTGTAATCAAGCTGGGCATTGCTGACAGGCACCAATGAAACATGTGATGTTCAATCTCCAGAGTGGTCATATTCAGAAAATAAGTCAAGTAACAAGTGGCTGTACTTCATGATAGTATGACAGGATAATCACAAGTATTCTGCTATTGGAAGTAATTAGTACCTTGAGCCATTTTAAATGCAGAACAGCAAATATTTCATTTTATACAACTGTCAACCACAGTGTGCTCTGTTATTACTGCTGGTTCTGAATAAGAAGAGTGCAACTTAAATTTCTACATACATATGATGGTAGAGCAGTGTGGTACTAAAAGAACTTGCACAAATCTCCTTAAGAAAGAAAATTATATTTTCAAATGCAGAAATTCAAGGTGGTACCTCTTTGAAAGTATCCATGATGTGAAGAGGAGAGTAGTTGATGAGAGCCAATAAGATGACTTAATTGGAAGGAGAATCAGGAATAGCAAAGATCTTTCTGAGGGAGGATTATTCAGAGAGGTCCCTCTAGCTCAGATGGGAAAGATGTTTGTCAAAGTGTTCTTAACAGCTGTAGACAAGAGGAATGAATCACTAAAACAAGGCCCAGGTATAATGTATTCCAAGCTTAAAGCAGTTGTCAGATAAGCTTTGCTTCTGACATCTCTTTTTGCAGCAGCTCTGGTTGTACTCAGAGGCTTTTTGCTGGAAAAAAAAAGCATCTGGTTCCAGTGATGCCACACAGCTCATAATGCAGAGCTGAAACTACCCCCTGCAAAAATCTCTGTGAAATCTATTAGAAAATGTGGCAGTCCATTCCAGATAATTTTATCAGTCTGTCTGGGAGGGGAAGTCTTGAAGAAGTGCAAGAGGAAAGAAATTTTTTTGTGGCTGGTACAAGATAAAAACCCCTCAGTCCAGTTTCCATGAACAGGACAAATTGGATATGACCACTACTGGAAAAGGTTTTTCTTCCTCTTACCTGTGAAAAATTATAACTTGGCATTGTACTGAAAATATATTTTAATCAGGTGATAAATGATAGAGAATCTAAAGCATTTTTCTTTCTGTGAGCAAATGGTTATACCCAGTTTATTTATTTTGTACAGATAAGGCCTTTTATGAAAGCACATTTAAATCGGGATAAAGACAAGGAGCTTCTAAAGCTCACCCAGTACCTCAAAGAAATAGCAAAATTAGATGACTTTTTGGAGCTGAATCACAAACATTGGGAAAGGTAAGAACAAAGTCAAAATTCTTGCTTCCTTTTGTCCCTGACCCCTGTGTTTTGTTTGAGGTTCTCTCTACAAAGACCAGAAACAACAGAACTGGTGAACTTAGGCACCACTTACAGTTATAAAGATCCTTTAGTTTAAAGAGAATTTTAATGAGGCTGTAGTGTTGGGGCAGCTTCCCTAAAATGATAACATTTTGACAGAATGCATCTGTGTTTTCCTGCTTCTCCAATATTCAGCACTGCCAGTTATGCACCCTAAAAAGAAAATATTTTTGAAGGAACCTGGTCCCTGGAAATCTCTCTCTTTCCACCCCTGCAAAGTTAGACTGTGGGTTCACACCCCAGCTCCTTTGTTATGAGGCAAATTTTCTGGCAGTTCCTGTAGGGCTTGGTGGTGTTAATGGGGTTCCCAGGCACCATCCAGGTTGGGTGCTACTTTCATCAGCTCCAATTTACTGTCTTATGAACAAGAATTTTCCAAATGCTCAAGCAAAATCCTTCTTAATGGTTTTATGCAACAGCCTGAGGCTTCAATGGATGTGAAGAAAAGCTGTTGGAAAATCACTCATTCTGTGCTTAAAGAAAGAGCATTACAGGCTTGATACAATTTCTTTTTTCTGATTAGAAAGTCGAATGTTAAACCTTAAGAGCACTGAAAGTCACTGGGTATTTCACACAGTCAGTGAAACTGGTTGGATTCTTTCTCCTTGAGTATTTGCAAAATCTTCACTGTCACACCACATAGCCAGATTGCTCCAGCTCTGGTGCTGAGAGAGCTGTGAGATCAGAATACAAGCAGTTTAGAGTCTCTCAGATTCTCCAGAGAAGCTGCTGCAGGGCTGTTCTTTTCAGGTTATGCTGGATCAGTTCATTAAAGTCCTGAATTTATTTGAAGGAGTGCCATTACTAATGGGCCTTTTTATCTTAAAGGATATAAAAGCCACTTTTCCAACTGATGTAATTTTCCATCCTCTTAGAGTAAAACAGGTTTCCATTTCCTTCCTCCCTTTTGTTTAAAAAGCCTGATAGAGTCTAACTAAAAACATGACTTTGAATTACTGCAAGATAACCTTTCATGGAATTGAAAAACGTTGAAATCAAATAAAAATCATAAGTGGTATTGATTGCATTTCTAATTTTTGTTAACAGTAGGAGGAGTGCTAGTGAGAAAAGAAAGCAGAGTCATGCTTTGATCTTAAGATCCCAAGTATATTTGTGCCCACCTCTTGCTTGGTGAAAAACTGTGCTTTTGTTTCTTTCAGGTATCTTTCAAAGAAGCAAGGACAATAACACTAATAAAACCGTGTGGCACTGAATTGAAGGGAACATCACTAAGATCATTGGACTTTTCCTTGCTTTTGTGCTAGAGTATAATAGTGCTGGACACTGGACCCAATGCCAGAACGACTGCTAAACTTGGTCTTCCAATTGATTGGTTGGTTGTGGGTTTTTTAAAAGATCACAGCAATAAGCTCAAAGTGGGAGAAACAAGTCAGTTGCTTTTTCTTGCATTCAGTTCTGGTGTTACTTCTCAAAATACCTTCCTCTCCTTTGCTGCTGAAGTACAACCATAACCATCAAAGACCAAAACCATTCTGAGACTAGAAATGAAAATATTTAGACCAAAAATGTTGATTAAAAAGCCAGCTTTGGCAGTGTATGAATTGTATAAGTCCTCTATTCCCTCCATCTTTAGAAACAGTCTCCCTCTCCCATTCCAGTATTTAAGTCTATAAATTACAAGTTGTCTAAGTTTGGTATGTATTAGTATGTCAGTGTTTCTCTGTGCAAGACAGTAAGATGGGAAAGTACCACCTGTGTGGCCAGTTTATCCCAGTGTGTGAACTTGTACTATAAAGCAGTGTTTACTGGAAAACAAAAGACTGAATTTTGAGGGAGAGAAGCCCACTGTTACTTGGTCAGTGAAAAGCAGTCTGCCTGAAAAATCCCCATATGTCACATAAAGGGTTTAAACCTCAGATGGGAAAGTCACATTCCTAACAAAGCATGAACAAAACCCTTGTTCTCTTCTAGCTAAATCTTGTCAAAGTGCAAACACTGTGTTTAAATACAATATTCAGCCATACTGTTCTTAAAATATCATTTACTTGCGCTGCTTATGCCTGCACTATAGAAGTGTGATGTGACTGCTGTTTGGCATTTCCAACACTTGTGCATTATGCAGTTCATGGATTTGAAAGAAGGCTGACCCTTTCAAATAAAAAATGGTATATATTGTTCTTAAGGAACTATAGCAGTTGTGTAAATAATAAATACCTTTTTCATACTTTGTGTCGTGCGCTGCCTTCAATATTTATCTTGCATAACCCAGGAACTCTTGATAATATTAATTTGGGGGGAGTTTGGAGGATTTGTTTGGGTTCCAGAGACGCCAGGTTTGCGTCAGCAGTTGAGTAAGGGACTGGTATGTGCCGCTGTGGATTAGGGAAGTGGTGCTGGATTGTGCAGCACAGGCTGGCCAGGAAAGGAGCCTTGACAGCACATGTCAGGCTGTCAGGACAGCAGGTACAAATGAGCTGCTGGGACGAGCACTGAGGCTCAGTGACCTGTCAGAAAATATCCAGGTCCTTGTCCAGGGCTCTGTGTGCTCTAGTGCCAAACCAAGCTGCCTTTTAAACGAGCAAACCACAAACCTGATGCATGAAAGTCGTGGTTTAGGTAAGTGTGGAGGGTGAAGATCTGCAGTTTTGTGTCCTAGAGCTGGTTTCTGATTGAGGAGCTGCCTGACCCCTGTGCAGACAGCACAGGGAGAATCCCTGAGCTTAGAACAGTGATCCTTTCCTGGAAAAGCTGCAGCAGGAGAGATCGTGGAATGTAGGACTGATGTATGGAGCACTGGAATTCCTTTGACTTTGAGCAGTGGAAAGAAGTCAAGTCATTGCAGTAAAATCACCTGTAGAGTTTGTTGTGCTGGGCAGAGAGAAAACCAAACCAAGGCAATGTATTTAAACATGTGCCTGTATTTTTTTGCTCAAATTTAGCCTACAAACAGAAGGTTGCAGTGAATAAGCAACACTCATTTCTTTTGATTTATACAAGGAACATTTAAGAAATCAATCTTGATTTTATTTCAGTGACACTGGGGTTTTGTCCCACAGTCTGAGAGTATTCACTGTTCTGAAGATGTTCACTCCCCTTTCAAATATTTTATAAACTGAGCTGGAACATGCAAGTGTGATCTCAGAGTGATGGGAACAGAGCTGCTGCTGACAAGTTGTTATGTCTTTTATGACTAATATAATTTTCCTTACCATATTTTCTGTTTGAAGACTAGTCTTGCAGTTTGATTTGGTTATCTTCTAAAAGTGCTGCTGGGATTTACTTGGCTGAGACTTTTAAAATCATGAAGCTGTGGTTCAGGCAGGCACAAGCGTGAAGTTCAAATAACACAGCCCAAGAACCAGGGGTCACTGATGGGAGAGTGGCTTAAAAATGGTAAAAGCAGCAGGAAGAAATCTGGATTTTGTTGCTGTGGTTTGTGAAGGTAGATGGCATCAGCAGGCTCAGAAAAGAGTTCAGCATCTTCATGGAAAAGTCCACAGGCAGAGACTAAAGGGTTCTGAAGGGAATAGGAAGGTCTAATAAGCTGTAATAAAAGAACTGGAGGTGCTCAGCAAGAGGCACAGAGCAGCTCCTTTGCACTACAGGACTGCTCTGGGCTATACCTACAATGGGACTGTGCCAAACTACCAAAATAACTGCAAACATAAATGGTTATTTTCTGCTTAGCCCCAAAACAATGTATTTATTGCTCATACATTCAGAGGAAAACGCCTGTGCTGGTTTTTTGTTTCTCCAATAGGGAAGGCAGTTTTGACCTATCTGTGTTTCCAAAATGCAGTTAAGCCTGGAGAATAACAATGGCCAGCAAGGTTTAAAGGTTTATTCCCTGCTAACGTTTACTTTCTTTTTAGATTATATTGAGGTGCCTGAGAAGTTTTTGATCAATGGCTTTCACTATCTCTATTAAGATAAATTTTATTAAGGCATAATTAAAGAGAGGGAGCATAGAGATTAATTACAGAGCTCATAACTTACCATTCTTCAAAACTCCAGAGAAGCATTAAATGGAGTCTGAACTATTCCAAATATTTTCATGTGTCAGAGACTGTCCCAGGCTCCCAGGACACGTCAAACATTTTGTATGTTGTTCTGTCTGATTATTCAGACCAGAAGAGACAGTCCATTTCAAAATGAAGTTATTTCAGTAAGCCCTGGGTATCTGACAGCTCCAATGCCTCGCTGTGGCATGAATGCTCATCACTGGAGGTACATGGAGTGACAGCTGAAGCCAGGAACTGAACTGCAAATTCAGCTCCACAAATCCTGCTGCATGACTGTGAAATCTACAGCTAGTTGCCAATTTTTATTCCTGACTTGACATTCAACTGACAGCAAGTGGATGCCAAAGGGTTTAAGACAATTTTCCACTCTGTCTGTTCAGGATGTATTTAAGACTGATGTGAGAAGTGCTGAATATTTGCTCCCAGTAAGACAAAGGCCAGGTAAAAACTGTATTTCAGAGGGTAAAGAAAAGCACACAATTTTCCCAATTCATTAAAGCTGCTTAAAACAAGAAATGCTGCATGAAGAGGCAGAATCCTGGGACATTTCACTGTTGTCACTGCAGCAGTTGTAGGTATTACTGAATATTAGCAAGTGCTGCACCCAGTGAAGGATGCCTGATAAAATGCTTTGGCTGGGGGATTGATGGAGAAAAATTTCAGTGAAAAGAAAATGTTGAGGGAGAGAATAACAGGACTAGAAGATAAAAATACTGCTCTATCCTGGAGAAGACAAGGAACATCTTCCAGGCGTTACAAGTTTCTCATGAGAGCAATATTGGCAATATCTTGTTACCAGGGACTGGTGCTGACAGCTGTGCTTTGAACAGGCTCTGCACGAGCAAGGACATGGTTTAAATATAAGCAACCTCAAAGATTCAACAAGAGCTTCCTCATGATGAGGTGAAGAGCTCTAGATGTTCCTAAAAATGGTGGGAAATGGCCTGAGGGCTCACAGGGCCAAGTTTGACTCTCCTGGCTTTATCTGCTGCACTACACCACTTTAGATCTGTATTTCCCAGCCCATCTCTATCATCCCCCATTAATCTCTAACTCACTGATAGTCACACAAGGCCTCAACCTTGTTCCTACATCAGCCCTTTTCTGATGGTGTTTTATAACAGAGGACTTCAAAATGAGCTATTTATATACTGATGAGATTTCTCATACAGCCCTGAGCTTCATTATTTATGCTTATTTAGGAAGTTTGCTCATCTCTGGAGATCCTTTGATGCTGCTTTGAGCACTTGGATGCTCATTTAGCTCTCAGGAGCCCTTTCCAGGCTTGGCCCATGTCCTTGCCACACACAGTCACATACAATGCCATGCCATTAATTTCTATGTCTCTCCTAGCAAATACTTTTCCCACCAATTCATTTTCTGTTAAGAATGTCAAGTCAAAGGGAGCTTGTTCTCAAATTGCATAATGCTCAGAGCACTACGGCTGGGGTGCTGGGCACAGCAAAAAGTGCATCATTAACACTGCTTGAATGTTTTTGTTGTGTTTTATTTTTCCTTTGAACTGCCTAGTTGGAATTGCACACCCACTCTGCTCACACCCCGCTGTTTGTCAAGGTGTTTATATATCAGAAAAGGGCAGCTTTTATCATTTATCACAGCAGGGGCCAGGTTTGGCTGCAGCTCCTGCATGGAAGGGGACTGGGTGACCTGGAGCAGAGCCTGCACTGTCACTGCTGCTGAGTGATGTCCCCTCCTTCTCCTGCAACACCCCAGAGACTTTGACCTGGTTGTTTTGAAACACTCAGACTGAGTCAGACTTTTAATACCAAATATCTGTGGTATTAAAGCATTTGGTATTCAACAGTAGGAGCTTGTTCTTCACTATCTGTGCTGCTCTTGAGAGGAAAGCAAGACAAACTCAGGGCCAGAGCATCAAAGAAGTCACAGTTCAAGAACTGTAAATTCCTGAGTCAAACATCTCAACCTTCAGATCAGATTGAGCTTTTCATCTCCATCCTGTTCTACTTGCTGCAAGATCAACCCCTGGATGTGGAGTTGGATCTGTCACACTCAGACCGCAGAGCCAGACAGCTGGGCATGAGTGATGCTTCACAGGCTGTCCAATAAACTTGTTTAAATTGTTTCACATTGCAGGAAAATGACCACAGATGAATATAAAAATGGGTGTCAGTGCTGAGCTTGTTCAAGAGTTCTCATTCTGAGCATGTTCTTATGGTAACACTGTGGGTAAAAACCTCCTTCCCAGCTTTGTTTTTTTCAATGCTCTATAATTTTTTTCCCTCACTTCTTAAAAAGTTTCTTGGTGTGGGTGTGTTGTATCTCTCAATCTCTGTTTCATTGGCCCAGTGGGCTCCTGCTCCATGGCAGGCATGATCTGTGGCTTGGGGATGACTGAGGATTTGGAGGAGCTTTGTATATGACTGATGAGCTACAAGCCAAGAGCTCCATTGGTGATCACCCAAATTAATCCCTCAGGTGTTTTCCCCCCAGTTTGGGTCATGCTGGAAAAATAAATAGTGGCACAGGAAGAATATTGTGAATGATTTAACAAATTCTAGTAAACCTTCGTAAGACACTCTGCTTGCTAGGGCAAGATGAGGTGGCTCTAGAATTGTATTTTGCAAAACTTATGATTGTTTATCTGATTTTCCATGTTCAGTTCACATTTCATGACATACAGGGGTGTGTGTGACATTTGTGAGCAGTGAAAGCTGCATCAGTTTAGTGGGGGGACATGAGCAGAATTTCAAGCAGACACTTAAACTGCAACTGATGCACTTTTGGGTCCCTCTGCTGTCCTAATGATGGATATTTATTGAATCAGGACCAAAATGAGCACATTTTTGGAAAAGTTAAGTGTATTAAACTGCCTCAGAGATGAAAATGATAAAATGATGTGGGACTTTTTTTAATCTGATTAATCCCTTACAGATGTGACTCGATAGAACAGGTACACTGCAAAATCTTTTTCTATAACAAATGGTATTAAATTAAAAATAAAATTATTTGTGTCTAACACTTGAAGGAAATTGTGAGCTTCAGATACAGAGGGTTTGTAAATACACAATATCCACACTCCCACAAATAGTAAATTAGTTG
The DNA here is from genome assembly GCF_008360975.1 of Lichenostomus cassidix. NCBI lineage: Eukaryota > Metazoa > Chordata > Aves > Passeriformes > Meliphagidae > Lichenostomus > Lichenostomus cassidix. Next base: position 14,936,974 of record NC_139494.1, read on the forward strand.
AGATAAACACATTCAAAAGCTGTTAAGCTACTTTGGTTTGGATTTAGTGGGGAGATGGAAGAAAGCAGGCAAACAATTTCTGAAATGTCTGACTTCTTTAAACAGAATCTAAATATTGCATTTTGTATGGGCATTTCCACTTTCAGAAAATTTAGGTAGATTTAGTTCTGCAATTAGTGAATCATATAACATTCAGTTTTATGGAGCTGAGATGACACTGTTGTCACTGAGCTCATGGCTTGTCCTTCACTCAGCCCAGCAATCCCTGACCAAGTTTATGAGTTTGTTTGGCTTTAAACTGAGATGCTACAAAATAGGTGTCTATTTAAACTTAGATCATCGAAGCAGAGCTATTCATTGCCCTCTGATGCTTGGAAAGGTGTGTTGAAGTGCACATTCCAAGAGCCCCACAGCTCCCTGCTGGTGCAGGAGCCTCAGCTGGGTGCTGGGATCAGGGATAAGGGTGAATTAGGGAGAAATGCCTGCCTGCATCTCTGCTGGCCCTGCAGTTAACCCAGCACTCTACACTGAGAGGTTATGGGCAGCTGCAAGATGAAAACCTCGAACTGAGCAGTAAATCTTGTGAGATTAACATATAAAATCCCTTAATGGAAATGCAGGTACCACAGATAATTACAGATCCACAGTGCGTGACTCAGTCAAGTACAGGGCACAATTCCAGAAACTGGGGAAGGAAAATAAGTCAGAGTATTCCCTCCAAAGAAACTTGAATCGAGACAGAGAGCAGCAACATTGTTGGATTATTCAGGCAGGAAGCAGGGCAAGTGGAGGCTCATGGACAGAGTTTCCAGCACTTTCACAAGAATCGGATGAATTTTATACACCTCTCCTGCATTGCCTTTCCAGAAGGGTGAGCAGAAGCCTGGGGACAGGCATGGGACAAGCACAGTTCTACAGCCTGGAAGGAAACCAGACAGAAGCTTTTCAGCTAAAGCTCCTGCCAGAGCCAATTAGGAGGCGACGACTTGATTGCAGCAGCTTTTCAGGGGCAGGAGACAGCACGGAGTGACCTGATGTCACCTGGCAGGGACAGCAGGGTGCTCCTGCAGCCAGTGTCAAACACTCTCCAGCCCTGCCAGGACCTAGCAGCAAGTGTGCTCACCCAAACCATTCCTCAACCCCTGGATCAGTGCTGTTTCCCTATTCCTGAGTCACAGTGAAATATGGGTACAACAGGATTTTCTCAAGACGGCTCAGATGTGCTCCAAAAGCAACAGGGCAAGGCTGGAGGGGAGTTGCAGTGCTGCCCTCCTGCCTGCCCCCAGCCCCTGCTGCAGCTGGGCTGAGATGTTCACACCACACTCCTGTTCTGGAGCAGAGTGCCCTGAGCTCCCATCTCCCCATAACCACCATCTCTGCTTTCACCCCCATGCCTGCTCTCTGAGACCTCCTGTTGCTGGAGAAAAGCCACAGAACCACTTGGGCTGATCTTAAGGAAAGTTTTTGCTCGTTTTGATTCCCAGGCTGTGTTGTGTACACTCACCCTGACCTCCCCACAGCACAGGAAATTCAAGAAACCCCTTTGGGGTCAGCAGTGTCAAAGAGCCTCCCACTGCCCCAAGAGCCCAGTTTTCCTGCTTGCTGACACAGCTTTACCATGAGGCTGCTCCTTCACCCCAGACATCCTCCCATTGATCACACATCGGTCCCTAAACCACACATTCTCTCATTTTACACATGAATTCCTCACCGGGAAAATGTGGTTCTCACATTTCCATCACCTTGCCAGCATCCGTGCAGCAACAAAGCCATTGCACAGCCAGGGAGCTCAGGTGCTTTCCACCTCATTCTCATGAACAAAGCACCATCAGCCAAAGACTATTCATTCGATAAGGACAGGGGTTAAAACTCATCTCTAATTACACCTTGTCCTCCCTCCTGTTCCAACAGCATGGATCTGCCTTGGAGGGGAGGTGAGGTCTGACTGTCCAAGCTGAGTGTTTGACCAGCACACCGTGGCACAAGTGGAGCAGTTGGAGGAGAAGAGCCCTGTGAAGGCAGGAGGAAGGGCTTTTATCTGAGCTTGGCAAGGAGGATCAGAGAGTTGTCTCAATATCTGACATCTGCCAGACTCCTGGAGCTACCAGGGGAATATTTGCAGGACATCTCCCAGGGGTAATCAGAGTCACAAACAAAACAGGGCCTGGGGTTTAGTCCACTGGAATTGTTTGTCCCCTGCAATACATCATCATGCTGTTTTTTTCAAACAAGTTTGCTTTTCTGCCTCTGAGTTTTCTCAGCCTACTTCTTGAATCATGATTTGAACTCAAATTAGAGGGACTTAAACCATATAAAAACGTATACAAATATATATCTATTTCGGGAGGTGGAAGTTTGGGTCTCACCTAATCACCACAGGAGCTGGGATTTTATAATATAAACATTTCACAGATCACAGCCAGAACTCCACTGAAGAGACACGATAAGAGCAGCTGGTCTGTGGCAGCATCCAGTGTCCATCGGCAGTACTGCACCCTGCCCCTCCAAGGCCTGGACCATTCCAAGGGATTAGCAGGACCTGGAAAAGCCACCGAGACACAACAGCAAACAGCAGAACTCACAGAGGAGCAGAAGGTGCTCTGAGACCCTGCTGGGGTGCAAGGATTGCAGAGGATCTGTGGCTGTGTTATCCCACAGCTGCTGGACACAGGAGCAGGCAAGGGCTGTGTCCCGTTTGTCAGAGGGGAAATCCTTCACAGAGGCAGAGTCCAAACCTCAGGTGAGTTCAGTGAAAATTGGAGCAAATATGTTATGCTCTCAGTCCCAGCACTGACGCTAAATCTCAGTATTTGCACCTGTCAGAGTAACCAAAAAGCATTCCCCAAATCACAGAGATACAAAGCCAGCTCACTTCAGCTGCACTTCTCTGTCCCAAACTTCTCCTCCAAGGTCAGCAGGAGAGGTGAGCAGTGCTCTGTGGGAAGAGATGGGACTGAGTACTCTCAGAAAATCATTATCTTTCACCAGTTTATGAAGGAGGAGGCTGCAACCCTGTGCCTGAGCTTTTTGATGGGAGGTGATGGATCCTGCAGGGGCAGAGCACTAAAACTTAATTTTGCTCATTTTGGCAGGGCTGGCTTTCTCCCAAAGGGCACAAAGGCAGTTTTAGGACTCCTCTCCAAAACGAGCCTCTCCAGCAGGACCAGAGCCCTTTCCCAGCTCCTGGCTGTCGCCAGAGGGAGCCCAATGCCCGAGAACGCCACATCCTCCCGGCAGGAGTGGCACAGGTGACATTCTGCAGCCTCTCCTGACTCCTTTCTAATGGGTCATCACCACAACCAGAGAAAATCAGAGCCCCCGCTGGCCTGGGTAGCTGTGCATGAGGATTTAGGGCAAGTCTTGAAACAGAGGATGCTTTTACAGGGCAGATCCCAGGTGGGGATGGCTTTATCACTGGTGACTCCCCAAAATCACCCTGCCAAAGAAAGGCACAACATTCCTTGGGAAGGCCAGAATGTCAGAGTCAGCCCTTGCCACGACAGCAACATTTCTGTTCACTCACAACTAACTGAGCAATTTTAGCTTCAAAAAGGGAAGGGCATCCCTCTGCCCCAGCAGAAGCTCAGTTTTGACCTTATCCTTCAACTCCTGATTGAAGCTCTGCCAAAATCCTGCTGTCTCCAGAGTCCTGAGGAGCTGACCTTCTTGAAGTCCTTGTCCCTCACTGCCTCATGAGTGACAAAACCAAAGAGGTGCCTTGAAGCACCAGCTCATTTGGAGCTTTGAGACAAGTGACTGTGACACCTGTGGGGATAAATTTTATTCCTCCCCCATTCTACCCTTATGTATTGGGGTAACCCTTATCTTCCACATTTTCTAAGACTTCCCCAGCATTTTCAGAGCTGCCTTATAAGACACCTACACCAGGCACAATTATTGCAGCTGCTCCTGGGAAAAACTCCTAAACCACACTGTGTATTTCAGGAGAAAACAACAAACAAGCCACCCACAAAAGCAAGGAACAGACCAACAAAACCCCCACCAATTCCCAAAAAACAAACACCAACACTCACACCACTGAGCAAACTCCTCATCTTCTCTTTGCTCTGCAGCCCATAAAACAGACAAATCCTTCCCCTGGGCTCCTATTTAAGCCCTTCAGCTGTGATAGGGATGGAGGGAACTGCTGGCTCATTCCCAACATCTGGAAATCCTTTCTCCCCAGGGCAGGCTCAGCTGTTCTCTAATCCATGAAAGACCCAATACACCCTGACATCCTCCTGCTGCTCCCTGCAAATGTCAAAAATCTGATCTTTTCAGTGCCCTGCAAGGCTCCTACAGCTCTCCCACCTTCTCCCTGAACAATCCTTCTCCCTGTCCCCATAGCTCAGAATCCCCTCCACTATTCAGTTTGGGGTCCTGCCCCAAAATAAGAGACACTGGAAAACTGAAGTGAAAAACCACCAAAAGAGCATTTGCTTGATGAGAAGAGGCAGAGGGAGTTGGGCTCATTCAGCCTCATGAGAAGAAGATTTCAGGGGGATGTAACAGAAATGACCAGTTAACAAAGAGGTTCCTGAGCAAATGTTTTCAGACTTTTCATGGTGGTACACAGCTTGGAGATGAGACAGTTGAAAGAAAAGAGATTGAAAGTGGATAGGAAGAAAAATTTCTTTACCACAGTGACAGCCAAACCCTGGGACAGACAGCCCGGGGAGGTTGTACATCCACCTCTGTGGGTTTTCAATGCTAAATTGGGTAAAGCCCTGACCAACCTGATAAGATCTCAGCACTAACCCTGCCATGAGCAGGAGGTTGGACCACAGTCCCTTCCAACCTGATCCAGCCTGCTTGTCTTTGGGAAAAGAGGGTGAACCGGAATGATAACCAAGTCCAGAGCTTCCTCCCCAACCAGGTTGTGGGAACCCTGCAGTCAGCACCACCACCCTTGGATCATCCCATGGCAGCTTGAAAAGCCTTGTCAAACGCTGTGAATGTCAGGGGAAAAAAGTAGGGCAAAGGATTCGAGTGAGTTGCGACAGTGACACGTGCCTGGGCTGGGGGAGGAGGAGGAAGCAGTTGAGCTCACAAGTTAAATGGGCCAAGAGCCTGGACACAGTAAAATATCAGCTGCATCACCAGCAGAGTGAAGCTGTGAGAGGGAAATAACATCCTTCTCCTGCCATGGGCATGGCCTGGTCACAGGAGGGTGCTCAGCTGTGAGATGTGCCTTCCTTGCAGTGAGACCATGCTCAGATTTCATTTTAATTGTATTTTAACTGGTGAGGGCTCTGAGGGAGCACCTGGCCCTCATTCCACTGCAAGGGACAGCTCCCACCCCAGCCTCCACCCCTTCCTCCCCATAGAGAGCTGTGAAGATGCTCATGTTACCTAAGAGAGATCTCAAGTGTATCATGACTCACTCACCTTTCAAAGCTGTCAAAAAAAAAAAAAAAAAAAAAAAGGAACCAACAAAACAACCCAAACCCAACACAACTTAAAAGGTGTGGGAAGAAAATCAAGGGAAAAACAGTGGCTGAAGGTTTGGGTTCTGGTTTGGTGAGTGTCTGGAGAAGCAGCCAGGCGTAGATGGGAGCTCAGGCTGGACAGCCTGTGGCCACTGCTTCACTCCTGCCCTGTCCCAGGGATCCATCAGCCCCACTGGAAGGTGAGCCCAGCATTCCAAAGCCAAGAGTGAGCAGACCTGGCATCAGCAAACCATCCCTTCCATCCCAGTTAACTGGATCCCTGTGTCTGCTCAGCTGGAAGAGTGGATCATAGAGAAGTGGCTTTTGCTGGAGTGCTGCCTCTCTTGGCCTCTCCTGGGGACAGCATTCAGGGACAACATTAATACCCCAAGGGAGGGAATTAATTTCCTCAAAGCAGATTACTCCTGTTCTCCACTTCCCCAGCACAGGTGGAGGAGTTGGTAGTTGAGTCTGTGAGGTATGGAGGTGTTTTATCTGCTATTTGCTCTGAAATAAACAAAACACAGGATGGTTACCAAACAATGAACTTCCTGTTCTCTTGTGATCTGTCCTTTTCATCTCAGCCTCCAGATTAAAAAGGATTAGATATGGCAATATGCTGTGAGAATTTTGGAGTCGCTGAGGGCCATCTCAGGCTTAAAGCTGCCCCATTGCCCCTCTCTCATTAAAATGTCATTTTCCATCTTAAAAATGGATTCTTTTTGCTCCTGTCCTCTGAGCATGGTGCTGGTCCAGAACCACATAATGTAACAGGACCATCACAGGATAACTAAGGTAGGAGAAGTTGTGGAGGTCACCCTCCTGCAAGCAGGAGAATTGATGAGGAAAGGCACTTTCCCAATGTGTACTTCATGACTATTTGTGCACCTTGCTCCCCTCAGAGCCCATGCTCTGGGTATTCTGCTGTTGAGTTTAGTAATGTAACCCCTGAATTTAAAACCAAACAAGGGGCCAGGCTGTACAACTGGGCCACAGAGAGGGCTGGTCTGCTTAAAAAAAAATATGACAGATTTTGCAAGGATCCAGTAGGCTGTGATGGGAAAAACGTGAGGATCAAAGGAAACTTGTCCAAGAGAAGCTCCAACACAAAGCTTTGCCTGTGCAGCTCAACCACTGGCTGCCTGCCTGGGAAGCTACCAAATGACAAAGGATTTGCCAGAATTGGGTTATGTGGATTACTGGAGGAGAAGCTGGTATTAGGTGTGCTGAAGCCTCTCTTTTTAGGCATTGTGCCCCAGCTGAGTTCAAAGCTGGGATTGTGGCATGAGAGGCAAACTGCTCAAGCTTTGTCCAAACAAGGTCCAGAGGTTTAGGTGCTCAGCATTTAGGTGCTTGCAAAAGATGTTGACCCCTGAGGCTCATGATAAAATCTAAAGCTCCCTTTGAAAGTTAAGTGTTTAACATGAAGGAGCTGCTGTCCCATTGATCTACTGCCAATGTTTTAACAAGAGGAAGCCACAAGTATTTCCCTGTCAGAGTTTTGCACAGTGAAAGGGGAGAGACTGTAAATTTACTTTTCTTGCTTTTGCACAAAGAAGGATTTGTCAGCCAGAGTGAAGAAGAGTGAGGGCAGCAGTGTGAAAAGTGAAGAAAGGAATAAAGTCTATGCGTATTAAAAATTGTAAATAAATGCAAACATGTGTGCCTAGAAAATTAAGGTCTGTGTATGATTCAGAGAGAATTTATCCTAGAGAAGGGAAGAGTAAGCCCACAGCTCTTCTGCTGCAGGGAATATTTTTTTTTTTAAATTATTGACAATTTATACAATCTGGCGCTCTTCTAAATATAATTTTATTAGCATCAGAAGCCACTTGGCAGCAGGAAACTAATGCTGGTGAGTTCACAGTTTTCAAGACAAAGCGTTCTCTTTGAGGGAAGAAGGAAAAAGGACTCATTTGGGAAGAAGAGCCTTGCAGCTTCTGCCTAAAACCAGCCTCCACCTGCCATCTTCTCAGTGCAGGCTTAAACAGAGCAATATTCCCTACCCTCAGCCTGCTTGGCTCTGCTTTCCAAGGGAGATGAGGCATCTGCAGTCACGCTGCTCATCAGCTCTCCCGTCACCCTCCCACAGTAACCCCTGAGAGAGCAGGAACAGGGCTCTGGAGGCTGGGAAGGGAACCGAGGCTCTCACTGTCACCCACCCTCTGGGATGGGCACAGCCTGGCAGAGCCCACGAGAAGGAGCAGATTTTGGCTGCCCAGAGTGTGCCAATTTGCCAGGCAGGAGGAGACAGAGGAGCTGTGGCTGTAGGGACAGGAGATCACAACCCACAGGAGCTGTGGGAATCACCTTTCTTCCCAGGAGGAGGGTGATGCAACAGCACAGGAGAGCAAAGCCATGCATCAGGCTCCAGCACGGCTGGATCAAAGCACTTTTCTGGGTATTACAGAAAAAAGAATCCAGCCAAGGAGTCGTGCTGAGTTTTATTTTATTGAGCAGAGGCAGCAGAGGGAGGACAGGCTGCTCCTGTGGCTGTGGCTGTTGCTGACAGGGGCTCAGCTCCTGCTGCTCGGTCACAGGGAGCACTCAGCATTTCCCCAGGTGCTTCAATCTTATTTTCCCTCCGCTTCTCCTGCAAAAGGAGGAAGACAGACTTAGACCAAGCACCAAATGACAGACACAGCAAGGTGGGACAGATCCTTCCCAACAGGGCTGACTAGTGCCAGTGTACAAAGTACCCCACAAGAAATATCCACCCATTTTCTCCTCTCCTCATTCTTCTCTGATTTGCCCTGGAATAGGGCAGCCTTGACTGCATGGTAAATGTAAGGATTGCTAAGGAAAAAACGTTCTGCAAACACATTCCATCCAGCAGGGATGGCTCCTATTGCATCTCCTTTAAAAGGTGGCAGAGCTCAGAAAAAGTAGAGACATCCTGTTCTTCCTCTGAGATCTTGTGCCTTGTTCCACAAAGTTCATTCAGACTTTTCAGGAATAACTTGGCATGGCTCAGCTCCCACATTCCTCCAGGCACTTCTCAGTACCCAGGAGTGTGGGCAGTGAGAGCTGCAGCCTGTGGCACATAGTGGGAATTGTGCATCAATTTAGTGCGTGAGGAAGGTACAGGCAGGATGCATTTGCCTCCCAGGCCCTGTGCTGCCTCTCAGCATGGCAACCAGCAGCCTGCAACACCCAGAAGTGAATTAAAATTAACTCGTAGTCACACAGCTCTGCTCCAAGGAGGAAACATTCCGCTCAGCACGATTCAGGGTCTGGTCCATACAAGAGGAGCAGCCTGGATATAGGGCCTCCCCTCCCTGAAGATCATTAGATCCATGGAAATGAAGGCAATCCCCATTATTCCAACCCCCTGTGTCACTTACAGCACTGCCTTGCAGAAGGCACACTTGTTCCCATATGTGACACCATCCGTGCCGCAGTGAGGGTTGGACTCCCTCGTGCAGTACACACTTCTGTTTACGAACTCTCTACAAATCTGCACAAAGAATTTAAAAAAAAAAAAAAAACAACTTTCAGGACCCTTATACTCTTTTTTTCACTTTCCAAGCTGGACACAAGGTCACTAATTTAATGCTTTTTCTGGCAAATGCTGACACTGCCTATTTTCTGACAGAAAAACCTTCACAGAAACGAGCAGAAGCAGCGTTTCAGGGGAATTTTTGCCTCAGCTTTGAGGAGGAAAACTGTAGTCACCTTGGACAAGTCTTGATCTCCCAACAACAGGAGTGGATTAGCCTAGGCATGCAGGAGAAGAGTCAGCACTGATGCTCTGTCAGGCACTTGGAGCTGAGCTGCCTCCCTGCCGCATGACTTCAAGTGTCTTGCGAAACCCTGTGCTCAGCTTGGTGCTTGCTGAGCTCCTGCTTTCCCAGGGGAAGGAGGGGAAAACCATAGGGGAATTCTCTGGGGTGAAAATTCCTGGGAGAAATGGTGCACAGGAAGTGTTCAGGTGTTATTTCTCTATACAAGTCCCAGATGTTATTTCTCTCAGGTGTTATTTCTCTATACAAGTCTCAGATGAACTTAATTCAGGGGAATTAAGTTCAGGGGAACAGAACAGTCAATAATCCATTTGTTTCATGAGAAGATTGGACAGCAGAGCCAAGTCAAAAGTGGTGAAGCACAAAAACACCCCCTGTGCAAGCACCCCAGACCTAATCATGGGAAACATTTGCTAAACCAACCATCTATTTCCCTGCTCTACCTGCTAACATGACCACATATAACATCCCCCAGGCAGCAGTGAACTCCCCAGCATTGGGAATCCTTGGAAGGACCCACCTGCTCCCAGCAGACATTAAAAAATGTTTACCCAGCACCAAGATTTTGGTTACAAAAACATTCCTCCAAAATGAAATGCCATGACTGGACGTGGCACTCAGTGCCATGGTTTAGTTGATAAAGTGGTGATCAGTCAAAGGTTGGACTCGATGATCTTGGAGGTCTTTTCCAATCTTAATGATCCCATGAATCTATGAAATGCAGATTCAGCAAGCAGAAACAGCAGCACTAACCTCTTCAATCTCTTGACCTGCTACACCTGGAACTAAAAACAAAACAAAAGAAAAGAAAAAAAAATCAAACAAAAACCAGACAGATTTTACACATCAGCATTACTTTCTGATAAAGTCTGAGCTAAATTCACAAACCCTTTATGCAAAGCACAGTGAAACACACTCCAGGTTTTTCCTACTCCATCATCCCTCACAGGGAAAGAGGGGGCAGGAAATACATTATCTGAATTGCTTTTCAGTATTTTTCTATTTTGAAAAATGCTACTAAAACACCGTGCAATCATTCATTCAGCTGCTGACTACACCTCAGACATGTAACCCAATCTCCTGGAAGGCAGCCACTCCTGGGGAAGCAAGCTGCCATATCAGAACTGTGCTCCCAGAGATTTTAAAGCTACTTTGTTTTTTAAGGCTTTTAGGCTCCTGTGAGCAATGGAAGTGGCTGGTGCTGCTGTCAGGAGTGGGCATGGAGAAGGAGATCCCATGGTTGGGTTCAGAGCCTTGCTTGGCACAGCCCAGAGACCCTCCCAGGACAGGCTCATCCCAGGTGAGATACAGAGACGTCACAGGGTGACAGAGAGCAGAACAGGCAGCACCGGTCAGAACAGCACAAAAATTGGCTCTGTAACCACAGGCTCAGGGCTTGGAGCTAATCAGTCCAGGCTCTTCATGTTTCTTCCCAGCAAAGCCAGCAGGCAGGCGTGTAGGTTGAGTCAGAGCTGTGAAACGGGGCAACCCTGTCATGTCTTTAAGGGGGAGCCTGGCACTCCAGGGTGGGCTGAATGCAGATTTGCAGAATCTGGGTCACAGCAGTGTGGGACAAACACCCAGCACTCAGTGAGGCTGTGCCTGCTGGTCAGTGGGGTCACTGCCAGCCGTGCTGCTGCTCAGGTGGCTTCTGGACAGGAGGTGGAAGGACCTTGTCCTACACTCATCCCTCCCCAGTGGAAATCCCACCCAACCCTCAGTCAGCTCAACCCTCATCCATCAACCCTTCCTACTTCTTTTGCTATTTCTGTTGCCCTTTGGTGTTTTTTTCCTGGTGCTGGCACATTTACCCTGTTCCCAGGTTTGGCTGGGCTACCTTAATGTAGAAGGCACTGGTATGGCTATCTGCATATTATTTACAAAACAGCTCATTAAATAGATTTTATAAATATTAAATGCAGCTACAGAAGAATTTGTGATGATGCCTCTTGACATCTGTTTATTTTACAGGAGATCACAGAGTTTGCTGCTATTCTGCCCGGCCTTGGAAGGAAGCATCAGCCTTCTGACGGAACCCAGTCCCAATTAAGACTCAATTAGAGACAGATGAATATTTCATAATGAATAATGTGTACAAAGCAATTCACCTCTTCTCCATGCACAGCTTGCCATTTTCTCAAGTGAATTCTTTATTCAAATTATTCGTAGGAAAACAAGTATAAATAATTCTGGTTCCACATATTCTTCAGTAACTGTTGTCACACATCTTATAGAGTTGGGTCAGCTGGACTCAAGCAAGTGATAACACTGACATGATCTGTATGTTCAAAAGTCATCACTCAGCTTCCCCATATCACCACAGAGATGTGTAAATCTCCAGATAAATAGTTGCTGGATCCTTTTAATTTGCCCTCTTTGTTCTGACTCCTTGAGGATATTTGAATTTAATTTTCAAGATTTTCTCTGCAACATCAACGAAAGCCGAAACTTTAATCTAATTACGTCTCCACATCTCCAAGGAAAACACCAAATACCAAGATGCTTAGGATCAAAACAAGAGCAGATGACCCGGAGGTGAGCAAATTTCTTCTCTAACTGGTTCAGCAAAACTCTCCAGTGAACATTTGTACCAAAAATTCATAATTACACCCTGTTTTGGTGCATTTCCTGAAGAGACGCTCAGAATTTGCTCACTCTGTCTCCCAGTGACACCTCCACTGCATTATCCACTGCAGAGGCACACGAGGAGTGGAAATATGTCACACGAGTGAGCAAGTCCTGCGGATATTTTCTACTTGCTCAGCTTTATCTTCAAGCCTGTCAGCCGGTGATCAAGACTCTCCAAAATTTGTTGTCAGGAGAGGTCTTGGTGTTTGTTTTCCTTTTCTAGGCTACAGAAAAGATCACTTACCCCAGAAGAAAGAGAGCAGCAGCAGGCTGAGAAGCACTAAGGCACCTGTAGCCCTCATGCTGCAGGCAGCTCTTTAGTCCAAGCCAAGGTGGAGCAGGAGGTGTTGTCTCAGTCCCAGAGCCCACAGTGAGCACACAGAGCTGCCTTTCAGTGTATTTATGTGCCTGTCCGTAGCTGTCCTCATTCCCCACCTTAATTGTGAGAACTTCTCCACTTGATTTCTAAAGCCATTATTGGTCCTGGCTGGTTTATGGTGCTTTAAGGAATGCTGCCCTGTCCACATCAAACCTAGAAAGGGATAATTACATGAGTGATAGACGTGCTTGTAATATAATTATTTTTTTCCTTCCAAATAGTCACAGGATTCTCACAAGGGTGAATTTTCAAAGCGGTGATTCATAGGGGAAGCTGGTAATTTTCATTCTCTGGGCCCTCTCTGAATGCCAGCACCGAGGCTCTGAGTGCAGCGTGATGACACTCACTAGACGTTACGAAATAAATCACAGCATGAGAATGTGTTGTCTGTGAAACCAATTATACGTTGTTCCCTGGCTATTTTTGAGGATGGTTCTAAATTTATGGAGTTGGGGTGGAGAAGCACTGGGATGTGACATGCTCTCCTCGCTGTGTGCACAGTCCCAGATAGGACTGCTGACTCTCCTCCCTGAACTATTTAAACCCTAGCTGTCAATGTTTTTCCAGTTTTTCACATTCACAAACATATGTTAGGGCTCTGCTCCCACCGCAAGTGGCAGTGAAGGGAATTTGATGGGGAATTGGCAGATCCAAGCTCTATTTCCAGCTGAGGCTGTGTGAGGATTTGTGCTCAGCTGCACCATTTGCCAAACACCTCTCCAGATAAGAATAGCTTAAATTTTAGTATTTTTTTCCCAAGGAGACAAGGCTTAGGAGAGGAATGTGTGTAGATATATCTGGGGTTTAGCTCCCCTGGTGAATTTTGAGTACGCAACTAGTTCCAGCCAAATTTTACACAGGAGTGAAAAAAAAAATTAAAAATAACTAACACACTTTTATACATTTTTCTAGCAACAGAGGAAAGATGCTACCAGCATCCCCAGCCAGCAAGGGAGAGAGTTTCTGCAGCAGAGCAGCGCTATGGGCGCCCTACATCTGGGGAAGCATTTCAGCTTGCAGCTTGCCAGACATCTTAAAATCCACACAGTGGCAGAGAAACCGTGACTGACAAGCGAATCCTGAGCTGTCTATTAAGGGTGATCTCACGACGCAGCCTCTCATATAATTTAGTTATCAAACCCGTCAGCCGCAGCGCCGTTCCCAGCCACGCTCAGTTCTGCCACTCGCAGCACTCCTTGGTTGCCTTTTCTGGTTTCAGACGTCACTGCTCACGACCACAGCCTCGATGCCTCAGTCCCTTATCTTGCCCAAACGTTTCGGTTGCTGCAGCACAACTGGCTCCAGCCTCAGCAAACACACGGCAGGGAACAGCCCCTTCCAGGCTGAGCGGAGGAAAAGGCTAAATTACCAAGCGTGTGATTACTGTTATTGCCCATTTCCACTTCTTTGTGGCACCTGAGGAGTCCACTTGCTGGCAAAGGTGGGGGAATTCCATCCCTTTGACAGTCAGGGGTAGAAGAAGGGCACATGGACCTTATTTTGCAGCTTAAGGGGTGGCTGGGCAGAGTCTTGCTGGTCTCAAGCTCAGTCCTAACCTGTGCTGGGCCACTTTTTAGAATTAAATGCTACAAACATTTCCATCTTCTATGGAGTCCTTGCTTAGAGGCTTGTAAGGCAGGACACAGCCATATAGTCACCATTTGCCCCCCTTTTGCTGAGGTGAGCAGCTCTTCTTTGGGGTTTTCCAAAACCTTTTGAGCAGGTATCTGACTTCCTCAGGCACAAGCTACCACTGAAGAGGAGGCTTAGCAAAAGACCTTGCAACTGAAGACAATTTCCTGCCGTGGCCAGAACTCCACTAGTCTGTGGCCACCCTGTAAAGCTCTTGTCCAATAAGAAATTGTAGCCAAATTCTCCTGTGCTGACAGGTCTCTGCTCACATCCACTGGCTACTTGCACTGTTCCTTGACTATATTTTCAGTCACACAAGCAGGTAAGCAGTGAGGGCTGTCATGGGTCTCCAATTTGTCTTTTCTTAAGAGCAGGCATGAAAGTCTGATGTGATTTATACTGCCTGTATTAACACTAAAAAAAAACCCTGAAAATAAGAATTTCCATCCCTCTTCCTAGGACAGAGCATTGCTCTCTGTGCTAGCTCTAGGGGAAAGACAAGCCTTATATTCTGGTGGATATACTACAAAAATTCTTGGTCAAGAAATTATCTACTCCAGGAAACAAGACCAAAGGAAGTGTCTTGAAAGTCACAGATTTTGTCCTAAATATCAGCCTTAGCAGCAGGTGTTCTTTTACATAACAAGAGAATGGGAGGTGGAGAAAGGACGAGGAAGGGAGTTTGAGCCATGGCACTTGGGACTTTTTTTGCTTGTGCTATTTGCATATTAACTCCTTGACTCACCCCAAAAGATGGCACATCATCATGAGCAGTCACACATGTCATTGTTCCTCCAGAGCACGCTTCAGGCTCCCACAAAGATGTTATCTCCTCACCTTTTTTCCCAAGATAGAAAGCAGGTTGGAATTACCAGAATATCCTCTGGCTCTTCTTCCCTGAAGTTAGAAAACCCAAGACTTTCTCCTGAAGGGTGCCCTGCCTCACCTCTGCCTCAGATATCCCCATTACAGTTTTTCTTCTTCTCCAAGAAGCCAAAAGCCTGAGCCCAGTCTAATTTCTCCTCAGGTTCTCATTAGGCTCATTACAGCCTTGCGCAGCTTGCTGCAATTTTCTGCTGATGGGCATAGTCTCGATGGACACACCCTTCAAGGAAGCAGCAGTTCCTAATTTTCTTCCCTCTGAGATACCTCCTCCCTTTGCCATAAGCCTCCTTTTTATAACGCACCACCAGACCTGCTCCTTGCCCAGGTGTGACCAGGTAGAACTGATCACAGTCACCTTTCACACTTCCCCAGGACCATCCATCCCCCCAAGCCAGCACCCCTAAAAGGACCAGTTCCTCCAAGTTCCAGTGCTGTGACAAAGCCCTTTACACCCTGCAAGAGTCCAAAATTTGGAAAGTTTCACTATTTTTTAGCATTTTCTGATGGTTTGCTACAGAATTACATTCTCCTGTGAGGGCTTGGGCTAGTGTTTTGCTCTTTGTTGTGGTTTTATTTTACCACTTCTCCTGCCTGGCAGCTAAGTACCCAAAAGCCTGAAGACCATTACCCCTGCCTGGAAAACAAAAACAAAACAAAAAACCATTCCATGGCAAAGATTGTGGCTGCAATTAATTTATTGATCAATCAAAGCAGAGACTGATGTGTAACAGTTCAGGGAGCAAGGAAGAGCATGTTTGATTGAAGAATTTGTGAGGAAAATGTAGTTTTGAAGGGTGCAGCTCCAGCACTTAGCATGAGCCGTGGTGGCTGAAGAACAGAGATCCAGCGCTGCGCCTGGAGAGAGAGATGGAAACCAAAATTAGAGACATGGATCTCATTTCTATGGCCTAACTTTGCTCAAATAAGCCAAACGCCCTTGTGCTCTCCAAGTCATAAAGTACTCCACTTAACGTTTCGCCTCTTTTCAGATTCCCCAAGTTACACGCTTGCATACGTTAAAGAGATTTGGGACAAGCCCCATAATTTTGGACACCTCCTACAGTCACACTTTCAATCACCCTGGCAGGGAGGCAGTCAGCAATGCTATGAGCCTGCAAGCGGGGATCTGCTTTTAATTGCAAGGGGAGGAGGAGAAGACTCACTCAGGCTTAAGATCTGCAGCGCCTGGGGGGTGGCAGAGGAGTGAGCGTTGGGAGAGGGATAGGGATGGAAGCTAACGGGATCTCCAGGGCTTCCAGAGGAGCTGCCCCAGCCGTGTGTGAGCTGCAGCTCCTCTGGTTTCATGGCCTCACCAGGAGCTCTGTACTTACGTGACTGCGTTGCAGAACTTGCATCTGTTGCCGTAAGTTCTGCCGTCGGAGCCGCAGATGGGGTTGTACTCAGAGGTGCACAGGAGGTTGGCTCCCTTCTGCTGGCTGCAGTCAATGGTTTGCTAATGGAGAAAAACAGGGTTTAAAGCTTTCGTTCCCTGTATTTTCCTACATGTGTGGTTTATGTTTATTTAATATTGGTGATATGGCAAAGTGCGGAAGCACTTTTCGGGAGCAGGGCTCTGCTGTTCCAGCAATTCTGCAGACTCAGAGAATGTGCTTGCCTGGAACAGCCTGAAGTAGGGAGATGGCAAACAGAAAAAAAACCTAATAAATGCTATTATAAGTAGTGAAATGGCCATGCTGATATTTCCAGGCTGGCTCTCCACTGGCTGCTCTGGCTCCACAGGGAAGCACAGGCAAGTGGACAGAAAGGGGATGGTCACAAGCCCCAAGTGCAATAAGTTCTCCCACCCAGGGGATCACTGCTACTAATAATGCTCCTGCCTCAATGAGGCAGCATCTCTTGCTCATCCACTGTCACAGCAAATGAAGGTCTCAGCACCCTCTGCCTGCTGTTCCCAGGTCAGAGAGGTGACCAGACACCTGAGCCATGGATTTGGTTCAATACCTGTTGACCCTGGCATACTTTAACTATTCCCCTCAAGTCCTATTTCCAGGCCAAATGCACCAGAACAAGGCAGGCATTTCTATTATTCAGTCACGAATTTGTGTTGCAAAATATAACAGCAGTTAAGAGTGCATATTTACCTGTGGGTACACCTGGGGTGGGTTGACCTGGGGTGGGTACACCTGGGGAGGGTACACCTGGGGTGGGTTCACCTGGGGTTGGTTCACTTGGAAGCACTGTCCATATCTCTGCAGGTTCACTTCCAGGCCGCTCCTTTGGGGGGAAAGTGAGATGAGAATGAATGAGCACAGTGCAGCTGCTTCATGAGCCAAACTACCTCGTTATGCTCCAAATAACAAAAAAGAGAAATACTGATCCAGAAAGCCTGACCCAGGCCCTTCACTTACGCCACAGCATTACAGAACTGGCACTTGTTCCTGTAGGTGATGCCATTGGTGCCACAGATGGGAGAGTATTCCATGGTGCAGGGGTTGCTAAAACCACTGCCAGGCTTCAGGAAACCAGTACAGTCGACCTGAAAGAGTCACAGAACAGCTTTTGAACCTCTGCTCCCCTTCACATCACCCCGGTGTAATGGAGCGTGGTGCAAGAGACATCTCCCCCTCTTCCCAGAGCTGCAAGGTGAAAGGGGCTTCAGGCAGTGTGGTGGATTTGGGGGAGCACAGATAAATCCTGCCTGTGGGCACAGCATCAGGATCTGTCCTGAGGTGTGCTTCATCCCTGTCATCTTAGGGATTTTCCCCCAAATGCCACCATGAAGAATCTTTGCCTAAAATACCTTACACAGCAGCAACTTTTGTTGTGAGGTGGCAGTGCCTTTCAAAAATGGAGTTTACACTCAGCTCGCTGCTCCTGCAATTACTCTGAGTGTATTGAAATGGAAGTCGTTGTATTATTTGAAATTGCACAGCCGGAGTGTTTCTTTACTCTCTCTATCTAAACTAAAAATAGACACACTTTGCCACTTCATGGTAGCTCCATATATTGATATTAACTTTATCTTAACTTTATGGTAAATATTCTGATAGAATCCATTTTTTCTGCTGCAAAAGTATAATTTAGTTGAAATCCAAACTTCTTCTGGGAATTTCTTAGCTACAACAAACCTCTGAGTCTAAATCTAAAGAGAAGTGTTTTCATAAAGCTAATCTAAACACTCTCAAAATCAAAAGTTTCCTTTCTAAACTCTGGTGTCATCCAGAAGCTACTCTGCATTTTAAAACTCACTGATTTTAGCGGTTCAAACAAAATGCAAGTTAAACTTCCTGCAAATCTGAAATTCTTCATTTCCACTCCATTTCTGAGAGCCAGGAATTGTGTGGGTTCAGTACAGAATGAGCCCTAGGCAGGGTTTGTGTCTGGCTATCACCCACCAGAGCAACAGAAAGTCACCAAATCCCATGAGAAAGAACCTATCCCAGACCTTACCCTAACGCATCTTCCGTCGTGTTTCTTGTCAAGAGCACGGTTGCGGCTAGAGGGAAGAGAGGGAGAAGGAAAGCAAGGATTAATCTTTTCATGCCATGCAGTCACCTCAATCATTAAGTCTCTCCACCCGTAAAGCCCCAGTAATTAATCAGATTCTGGAGCTTTGACACGGAACATCCCGGGCATTAGGGAAGACAGAAACTTAAGAAAAATCCAGTCCACCCCACGATTAGTCACAACCCCAAGGGCTTCTGGCTGCTGCTGGAGCTGGCAGTTTTGGTGATCAGGGGATGTTCTACTCACAGGAAGTCCTTGCAGAGGGCGCACTCGTTGGCATAGGTGCGGCCATTGGTGCCACACACAGGGTCATAGTTGCGGGGACAGACCATGCTCACGGTTTTCCCAGACAGCAGGTAGGCGCCGCAGGAGGCCTGGGAAGAGCACTCAATAATGTCTCCAACTGGAGAGAAAGGTGTTCTTGCCCTAATCATGTTTTTGCTGCACTGGGAGGAATTTTTTTTCCTCTATGGCTCCTCCATGGTGAAGAAAAAATACATGGTGTTTTTTACAGCTCGTGAAAGCACCTTTCTGCTGTTAAGACTTAAAGTACTTTTGGCAAGAATTTTGGGCAAAAATGATCATTCCTTGGGGAATCAAGACAGGGAAGGTATTTAGGCAGATATTCAATAGTAGTATGGATTTTCTGCTGGCACTCTGTGCTGTGCTGACTAGCACTCTACATTATTAATCGCTGTCTTTTTAATCATCAGCATGCTAAATTATCTCTCTCTGACAAAGGTGTTTTCTTATGTTGGGGAAAAGAGGTGCACTTAGGGGCACTTCTTTCTTATTCATTCTCTTTTTTTTTCTTCCCCCCTCAAGCTTTCCCTAGAATATAGTGTGAGCATGAATTATTCATCTAGACTTAGAAATCAAGACTAAATGACAAAGGAGATCTACTACTCACCCGTCTTTGAGCAACAGCAAGATCTACAATAAAAACAAAAATTATAAAATGTAAAAATTGCACAACATCCTTCACTAAAATTCCTTTGCAATCATAAATTTCCCTACAGAGTAACCAAATACACCTTCTCATTACCAAGAAGTGATTATCTTCCCAAATGTTTCATCTACTCCAAGTACATGCAAAGAGATACACCGAGATTAAAAAAAACCAAACAGTTATTTGTGAAACCAGAAATTTTGACTCACTAAACAAGAAATAGGACATAAAATTTTATCCTTTTCTAGCACTATAATCCCCACTAAGGCTCCAAGGCTTAAAGCACAGATCCCATGTGTTTATCTGCACAAGGGTGAAGTTCATTTAAAAGAGAGCCTGCATCTTCCTAACCCATCAAAGCATCACATCCCCAACAGGCTGCACTCTCTTTCAGGATGCACAGAGACAGGCAAAGGATCATGAGGACTAGACCAGCATAGAGTGTTATCAAAAATGACAAAAATTCCTCACCAGAAAGGCAGCTGAGAAGGACTAGCCCCAGAAGAACTAGACCAGCATAGAGTATATCAAAAATGATAAAGATTCCTCACCAGAAGGACTAGCCCCAGAAGGACTAGACCAGCATAGAGTGGATCAAAAATGACAAAAATTCCTCACCAGAAGAGAAGGACCAGCCCCAGAAGGACTAGACCAGCACAGAGTGAGTGTATCAAAAATGACAAAAATTCCTCACCAGAAAGGCAGCCCAGAAGGACCAGCCCCAGAAGGACTAGACCAGCATAGAGTGTATCAAAAACGACAAAAATTCCTCACCAGAAAGGCAGCCGAGGAGGACCAGCCCCAGAAGGGCGACACAGTTTGCCATCTTCATGTTGGTGGTGGCGGCTGATCCCTGTGGGTCGGTTTGCCGGGCAGTCCGTGGATGGTTCTCAGCCTTCTCCCTCCCCACTATATATATGCATCTCCCCGACCTTGTGAAGTCATCACCAGAAAGTAATTATTTGCTCTGTAAACTAAGAAAATTGTATCGATTATTGAGTTGAGCTCCAAAGAATACTTGTTTGTTAGAGAGATGCCCAGAAGAATTAAACAAAAATGTGAGCTACACCCAGCTTGTTAACAAAGGCGCCTTGCTGCACAATGAGTGATTTGTACTTTCCAAACAGGAGCACTGTCTCAATAGGGGATGTTGTGAAATTCCATATGGAAGTTGGGGAAGGGAAAAAAGGACCCATTTGTTGGAAGTGTTTGACTTGTGTTCACCATATCACATATCCTAGACAGGAACTGGGCTCCAGGAGACTTCCATGGCACAAAAGAGTAGGGGGAGAGCAGCATGGGACACTCTGAGCTTTTAGGGACATCAGATCTGGGGTCTGGCTGGTATCAGTGTCCTTTACAGATGCTGAAGTCTCAGTGAATCTCTCCACACTCTCTCCTTTTAATTTCCTGGTACTCACCAGGATTTCTCACCAACAAGAGGGGAAGAGTCATTACCAGAGGAAAGCATTACCAAAACCCCCAGAAGTTTATAAGACATTTCTGTGTAGGAGCAAGAGTTATTCATCTGTTGGCAATGAGCATGAGTCTGATTAAGAAATTATGAGAACAAGTAGCCTTAAATCTGTACTGGGATAATGTTTCCTGTTAATGGCAAGCAACTGGTATTTTGTGCAGGTGAAATGGGCTTGTTAATAGCAAAGGCATTCCAGAAAAGATTCCAGTAACTGCAAACAGCGGGCCAGACGTTAGGCTTCCCCCTTCTCCCTCAATTATATGGCATTAAATTCAGAGTGTCAGCTGAAAGTCGTGTTTTAGGGAAGATAAGTGATAAATAATGTGCTGGGCTCTGCTAAGTGGCTCGACTCTATCGCAAGTGTATGGAAAAACAAATAAGGGATATTGTATAAAATAATAAATTTTTGATTTAAGGTAGCCACGGAAGGAAGTGACGGATGGAACTTGTTTGTGCTTCAGAAGAAGCTTGATTCATACATGTGGCTTAAAGGCAGCCTGAGTTTTAAATAGAAAATCAGAATTGGTTTTCTTATTATCCTGGGAGATGTTCAACACTTGGCATGAGCAGATAAATCATAAAAATGTAGCTGAAAGTGTAAGGGAACTGTAGTCACAGAATGGAGCTTGTGGGATTTGGCCTGTTTATATCAATGAAATCATTTTCCTGAAAAATAAATGAATAATGCTATTTGGATCTCTTTCACAAACATCACAAGTTGAAGGGTTCCTTTGAAAGTTGTTTCTGTCGCATTCTTAGCATCCTGAGTGAGTTGACTTTCAGATTCCCTGAACTGATTGTGAGCATATTTGGAAAGGAAGCAGTAGTCACGGAAGCATTAATATTGATTGATCTCCAGGAGCAAGAATGCCAGAACCTGAAAACAGAGCTTCCTCAGAACTTGTACCAGCCACCAGTGAAGGTGGTGCTTGCCAGCCCTGAGGTGGCTGGGGGGCTGCAGGAGCAGAATTTGTCTGCTCCTCAGCCCTGTGCTCCAAAATCCCCCATACACACCTCTGGATCCAAGATCCCCTTTAGCAGAAACTGTGCTGCTTCTCCTGGAGCATCCCCTGCCAGGCTGGAACCACCAGGAGCTGCTGTGCCTGGCAGGTGTCTGCCAGGGAGCAGCATCACTTTCATGTTGGGCCAACACCTTTCATTAGTTAGATCCGCTGGGAGATCCCCTCTGCCCCACATGCTGCCCCTGAGGGTCTTGGTGGCCTTCCAGGACTGCTCCAAAAGCAGCTCTTCTCCCTCTGCAGCTTCTGCCCCTTTGCTGGACAGCAGGGAGAAAAAGAAAAATGAGGAAAGAGCCTTGCTACAGGGTCTGGAGACAAAGGGCAATATCTAGGGCAGGGCTGCTGGGACAGGTGTGACAGAGGATTGCACAAGGAGCCCCATTAACTGAAAACAGAGGGAATGGGACAGGAGTAATCACAGGGAAGCAGATGGACTGAAAACAGGCATTAGGAGAAGAGAAAAACAACTGTCCCAGGTGAGCCTTGGGAAATGTCAGACACCTGTTGCAAATGGGAAGGGCAAAGTGAACCTTCCTGCCCAAACCCCTCTGAGTGTGTGTCACAGTGCCAGACACTCCTCAGTGATGCCCAGTGACAGGATGAGGACAGTAGCCATAAACTAAAACACAACACATTCCACCTCAGCATGAGGAAGAACTTCTTTACACTGAGAGGGGCAGAGCCCTGGAACAGCTGCCCAGGGAGTCGTGGAGTCTCCCTCTCTGGAGTTATTCCAAACCCACCTGGACATGTTCCTGTGTCACCTCCTCCAGGTGACCCTGCCTTGGCAGGGGTGTTGGATGATGATCTCCAGAGATCACTTCCAACCCAAACTTACCTGTGATTCTGTGATTCTGAGATTTGGGGGTATCGTGACAATGGGCTCCCTAAAGTGATTTTGGGATTATTTTTATGTTTCTACAGATCCATACAAAAGATTAAATAAAACTCTTTAAATGCTTCCTTCCATCTCAGGTTCTTAGAGGGCAAACATTCAGGAAGGTTATGGCCACATGGATGGGATAAATGTTGATCGTCACATAATGGGTCCTCTTGTATTAAGGTAAATTTCCAATAACTCTGGAAATTCTACCCAGTTTCTAATCCATCAGGGTTTTTTCCCATAGCAGTGATAATTTCCTGGGAAGCTTTTCCCCTGCTCTTGAGACTCTCTATCTCAAGTATGTCCATAGCCTATCACAACCTAAAAAATTCTTCAGCGATGCTCCCTGCTTTGGTTCAAAACTTGCCACAGGCTTCATCTGGCTACAAAGAGCAACAATGCTTTAAAAAATTATTACTATTAATGTTATTGTTACTATTATTATTTTTTTATTACTATTTAAGAAGGTGGATATGTGCATGCCAGCAGCGGTACCACTGTCCTTGCTCTGCTCTGCTGCTGTCACAGGTAATGCAGAACAAAGGGGTTCCACTCTCCAGCCTGTGCTGGAGGAGGGAGCAGAGCAAACCGCGTTTCTCTGCGGTTCACTGGGGATGTGGAACAACTGCAGGAGCTCCCAGCCGAGCTGCTGTTCCCAGACCTCTGCACACGGGGGCAGAGCTGGATCTGCTATGAGAACATAAATTCAATTTACAGCCGGCAAAGCCCCTGCTCTAAGCCGCACTCACCTATTATTTCTCCTTGTAGTTCAGCTATCTGATTGCTGCCTGCATATCTCCAGTCTTTTAAGCACAGATGATATCACAGGCAAGGGTGTCTGGAATGATTTGGCTGTCTGGGAGCTGCATGCAGACAGCATAAGGCTGAGGATCCCAATCCCTCAGTGAATCTCAGCTCTGCCAGGCTTCAATAGCTCTGACACAGCCAACCCCCAAAAACACCTGCAATTAACTTGCTTTTCAAATATAATTTTATTTTTCTCCACATCAAGAAAGAATTTTGTAACAAACCATTTATCCCGAATGAAGCCATAGAGAGAAACTGCATTAACAGAAAGGTCTAGACTGGCCTGAGGTAGATTTTGGCCAGCAACAAGTAGAACAATGCACAAAAATAGAAGGAATGATATAAAATAAAGCAGAACAAATTAAGTACATGCAATGTGTTAATCAGGTTGTGGGGTAATTGAATGGCATTTCCTAAATCCAAAACATCAGATAATGACATAAAGTGCCGAGGTACTGCTTAAAGAATTGTACCATAAAATACCTTGGCAGGCAGACAACGTTTCCTGCCTTGAATTTCCTGGAGGGAGAGTTAGATTAGTAATGGTGAGAGGATTTGTGCTGTTGTGGCAGGATTTTATTGAGAAGCAATAAAAAAAATTATTTCCAATGAGGTGCTCATAAAGAACTCTCTTCTTCTCCATCCTAAGGAGCATCCAGGATGAGCTGCTGGGGTGGGAGGATGAGGGTTCCACTGGGGTCCTGCTCTGCCCTTGGTCACTCCTGAGCAATCCTGCTCACTCTGCATCACAGAGGATTTATCATTTCTACTCAGTTTCCCCTTAATTGCCTGCTGGATTTTCCTGTTTAGCAGACATGGCCCTGGAAAAGGCCCTGTGAGGATCATGGGGATTTGCAGCACGATCAGGAGCTCTGCTTGTCTCCAGGGCATCGTGGTTCCTGAGACCATCCTCATCCTCTCTGCTGCTGCCCAGGAGAAAAATAACTGCTGGAGATGGTGTTCTCTCACCCTGACTCCCACACTCAGCAGAGGGAGAGAAAAAGGAGCCTGATGAAGCCCCAAACCCACAGAACTAGCATCCAGAGCCTCAATTCATCCTGATCCTCAGAAATCTCCTCTGACACTGAGATGCCTTCCTGCACACAGCCCTCCCTCTGACAGGAGGGACACTGCAGCCCCGGGAAGGGACTTGGCACTAAATGGTTGCAGAGAGTCATGTCTTTTGGAAATAAATTGTCTCCTTTTAGAGAGCTGCTCTCTCCAGTCTCTGGGAAGTGACACATTGTCACTTAAGATCATTAACTATTTGACTGTGAGACTGCTGCCTCTCCAGCACGAGGCACCGGCAGCGCCTCGCTGTTAATGAATAATAAATTAACACCATGACTCTGAGCCCTTCCTTTCATCAGCCGAGACTTCCAGAGGCCGGAGAATCTCAAAGGATCCTCTACAAGCGACAGTCTACGTAATTACCTGCAACCAGCAGCTAAGTGATGGGTGAGGTGCCCAAAAGGGCTGTGGCAGTGATCGCCAGCATCCCCTGGACATCAGGGCTGTTGGCTCTGCCTGCCCGCTGGTTTCCTGCAGTGCCCCTCAGCAATGAACAACGTGGGCAGAAAGGGATCTGCCTGCCCAGAGAAAACATCCTGTGACATTGTTTTGGGGAGGAAAGCAGATTGCAAAAGGTCTTGTCTCAATCCTGTTTGCAAGGGGAAGAGAGGCAGCTTGGGATGTGACCTTCTTCACATGTCTTGTGGGGCTAAGAAATGGGGGATAGCTCTGGAAACTGAAACAGGGATGAGCAGCTCATGGTGCCAGCAAGATCCCTTCTGTGTGGCAGAACAGTGCCAGAACATCCCAACTGCAACAATCCTGGGACTGTCTGTAATTATGTGAGTGCTGAGGTTTGCCCGGGGTCTGTTTGTGCTGCCAGGCTACAGAGAGAAACACTGGGTGAGGCTGCAGGAATTCGACAGCAGCAGCTGGGGAGGGAGGCAATTCCTCTCACCCAGGCAGAGAGAAACTGTCTGAGATACCCTCAGTGCAGTAAATGGTCAGGAGCACCAGGATGCATCTCCAGCCCTGGTTTTCTTTTGGAATGCCAGATGCAGGCAGATGCCCACAAAAGCTGCCCATTGCCTTTGTGGTTAGGGCTGATATTTTTGTAGATCACAACATTGTGTTCTCCCTCTCCCTGCAATTTGCCCATTAATTTCCACACCCCAGGATTGTTGCAGTGATATAATCATGAAAACCAGAATGAGACTAAAGCAAGACAGAAATGCTGGAACTTTTTTTTTTATTAAGCAGAGGTTTCAGGATTGATCAAGAGTTTTCAAGGGTCAGGGCAAGGGTTTAGGAAGTCATCTGCCATGGGAAACATTGTCAGGGAGGGATCTTCTTTCTCAACTGAATCCTGTTGAGAACTTAACATGCATTCATAGATCTCAAGCGAAGACCTCCACGGCTTCTCCTGCAGAGAAAGAAATTGGTATCTCAGAGACAGAACATCTTTTACTGTTGGTCTGTCCCTCTGCACCACAGAGGGACTTCTTAACTCTATTACACATATTTCCTTTTGTTATTGACATATGAAGACAAGAAAAATTCTTAATTTAAAAGACCAAATAGTCTGTAGGAAACACTTTGTTTGCTGGGAGAAAGCAAATCACTTAAGAGGGAAATGGAGAATACTGTGTTGTCTCTTTATCACTGAAAGAAAGGAATTCCCAGCAAAATCTCCCAATAAAAAAAAGCCCTACCCTTAATAGTGAGAGAACAAATAAACAAAATAAAAGAACTTCTCCAACCAGTCTCCAAGACTAAGTTAATTCACCCTTAGTAGCTGAAGAGATTTATTTCATACGTACAGGTAAGCATTGCAGAACAAGCATTTGTTGGCATACGTGACACCATCAGATCCACAGTGTGGCACAAACTCCATGGTACACATATTCGTGATGGTCCTCTGGTTACCACAGTAGGTGGATGCAGGCTGTATTCACAAAAAATAAGAGCTCTCAACCAAAGCAAGGTGAGAAAGGTGATTTTAGGAGGTACCACACACACCTTGAGCTGCCCCCTCATTGCCCAGAGGAGATGCTGAGGAAAAGCCCAGGGACAGGGCAGGATGCAGAGGAGCTTTGCCTCCAGCCATGCAGAGCTGTGTAATCACTGCCAGTGATGCTGCAGTGACTTTGACAACAACTTGGACATGAACTGAATGCTGCCCTACTTGTTGGAACTATCATCAGATGAAAATGGCAATTTCACCCGATAATATCTGTGGCAAATATTGTTCAGGCAGCTGGGTGCCTCAGGATTTTGAAAGGCTCGATCACAATGTGATTAGTAAAGATTTATACAGAAACTGCTTTAAGGAAAGAAAGGATGGAAAATAGAAAAATCTGCCCCTTACCTGCAGCGCATCAGTAGCCGGAACTAAAAAAAAAAGGAAGAAAAAAGGAAATATGTTACAAATGTAATTCATGTATTCTGTTAAAATCTGTGAATGCACACCCTGAATACATTACTTCCAACTCCCTGTGTGTTAGCAAATTATTCTGAGACAAAAGGAATTTCAGGCAAAATGTGCCATACTGTATGTTGATTCTGTAGTACTTTTTTTAATGAGGGTTACAGTCAAAATAGAAAAAGGTGTGCAAAATGAAAGAAGAGAAAGGCATTTTCCATGGTTCAAAAGATGGAGCAGGACATGTACTCAAAGCTAAGCGAATTATTGAGGCAAACAGGGACATAAAGCTGACAAGCACACAGAGGCAACATCTCATATGCATCGCCACTATTATTCCTAAATAAGAATATTTAGTGAGAGGTAAATTCATAAAGCTTCCACAGCAGTTCAGGCTCTCAAACTGCACCTCGGCTCAGGATGACTACAAGAAATGTTCACTTTCATTCAGTGAAATAATTTGTGTTCCTGCAACATTTCAGAGGTTAAACACTGGTTGTCTGAGTCTCCGGGTTGCACCACGTTCATGTCACTTCTTTCATTATGCATAAACTAGCGCTGAGAGTAGAGCTGTTCCCACAGTTGTTCTTACCCACTCAGTTCTGTTGCTAAAATATTACCCCATAAGTGATAGTCTCTGATGTCAAGTCTTTTCAACACTATCTTTCTAGGAGTAAATAAGTCCTTGCAGAATGAAGCTCCTTCCAGTCTAAGGGTGTTTTTTTGTGGTGCTGGAGACAGCCAGGGCTCACTCCGAGGCAGAGCAGGGGGCAGTGGAGCCACTCACCTGAGATGCAGAAAAGGGCCAGAGAGAGCAGCAGCAACACCCCTGTGATCTTCATGGTGGCTGGAGCAGCTGTGAGCAGCAGAGCTTGGCTTTGGCTAAGGAAACACAGCCTGGATTTCATCCTCAGGTGGCAACCACGCTTATATGGACCTGCACGGCTGGGGGTGTGTGTGTTTGTGCATGTTCCTATTTGCCTTATCCACCCTTATCCTCCAGCAACATTTCCAGTCTTTTGTCTCAGTGGCAATCTCCACAGAGGTAAGCCGTGCTGTAAGCCAAGAAGGATGTTTCTTCATCAACGGGAGTCACGAGAAGTTTAGATGTGTTAGATACACCCTCCCTGCGTCGTTATTTTAAGTGAAATATGTGACAGCTTCCTTCTGAAGGACCACAGAAAATTCCTGCAGGCAAAAGAGCGACTGTACAAACTGCTGTCAGATTTTCCCTGTGTGCACCTATCAGTGCCTATTTTTGTGCAGTGCTTTTTCAGGAGAAAAACATTGAATGAAGTGCTTCTGTAACAGCACTGTAAAGGCTCTCCTTTTATTTTTGTGCTTCACCCAAGTTATAGTGAAGTTATCATCATGAAGTTATAGTGAAAGCAGGAAAACAATGAACTGGGAACATGAGCAAGAGGGCATCCCAGACACTGAACAGGGTCCTTGGAAATGACAAGGGATGGAGAAACTTTTATGGGATTATGGAAAAAAAAAATTACAATTGTTATTTCCCCTAAAAGCCATTAGCATTGCGGTAATAGACTTTTAGTATGATGATGACAGAATGATTTGAGACCCTAGCGTGGATCCTAGAAAAGTTGAACCCAATCTGGAAATCACTTCTTCATCTATCTGTCCATCTCAACATAAATCCTTTGTTTTAGCACCAAAGCATTGCTTTTTGGGACAACCTCCATCAAGGAGAACAAGTTCCCCTCTTCCTCTGATTCCCAGAAGAAATATACGTGGGAGATATTACATTTTAGAAGGGATAAGCCCAATTTATTTATGCTTCTCTTGTGTGTGTGGATCAAAAAAAAAAACCCCAATTCAATACTCAAACAGAAGACAAAAGCAAAATAAATTTCATGCACAATACTCCAATGACAGGTCACACTCTCAAGAAACAGAAGGATACTTTGTCCTTGGATTTTGAAATACTGCTGAAATATTCCTTGGGCTGGCAAAGAGCATTGTGTAATTGAAGAGTGAGAGAAGACAAGTAGGCAGGAGTAGGCACCACCCCTAGGAAGGCATTTATCTCAAAACACTTGGAAGGTTGTTAAAGGGCGACTACAAGATGAGAAAAATCCGGTGGTAAGTCAGTTGGGGGACTTAGACAAACAGACAGGGACAGTGCACATGTGTGAAAAGGAAGGGCTTTGCCACCAGAGTGACCTTGCAGAGAGCTCCATTCAGGTGAGGACAGAGCCAGGATCAGCTCTGAGCACTGACAAGGTGTGACCAGGTTGTACTGATGCTGCTTGAACAGGGAAAATGCACAGGGAAAATGCACAGGAACACCTTAGGAGAGACCCTCCTGGGTCACCCCTTCAGCCCTTCTCAATTTCAAACATCTAAAGGGTCTGAGCACTAATGCTCAGTGCTGTCATTTATGTGCAAAGACACACAGCTCTGGGGTTTGTACATCTGTGTTTCATCTTCTGCTTTTTACGAGAGGGAGGGGAGCAAGATGTTTTTCTTGTTCTGTCCCAGAGCTTTGAGCACGTAACCTATTCTGCCTGCCATCATCATTCAACAAATCAGAGGAAAATGTTTCATGAGACAACACATGAAAGAAGACAGGGAAATGTTGCTGATTTAGTTTATTGAGAAAGAAAATCAGGAGTGAGCTGAGTTCCCCAGAGGGTGAGATGAACTGAGGTGAGATCTTTAGCTGGGATTTGCCAGTGGGGATCCTGTGATGAATTCTCTCAGCACTGATACTCAGCATTTTCCAAAATGGCTTAAAGAGATAGTCCCATTGCTGTCCCTGAAAGCGAGGAGAGGAAAGAATGAATTAAACACAAAGTCCTGCCTGCTATAATCTGTCTTTTTGCTTGGCTCTTACAGATGGTGTCAGATGGGATCCTGCCCCAGAGCCAAGGAACTTGCAGACTCATAATCCCATTTGCTATTTGCTTATTAAGAGATGAGGGAAACAATTTAACCCATTATTAAAACTGCAAATATCTGTGGGGAAACTACAGTGAAATTTCAAAAGTCATTTCCTTTGCAACATGCAAGAAAAATTCCATTAAGATTAAATGGTCTTCAAACCATTCACACTAACAAAGCAGCCATAGCTCTTTGTATGCTCTGATGAAAAAAGTAAATGAATGCTTAACACGGTGGCTGGCATTGCCTCCTGCCCCAAATCCCTAACCAACAATGTCCAGCAAACAAAAAAAGTAGCCACTGTGCAAACTTATGCCCACAGGAGGCAATTGATGACACAAATGTCATTGGTATTTTTACATACGCGACTGCGTTGCAGAAGGTGCACTTATTGCTGTATGTTGTGTTGTCAGAGCCACAGAGAGGCATGTATTCAATTGTGCAGACAGGTTTGGGGTGCTCACTGCAGTCAACCTGCAAAAAATACACAAAAATAAAAGAGTCTGATGTGAAGGAGTCAGCAGCAGAAGGACTTGAACCCTGAGCTAGAGCTGCAGTGCTAATGATACCAATCTAACTAAAAGTAATTAACTTCCTTGCACATCTGATATAAACTGAGGTGTCAGTTTCTCCTATGCCAGGAGAATTTAATAATACAAAAATAGATCATAATTTCCTGTTTGAAGAGATGTATATCATAACCTGGTCACAGCATTTCCAAGCAGCAGCAGTTCCCTCGGTGAAGGTGCTATGCTCTGCGTTCCCAAGCTGGCCAGGAAATTAAATGGAAAAACACTGGTGTCTGGAAAAAGGCAGTGCTGATCCTCTATGAGGGTCCAGTATCCCTCCAGGAGTCTTAAAACTGGAAGATCAGCTAAATACTGCAAGAGTGGGATTCTGTTTTTTAGTGCAGTGGGTGCAACACTTGCTAGAGAGAATTGTAGGGCAAAAAATGTGTCTGGGTGCAGGAGAAGGCTGAGGAATTTCATGGAGGAGAAATCTTTCAAGGCTTACTGACTCCACAGAAATCACACCTAGCTGAGGTCCATCACCTGAAAACAGCTGGAGGTTGGAAGAGTAGAAATCACTCTTCTCAACATCCTCTGCTCTCCCCCTCTCCCACACAATCCTCACAGCCCCTGCCAACAGCAGGCTCTGCAGCAAGTCATCAAGGGCTAGATGGACCCCAAAAGCCACTCCCTGTTCTTATTCAGAGTTCTGCCCTGATGGATTATTTCTACTACTCTTTTACTGATCCTTTCCTGAGCAGTCACCCACTCCCTTCCCTGGCATCCACACAAACAACATTTATTATGTGTAAAGAAAGTAAAATCCCCCTGTGCTGCAGCACAGCGGTTGTTCCACTTCTGCAGGATGCTGCTGCTCTGGGGCTGCTGCAGAAACTGGCAGTGCTTCTCCTGACAGCAGCAGGACCAAAACCCACCCCTCATCCCCCAGTTCACTTACTGCAATGATTTCCTTCTTACATTCACCGTCAGATTTCTTGCCAACGCTGGTTCCAGCCTCCCTGGGAAGGGAAGAGACCTGCATTAGGGAGCTCCACAAGCAACCTGTTCTGCTGAACCCCATCAGCCAGGAATGCTGAGCAGCCTCGGGCACAACATATGGGATACAGGAGATGTCCAGCTTAGGCTGTGTCCACATGGCTCTGAACTCCAGCTCAGGAGTCACTGCCTGCCAGAGTGCTGGTTTACAGCATGGTGTGAGGGACAAGGGTCAGGATGGATGAGGAGACAGGTTGTGTGACAATCTCAAAGCCCCAGAGGTTAGTTATTGTCCTCTGCAATGCATCATCTGCCACACAGACCCTTTAAACTCAGTTAAGAGGAGCATCCTGCCCTGTGTGAGATTTCCACCCAGCCCTCTACTTCTCTGTCCACATCAAAGGCACAGTTTTCCTTCTAATCACAGAGGAAAACAAGGTTTAGTCAGGAGGAAAAGAGAAAGTCCAAGCACCTCGCAGACAAGGCCTTGGCAGAAGTCCTGCTATTCAAAAGAGCAGCTCCAGGAGCACCAAATCCTGCTCCCTGTGCTCAGTACTCACAGGTTCCTGGCACAGAGCACACACTCGTTTTCATAGGTGACCCAGTCGGTCCCGCAGACGGGGTTGCGGTCTTTGTGGCAGAGCAGATCCACTTTGCCATCCTCACTGGTTGTGTTGGGATATCTGCTGCAATCCAGCTGGGGAGGGAGAAAAAAGAGCTCTTCTGAAGGCCTCACAGCACATGAGGAGATCTAATGAGTGTGTCTGCCTGGGCACTCAGGACACCAGCAGAGCAGGGAAAAAGCTTTTCTGTGAGTCACCATGATGACAGTTCACTTGGAGGTGACAAGTGCAAGATTCTGACAGCTCAGATGTACTCGTTTAGGGTTTGAATTATTTCAATAAGCAGCTTTGGCCACTCAGAAGCAGGATACACCCCTTGTTTTGCCCTTGGTTTAACTTACAGGGGCAGCTTCCTTGCATTCTCCATCATGGTCTTTGCTGACATTGGTTCCATATTCTCTGCAGAGGGAAAGACAAATGTTAGGAAGTTCAGCAAAGATGTCTTGCTACATCCTAGATGCTGGAAATATATCATTAATACAAGGAAAACTGACTCTTTCTCAGTCAGGCTTTTTTATATATATTTTTGAGAAGGTAGTGCCACCCTCCCTAACCAGCTGAGTGGCTGTCAGGGATGTAAAACCCTGGGAAGCTTTAGGGCCATTTTGGGGAGCTCCGAGCAGAGCATCTCCATCCTTTTGCTGTGATGAGATGTTGCTCTCAGAGCCGTCATATGGCTGATCCTTGAGCTGGAGAAGAAAAAACCTGAATAAATTACACAAGCAAAAGAAAGACACAGTGACTAAAGCACCGACAGCGCTGTGCTGTGATACCCAAGCTCATTTTGAAGGAATTGACACAAGTGACGTGTGACAGATCACTGATTGTGGAGCAGTGGTGCTGCCAGGAGCTCTGAGCAGTTCTGCCTGAGGTCCCATGCAGTCCCCATGCAGTCCCCACACAGTCCTTATGCAGTCCCCACACAGTCCCCATGCATTCCCTATGCATTCCCCATGCAGCACATACACATTGTAGGCACAGAGCAGGCACTCATTGCCATAGGTGACTCCATCAGAACCACAGATGGGGCTCACAGCCTCGCTGCACACCACCACCTCCTTGCCCTCCTCGTTTGTGGTGTTGGGATATGTACTGCAGTCCACCTGCAAAGGAATGACAGCAGCAAACAGAGACAGGTTAGGTGCACAACTCTCATTTTGCATGAGGAATTGGCCAGGTACAACCAGTTTTCTCTGTCACAGCACAAACTTGTGCTGCTGGGTTCATCTGGCAACAGGTGAATCCTTCTTGCAGAGATGTCCCCACACAGTGGGAGAAAAGGAGGAGGAGGAGGAGGGGAGAGCTATAGCCATGCAGCTCCTCAGATGGGGTAATTCAGTGCTAGTCTCTCATGCTCTCTTGGCATCATTTTATAACGGCTCTCCATTGGGTCCCTAGTTCTTCTATTCTTGTGGCCCTCCAGTGCATTTCTGGTATTACTTTTTCTTTTTTAATGCACTGATTGTGGTTTTCTCAGAGGACCAAGACTAATGACATGGTGTGTGGAAGTTGGACCAGCTCAGAGTATTTTAATCTTTCAGTAGGTTGCCCTCAGGTAGGCTCTGATTCCACAGTCTATTATTACAGTTTAGAGCCAGTTATATTTCCAGCTTAAAGCTTAGACTATTTTAAAGTTGCTGAAAAATTAATTAATCAAAAAACTTTGTATCATTACCACTAAAACATTATTAACATACAGCATAGATGTAGAGCAAAGAGCAGTACAATTTAATGATTTACACGGTAGAATCTGATTACAATGACACGAGTGTCACACTAGGTGAAAAACAGCTGAGCATCTACAGGCTGGAGGTGTTTTCCACTCCTTTGGTTATGTCTTTACCAGGCCACATACTTGAGAAAACTGACAGAAAGAAATCTTCCACTCACCTCAATCCCAAAGGCAGTATCTGGAAAAGAAAAGAGAGGCAGAAAGTATGAACCAAAGCCAATACGATAAGACCTCAATTAAATCTGGAAATATGGATGTAAAATTCCTCTATGCAGGACCAAGCTGAATGATTGCCAGTGATTGTTTTTTGAACTAAATAAACTATGTATGATTTCTTTTCACTATGTTGATAAGTATAATAACATTGCTTATTGCTGGCTGTGATGAAACACCTTTTTGAATAGCTTTGTTCTTTTTCTTGTTCTGAGATAGGCAGACTTATTAATTGAAAACAGAAGAGCTTTTCCTTCCTTATCTTTTTAAATATCCGTTTTGACCCTAAAGCACTGCTGTTACATATCTGAAAATACACCTGAATCAACACAGACAAATGCAAATAGTCACCTAAAGGATAAGCAAATATATATACCATCTGTTGTCAGAAATATGCATTTTAAAGAAGCCGAGTGGGAAAACAATGTCTTTGGCTTTGTAATTTCATCAGTTGTGAATATATAGCAAGAACATGAGACTCTGGCTTGTTTTCATCTCTTGTTGTTCCATTAGCAGAAAGAGCATTGCAGGAAATTTGCCAAGGTCTCGCAAAGAACTTGCTTGTGCCATTACAATATTTTCTTTACTAGTTCCTGGAGGTCTGACCCCCTTCTCATGGCCTTATTTCAAGTATTCATCCATTTGCTGTAATTGTACAAGTCTAAGCAGTGTAATGGTGTTAGAACATCAGTGTACAAGATGTAACAGCACTAAGTTGCCAGCACAGAACTCCACTTGCTTCTACTTATATTTTTGACACACGACCAGCTACAGCAGTGAGCCATCGAGGACTGTCCTGAAATACACTCCTGCAACCTGCACGATGCCAACCGAGGCAGCAGAGCTCTCTGAAGGAGATTTTCTCTCTCTGAAGCCGCTGTCTTATGCTTTTAAAGACAGCCAGGACTCAGACACGAAGCCTCTGTGGGCACCTGCAGAGTCACTCACCTGGGATGCAGCAAAGAGCGAAGGAGAGGAGCACCAAAAGCCCTGCTGTGGTCATGGTGGAGGTGCCTGGAGTCTGCAGGCTGCTTGCTCCCAGTCTGCTCACGAGATGCTCCCTGCAGGGCTGGCTGCAAATATATACAAATGCAATGTCTAAACTGTTCAACTGTAACATAAAACAACCTGCAGAATCTGTCACCAGCACAATGAGGCTGGTAATATTTATGGAGGTCTTGACTTTTCAGGTAATGGTCTGCGTCTGCTAGGCAATTGATTTTGGCTGGACACCTGGATAATAGATCAAGACAAGTATCACAAGTTCTGAGTGGTCAAAACCAAACAAACAGCCTTTTGGACAAAAGAAATCTCTTTAGCATTCTAGTAGAAATGTGTGGAGCACAAAATATTGAGGGGAGTAAGCAGCTGGTTCTTTATTTGTCTCTTGCAGAGCAACATCTCCCATCAGGGAGCAGCTAAGCAGGATGCAGTACCACCCTGTCTGCAGATCAGGCTGAGTTTCTGATTTCCTGTCTGGTTTGGGGTGGGTTTTTCTCCCCAAATTGCTAGATAATCACCTCTAGGTACGAACACAGGTCAGGTGTGGCTTTGCCATCAGCAGCACCAGTTCAGCTTTGTCAGGCAAGTCTGGCAGGACTGTGTCTAACCTGTGAATCCAGAGGTATTTAGCACCAGTTTGACTAAAGCCAAGGCTTCTTGACAGTTTCACTGCCTGGCTACAGAGGAGCTCAGTGGAAGACTTGAAAGCAGGTTAAAAATCTGTCAAATGCCACTAAAAATGTCACTTGAACCTTAGCAACAGGGAGCTCTTATTTACAGACCCAGTCCCAGTTAAACACACGGATTCAGAGTGTTCTGCCAAGACATCTGAAGAACAAAAGACACTGAAGGTTTGGGAACCTATTTACATTGCATCAGCGAAGCCTGAAAGTACAGTAGGTCCTTTCCACTTGCAGATATTTTAGAAAATGATACTTAAAATATAGAATCTGTCCCCATTTCCCTGTCTGTCTCGCACCACCAGCCTTTGTGCCATCTCCAAATTGCTCCTGCCTAGGAGCAGGTCTGCACCTCTGCTGTTTTAGCAGCTGTAATTTTGCAGGAGTGGGTTCTGCCTGTAACCTGTTTCTCATCCCTTTCAGAGGTTGGAAATGGCAAGAATACCTGGGGGGTTTTTGGGGGTTGTGGGAGCTAAGCATTGTGCTTAGGGTGAACTCCAGAACCATGGGAGCTGCAGAGAAAAAGGTGTTTTACAGGTGCCTTTAACAAACAAGGCACCACCTGTTAGACAGATTCTTTAAATTCAGCTGAAATCATTGAAATTCAGTCCAAGCAAATGTGGTGTTGTCTGATCCACCACAGCAGCCTAAAGGGTATATTTTGGTCTTTAAATGGATATATTGGATAGTCCTGGCACGCCCAGAAGGCCACAGCATGGCTGTGTGGATATGCAGCTCACATTTTCACCTACAAGAGATGAGATTCTTCACATCACAGGGAGAAGCATCGAAATGATTATGCTGCTGTGATTGTTTCTATAAATTACAGGGAGCATGCATGAATATTTCAGACAGATTTGGCACATCTTCAGGATATATTGCCCTAATGTGTCCTGTGAGTAGCATCTCTGGAAGCCAAACACTTTTCCCTGAGCATGAGCAGGAGTTACTGAAGCTGCTCCCAACATGTCACAGCTGCTGCCTTGCCCTGTGCAGGCTCTGCAGAGTTGGAGGTTGGGGTATATCTTTCTGGGTTAAATATGAACTTTGCCACTGCTTCCCCCTGTCAAGACCTCTGCAAACCAACCTTCCTATCCCAAACCTGGCAACTTTTGACAGGTTTTCCCCTGCCTGGTGCTCTCATGTTGCTCCCTGCCCTAGGTGTGCTGTCCTTTAGGCAGGACCAACCTCTCTCCTGATGAGTGGAAAGCACCTTCCTGCCAAATCCTGGCATGTGCTACACCAGAGGAAAACTTTCCACTTCAGCTGCTGGTTCAGCACTAGGTTGGGCACTTACTGGTCCTGAGCAACCCCGATTTCCTCTGACCACCACAATGCCTGTCTGATGTTCAGCAGATCCATTCCTTCACTCTCTCACCTACAGACACTCCAGGAAGACTCAAGCCTGCGACAATTTAAGTGGTGACTGGGGAACACCACTTTCCCCTGAGCCAGTCAGGTATCCCCCAGGCAAACCACTAAAGTGACACCCAGAAATCCCCAGGTTTCAGACACTTGCCCAGCCTGCAGCCAGACAGCATCCACAGCCTCCCCAGCCAGGGTTACAGCTCCAGATTATCCCCCTCTGATAGCAGCGTGGAAAAACCCCACAGCTGGCTAAGCTCACACTGTAGGACAGGTCTCTCAGTCCTCAGATACTCCTGGAAGAACAGTTAGAAAGAGGATTTGGCCTGCAATCCTGCCACTGATCTGCTGTAATCCACTTCATTATGGCCTTCTTATCCTCAAAGTCAGATGCAGCATATGGCTAATGACCATTTGGCCAAAGGAAAATCCTCTGTGTGCAGCAGCTAGCACAAGGCAGAGATCCTGCAAGAGAGCTGGAGATGGACTTTGGACAAGAGCATGGAGTGATAGGAGAAGGGGGAATGGAGAGGCTTTAAGCAGAAGGAGGGTAAGTTTGGATTAAATATTAGGGAGAAACTCTTTAGTGTGAAGCCCTGGCACAGGCTGCCCAGAGAAGCTGTGGTTGCCCCATCCCTGGAAGTGTCCAAGGCCAGGCTGGACAGGGCTTGGAGCACTCTGGGATAGTGGAAGGTGTGGCAGGAGGCTGGACCAAAATAATCTTTAAGGTCTCTTCCAACCCTAAAAATTCTATGATTCCATAACCTGCAGGTAAGCAAAGGCAGTGCCACATCTCAGGGTGCTGCCTGTCACAGTCCTGAGCACCATAACATCTGTGTCCTGACACCAGGACAGCATTTGGCCATTATACAACATCCTCTCTCACTTATTCATCTAATTTCTTGTTTTACATTTCCCATTACAGTTTTTTTTCAGTATCGATTTCATATTCTCTGAAAGAATCAAAACTGAGGTTGGAAATTTTTCTTAGCGGATATGCAACTTCTCAGCATAAATAACACATTGATAAATGAATGGCAAATTATTTAATACACTTTTCTAAACACTCCTGGGGTTTGTCACATTATTTAATTAACAAATAATTGCTGTAAAAGTGGGAAATAACGATTAGTTGTAGCTCTTACATGAAAATGCCTCTAATCACTCCAAAATGCCTGCTAAACACAATTCAGGCTGCAGTTTTCATCTCTGGGTTTCTTTTGGCCACATCGTGGCCAAAAACTATTTGCACTGAGCCACATGCCTGGAGAAACCAATGCAGCACAAATGGAAGCTCTGCCTCTTTCCCAGTACCTGAAGGCCTCACTTGAACCAAGAAATAAAGCAAACAAAGTCACTGATATGACTAAAACATCTCAGTATCAAAACATATCCATGTGTTTATGAACTTATTAAATAGAACTTGATCCAGGCAATGCCGGTGGATGTTTTCCTGAGCTAATAAGACCATTGCAGAACTTTGTACCCTGCAGCTGAAGGCTAACATGGTTTCACATTACTTATGCAATGAATTAAATGTATTTGGCCCCACTGCAAGGGCAGATGTTGACACATGGGATTGAGTCCAGCAGAGGCAGGCAGGCTGCCCAGGGACAGGGGCACAGGGCACTGCAGGAAAGCTGAAGGAGCTGGAGAATTCTTCATCCTGGAGAATAGATGAGAATAGATGGCTACTGGGATCATACTGCTACCTGCAGCTCCCTGATGAGTAATAGATAAGGCAGAGCCAGAGTCTTCTCTGAGATACTTCTCTAAGTATGGCAAAAGGATTAAATTCTGAATGTGAGGAATTATTCCTTGCCATGAGGATGATCAAGCACTGAAAGCAGAGAGGCCATGCATGTCCTTTCTCAGTGCTATTGAGAACCCAGCTGAAAAAGAAAGGCCTTGGGCACCTTGACCTGCCTTTGACTTTGGCCTTGCTTTGAGCAGGGTTTCAGCCAGAGACCTCTGGAGAGCTCTTACAACCTGAAATATGTTATGTCTATTGTACTTATATAATTCTCTCTCCTATAAATAGTTGTTATTAATAAAAAGCCACAATATTTCTCTATGACCCAGGAGAGTCTTCTCAGAATTTTCCTACAGCCTTTAATAAAGAGTTCTACAAAGAGCTTCCTGAATGTTTTTACAGGGAGTGACCAGTAACATGTACAACAGAAAGAGTGGATTGTAATCATAGTTAAAATAAAACCACACAACAAGCTAGACAAATTTTAGGACATTATTAGCTCTCAATGATTTCAAAGTCTCTCCACTTCTGCAGGAGCCCAGCGCTTTGCCACCACAGCCCTTCCCCAAATCAGCATTTGAATCTCCAGAAAAGTTATGTGCACCACAGAAAATCAGCTGCCAAATAGTGAGCACTTCCCTGCTGTGCTGCAACCTGGACACATGTGGGTCTCAGCAGCTTCAGCTCCAAGGACATCCCTCCATCCCTCACCTCCCCAGCTCATGCTGAGCTCCAGCTCTGAGCAGTTTCTGGGTGATAAGGACATCAAGTCAGGGCTCCACTGCAGAGGAGTTACTCACATGGAAGCAGGAAAATGCTACAACAAACATCAGAAGAAGGAGGCAGCAAACAACACAATTTGGCTGGACACTGACCCAGGTTATTGCTCTTTGAAGTGAATGTACTGCAGGGAAGGTGGGCTGGGGGTAACACAGAGGTATTAACCTGCAGCTGGGCAGAGGAACAGGAAATCATTGGTTTAATCAGTTTCCCTAACACTTCAGTGATCTCAGTTCTGCATCACTGAGCACTCATCTCATCTTTGCCACAGCCCAAGCAGGAGCAACGAGGAGGTGACTGCAGGGAAGTGGCAGCTGACCTGGGATTGACACCATTCAGGGCTGCCTGGCACGACAAAGTCAATCAGGCAACTTCACTGCCAGGGCTGGGAAAGTCTCCTTCAAGAGCTGGGGTCAGGGAAAAAAACCTTCCAAAGGTAGAAAAAAAAATACAATTCAATAGATTCTTATCTGCAATGAGACATTATTTATAGCTCAATGCACAGTTAAAATAGAACGAATAAGCATGTTCAGCTATGAAAGCAAATTGCTTTGAGGTTATATAAACCAGGGGAATCGTTGAACACATTTTCAAACTACCAGTCATCTAGCAGCACTCCCATCTCCAGAATAGCACACAGCAGGGGGACTGTGGCTTCGTCCCTCGGATTTCAGGCAGCTCTGTGACCCACCAAGGAGTGTCACTGCCGAGAGAGGCTGAGAGGCAGAAGTAAGATATTCTAACTGACTGGCAAGCAGGGCTGGGAAAAGCGATCTAGTGTGGTCAGGATGAGCACTTGCTGCATGTTGAGCAGCAGAGAGGAGAGTGAAGGCCTCGAGGAAGATGGTTTGATCCCTGGGCAGCCGCATTGCAGAGTTTGTTTACAGAGGGATAACCACCCCGGATGCGACTGCAGCACAAAATCTGTGGCTGGGCTGGCTGGGGAGCCAGGTTATTGTCTCACATGAAGCACAGGGATCATCTCTTCACAGCGAGCTGCCAAGTCTCATTAATTTATCATAGGGACATGCCTTCAGTGCTCGCTCCCCTCAGTTCTGTTTTGTAAGATTGACAGATATGTCTATAGATCACAAAGTGTTCTTGACAAGAGGGTAATTAACCTTCAGTGTTTACATCTCCTTCCTCTTGGTAAGTAACACACAGTTTGGGGATTTGGGCAGGCCTGGCTGTAAATGAGTTATAGTTTCCTTTTGTGCTCTTGATTAGAGCCCAGAAGGAGTGGACTTTTCTAAGCTCTGCATGGAGCAGGAGGTAACCAAGGAAGAATTTCTGTGGGTAAATGGCCAAAGCCTTGGACTCAGCTTTTGGGCCAGAACCAGCTCTACAATCATCTGTAAGTCTGTAGCTCCACAGATCTTTGGGTCTGGATCTGGGATGTGCTTCATGCAAGCTCAGGACAGGGTGAGCTGGGGCTCTGCCCAGCTTGGAGGAACTAGGGATGAAGAAATTTATACATGGATAGTGACATGTAGGAGAAGAATTGTTGTAAAGGGGGATTTTAGTTAGCTAAACATTTCAGGAGGATGTCCCCCTGCACAAATCCCATGTGGGAGGAAGCAGCCAGGAGTGCCACAGTAACCTGAAGGCACCACTGCCCCAAGAAAAATCAGATTATCACATCCCAAGACAAAGCTTTCTTTCCGTGTGAAACCACAGGATGAGGTGATGCAAAACAGAAGCAAGCAGAGCACCAAACAAAAGCATGCTCCCAGATCTCACCTTCTCAACCAACAAACCAGCAAAAATACATATGAAGAGCAATGCTTGGAAAAGATAGGTGAAGATGGTCGCTTTCCTGTGTGGAAATAAAACCAGAAACCCCTGGGATGTGGGATGAATGAAGGTTTGGTTTTTAAGAATGACCTTGTAAATAAAGCAGCAACAAGGGAGAGATGCAATAGGCTAAGAATGAAAATCCACTGCTCTTCCTGGTGGGAACAGCAGGGAGGAGAGGGTGCGAGGCAGGATAGATCATGGTGCTGTAGCTTGAACACTTGGCTGGGAGAGGATGAACTAGATGGAAAGAATTTCCATAGCTGAATGACTATTAGCATCATAACCACTGAACACATCTTCATTATTAACATCAAAAGAAAGGGCAACAATTCCATTTATTCTGCAGAGTTGAGCTTTAATGAGACCACTGGCTGGTTCTTTGCATCTGGACATGGGTGAAGCACAGTTGGTGCTGACAGAAAGGAGCATGATGCCAAATTATGGGATTTTACTGTTTTACTGTAAAACTGAGGTAAACAGCAGGAATTTTACCACCTCTGAACTATCACATTAGCAAAGTAACCCAGCTATTTTCTCAATATGTTATATATGCATGTCAACTGCTCTATTATACACCATCTTAGGGCACCTACATCCCCCGGGTTGGGCACTGCCTCATTTGCAATCTGACAAAACATTCTTATCTCAGGAGAACTGAGTGCACTGATCCCTGCAAAGGCTTTGTGTGCCTCCTTTTCTGATCTTGAAACAGGTTATTCTGCACTTCCCTCTGCTGTCAGTGGAGGTTGTTTGCGAACGCTTCCATAGCAAAGAAATATTTCTGCTACTTGTCTCATATTTTGCATCTTTTTGCCATCCTTCTCTTCCTACTTTGGAACGCAGCCTGTGGAGAACAGCAATATTAGAAAGCTTGTGTTAAATCACTGCCAAATAAAATGTCAACAGAAGGTATATGCATCACTTACGTCCAATCGTGCACTGCCTGCTCAGCATCCGGCTGACACTGTTTGGGATGCTGCCACAGAGAGCAATGGGAGTTCAGGCTGCTTCTTCATTTGCCTTCCTTCTTAGTCACCAGCATGACTGCTGCTCCTGAGGCCCTGAGTGCCCCACACTCTCTGAGGAAGGGAAAGTCTGCCATTAGAGACTCAGTATGACCGTTTTCCCGAAGGGACACAAGTGCTGGGAATGTACATAAAACCCCCAAATGATGCAAATGAAGGAGAGTTCATCTGAGTTAACCACCAACAATGAAGTGGTTTTACTGTCTCTGACTATTCTAAACCTATCAGTCAACAAACCTCTGCCATCTGAATGTGCTGCATCATTTGAATTTCTACTCTGGATACTTTCTTCAGCTATTTTCTTTTCTCTGCTAAATCCTCATGGTTTACCCCCAAGCACAAACAGCAAGTGGAGAGGGAGACAAGGAGGATAAATTGGAAAAGCACAGGGAGAGGCCAAGGGCTAGGGAACTGTCACTCAGAAAGCATGTTCTTTCCATCGGAATGACACTTTATAGGCACAGCTCCCACATTCACTGGTGTAAGTGGAACCATCTGTGCCACAGATCTGCTCCAGCTCTTGGTCAGGGGGCCCTGACTGGCCATCCTCAGCAATGGCCTTGGGGCACAGGCTGCAGCCCAGCTTTAAAGGGAGCAGCGAGAAAGAGCTCAAAGCAATACATCTCAACACACCTCTTTCTACAGGAAAAAAAATTAACGTTGAACAAAATTAATGTTTTACTTCTACGCATGAAAAATAGGCAGGAAGCAGCACACTGTATGAACACTCTTTCTTTGCAGTTTCACATTATGTTTAAAATCACAGGTCTTCACCTCAGCTGGTGAAAATCTGGAAGCCCCTCCTGGGCTGTGTGGATTTCTGCCAGCTGGAGACAAACTCCTTCCACTGCTGCTCTCTGCTTTTTGCCTCTCTGCTCGTTGATCCGCGGAGAGCATGCAACCCGAGCCCAGGGCATGGCAAAGAATCAAATAAAACTGATTCAAAACTGATCAAACATTAAATTACAGCAAGAGAATGAACATGTCTGAGTGTGAACATATTGATGGATGAAATGGGTGCATACCAGGGCTATATATTTCTTTAAACACAGAGGTCCAAAGACATTTTTTAAGTTCTCAAACTATTTTCTTCGCTAACAGTCAGTAAAACAGGATGGTGCAACTGATACAATGACTTTGAATAATTATTTCTGGATTTCTTCTTTTTTTTCTTTTGAGGAACATATGGTTATAAAAAATGCTTTAAAAATCATTTAAATATTCTTCTGAAATGAATATTTAAAAATCAGTGGGATGAGCCTTGTCAATCTCCAGCATCCCTGAAGAGACTGACAGTGTGTCTGAGCCCATCCACATACCTCACTAACAAATGCAGCATATGATAAAATAGCTAAACCAAGGAAAATTATCAGCAAACACAATTTTGGAAGGCATAGATTTTTCTGATAAAGTGTTTGAATGAAGTTTAGGTACAGACACGCTCAAGGAAAAGTTGTGGGGTTTGGTTTTTTCAATTTGCAGATGGG
This sequence comes from Lichenostomus cassidix, assembly GCF_008360975.1. Classification (NCBI taxonomy): domain Eukaryota; kingdom Metazoa; phylum Chordata; class Aves; order Passeriformes; family Meliphagidae; genus Lichenostomus; species Lichenostomus cassidix. The sequence continues at coordinate 14,980,572 of NC_139494.1, forward strand.
GGAGTGCTGATAAAAGGTAAAAAAAAATCCCAGCTGAATATGAAAAGGCTAAGTATTGTTTTCTACATTCCACTTATCAATCAAAATTTAAATGATTCGCCTCATTCTTCCCCCTCTTTGTATTGCAAGAAAAATGACTGTAGACTCAGAAAACATTGATAACGCTATGAAGATAAGTCAGACAAACAAGGAAAGAGAGAGGACATTTATATTTTTGAAGCACTGCCTCCGTGATACGTTCTGGTACATTTACAGGTCACAAATCCTGAGGCTGGATCGTCATCAGTGGGAAACACGTCAAAGCTGGACGAGCCTTGGCAGCTCCATCCCTGCTCCCCAGAGCCCAGGGCTGCGAGGCAGAGTCTGGAGAGGGACCAGCTGCATTTCAACACCACGTCTGAGATGCCTCATGTTGCAGCCATAGCAGGCACTGCAAAGTCATTTTTCCCTTCACTGCATCCTTGACTGAGGATATAAAGCCGCTGCTGTTCATGGCAAGAGTGCAAAAATAAGAGTCTACCGGAGCAGGACTAAGTCCGTGCTTGCATCTGAGCCTTTCAGTTCCTCCTTCCAAGTTAAAAAACAAGCTTTCCTAGCATGATTGTTGAATGGTTTTTGAGACAAATCTGATTGTTTTGAAGCTGCTCAGGCAGCACAAGGTGAGTGAGAAAGTCATCTTGTGAGTGAGGATGCAGCATCATGCACCTGAGCAGGGATGGAGCAGCACCAAAGCATCTGTCACCTGGTGACACCAGAGATGGTCACTGATTATATCTGCAGTTTGGGAAGTACTGAGCTTATAAGGTGTTGGGGCCCTTTTCTGAGCAGGGAGGTTGGACTAGACGTCCTCCAGTGGTCCTTTCCAGTTTCAACTATTCTGTGATCTCTTGCTATTTCCCACCATAGTAACATCTGTCAGTCTCTCCAGCTGTTCCTCTGTCTATGCCCAAGCAGGCACCCAGCCCAGTCCACTGTCCCTTGAAACCTCCTTTCAAGTATCCTAGTGGCACTTGAAACCTGGTATTGTTCTATCTCTCTCCTAAGCCACGAAAATTCAATGCTCCCTCTTGAATGTGCTTGTCTTTGCCTGGTCATTGCGTCCCCATCACAGAATTATTTAAGTTGGAAAAGACCTTTAAGATCATCGAGTCCAGACATTTCCACTGACAAGACCACCACTAAACCATGTCCTGAAGCACCACATCTACACATCTTTTAAACTCCTCTAGGGTCAGTGACTCAACCACTTCCCTGAGAAGCCTATTCCAATGCTTGACAACCCTTTCCATGAATAAATTTCTCCTAATATCTGATCTAAAGCTCCCCTGGTGCAACTTGAGGCCATTTTTCCGACACAAAGCAGAAAGAAATCATCTGAGTTACACACATTCAGTGAGTAACCGTGGAACAGCTGAAAAACAACTCCAAGGCACAGAAAACCATGCTGTCCCTGAGAAGGCTGCCCTATTTTTATAGTGATATTGCTTCATAAAACACCCCCTGAGCCTGGGGGATATTTAAACTCCAATGTCAGGCTTTTCCCATTTCCTGGCCCAGTTTTAGTGATTTATTCCATTCTGTACTTCTACATGAAACCTACTGGTGAGTACTGCATGGAAACCTCTGTCCTCTAACCCCTTTGGCTGCTTCCCTGGATGGCTCTGACTTAATCTCAACTTTGTGCCTCCTTGAATTCTTGTTTGCCTTTGGTGTCATCAGACAATGAGCTCCACAGAGGAGGCTTTGGCTGTGCCAAGATAATGCCATTTGCTTGGCTCTTGACAGCTTTACTGCAAAGGCTTGCAAAAGCCAGCGGTCAGAGCTCAGTCCAAGTGAAAGGCTGCCAAAGTCCACAAGAAAAAAAAATTGTTCAGGTCTTATCCCTGAGGATAACCAAGGAACACTTAAACAAGAGTAAAACAGCATGTTCTGCAAAAACACCTGAGCAGAAAATGGCAAAAAGGTTATATAAACCAAAAGAACGTTTGCTTTAGGACACAGACCCAAGAAAAGTACAATAAGCCATTGTTAGTCACAAATCATCTCGAAAATGGACACTAATGGCACAGAGGTACTATGGCCTCATTCCCTGGTACAATACCCCCAATATCTCCAAGTCAGGAACATTTGCCTTCAGCCTATTCTTCTAGCCTGACAATTCAAAGAGTGACTTTCTAAACGGATCCAAATAATTGTGTTATTCTCTGGTGAACTACAATGGGACATTGAATCAGGGAGGCACTAACTGTAGTCCAGAAGAATCCCTGAAATATTAGATTGGCAATAGCTTTGGTGACCTCGTGTGGAGGCAGTGGCAGTGGTACAGCCAACAGAAGAGCAGCCCTGAGGTCACCCTTCCTCCCTGCCGTCCACACAGACCACCAAAATTACAATAATTATATCACCAAGTCCTGAGCAACTTGGCCTCCAAGAAGTAGGCAAAATGACTACCAGGCAGAATTGTTTTCCTATGACTTGTTGTATATTTGACTAAAACTGGTCACAAGTGAACCTTCTGCATCATTTCCCTTCCTTCCAGGCTTTAGAAATCAGCTCAGTGATGCACCAGGGCTGTCCCCACCTCAGGAGTGACCACTGCCCACCAGTTCTGGAGATATTCTGTTGCATTAATAAATTAAGATATTTCATGGGTGGACATTTCTGCTGTCTGTGACCCCGAATGGAGCTCAAGATTCCCCTCCTGCATATTACCTCCTCGAACATCACTTGACTTTGTGGACAAATTTAGTGGAAGCAGGCTGGGATCCCCTATCCTGGCAGCAGCTGCTGTCTCTGCTATGGGACAGGCTCCACAGGCAATGGGAAACAGCACAGGGCACCTCTTGGCTAGGCAGCCAATTTCCCTTTCTAGCCCAAGAAAAAAGTGCTCTCCTCGAGGGCAAATCACCACCTACTTGGCATTTCCCCTCATCAGAACAGGGGTGGCACTGACACATGGCCAGAAAATTTAATCCACATTATTTGGTAGTGGAGAACATGAACAGATAAACAGACATGCAGCACTCAAAATGCCGCGTCAGGGAGGAGATGGGGCAAAAGGGAAGAGATGAAGCATGAAGACAGAGAAGTGTTGCCAAGTCAGTTTATTGAACAAGTGTTTCAGGAGCTAAGGAAACAAGGCAAACCAAAGGGATGTTATTAGGGAAGGTCAGCCCATGGGAAGTCACGTGGAAGGGAGTTTGTCTTCCTGGGCTGAAGTCCAGCACAGACTTAGCATTCAGCCAAGCTCATGATGTTGAGAGTTGTCCCGCTTTCCCTGGTGAGAAAAGGAGAGAGGAGAATTAGACATGGCTGACACCTCTTTCCTCATTTCACTGGCCCAAGCGTTGGGTTAGGGTCGACTGGAGATGAAGAACATTCCCAAAAACCCAAATATCCCCTTTCATTATCCTCATTTAAGGAAAAATGAATGGTTTCATTTGTTTGGTACAATCCAGTTGGTTTGGTGAAGTAATTTCCACATGCCCTTGTGAGCTTGTGGAACAGATTGAGTGCTGGTGAAAATCAATAAAATACTTTTAAAGTTAACTAACAGGAGGCCAAGTACAGATCACAGAAATGAGCCCTTCTCATTTCCCCTACAATGCAAAAAAACCTAGAAATGTTCAGTATATACCACAGGCAGTTAGACAAAAAGGCATTATGAGATAGCCCTGCATTCACAGTAGGTGCAGGAATTGCTCATGGAAGGAAAGGTTTCACTCCCATACGTACAGGTAGGCATTGCAGAAAGCACATCTGTTGCTGTAGGTTTTGCCATCAGAGCCACAGTGGGGCATGTATTCCATGGTGCAGACATGAGAGACTTCCTTGACGCCCTTGCAAAGGTCCTGCACACAGAAAACAGATGAGAGTCCCTCTTCCTGAGACAAAACTGTGACCCTCAGCATAAGGAATGACACCCACTGAGAAATTAAACTGGCTCTAACATCATCATAGCCCACTCAAAGTGTCCTCCTGCTGGCAGATGTGATCTTGTGCTGTTTCTGCTCACTGCCACGTCTTCTCCTGATTTGTTACAGAGCAGTGGGATGGATGTTGGCTGTTTTATGAGCAGTGTGAAATTCCCAAGGGATCTCCTCAGGGCTGCACACCACCACCTCCTGATTTGCATCCCAGAGCAGAAGACAGCCCCCCATGAGTGTAACACACTGAACTCCACTCTTTAATTCCATCCTTTCCCACTTACTCTTGTGATGTCCTCTTCACAGCGTCCGTTCTTCCTTTTGCCAAGGTTGGTCCGATGCTCCCTGGAGGAAGGAGAGATCATTGCTAACCACAACCTTCCCTGTTACAGCCTCAGAGCAAGAGTAAACCTCACTCCCATGGAGCCAGAGATTCCCAGATCACCCAGCTCAGCACTGACACCAACAAACCCTTACAGATCAGACTCTGCCCCACTGATGTGGGGTTCCCTGTTCTCTGTGGGGTTGAACACCCACGTCAAACACCAACCAAGGCAAGCAGGAAAGCATGGGCAGACAGACAGATCCCCTTCAGCCCAGGGTTTCAGAAAGAGCCCTGGCACATTATTTGGCTCCCCCAGATCCAAACTGTGAATCCCCCAGGGAGGAGGAGCACTCACATGTTGTGGGCACACAGGGTGCACTCGCTGGCGTAGGTGACACCATCAGTGCCACAGACAGGGTCATAGATCATGGTGCAGGCCATCAGCTCCCTGCCATCCTTCAGGGTGGACCTGGGGTACTGGCTGCAGTTCAGCTGGGGACAACAAGGACAGACAAAGCTCTGCTATGGGATCTGCTCTGTGCAGGGAGCCCCAACACAACCTCCCTTCTTGTGCTTCTGCCTAAATCTGCCTACGCCAGATCCTAAAAGGATCTGCCAGATGACAAATTGTGGTTATATATTAACTCGTTCTTCATGGAAACTAACAATTTCCTTTCACTGCCTTCCCCGGAGAAGACTGAATCAAGGCTGGAAGGTAGACATTACTCACTGAGCTCTGCATTTATCACAGTGCCCCTATACCTTACTGAACCCACCAGGATATTACAAAAGGCAGCTCAGAAATAATCCGTAAATCAAAAATTATAAAAGCACGATTTATGCACTTCCTGCAGGGGGGCTGACTGTGACCAAGGTGTTTTTCATGGCCCACAAGAATGGAGGGAGATGTGCTGACAGGTCTTTTGTTGCAATGGGACAGTTCTGAGTGTTGAAACCTGCCAGCAGGACTGACAGCAGAGGAAGCTGATTTACGTCAGCTGATGAGCAGGCCTTGGGTTTAGCACTCCCAGTTTCTCCAGTGTGAACTCTTCTGTCCTGATTTATGTATCTCACCCGGCCTGAGCACAGAGCGTACTTGGGAAACAAAGGAATGACATTTCATAGTTTGTTTGTATAGAAATGAAATATCTGACTCGGGATGTTGACTCTTTCAAACACATGCTAATGAGGTGGCTTTGTTCTTCTATTCCCTAGTGAGAGTAAATAGTTTAGAGCTGGCCAAATATAGTTAATCTGGTATTTTTACACAATTCATGTTGGTATATATTGGATTACAATGCATTTACCAAAAAAAAAAACCAAAACCAGAGATGGGTTTAAATCCCCTGATACCTGAGGTATCAGCATTCAAAACACAGGCAATTTTCTAATCTTTGCAGAACATCCTTCTGTAAAACACAAGCACCAAGAAGGCTCCATGGGCCCTCTGTGTCTCCTGCCCATATTGCCAAAATATTCTGCTAAATTCCTGCAGCAGCTATGACAGAGTGCTGTGGGAAAACGATTCTCTGTGCAAAGCCTTAAATCATTTATTCTACCTGTCTCATAACTCAGTCCTCACCTGTCCTCTCCTCTTTCTTTTCCTGGCTGTGTGCAGGAAGTGCACAATATCCCTGCTGATGGGAGAGTGATATTCACCCACAGAAGGAAGGGCAGCCCCAGTGTGACCCCCATGGAGGCTACACCACCCAAACCAGCCAGCATTTGCTCAGGCTGTGCAAATCTCCTATTTCCCTTCAGCTTTCACTCACCAGGGGAGCTTCTTCTATGCACCTTCCGTCGTGCTTCTTGGCAACCTGGGTTCCGTATTCCCTGGAACAGAAAGCAGAGTTAAAAATGCCCAACAGGTAAACAAATAACTCTGTGGGGCTGTCGGGGGGTGACCTGCAGGGCTCACATGTTGTGGGCACACAGGGCACAGTCGTTGCTGTAGGTGACACCATCTGTGCCGCAGAGCTCGCGCAGGATGAAGGGACAGGCAGCGATGGCCTCGCCGGATTTGGTGCCACTCAGGTATGTGCTGCAGTCAACCTGGGGGGATAAAACAGCCCACTCTGAGTTTCTAGATTTTAAAAGCCTTTTTCAGGAAAATCAGAGGGTTTTTAAAGTTTAGAGCCACATTAGGAATTAATTTTGTAATTGCGGTTTGGTGTTTTCTGCTAGCAGAGGGAAGAAAGGAACAGCTGGCAGAAGAGATTATTTTCCTAGAGTAGAACATATACACATATTAAATCAAACATTCATGAAATCATAAAGATTGGACAAGACCTCTAAAATCATCGAGTCCAACCATCAACCCAGAACCACTGCATTCACCACCAAACCATATCCCCAAGTGCCACATCCACATATCTTTTGAACACCTCCAAGGAATTCCACCAGTTCTCTGGTCAGCCTATTACAATTGCTGATAAGACTCTCACTGAAGATTTTTTTCCTAATGTTAAATCTAAATGTCTCCTAACTCAACCTGAAGAATCAGATTTGAAGTGTTTGCCATCAAGTCCAAGCTGGCATAGTTTACTATATCTGAGATTTTGTTTCAGTGTTTCCAAAAGAGCAGCAAGAACTGTTTCACCAGCTTCTGTTGCAAAAATATTTACAATATTTAGAATCTATTAGTTTAAATATTTGAGGATAAATAGACAAACACCTACTGGAAATCAGTCTACATTAGCCAAGCATCACTGACACTTCACTGTCATTTTGCACAGTCTCCCCAGTGCAGTGTCTCTTATTATCCATATTTCCCACGTGGTCCAAGAACAAATTAAAGCAAAGACCACATTTTAACAACGTGCCTTTTCTACAGAAAATATATTGCAGTCCCTCAGGATGCATGAAATTATTTTTGGTGCTTCAGAGCTGCTCTGCATAAGCAGAATAAATGTGTTGAGATATTATCAGCTCATATTGTTACTGTGCAGGATAATAAAGCTATTTCTGTACACATACCTGAGAGCAGATTTGTCCTGGCTGACCAGAGTACCAGGATTTTTTTAACCTGCCTGTCTAGTGCAATGGAAATCCTAGCACTGAATAAATACACAGACATCTAACACAGCCTTCTACCTTCTTTCCTACTGTGCTAAAATGGGCTGCACGGTTCTTGGGCTGCCTCTGATGATTTCTGTTCAGAGATCAGCAATACTGGGACATTTTGTTTCTCTATCCTGGCCTGTCACCATCCTCCCCTGCCCTCCTGTACAGCACACTGGCAGCTGTGAGCAGCTGAGGAGAAGCACAGCACCAGCATGAACCCTGTGCATCACCCTCCACCCAACCCTGGGTGAACTGAGCCCAGCCAGGCTCTTCTGGAGACAGCAGAGAGAGTAGATGGTGCTTATTTTACAGCTAGAAGTGCACTTACAGGAGTACTTTCCTCCTTGCATCTTCCCTCATGGCTTTTCTTGACATCAGTCCCGTGTTGCCTGAAGGGAGAGGTTGGGGTTAGCACAATGACCAGCTGAGCTCTGGGACGCCCAGGTGCCACAGAAACCAAACCAAAACCACAGCCAATATATATGATAAAAGAGGCACCTGATTGTCTAATGAACCAGCTTCTCCCCATCATTAAAAAATGTAATTCTAAGTGGTAACAGACCCATCAGGTCTCCTCACTGTGAGCTATGTAACAGCTCCATGCACCCTTTCCTCTGCTTAAATACCCCAGTCCCATCCAGCCTTCCCCCTGCCCAAATATCACAGCCCTCAGAGTGCTCAGATTGAGAGCTGGCTCTCCCACAGCTTCCCCAGAAAGCAAAGAGAGCATCAGGGAACAAAATCAAGGTGACAAGGGCTTCAGGAGGTTGAAAGAGAAACACAGACATGTTAGTACCAAAAGAAAAGCCATCTGGAACACTAACCCTGGATTTCCACTGTGAAAGAGAGTCCTGTGTGCAATACTTACACGTTGTGGGCACAGATGCTGCAGTCGTTGTCATAGGTGAATCCATCTGAGCCACACACTGGGCGCAGGATCCTGGAGCAGCGAACCATGTCTTTGCCACCCTTCACCTTTCTGGCTGGGAATTTCTCACAATCAAGCTACAAAAAAAGCAGCATTGTCAAACCTGAGGAAGACCTTGTTCTCCAACCAAAAAAAAAAAAATTCCATCATAACAACAGAGACAACACCAGTAATACAACTCAGTTCTTGCAAAACCAGGCTGAATCAGTTCTGCCTGACCCCTCTCATGCACAGTGGGAACTCCATACAGTGTGTGAGGTGCCAAATCCCTGGGCTAAGCACCTTGCTCAGTCCCAACTACAAGATATGTCAGAATATAAAAATATTTAAAACTTAACCCCTTTTTAATTGTGCAGTGAAAGAACTTGGACGTAGCATTTGAAGGGCATCACCAAAGGAAGATCAAAGCCCAAACTGAACAACTTCCACATTTGTGTGTTAGTATGTCCCACACACCAGCTCTGGGACTTCTCAACTGATATACTCAGATCAAAACTTCAGGTGTGCCCCACATCCCAGAATATGTTCTCACCCAAAAACTGGTGTAGGTGTGAACTCATCATGAGAACTCTGTGCACAGCTCCCATCCAGCCCATCTGCCAGGGCTGCCAGGCAAGGAGGGCCCAGGGGACACCTGCCTCAGGACAGGTGGGATTTGTAGGCATCGTCAACACAAGGAGCTGACAAGGTTTAATAGCCATGGAGAAAGCCAGGCTTCAGGCCAGCTCACTTCCAGAGTAGATGTCACCTCAGGGAACCCTTGAGTTGGGGCAGCTAAAAGGAGTAAGCCTTATATTGAAGACTTACCTCAGCAGTCTTCTCTCTGCATTGTCCAACGTGCTTTCTGCCAACATGGGTCCTTTTTTCTCTGGAAGAGGGAAACAATTAAAATTGAGGAACTAAATGCTTAACCTCTTGGTTAAAGTCATGTGCAAAATGAAGCAAGCTATGGCCTCAGACCCTATAAAAAAAGTTCAGAGTGGCTACTTTACTCATTAACAAGCTCATCCCATCTTCTCATAACAGGCAATTTAAAGCAATATTCTGAATCCTTCCTTCCTCTGCCCAGCCCACAAGGAGATGCCTAATGACTCTTCATGAGCACACAGAAGGCACCAAAAAGAAACTCAAGGCAATTCCAAAACCAGTCCCATTTCTAAGAGACTTGAAGGAATAGGCATAAGCAGAAATGCAGCAGGATGATTCTCAGGACCCAGAAGGAGCATTTTGGGCATGAAACTCACAGGTTGTAGGCACAGATCGAGCACTCGTTGTCGTATGTGTTGCCATCTGTGCCGCAGACTGGATTCATGTCCCTTGGACAGGCTACCAATGTTTTGCCGTCTTTAGTGGTTTGTGTTCGGTACCTGGTGCAGTCAACCTGGCAAAATGAGGACAGATCAGTCTGGTGGAGCCTTGGCTATGCAGGAAAAGTTGATTCAAAACCTTTTCATTCTGTATCTCAGCCCTAATTGTTTCTGCATCAGGACAAAGCCCTGATAAAGTGCAGCTGAATTTCCAATCAGAAATTAAAATTCTGAATATTATCCTAATTCTCCAGGAATCAGGAAAAAGGACTATCTTGGAGAAGGGATACTTCAGGCTGAAGAACATGTACAACATTTCGAGTCTAGTCTCATTAAAAAAAAATCTTGAATTTGGCAAGAAACATTTTTCACCACCTGTAAATCTGACTAATATTGTTTTGGTTTGTGTTAGTTTTCTCCACACTTTTCCAGCTCTGTGATTACTTCTTAATTCCGATTCTCTGTAGTTCAGCACAGAATTTGAATGGATAGGAAAGAATGCTTATCTACCTGTTGGAGAATAGACTTCCTACATCTCAGAATTTTGGTGCTGAAACACAGAACCTGCTCTTTCTGAGGCATCAGACTGTTGGCCTCAGATGAAGATACAATAAACTATGCTCTATAAATATTTATGGTTAGTGCTCCTGTGAGTCTCACTACATCTGTGAATACAACCAGCATGGGAGTTTTGAATCCCTGCTGCTGAGGGTGGAAATGCTTGTGGTCTCTAGAGAGAAAACTGCCAACCTGCACAGCATGTTGGCAAGAGAAATCTTGTGCCTCTCCATGTTCTCTTGGGGACACAAGCCAGCTCCTCATCCCATATCCATCTCCTTCCTCATTCCTCAGTTTGGTGTGACCTTTCTGGAGCAGGGAAGATGCCAAATCCAGCCCCACCATGCAGAAAAGCAAAGCATGGACTGGAACCCTCATACACATTTTCCTATGGACCTCTTGCAGCTTCCCAGGGAAATCTGTGAGGTCCTCGGGACTTTATTAGCAGCCCTAAGAGACAGATTTTTGGCTTCTGTTGCACTTACAGCAACATCCTCTTTGCAGGGTCCATCGTGTATTTTGGTAACATTGGCATGGTGTTCTCTGAAAGGAAGAGAAGCTTTGGTTAGGAAGCATTGAGAATAACTTTTCCCAGGACACTGCAGGCACTGGGACAGTAAATCAGGGTCCCACCCTCCCTGTGAGACACTACAACTTCTTGACTTGTCTGAATGTGCCCCCCAGATGGCAGCTGCTAATGCACAGTATTCCCATCTCCCATGGGAATTAAGTGTCAGGAGTAATTAGGTGTTACAAGCAACACTTTGATCTGTTCATGGCTCTGCTCTGGTTCTTTTTGTGATTCCCCTCATGAGCACAGTCAAAAAAATGGGGAAAAAAACTAAAGCTGGCTGAAGAATCGTGAGCAGCCAACTGCAAGGAGACCTACAGAGACACCTGCCTTAAAACTGGTGTTTTACAGAAGTGCTTCTGAGAGCCTCAAGTCGCTGATTATCCAGGAGGACATTCCATGCATTAGACTTACGCATTGTAGGCACAGATCCCACAGTCGTTGTCATAAGTGAAGCTATCTGAGCCACAGACTGGTTTCATTATCCTTGGGCATGCTACCATGACGTGATCATCCACTACAGCTCTGCGGTAATTAGTGCAGTCAACCTGTAAAAATAACAGGAATGGAGAAAAAAACCCCACATTTTTAATATAAAGATCTTACACAGTCTTCTTACTCTCCCTCGGCCTTTAGGGACAAATTCAGCATCAAACTGATTTCACTATCAAAAGTAGAAACCAGAAATGCTATGGGAATTCTCTCCCAATAAAAAAAAAATTGCATAGCAAGAAGGACTGTGATTTGTGTTTTGTGAGGTCCTTCTTAAGATCCTGTTGGAGCTATCCAGGTGGTGAGATCCAACCTTCACCCAACATACTATTTTTCTTTTAGTCTCAATTAGAGAGGCTAAAAGTCTGAAGTAGAAAATAACAGAGACATGGTGTCAGATAACTAAAACTGAGAGGGTTTTTATGGGTTATCACCAAATTTTATCTCCTTTTGGGCTGTGCAGACCAGTTGTGCACATTCTACCCTCCTCCTGCATGGTGTTTGAACCATTACAGACTTTGTCTTACCTCGACAGGTTTTGGGTCACATTCTCCATCATGTTCCTTCTCCACACTGGCGTTGCGCTCCCTGGAAAAAAGCAGACCCATGTTGGGGATCACAGAGCAGCATCACCTCGAGGCTGGTGGTGTTGGCACCCAGCTGCAAAGGCAATGCTCCTCTGCCCAGCCCACCTTGGGGAACAAAGCTCTGCCTGGACCCCCCAGCCCTGAGGCCTCTGCAGGGTTCCCAGCAACACTCACATGTTGAAGAGGCAAATCCCACAGTCGTTGCTGTACGTGTAGCCATTAGTGCCACAGACTGGTTTCAAGTCCCTAGGGCAAGCTACCCAGGGCCTCCCATCCTTGGTGATGCCACTGGAGTACTGGTCACAGTCAATCTGTGAAAGCAGCACAGAATCAGCCCTGATTTTGGCTCCCTCACGGAACAAAACCCAGCAGCAGCTTTCCACCACGCCGCGGCTCCGGCTGGGAGGCAAATTAGAGGCATTATTGGGAATCTGCTCAGGCAGTCAGGAGGAGGGAATCTTCCCTACAGAAGTGTCTGATTATGCACTCAGGGTGCAGGGAGGCAGGGAGGGAGGCTGGCAGTGGGTGAGGCAGTGCCTAATGAAGGCGGCGGTAATTGGAGCCCCTCGGCTGCGCAGCGGATCCTCGCAGATCGTGCTGCACTCTGGTGAGTTACGGGAGCCTCGGAGCTGCGTGGGAGGAACCTGCAGACAAATCCACGGCTCAGGCCCTGCTGGTTTTGTCTCTGTGATATAGGTATAGAAATTAATGCGAGGAGCACAGTTTTCTGGGTCTTGCTGTATGGAAGCAATTATCAGAGTCGCAGTGTTTGATGCTTCCAAGCATCAAAGACAGTTTTCCTCACGAGGAGGAAAACTACTGCCTTTGGCTGGGAGTAACTAAATTATGCCTAGGAGTTAATATAATAGGAGTGTACAATTACTTCTTGCTTTTTCATTTTATTTAATGAACTGAAAATATTGCAAAAAATGGGCATCTTTTAGTTTCTCGTGAAATTGGCAATATCATTCAACCATGCACTGGCAAATATTATTTTAACAGCAAAGATTTCATTAGATTTAATCCACGTGCTCATTGGGTAGTTACATACTGGTTCTACTTTACCAGAAGCCTGAATAGAACATAATAAATAGATCTATAGCTCACCTGAACTCCAAAGGCAGTACCTGAAAGAAAAAAATGGAGGCAGAAAAAAAAATTATTGATATGCAGAGAACACATATGCAAATATTTTCATGAAACTAGTTAAATTCAGTGATTAGTCAACACTAGTTTATTTTGTTTAGGAAAACATGGAGTTTTACATTATTCCAGTAAACGGCCATAAGATGTATTAAAAGTTAATAAATAAAGTTTCATTCCATTTCTGAGGGGAGATAAACCATGTGAGAGCACAAACATCAATCCACCCCTAAGATGTTACAGGTAAGCAATACAGATACTTTCAATTCCATAGTCTTGGATTTCAAACTCTTCTAAGAGACTTTGATGTTTGACTTTCAAAAGTTTGGACATTGTATTTAAGATGACTGTTGCCACCAGCACTGTCTATCTCCAAACACATCATTCTCAGTTACCAGGAGCAGCACAGTAAACTCCCAGAGCAATCCTAGAGGCTAAAGTTTGCATTTATATTGCTCACATGGGTGATGATGTCATTTTTTACGGTTTTATTCTCCCTTTATACAGAGGGTTACTATGTGCAAGCTCCTGTCCTGCACCAGAACTGCTCCTACAAACCAAGAAGAAAATAGTTGCATGATATTTGCTGAAACCTCAACCTTGAAATGTAATTTTTTTCGCTGCCTATTTCTTCATGGAGTAAGGCTCTCTTCCATGTTGCGAGACCCAAACCCTTTTACTGAAATGAAAAAACTCTGACTCAGCCAGACTGATCCTTGCAGTACCCCAGGAAATACTCACCCAAGCAGCAGCACAGGGCAAGAGCTGCCCTCACCAAAACTCCTGTCACCTTCATGGCAGCCAGGGACACCCCTCAGTGCAGCCTGCCTGCTCTCTGTGCGGGAGAGGAAGACTGCAGGGAGGAGCAGGAATATATAGCACACCACGCTATCAAGTGGTCCCACCTCATTAGGTAATGCTCCCAGCCTGTCATCACCATTCAAAGCCAAAAACGTGTTTACCCAGCTCTGGATGTCTGGCTAATGATTGATGCAAGCCTGTGTGCCAGGAAGGGGACTTGGTGTGGCTCGAGGTGAGTGGGGACAGTGCCAGGACCCCTCTGCTCCTGTACACTGTGCCCTGCCCCTCTCATGGCTGCAGCACATTGCAGGCTCACATCGCCCCTCTGTCTACTTAAACGCAATTAGGACTTTCTCCTCATCTATAATTTTCAACTGAGCTGTCAACCGACGGCAAACCCCCTGTTATTTAACCTCAGAGCATGATTTTGTACTCTTCACTGCTGTATTTCAGCCCAGTTTGAGCCCAGGCAATTTCAGCCCAGAAGGTCACCCTGTGCTCTGCAGGAGGAATCCTGCTCTTCTCCTGTTTAAAAAACTCAGCAGTGCTCTGCTCTGTGTGCCAACTTTTCCTGTAATACAGCAAGGAGCAAAAATACTAAGTTCGGTCCTAAAAATCCATCTTTTTTGGCTGTTCCCTGATAACTCCCATGGCACCTTCTGCTCATCTGCTACCACCTCCCCCATGGCCAGTCCCTACCCCACCTTACCAAGCCTAAGTGACACCATCCCCCAGGGCAGCAGGCCAAATGTCTTTAATGTCTGCACAGACTAGATGTACTGTGCTTCCTTTACCTAGGAAGTCAGCCAACTTTGCAAAGATTGGTATTAGCCCACGCATGGTTTGCTTCCTGAAAATTCACCGTGCACGTTATCTCTTTGCTCTTTGTATCTCTAGTTTTCTTCAAATATCTCCTTAAGGCTTGCCCACTATTAAGGTAATGGAACTTAGATTGGCCCTGAACACTTTTGGTTTTTGTCCTTTATGTAAGGAGATTTTTGGCAATTCTTTGGATTAATCTCAATTGTAGACTTCTCAGTTGGGATTCTAAATTCTCCAAATCTCTCGCTAACTTTTAATCTTTCAAATTCTGTATTTGGTAATCAAAATCCTTGCTTGCAGATCTATTTTTGACATAATTTAAACAGAGCGAGCTTGCGTTGAATCATCACAGTTTTCTTTTCTAAGAGAAGGACATTTCCAACATCTTTCTCACTTGAAAAGCAAATCCACAATAACACAATTTTAGGGATTACCTGGTGGAAAAATATTTGCTTTCATATCCAGGAGCTCTGCTAATATTAGTCGTTTGCGGTGCGCATCTGCAAAGCTAAAGCCTCTCCAAATGCCAACGTCTCCTGCAACATTAGGAACACGAGGGATCATCTCCCTGCTCATATTCCTTGGTTTCATTCCTTCCCCCTGAAGTTCTGCCCTATGTTTCTGACCTTTCCCTTGTCTCAGTTCCACCAAGTGTCAAGGGCTGCAGACCTTTGGGTCGATGCAGACCTCAGCTACAAGGACCCCTTCTCATCCCGATTACAATATCCATCTCCCAGGGCTTATTCCAGCCAAGACCAGCATCCATTAATGCTTCCTGGCAGTGGAAAATGATTCCTGACAACTTAATTGCCAGGCTCTCTAAAAGCTGTCATGGTCAAGCAAATTCCTGGCAATGTCCACAGCGATGACACCTGAACCCTATCAGAAAGGAGATATTATTTGCAAACCAAATCTGCAGCTAAAGTGGATTGACTCAGCATGTTCTGTCAAGAACAAAGTAATTCTCTTCCAACCAAGCTATTAAATTTGGGAAGTAGTTTGAAATAGGAGGCAGAGTAAAGGGACAGGAGAGCAAACACCTGTCAAGGTTCTAGAGAAGGAACTAGGATTTAGAAAACACCACAGCTACAGCACATGTCTGCTGTCCCCTGTGTCAGACGAGGCTCACAGAGCTCATCTTTGGGCTCCTGCCCTGTGCACAAGGAAGATCCATGCTGTGACCCCACCAGCAAGCTGCCTGCTTCACAGAGAGTGCTTCAGCAAAGCTTTTTCCACCAGGAATTCATCCCTCAGGACAGAGCCTTTCAGGAGCAGAGAAGCAGGTGCAGCACATTCCACCCATGCTGGACTGGGAGACCTTTGGTTATGTTTACACCCTTCTGCTTGTGCAACTCCCACTTGCAGCGATGCTGTGTTGACATCTCCCTGTTTATTTTCCTTTGCTGCAAATCCCACCTGGCTGAGCAGCTCTGGACATGAGCACACCACTCCTTTCTTCTGCTGCCTCTCCAGGTTACCTCTGGTCCCAGCTGTGATTCATCTGTCTCTATCTCTGCAGGATTTCACTGACACAGGCCAAGAAAGGAAGCACCCCCTTGGAGGCAAGAAGGCAATTAAAGCCAACTCATCTGTTTTTCAGAAATATATGCAGAAATAGACCATGCTTCCCACCCTCAAACCACAGGGGTGGTTGTTACTGCACCCAGCACTGAGCTGTTTCTTTTAGGACCTTCTACATCAAGGATCTGGATTTCTAATCTGCAAGCAGTTGCATCGTGGTTTTAGTGAACAACTTGAGTAGAGTTGCTCATACCTTCACGCAGAGGAAAGCACTGAAAGATTTTGTGTTGCAGTTCCAGGGGAAGAGCTGGGCTGCAGGAGAGATCTTGCAGCAGAATAGAGCAGGGAGATCCCAGGGAAATTGCCTGGATGAGAGTCCCTGTAGTAGGGAGCTTCCTGTAGTAGGGAGAGCCTTTCAGGGAAAGACAGATGTTCTAACAGATGCCAAGCAGGAGCCCTAAAGAGAAAAAAAAAAGAGGCCCATTCATGAGTCCCCAGGGTGAAAGCAGATGAGCCATGGAGCAGAAATTATGATAATCAAGACAAACAATGCTGCAATCCCCAGGTACCCATAATGCAGCAGTTGTGTGGTGGGACTGAGCATCACCAGGGTGTAGGGAGAGCCAGAAAGAGTTCTGCAGAAGAGCCAGAGGAGCCACCACCAAGATCTCTATGTCACAGTTCACCAAGTTCTTAAAGGAAAAAATACCCCTAAAATGCAAGCTTTCCAGCACTGTCTGCTGTGGCAGCCTGCAAAAGGTGCCCTGGGCAGAGCACAGCCAGGCCAGGGCTGTCCCTCATGTGGCTGGAGGGCAGCAGGGAGCTGCTGGGCAGAGTTCCCAGGCTCCAAACAGACTGAATGCAGAGGACTGAAAAACACCACGGGGAGTTCAAGGTCTGCAGAGGCATCTGCCAGAGTCAACAGTCCTCACTCCCTACCAAGAGCAGCACTAGTAGGCCCTGAAGAGTTGCATAAGCTCCTGACACTTTCTATGAAAAAAAAAAGGAAAAAACACTAAGACACTTCAGGTCCCTGCAGAGGGCATTTCAGCTCAAAACCCAACCAGGTTGAGAGGCTGGAGACCGAAGTGTTGGTTCATAATCCCAGTTCTGCAAAACCTCAGGAACTGCTGTGAACCACATGGGGTCTGTGGTTATTGGCAAGCAACACCCTTAATAAAGTGTAATTTACAGCAAACCCAAGAGTCCCCGGAGCGCTGGTACCTTTCCAGTTTCATAGAGGACTGGCTTGGCCTCGTTACCATTTCAAAGGGCAACACAAAGGGCAACCGAGAGCAAACAGAAAAGAAAGAGTGGTAAATCTCCAGCACCTCAGGAGTTTTGCCTCTTTCTTCCCAGGAGTAACAATGCATGGCATCCCTCTGGAGCTGCGCTGTGCCACCAGGGACATTCCTCACCTGCCAGCCCTTGGAAAAACCTGCAAAAGGGGGTTGAAAGCAAGAGCAGAGCAAGCAGGCTGCTGGGAGCAGGATGGAGCCAGCAGTGCTGCTCACAGCAGCACAGGCAGCTTTAGCAAGTCCCTGTCCTGTGCCTCCTCAGCAGATGGGCTTGGAATCTGATTAACCATCCCTTATCACCAGCTGCGATTTTTGTGGATGGTAATTTCTGCTGGCAGCAGGAGAAATTTAGAAGGTGCTCAAATACTGACAGAAGAGGCTACTGGGGCAGTCTCCATCAGTTTATTGCTTTTCAAGCACAGTTAATGAAGGTTTTAGGGGTCATTATTTGAAAACTTAAATACTTGAAATCACTATAAATCATTGTAGCTTTCAAGTGCACTGATTTTCCTTTGCAAGGATTTATTTTAAGCCACAAATTGTGCACTGCTTTTATGAAATCATGTAGATGTCCCTGCACAGGATGTTAGCTGGAATCAGTGAGCACACATCATCAGAGTACATTTTTGCAGTCTGACATTCATCACTCTCAGGCTGCATAAATAACATTCAAGAATGTACTTGTTTCATCTCAGCTTAAAGACAAACTCTGCATCCCCCAAAACAGCTAACCAGCCCCAAACTGATGACTCTCACCCTAGATGACTCAACTTCGTGAGGGGATTTTCCACATAGAAAGAGGCAGTCATAATTTATTTCTAAAACATAGTGTTTGCTCACGTTAAAAATAAGCATACGAGTTATTAACAACCACTTATGGCAGAGTCTGCTGATAATCAAATCAGTTTATGTTATTATCAGCTGCAATAAAACATGATGCATGCGTAAGCATTTTGAGAGTTTAAAAATCAATTCTCATTAACTGCAGTAGAAAAAGAGGATTTGATAATTTAATTGAAAGAATTCTACGTCTTTGGTGGGAGTGAAATTAATTGGTATTAGGTAAAATCCTGTCAAAATCTGAAAGTCACTTCAGCCTTATCTGCAAGAGAAAAGTGTTTACAGATCAGGTCACAGCTAAAATGGACTCAAACACTGCAAATGTTCATTCAAGGTCTTCTGGAAATGTCCTGCAATAAAGTTTATACAAATAAAGAACCTATTTGCTTTAAGTAACAGCTATAAAAGAAAGTACAGGAAGTACGTGCAAACCACCAGCAGAATTCTGTTAACCCACCATCAGTGTCTCCTGTTCTGCAAACCCCAGCTCATTCCCAGATCCACTGACCCCAAAAAACCAGGGAAACCCTTGGCTCACAGGCCTGGCTTCATCTGAACATAGTTTCAGAACATAAAAGAATTGTCTGTAGGTCAGTTACATCTCAAAGTTACATCTCAAAACAACATTTTTCCTTAAAAAGCTTAAGCTATTCCACACCATGGAACTTCTTGCTTTTCCCTCTGCCCCAGCATCAGAAGCCCAAAGGAAGGACAATTCTCTCCTGCAGGAGATGCTTCCTAAGACAGGCATTGACTTGACCCTACAGGGAAGTTCAGGCCAAGGGTGACCCAGCAGCAGATGGTCCATGGGCCACCACACTGGCTGAGCTTCCTGCACTGCCTTGAGAGTGCCAGCAGTGCTGCTGCCCTCTCACAGCAGGAAATACTGCCCAAATTCACACCTCCAGATCCCAGAGACCTTTCTGAACTCAGCACATCTCCTAACGACCACCCAAGGTGTATCTACCTCCCACCATTGCTCCAAACTGTGGTCTGGATTGCCCAGGCCCTCACCTGAGAAGGATGGAAGACACTTGGTGCATGATCTAAACTGCC
This sequence comes from Lichenostomus cassidix, assembly GCF_008360975.1. Lineage (NCBI taxonomy): Eukaryota > Metazoa > Chordata > Aves > Passeriformes > Meliphagidae > Lichenostomus > Lichenostomus cassidix. The sequence continues at coordinate 14,999,810 of NC_139494.1, forward strand.
AGCCCAAGACATGGAGTGCTGTAAAATCAAATTTTCTCTGTAGGTTTCCAAATTCAAACCAAACAAATCTCAAACAACCCTCTGAGGTAGGTAAGTATCGTTTAATGTTCATTTTACAGGCAGGAGAAAAGGGCTGATAGGGCAGTGAAGTGATTGACCCAAGACCCCATAACGAGCCAGGGAGAACCTGACCCCTCCTCACAAAACCCCAGACCACACTCCTCCTCCTTGGGTCCAACATCTTCGCCAGGTATTTACAGCAGCTGGTGCACCTCAGGGTGCTTATTGCCTACGACACAGTGGGGACTCGTGTGTCCCTCCCCTGAGGGTCAGTGAAGAAAAGTGACATGAAGCTGAGGAGTTATGTTTATTGGAGAAGCACGTTAAGACACAGCGAGGCTGCAGGGACTGCAGGGGCACACACGGGGCAGAGCTGGGCAGACACCACCGAGTCCCCACAGCCTTTTGCCCTCCACCTGAGCAAGGATGGACCCCGTTTGCTGCAGAAGGGGATGAAGGCAGCTCTGGCAGTCCTGGGGACTCGGCAGCTCCCCTGATGCTCGACATCGACTCTTCTTTTACTTGCTCTGCAGAGACAGAGGGCAGACAGTTTATTACTGCAGTCCCAGAAGGCAAAGGGATCTGAAAGGATGATGAGGAAATCTCAAAGCTGTGATGCTCCCATGCTCTGCAGGGGCTCTGGACCACCCCTACCTCCCTGGGATGGGGGACAGTAGCAGGCTGCTCTGCCAGCATCCTCCCTGCTCTGCAGGGGCAGCTTGGATGAAAAAACAGAGCCAGGGAAAAGCACTGGGCAGACCCATTACTGCAAATCCCCACAGGCTCAGCCCCACCAGCCCATGGCTGCAGGGAGAGGAAAAATCTGCAGACCCCTCTGTCCCAGCCCTGCAGCTTGTCCAGACAACGTGGGACACTCCAGCCCTGGTGGGACACAAACCCAAAGGACAGGCTGGCCGAGCAGGAGTAAAAGCCACTGCCTCTTGTCTCTCCATACCTTTGGTCACAGCTGATCCCTGGTGTTTGCTGGCAGTCTGAACTCCATTACTCCTGGAAAGGAAGAGCAAAAAAATAAGCCCATCCCCAAGCTTGACCACTTCTGTGTGACACTGGTGTCGGTGTGACAGCCCCTCAGGCCAGCTCAGTGCCACGTACAACAACTGGAGCAGAACCTGGCACAAGGGCAGGCAGGTTGGACCACTGCCAGCTGAGGAAAACAAGAGTAATTTCAGCCTTAAGCTAGGTGGTTTCCACACCTGTTTTCTAATCTGGGAAAGGTCCTGCTTTTCTTCTCTTCCTTTCACCACCTGGAAAAGCGGCGTGGCAAAACAGAAAGCATTGTAAGGAAACTGGGACTTGCCCATTGCAAACCTGGGAGTTATCTGTTTGTTAAGAAACAGGTTTTTAAAAAAAGGATGAACTGGATAACCCCTTTTTTCTCCTGATTTATTGACCAGCATGGGCAGACTGGTGGCTACTGCCCAGGTGATTAGTGTGAAAAACCTTTGAACAAGTAAAGGAACTGCAAGATATGCAGCATTAAAAGTCAAATGTGCTGGAAAGACCCACAATCAATTCATCCACGTGACTTAGCCCTGCAGGACCTACCAGCCAGTTAACTTACCAAAAAAAGATATCTATACCCAGGATGCTGACCTATATTTGTCATCAGTAAAGCAGAACAGGATCAAAGGAATTCAGTTACAGCAGAGACCTCCCAGAGAAGGTGGCGAGACCCAATGCTGGCCAGTGGGGACTGGCTCTCTCTGCAGTAAGTTTTTCCACCCTAGCCATGCCCAGATACACCCTTTAGTGTCAGATCTCTCTCAAACCACACTGCTCCCAGCCCTTCCCACGAGCATCCTTCCCTGATGGCCATCAGGTCACCAGAGCTGCCAGAAACACCTGGAAATCCAGCTAGAGCTTTGCAGGCAGGAATGGATGCAGGCACAGAGCTGCAAAGGGATGAGGCAGCTTTAACACACATTTTCTCAGGCAACTCCCAGCACTCTCCATGGATAATTTAAAAATACAACTCAAGGAAATACTTCAGTTTTTGGGTAACAATTTCTTATCTTCCTCCAAAGCATTTCACATTCTGCACATTGCAACTCTCTAAACCCATTTCTGATGCCAAAAGCACTGCTGGAGCTGCTTTCCTCCAGGTTTTAGTAGCGTATATTGAGTAGCTGAATTTTCAGCAGAAAGAAAAATTCATTATACTGCAAGCGAGTATGAATTTCAGTGCCGAAAATAATATTGCTCTGTACATTGTTTATAAGCTCCCATAAATTTCCAGCCCAATTCTTCAGGTGACTTAATAAACATAAAGAATAAATCATTATGCTTGGGGGCTTTTGTCTGGCTTTTCTTGCCTCAAGAAAAAAAGCTTATCACTTTGACTTTTAATTGCATCCATCTCTCCTTGGAATACTTAACACAGCTACAAGCTCTCTGACTTTCAGTAAATGGTATCCCCTCTTATTGCAAGGGCTTGAGAGCTTAGTGAAATACGAAACAGTAAGGAATTCCAGACCAGGCACAGTTTTGTGGGAATCCTCTCTATTTTCCAGTTGCCAGTGTATCCAGTCTCATTACCCCTCTTATGTAAAGCAGCAGAAAGGATGTTCAGTGTGTTTTGGGGATCTGCTGGTGCCCTAGCACTGAGGAGAGCAAGGCATGGAATTTTACTATGGCATGATGGCTCTCACACCCCATAGCTCTCTGTGGCCTACAAACACATGGATCCCTCATCCATATTCAGAAGCCAAAGTTCCCATACAAAACTTCCCAGAAATCTCTTTGGTAGTTTCAATATTTGGATTCTCTCCCATTTTAGAGTGGGAACAAATTCAGTTTCTCAAGAGTTCATGCCAATAAGGACAGTCCTCCCCAGGTGCCACAGAGTCACAAACTGGGAGACACTGCCTGCAAATCCAAGAGCTGGAGGTTGTCAGGTTTCCACTGGTGGAAAGACAAAGCACAGCTGAGAAATCTTTAACTCATCTGCTATGTGGCATTGCACAAGATGTCAAGGCTCAAGACCTTTCCCAAAAGTATGCCACCCAGTGAATAATCTTCATTTCCCAACTATCTCCCTGGATATTATTTAGGGGGCAAGTCCTTTATGGTTTATACAGTCTTCCCAGTTTCATCAAAGTCCCAAGAGGAAAGTCAGCCGTTTCCCCAGACACATCACACTCCTATCACACAGCCTAGACAAAACATGGAGACTATGCCCAGGTTGTGTATTACATCCAAGTCTCAAGATGTATTTAAACATCTGGACCATGAGCATCCATTCCTGGGGCTCTAATGCTCCTGTCACAGGTGCAGAGGCCAGGCTGGCTCCCCAGCAGGCACTTGGAGGGAAGTGGGATGCCACACACAGCCAAGAGGCACATTTTTTTCTCCCCCTCTCGACAACATCCCACTCCAGGAAAATAATAAAATAGAAATAGGGAGTTCAAAACCTCTTTTCCTCCCCAGCCAACGTGGCTGAAGAGCAGCTGCAGAGCACGCCTTTAATTAACCCACTGTTAATTGAAGGAACAAGTTAACTCTGTTAGTTAACCTGCCAGCGGGGTCAAAGTGTGGACGCCCAGCTCCTGCTGAAGGGCACAGTGGGCAGCTGGTGGCTGCCAGCCACTCCTCATTCCTCACTCCCCATTGTGGCTGCCTGGATCAGCTCACCACAGGCTGAGATGGTGCCAATGGGGAATTTCCACCAGGGGAAAGGGAGAGATTGATGTTTGGCAGCCCAGCTGTGGTTTGCCACTTACCACTTCAGGGGCAGGCACTCGGCACTCGCCTCGGTAGTTTACTGTGATGAAGTTTGAAGCTTTCCTGCAAGGGGAAGACAAGGCATTGCTTATTATTCACTTGCAATGCCACAGCTCTCTGCCGCCGGCATGACAGTCCTCTGTGGGCTCCTTAATGCTTTGATGCTACTTCCAATGTGATGGCATTTATTACTCCCCAAACAATCTCATGATCGGGCAGAGAGGGAAGAGGGGACCCTGGCAACTTGTGTATCTTAATTAGCTGTCATCAGATTAATCTCAGGCATTTTGATCTATGTTTGCTTAACAGCAAAGCACCAAGGACACACTTGATAGTGAGTCATGATGTATCAAAACAAACACTGTTCTGCAAAAGACACTCGGGAATGGTGGATGGCCCTGTATTACTGAAATCTCTCCACCTACTCACATGGCAGCTGAACACAAGTCACATTCATTTTTGTATGTTTTCCCATCAGTGCCACAGACTGGTTGTGATTCGCTGCAGAAAATCCTTCCACCCTTTACCCCGTGCAGAATTCGATCGCAGTCCAGCTGAAGAGAGAAAGAAATCACATTTGGTGCTGTTTCACTTGCAAGACCCTCCTCTACGTGACCCAAAAGCACTCACAAAGCAAGGCTTGCATGGGGCCTCTCTGCCCTATATCACATCCACCAGACCTCCAGCCAGCCCAGGCTTGGAAAGAAATTATGTCTCCTGTTGGACCACTCAGCCAAGCTTTTGGGGACAGAGCTGTCATGCCCCACTCACCTGATCCACCCCAACTCTACAGCCCAGGGCAAGGTTTATCTCCCTCAACGTGCATCCACAAGACAAAAATCTTCCTCTACCTGTACCTAGTCTTCCTTATCAGTACACTGATACCATTTTATCTTCAAGGACTGAGACAAAACCCATTGGCCAAGCTTGAGAAAGAGCGTCTGGAGCAGGCTGGCGCTGCCCGCGGGCGGTGCGACACGCAGCGCTCCCGACGCCCACGGTGCCGAGAGACACGAGCAGCTATGACTAATGAGGGGTGCCCTCCTGCTTCCTCTCCAGCACGGCAACGGGAACATTTAGGCACAGTTTTCCCTACAAACCACACGTGGCACAGCCAGGACACGCTGACAGAACAAGGAGCGACCTTTAGGGATCCCAAAAAGCCTCTCGCACCCCGCGAGCGGAGAAGGTGTTTGCACAGTCATAGCAGATTTCCAACAGCAGAGGTCAGGGATAGCACAGCCTGTTCCCTGGCATGCACAGCCCCTTCCTCAGCCCCACCGCAGCTCCAGGAACCAAAAAAAGACAGAGACCAAGAATTGACTAATGGGCTCCCAACCCCTTCTCCAGGTGCTGCAAAATATGTCGCAATGACTGCAAATGGTGCAATGGGACAGAGAGAACATTCCTCTTCCCGTTCCACCTGGAGATGCAGCATTTAGCAGAAAAACAATGGTTTATCAGCAGCCCTGCGGGGCAGGAAGCACCCCAGGGAAGAAAGATGTCATAGCACAGGGGGGTTTTGGTGGTGTTGGGGTGCTGTGATAGCACCTGCTGGTTAAACGTCACTTGCTAATTTCCATAATGTGCTGCTTCCTCCCTCATCTGGGTGATTATCAGTGACGTGAGAGCAGACAATGCTGACCTCTGCAATCCTCTGCTGGATGCCTTCCTACGCACCAGACATTGCTGCCTGCGCCACAGCCCAGGGCAGGAGGCCACCCCACCAGCCCCACGCATCACAGGTGCCAGCAGCCACTGCCACCACTCCTTTGGCTCTGGGAATTGTCTGTGACAAAACCCACAGGTGGCCCTGGAAAGAGGAGAGGAGCAGATCTGCTCCCTGAATCACCTCTGGTCCATCAGGCTCATCAGCATCCATTCCCCCTCCAGTGCTACCAGGAAATACCACTGAGCCCTGAAGCAGACTGGCCTTATTACACCTAATGCTTCCTCTGGAATGCATCAAAATTGCTGTACCTGAACTATCTATTGGGTTTTTAACTCAAATATCCCTTTTCTAAAAGTGGTCAGTGACAGAGGCTTCAGAGAGAGATAAGGCAGTTGGTAGTAAGATCCCTCCAAACCCATAGAAAAACATTTCCTATCCCTTCCAAAATGCTATTTAAATTACTGTATGAAAATGCTGGAGGAATTAAAACATCAGGTATTTTTTTTACCCATCCTACCTCTAGACAGCACCCTGTGATAGTGAGATCCACAGTTTAGTCACCCTTTT